>NC_065880.2:1409032-2086532 GCF_932274485.2 Patella vulgata
AATGACAAGTCTATAGTCATCAAGAAAAGTGATAAGGGCTCTTGTTGTGTAATACTAAACCGCAGTGACTATATTTTGGAAGCAGAAAAGCAATTAAGCAATGAGAAATATTATAAAAAACTAGAAGAACCAATTTTCTTAGAAACTCGCACGTTGATTAACGGAATCCTGGACAGGTTAGTAAAAAAGAAATTTCTAACCGAAAAACAATTCCACCACCTTTCGGCTAAAGAGGACTGTCGACAGAGACACTTCTACACACTACCCAAAATCCATAAAAATCCTGAATCTGAATGGTTCGAGCCGCATAAAATACCCAAAGGGCGCCCTATAGTCTCGGACTGTTCGAGTGTGTGTAGAAATGTCTCTGAATATATCGACTACTTTTTGAAACCGTTGGCCGTCCAACATGCATCGTATCTTAAGGATACGAACGATTTTGTTGAAAAAATCAAAAAATTAGAGGTACCACCCAACGCGTTATTAATATCGATCGATGTACAGAGTATGTACACAAATATTGATAACGAGACTGGCCTTAAAGCGCTCCGAAAGGCCTTTTTAAGAAACCCGATGAAATCTCGTCCGGACGAAGAAATTTTGGAACTCTTAGAAATCTGTCTCACCCGAAATGATTTTACCTTTAATGAGCAGACATACCTCCAGACTACTGGGGTATCGATGGGTCAAATATATAGTCCAAATTTTGCAAATCTCTACATGGCCGAGTGGGAAAGAGAGCTCTTGCCTCTTTGCCCATTACAACCAAGCTTCTACGGACGGTTCCTAGATGACATTTTTATAATTTGGCCTTTTACGGAGGAGGAATTTTGGCAGTATTTTGATACTTTAAACAATCACCACCCCTCCATCAAACTAACAGCCACTGTTAGCGATAAGAGCATGGACTTCTTGGACACGACAGTGTTCAAGGGCGAAAACCTGACTGTTAAGGGCAATTTAGACATCAAAGTATTTTTTAAAGAAACAGACACGCACCAACTTTTATTTAAGTCTTCATTTCACCCCAAACACACTTTTTCGGGCATCATTAAATCCCAAATTCTCCGTTTTTATCGCATCTGTACGCGCCATGCCGATTTTGAGAACGCGTGTAGGCTAGTTTTCGATAAACTCCGGGAACGGGGTTATTCAAAACGATTTCTACGAAAGATTAAAAACACCACTTTAGCAGAAATTAAAGCCAAAGACATAATTCCTGTCAAACCATTCCAACAATTCGGAGCAATGCCGTGCATGAGCGTGCGATGCACAATCTGCAAATACTTAAAACGCACCAATTTTTTCCAAAACAATTCGTCTCGTGAGAAATTCCCAATTAATAATCGACTCACGTGCGAAAGTTCGAACCTAATCTACCTAATTTCCTGCAAATCTTGTCTTCAGCAGTATGTCGGTGAAAGTCAAAACTCTTTGAGGAACAGAATGCTCGGTCATTTATCCGATATCAGGAGAATAACGGATAAACCCGTATCCAAGCATTTTAACCAAAGCAGCCATTCGATATCGGATTTAATTATCACCCCAATAGAAAAAATCCCCATGACTAGTGAAGACACGAGACAATGCCGTTTACTTCGGGAAGACTTCTGGATTAAGAAGTTAAACACCATATCCCCAAACGGCATTAATCTACTCCTCAACACCAGTGTTCTCCCACTAGTCATAAAATACAATAGCACGGCACACAAAGCCACAAAAATCGTTAAAAAATACTATAACGAATTACAAGAAAGTTTACCAAAAATCTACAAAAGTAAACTCATCATAGCTTATTCAAGGAACAAAAATCTTAGCGATATTGTTGTCCCTAGCAAACTACCCCCTGTACAAAAAGAGACCTAACTTCCTCGAGTCATGATAAAACCTGTAGACTAACCGGTTTGTTTGTTTTCTAAGCCCACCTTCCGACTGCTTGACAACTCCCTTGCCCCAGGCCAATGCTCTCTGTGGGGCACCCTAACCGGTAACCCACCCCTCATCCTA
Organism: Patella vulgata; assembly: GCF_932274485.2. NCBI lineage: Eukaryota > Metazoa > Mollusca > Gastropoda > Patellidae > Patella > Patella vulgata. The sequence continues at coordinate 1,411,040 of NC_065880.2, forward strand.
CCCTAACCCTGCTAGTGCCGGGGCCGATTTGTTGTCTTGCAAAGGTTGATAAGCGGAACAAATTTAGCCTTAAATTACGTCTACCCATGAGGAGAGGACGAATATGCTTAATCAATATTCTCATTTCAGGAAACCTCTTTTTTCATACCATATATTTCAGAAACCATTAAAACCATATCACCAATTAAAAACATTGACTTTTAAATGAACGGACTGTGCTCAACTGTGGCACCAGTAGTTGGATTGGAAGTACACTAACGGCTGGATATGGAATCACGCAGATTTAAAGATAAATAGAGAGAGTCCTTCTCGGAGAATGCATTCCAGTCTGAATTACCGAAACGCCTCCACCTACAAATACGTGACCCATAGCTTAACATATATTCTTTTATCTTTCTAATAGATTTATTTTCTTTACCTAGGTTGAAAGAATCATCTCAGCCAGTGGATTGACTGACTTATTGATTGACTAGCTGATTAACTACAGGATTGACGGATTCCGAAAATAATGACCACTGTCGGCCGAGTAGTAGAAATAATTTTACACCTCCTTGGTTGAATCGTCGTTCCTTCTCACCTTACACAACCCCCAACACACGCCTGTCTAATCCCATTTCTAGCACTAACCCTAACCCTTTACAGGTTAAAGGAATGATAACTTTATCTTGCTAATCTTGCTAAAGACTAACAAACCACACACAGCAAGACTAACAAAGTAAACAAAAGATAACTAACCCTAACCCTAACCCTTCTACTCCATTAAAAAACAGAAATCTCGACTGTTTTTTAATCATATTCAAACTAGTTTTTAAGAAATACGGGACCCGTAATTAATATCCCGATCGAGTCATTGATTGAGTCCAATTCAAGACTCAATCAAGTAACGTCGATAACACTCCCGCTATTATATTACCTCTTACGGTATATAATAACGTACAGAGACTGTTATTATAACTATAGATAAACTAACCCGGACACTAAACCTACTTCTTTAAAAACAGCAATTACGACTGTTTTTTTATGCATATTAAATCTATTTCTTTAAGAAATACGAGACCCTAAAATAGGTCCGCATAAAAAATCCCTATCAAGTCATTGATTGAGTCCCTATTAAGACTCAATCAAGTAAAGACGATAACACTCCCGTTATTATATCCCCAATGATAGTATATAATAACACTCAGAGACTGTTATTATAACCAGTCCAAAATAGAGAAATATATGTACTTTTTAAGTAAAACATTACGTAAAATGTATTAAATATACTGTATCTATGTCATCAACGTTTCAATGGTATAAACCTTAAAATAGCAAAACTGCCTAAGTAAATATAATACAGACACACTCTATAATGTTACCTACACGGCATATTATAGAGGGAAATCAATGTATTCTCATTAAAAACATATATCAGATGGAAATTTACTTTAGAAATTTGTCATATATTCTATCTGTATCATTTCCATATAGTCTTAAACAATGTCAAAACCTTTTGTTTGCCATTTGTGTAAATAGAAAATATTGTACCCCTATATAAGACAATATATGAATTGTAAACCACGGATCCATCCCATATACTATGACCTTTATCCAAATACATGTATATACAGTTTCTATTATGTAAATGAACCCTTCTCTGTATTAACACAGAAAAATGTATATAGATTCATTCACAAATTGTAAAAGGTTTTAGAATATTACACTCGTTTTTTGCATATATTTTTTCGTATATTATGCACACACATCCTTTTATGTCTCCTAAAGATGGCATAAATCAATTTAATTACCATCTCTAGTATTGTAAATCAATCTTCTCCTTGTTTTTTTATATATGTTTATTTTTATTTATATATTTATGGCTAAGAAAAACCTCCTCGGTCCGAAGTCTAGATGATGTGAGCCTAAAAATTACTACATACCCGAGGTAACCCATCCCACTCCCACCCCCACCCCCATATGCATATTATTTTAGTCATACAATTTGGCAACACTTTAGACCATCTTCAGCTCGATAAATAGAAAATGTGCAGTTATACAAGCAGGAAACACTGCTCAATATTGGAGTAATAACTCTCCATATAACCACAACAGCTGGTACTATCAATCGGTTAAACACCGAGATAATAAGCCGCAAGAAGCGAGCTAAACAAAAGCCCAAAAAGGGTAAAAAGACTAAAACAACAGCACAAAACGAGCACAGGTTAATTCCAAATTCTCTGATGTATGACACGAGTATAAAAGGGCATAATGCGCACTCGTAAAAAATAGTGATCTTGCATATATCACTGAAACAACCATTGTATTGAAATTAGAATATTCGGCTAATCCTCGGGTATATAATCCCACAAATTCATTAAGACAACTGAATAAACACCCGATTAAACATCAACGGATGTATAAAGTTTCCGGTCCAAACAATGAGAGTTTTAATAGAAAACTCTTCGACCAATAAAATTCGCCCACCACCTTTCCCCGCCCTCTCCACATATATTTTGTATTTAAGAATGGGCTCTAACATCTAGTCTTCAGACTTAAACCTGAAGAAGGCCGGTGTAGTGGCCGAAATAGCGCTATAGTTTTAGAGGAGTATTTAATAATGTATATAGTTAATCTTTAACCTGTGTTGACTTGTTACTTGTGCAATTCGCATTCGGATTACTTTTTTGGATTTACAATTTGGATTACTTGGATATACAGTCGTATACCATAACCAGTTAAGTTTTTTCGTTTTTTGTATACTTTTTCATTATATTTTTCATTATATTTTATTCTGTTGTCTAAATGACCCCCTTAATTTTTGCTTATGATTTATATTATATTAATATTTACTTGATGTGTGTTGTAGCTTAGACATTTTAGATTTGCTCTCGCTCTTTTCTGCTTATCTCGCTACACACGTAATAAAATTCTATAAATCGGCTAATGTGTTTTTCCCTCCCCCCAATATGTATGGCAATAAGTATAACCGCTACAATGACAATTATAATAATGGTTATAACTATGATGGCTATAACAATCGGTTTGGCTATTTCTCAAAACACCAGCAAAAGTATTTTGAAGAAGGCCGTCGCTTCAATCCCTATACCCCACAGAGACAACGCTCCGATCAGTCCCACAACCCCAACCGAGGGAATAATAAGCAGTATGGAAGGGCTGACAACTCCTACCCCAACCCCCGCTCCCGTAATGTTCATAAGGGTAAAAATAATGACCAAACTGAGAGGACTACGAACAAAGACGGACCGACAATAAAGGCGTTCTATCAAATCTTGCAGTGCCTACATCACATGAGTGTAATGAAATTGCAGCAAAATGGGCAGCTCACTAAGGGCTTTCACCAAAAAGTTCTGGACTTAACAAAATTTGTAAAACCGGCCATGATTACCACAACACTTTCCAACTCTATTTTAACTATTGGCAAATCTTGGGCAAAATCTATTGGAACGGAATTAACTTCTCACTATGGGAAAACTCTTGAGAACAAATTAGATTGGCTAAATAGGCAAAATTTCAACCGCGAACAAAGCGATACTTTCGCCAACGCCGCGCTATCATGGTCTAAAAAATCGTTCGGGAAAAAGCTAAACGCCTCGACACGCTCAAAATTTCTGGAAGTAATAGGTCAGACCACGGGACTAGACGGACATAATAGGACCCCTAACCCTAACCCTAACCCGGCAGCGACGGACTCGGCTGTGCCCACGCCCCCACCCCGACAGACGCCTCCTAGCAGTAATCGACCTTCCCCAATGACTGTGGACGTTAGCACACCGGTTCCTGAACGACCGAAACCACTACCAGCCAGGACTCCGAGCCGCAAAAGACAACTCTCGCTATCTCCCGATGCCCCCTGCGCAGTCACACCGGGGAAGAAGACGAACACTCAACCCTCCCCCTCCACTTCCCCTAACTCTCTCCTAGACGTTTTGGCAGTAAAATTAGACCAATCAACAGACAGTGTGCCTGTAACTGAGAATGGGGGGGACACTGTGTCTCCTCTCATTGAAAATCAAAGCCTCAAAAGTCCTAACACACCACCCATGAAATCCAGACTTAGCTTATCACCCGCTTTAAGTGTATTACCGATTAATCCACCAAAACGCCACAGTTTAGACTTGAGCACTCCTAGAGTCAAACCCTGTAACACACCCAAAATCATGGAAACGTACTATAGAAACGGTAATGACAAAACGTCTTGGAGTCTCCCCAAATTAGTCAAACCAATAGTTGTGTTAGGTAGCTCTAACTTGAATAGGATTCCTCTGGGGAGGGTTGGTGTACAGATCATCTCATATGGAGGGGCGCAGATCCACCACCTGACCCATATGATTAAGAAGTCAAACGACATCGGCCAACCAAAAACCATAATATTCCAGATTGGTACGAACAACCGTGACATGAGACCACGTGCAGCCTACAACAGCTACACACAATTAATAGCCACTGCCAGGGCGAAATTCCCTAAGACAAAACTAGTGATAGCACAGATCCCTTCTTCCAACCAATTGAAACTATTCAAGCCCCAACAGCACGACAACATAGCGAAATTGAACCACTACTTATTTTCTGAACCACCAATACACTCCCAAGTACTCCCTGCATCTAATTCACCTGTTCATGTAGTGGCAAACGACATCCATCACATTCACTGGGTCCCCGCGACTGCCGAACGACTCTTCTCCCATTGGCTCAAGGAAGTTAGGTCTTTAAACTAATTTCCGAGGGGGGTACTGATAAAACGATTATATCAAATACCCTCACTCCAAATACTGAGTTAGGACAAACTGTTGTCAATTTAAGCTCGCGCGTCTTATCATCCTTGGAAAGACAAATCCTTGATAAAGGACTAAAGTTCATTCCTTCACCCCAACCGACATCTGTTGACGACATACTAGAATCCGCAAACCAATTTTCTAGACTAATTAAACTCACCTATTTTTTTCGCGATAAACCAAACAAGGGCCCAAAAACCAAATTTATAGAAAAATCCACATGGAATCCTTCAGATGCAGCCATTAGAGGCGACATCCTGGCACACTTAGACCGCATGAAAAGTGAAATAGCTGATATACCGATTTTGAAAGAAAAAAACAACCTCAATAGATTAGAAAGAACTGCGCTAAATATCTTGAAGAATGACAAGTCTATAGTCATCAAGAAAAGTGATAAGGGCTCTTGTTGTGTAATACTAAACCGCAGTGACTATATTTTGGAAGCAGAAAAGCAATTAAGCAATGAGAAATATTATAAAAAACTAGAAGAACCAATTTTCTTAGAAACTCGCACGTTGATTAACGGAATCCTGGACAGGTTAGTAAAAAAGAAATTTCTAACCGAAAAACAATTCCACCACCTTTCGGCTAAAGAGGACTGTCGACAGAGACACTTCTACACACTACCCAAAATCCATAAAAATCCTGAATCTGAATGGTTCGAGCCGCATAAAATACCCAAAGGGCGCCCTATAGTCTCGGACTGTTCGAGTGTGTGTAGAAATGTCTCTGAATATATCGACTACTTTTTGAAACCGTTGGCCGTCCAACATGCATCGTATCTTAAGGATACGAACGATTTTGTTGAAAAAATCAAAAAATTAGAGGTACCACCCAACGCGTTATTAATATCGATCGATGTACAGAGTATGTACACAAATATTGATAACGAGACTGGCCTTAAAGCGCTCCGAAAGGCCTTTTTAAGAAACCCGATGAAATCTCGTCCGGACGAAGAAATTTTGGAACTCTTAGAAATCTGTCTCACCCGAAATGATTTTACCTTTAATGAGCAGACATACCTCCAGACTACTGGGGTATCGATGGGTCAAATATATAGTCCAAATTTTGCAAATCTCTACATGGCCGAGTGGGAAAGAGAGCTCTTGCCTCTTTGCCCATTACAACCAAGCTTCTACGGACGGTTCCTAGATGACATTTTTATAATTTGGCCTTTTACGGAGGAGGAATTTTGGCAGTATTTTGATACTTTAAACAATCACCACCCCTCCATCAAACTAACAGCCACTGTTAGCGATAAGAGCATGGACTTCTTGGACACGACAGTGTTCAAGGGCGAAAACCTGACTGTTAAGGGCAATTTAGACATCAAAGTATTTTTTAAAGAAACAGACACGCACCAACTTTTATTTAAGTCTTCATTTCACCCCAAACACACTTTTTCGGGCATCATTAAATCCCAAATTCTCCGTTTTTATCGCATCTGTACGCGCCATGCCGATTTTGAGAACGCGTGTAGGCTAGTTTTCGATAAACTCCGGGAACGGGGTTATTCAAAACGATTTCTACGAAAGATTAAAAACACCACTTTAGCAGAAATTAAAGCCAAAGACATAATTCCTGTCAAACCATTCCAACAATTCGGAGCAATGCCGTGCATGAGCGTGCGATGCACAATCTGCAAATACTTAAAACGCACCAATTTTTTCCAAAACAATTCGTCTCGTGAGAAATTCCCAATTAATAATCGACTCACGTGCGAAAGTTCGAACCTAATCTACCTAATTTCCTGCAAATCTTGTCTTCAGCAGTATGTCGGTGAAAGTCAAAACTCTTTGAGGAACAGAATGCTCGGTCATTTATCCGATATCAGGAGAATAACGGATAAACCCGTATCCAAGCATTTTAACCAAAGCAGCCATTCGATATCGGATTTAATTATCACCCCAATAGAAAAAATCCCCATGACTAGTGAAGACACGAGACAATGCCGTTTACTTCGGGAAGACTTCTGGATTAAGAAGTTAAACACCATATCCCCAAACGGCATTAATCTACTCCTCAACACCAGTGTTCTCCCACTAGTCATAAAATACAATAGCACGGCACACAAAGCCACAAAAATCGTTAAAAAATACTATAACGAATTACAAGAAAGTTTACCAAAAATCTACAAAAGTAAACTCATCATAGCTTATTCAAGGAACAAAAATCTTAGCGATATTGTTGTCCCTAGCAAACTACCCCCTGTACAAAAAGAGACCTAACTTCCTCGAGTCATGATAAAACCTGTAGACTAACCGGTTTGTTTGTTTTCTAAGCCCACCTTCCGACTGCTTGACAACTCCCTTGCCCCAGGCCAATGCTCTCTGTGGGGCACCCTAACCGGTAACCCACCCCTCATCCTACCCTAACCCTAACCCTAACCCTAACCCTGACCCTAACCCAACCCAAAGCGCCCAATCAATTAAGTTCAGAGTTAAGCCTGTCACCCCCTTCCCGAGCATTTATAAACCCAAATTCCCGAGTTCTAATCAGACATTGTTTCCTCTTGATAAAGATCATTACATCGAAACGCGTCGAGGATTTAAGGAGCCCTTTAATTTGTAAGTTTTTTGTTTTGTTTATCTTGTTTTATTTTCTTGTTAAATCTTGCCTTTTAACTCTTCTTCATTTAAATATTTCATCACATTTTAAATAAAATAAAATCATTCGTGATAATCTCATTCATCTAAAATTTTCACTGTGTCTGTCTTTTATCTAGCTTCGTAGTCTACTAGCACGTATTGTCCTAAAATCAACTTCAGTTGTCTCCCCAGAGTTCATACTTCTATATAATCCAAGGCAAATAAACACGCCCATTTTCTCTCCATATACCCATTTAGCACTATTCTAACCAATTCTCTATTTTCTTTTCATGCTAAAATGGAAAACCAAAGAGATGAGTCCTCGGAACACAGCCGTCGACTCATCACCCGGGCTTTTTACCAGTACATCCAGTGTCTCCATCATTTGGCTAATCTCGCGGAACCGTCAACCTGCTTTAAAAAGAAAGAAAACGAACTAAATAGATTTATTAGACCGGCCCGTTCAAATCCTACAATAGTTAGTAAAATCCATGAAATCAACGCAGCTTGGGCAGCTCACATTAGATACGAACTACGTCAACATTATGAAAATGAAATAACTTGGTCACTAGAAAACGTCGCTGATTTCCACTACAATCATACGGGAGATGAGGTCATGAATATGGGTCACCGGGCTCTTGCATGGGCCAAGAAAAACTATGGTAAGCGGCTTAGGCAAGAAACTGTTGATACCTTTTTGGCGTACTTACCGACTGCGTTACCCACCCCACCACAGTCCCCGGCACCAGTCCTCCCGACGAGTCCGGTCAGACTATCGCCGGTACCGCCATCACCTAAGCCACAACGCCAGCCCCGCAAAAGATCACCACGACCCGTAAGTTCTGTGTCGCCCCCTATGAACTTCTCTGTGAAGCCCGTTTCAGCGCCATCTACCGGAAAATCTGTACAACCCATCCGAGTGTCAACCCTCAGAACTCCGAGTAAGAAAGTAAAAGCGCCCCCTACCCGAGTTGCTTCCCCTTGTAAGAGAAATAAGTCTATTCAGAAACCTAAGACAGCGCCCCCTAGTAGACCCCGATTACCAGACACTCGTTCGAAGCTAGTTAAACCCGCATTTGTAGTTCCCAACCGCTTCAGTTTCTCTACTAAACACACAGATCCGTTCACTATAAACAAACCATCTAGAAGAGTCACGGCAAAAGATTAAACCCTCCAGCAAGTCATAAAGTTAAAGAAATAAGATATACCTGACCTAAAGATAACCCTGTAGACCCTAAACAGGCGTGTTTTTTTCCTAAAACAGTTTCGAAACCTCGGCCAGTGCATCTTGTCTTAGTTTTCGCTAATTCACTCCCCTAATCCCTAACCGAGCCCGTGCCAGGCAGAGATCTGTCGGATTTTTCACGTAAACCCATCATGGTTATCTTTAGGTCAGAATTTATTTAAATTCAAATCCATATATTAAAACCAATTTCATTGTCCATCATTAGTTAGTATTTATGTTAAAACCAATATTATTGTCCATTATTAGTCTCCGAAAAGTGCTGTATATGTTTATTTTAACCACTCTCGTATAAATATTTGTCTCCTTGGCTCCTTACAATGTCTTGATTACCACTCACAAATTATTATTAACCACCTTTTGTACACGAATTTTGTTAGATACTGATTGATTGATTGTTTTTGTACGCGTTAACTCTATTATACTGTAATGTGTACATTATTTGATTAATTATTGATTAAGAACCTCCCTGTCACGGCTCCTGATTGACCCTATTACCCGCGATTAGTTGAGTACCAAGTGAACCCACACTCTTCTAATTAACTGACCTAGCGCCTTAATTGAAGCCATTAATTACTCCATGTGTCAAGTCCCTTTGATCTCAGCAAAGCGCCCAATCAATTAAGTTCAGAGTTAAGCCTGTCACCCCCTTCCCGAGCATTTATAAACCCAAATTCCCGAGTTCTAATCAGACATTGTTTCCTCTTGATAAAGATCATTACATCGAAACGCGTCGAGGATTTAAGGAGCCCTTTAATTTGTAAGTTTTTTGTTTTGTTTATCTTGTTTTATTTTCTTGTTAAATCTTGCCTTTTAACTCTTCTTCATTTAAATATTTCATCACATTTTAAATAAAATAAAATCATTCGTGATAATCTCATTCATCTAAAATTTTCACTGTGTCTGTCTTTTATCTAGCTTCGTAGTCTACTAGCACGTATTGTCCTAAAATCAACTTCAGTTGTCTCCCCAGAGTTCATACTTCTATATAATCCAAGGCAAATAAACACGCCCATTTTCTCTCCATATACCCATTTAGCACTATTCTAACCAATTCTCTATTTTCTTTTCATGCTAAAATGGAAAACCAAAGAGATGAGTCCTCGGAACACAGCCGTCGACTCATCACCCGGGCTTTTTACCAGTACATCCAGTGTCTCCATCATTTGGCTAATCTCGCGGAACCGTCAACCTGCTTTAAAAAGAAAGAAAACGAACTAAATAGATTTATTAGACCGGCCCGTTCAAATCCTACAATAGTTAGTAAAATCCATGAAATCAACGCAGCTTGGGCAGCTCACATTAGATACGAACTACGTCAACATTATGAAAATGAAATAACTTGGTCACTAGAAAACGTCGCTGATTTCCACTACAATCATACGGGAGATGAGGTCATGAATATGGGTCACCGGGCTCTTGCATGGGCCAAGAAAAACTATGGTAAGCGGCTTAGGCAAGAAACTGTTGATACCTTTTTGGCGTACTTACCGACTGCGTTACCCACCCCACCACAGTCCCCGGCACCAGTCCTCCCGACGAGTCCGGTCAGACTATCGCCGGTACCGCCATCACCTAAGCCACAACGCCAGCCCCGCAAAAGATCACCACGACCCGTAAGTTCTGTGTCGCCCCCTATGAACTTCTCTGTGAAGCCCGTTTCAGCGCCATCTACCGGAAAATCTGTACAACCCATCCGAGTGTCAACCCTCAGAACTCCGAGTAAGAAAGTAAAAGCGCCCCCTACCCGAGTTGCTTCCCCTTGTAAGAGAAATAAGTCTATTCAGAAACCTAAGACAGCGCCCCCTAGTAGACCCCGATTACCAGACACTCGTTCGAAGCTAGTTAAACCCGCATTTGTAGTTCCCAACCGCTTCAGTTTCTCTACTAAACACACAGATCCGTTCACTATAAACAAACCATCTAGAAGAGTCACGGCAAAAGATTAAACCCTCCAGCAAGTCATAAAGTTAAAGAAATAAGATATACCTGACCTAAAGATAACCCTGTAGACCCTAAACAGGCGTGTTTTTTTCCTAAAACAGTTTCGAAACCTCGGCCAGTGCATCTTGTCTTAGTTTTCGCTAATTCACTCCCCTAATCCCTAACCGAGCCCGTGCCAGGCAGAGATCTGTCGGATTTTTCACGTAAACCCATCATGGTTATCTTTAGGTCAGAATTTATTTAAATTCAAATCCATATATTAAAACCAATTTCATTGTCCATCATTAGTTAGTATTTATGTTAAAACCAATATTATTGTCCATTATTAGTCTCCGAAAAGTGCTGTATATGTTTATTTTAACCACTCTCGTATAAATATTTGTCTCCTTGGCTCCTTACAATGTCTTGATTACCACTCACAAATTATTATTAACCACCTTTTGTACACGAATTTTGTTAGATACTGATTGATTGATTGTTTTTGTACGCGTTAACTCTATTATACTGTAATGTGTACATTATTTGATTAATTATTGATTAAGAACCTCCCTGTCACGGCTCCTGATTGACCCTATTACCCGCGATTAGTTGAGTACCAAGTGAACCCACACTCTTCTAATTAACTGACCTAGCGCCTTAATTGAAGCCATTAATTACTCCATGTGTCAAGTCCCTTTGATCTCAGCAAAGCGCCCAATCAATTAAGTTCAGAGTTAAGCCTGTCACCCCCTTCCCGAGCATTTATAAACCCAAATTCCCGAGTTCTAATCAGACATTGTTTCCTCTTGATAAAGATCATTACATCGAAACGCGTCGAGGATTTAAGGAGCCCTTTAATTTGTAAGTTTTTTGTTTTGTTTATCTTGTTTTATTTTCTTGTTAAATCTTGCCTTTTAACTCTTCTTCATTTAAATATTTCATCACATTTTAAATAAAATAAAATCATTCGTGATAATCTCATTCATCTAAAATTTTCACTGTGTCTGTCTTTTATCTAGCTTCGTAGTCTACTAGCACGTATTGTCCTAAAATCAACTTCAGTTGTCTCCCCAGAGTTCATACTTCTATATAATCCAAGGCAAATAAACACGCCCATTTTCTCTCCATATACCCATTTAGCACTATTCTAACCAATTCTCTATTTTCTTTTCATGCTAAAATGGAAAACCAAAGAGATGAGTCCTCGGAACACAGCCGTCGACTCATCACCCGGGCTTTTTACCAGTACATCCAGTGTCTCCATCATTTGGCTAATCTCGCGGAACCGTCAACCTGCTTTAAAAAGAAAGAAAACGAACTAAATAGATTTATTAGACCGGCCCGTTCAAATCCTACAATAGTTAGTAAAATCCATGAAATCAACGCAGCTTGGGCAGCTCACATTAGATACGAACTACGTCAACATTATGAAAATGAAATAACTTGGTCACTAGAAAACGTCGCTGATTTCCACTACAATCATACGGGAGATGAGGTCATGAATATGGGTCACCGGGCTCTTGCATGGGCCAAGAAAAACTATGGTAAGCGGCTTAGGCAAGAAACTGTTGATACCTTTTTGGCGTACTTACCGACTGCGTTACCCACCCCACCACAGTCCCCGGCACCAGTCCTCCCGACGAGTCCGGTCAGACTATCGCCGGTACCGCCATCACCTAAGCCACAACGCCAGCCCCGCAAAAGATCACCACGACCCGTAAGTTCTGTGTCGCCCCCTATGAACTTCTCTGTGAAGCCCGTTTCAGCGCCATCTACCGGAAAATCTGTACAACCCATCCGAGTGTCAACCCTCAGAACTCCGAGTAAGAAAGTAAAAGCGCCCCCTACCCGAGTTGCTTCCCCTTGTAAGAGAAATAAGTCTATTCAGAAACCTAAGACAGCGCCCCCTAGTAGACCCCGATTACCAGACACTCGTTCGAAGCTAGTTAAACCCGCATTTGTAGTTCCCAACCGCTTCAGTTTCTCTACTAAACACACAGATCCGTTCACTATAAACAAACCATCTAGAAGAGTCACGGCAAAAGATTAAACCCTCCAGCAAGTCATAAAGTTAAAGAAATAAGATATACCTGACCTAAAGATAACCCTGTAGACCCTAAACAGGCGTGTTTTTTTCCTAAAACAGTTTCGAAACCTCGGCCAGTGCATCTTGTCTTAGTTTTCGCTAATTCACTCCCCTAATCCCTAACCGAGCCCGTGCCAGGCAGAGATCTGTCGGATTTTTCACGTAAACCCATCATGGTTATCTTTAGGTCAGAATTTATTTAAATTCAAATCCATATATTAAAACCAATTTCATTGTCCATCATTAGTTAGTATTTATGTTAAAACCAATATTATTGTCCATTATTAGTCTCCGAAAAGTGCTGTATATGTTTATTTTAACCACTCTCGTATAAATATTTGTCTCCTTGGCTCCTTACAATGTCTTGATTACCACTCACAAATTATTATTAACCACCTTTTGTACACGAATTTTGTTAGATACTGATTGATTGATTGTTTTTGTACGCGTTAACTCTATTATACTGTAATGTGTACATTATTTGATTAATTATTGATTAAGAACCTCCCTGTCACGGCTCCTGATTGACCCTATTACCCGCGATTAGTTGAGTACCAAGTGAACCCACACTCTTCTAATTAACTGACCTAGCGCCTTAATTGAAGCCATTAATTACTCCATGTGTCAAGTCCCTTTGATCTCAGCAAAGCGCCCAATCAATTAAGTTCAGAGTTAAGCCTGTCACCCCCTTCCCGAGCATTTATAAACCCAAATTCCCGAGTTCTAATCAGACATTGTTTCCTCTTGATAAAGATCATTACATCGAAACGCGTCGAGGATTTAAGGAGCCCTTTAATTTGTAAGTTTTTTGTTTTGTTTATCTTGTTTTATTTTCTTGTTAAATCTTGCCTTTTAACTCTTCTTCATTTAAATATTTCATCACATTTTAAATAAAATAAAATCATTCGTGATAATCTCATTCATCTAAAATTTTCACTGTGTCTGTCTTTTATCTAGCTTCGTAGTCTACTAGCACGTATTGTCCTAAAATCAACTTCAGTTGTCTCCCCAGAGTTCATACTTCTATATAATCCAAGGCAAATAAACACGCCCATTTTCTCTCCATATACCCATTTAGCACTATTCTAACCAATTCTCTATTTTCTTTTCATGCTAAAATGGAAAACCAAAGAGATGAGTCCTCGGAACACAGCCGTCGACTCATCACCCGGGCTTTTTACCAGTACATCCAGTGTCTCCATCATTTGGCTAATCTCGCGGAACCGTCAACCTGCTTTAAAAAGAAAGAAAACGAACTAAATAGATTTATTAGACCGGCCCGTTCAAATCCTACAATAGTTAGTAAAATCCATGAAATCAACGCAGCTTGGGCAGCTCACATTAGATACGAACTACGTCAACATTATGAAAATGAAATAACTTGGTCACTAGAAAACGTCGCTGATTTCCACTACAATCATACGGGAGATGAGGTCATGAATATGGGTCACCGGGCTCTTGCATGGGCCAAGAAAAACTATGGTAAGCGGCTTAGGCAAGAAACTGTTGATACCTTTTTGGCGTACTTACCGACTGCGTTACCCACCCCACCACAGTCCCCGGCACCAGTCCTCCCGACGAGTCCGGTCAGACTATCGCCGGTACCGCCATCACCTAAGCCACAACGCCAGCCCCGCAAAAGATCACCACGACCCGTAAGTTCTGTGTCGCCCCCTATGAACTTCTCTGTGAAGCCCGTTTCAGCGCCATCTACCGGAAAATCTGTACAACCCATCCGAGTGTCAACCCTCAGAACTCCGAGTAAGAAAGTAAAAGCGCCCCCTACCCGAGTTGCTTCCCCTTGTAAGAGAAATAAGTCTATTCAGAAACCTAAGACAGCGCCCCCTAGTAGACCCCGATTACCAGACACTCGTTCGAAGCTAGTTAAACCCGCATTTGTAGTTCCCAACCGCTTCAGTTTCTCTACTAAACACACAGATCCGTTCACTATAAACAAACCATCTAGAAGAGTCACGGCAAAAGATTAAACCCTCCAGCAAGTCATAAAGTTAAAGAAATAAGATATACCTGACCTAAAGATAACCCTGTAGACCCTAAACAGGCGTGTTTTTTTCCTAAAACAGTTTCGAAACCTCGGCCAGTGCATCTTGTCTTAGTTTTCGCTAATTCACTCCCCTAATCCCTAACCGAGCCCGTGCCAGGCAGAGATCTGTCGGATTTTTCACGTAAACCCATCATGGTTATCTTTAGGTCAGAATTTATTTAAATTCAAATCCATATATTAAAACCAATTTCATTGTCCATCATTAGTTAGTATTTATGTTAAAACCAATATTATTGTCCATTATTAGTCTCCGAAAAGTGCTGTATATGTTTATTTTAACCACTCTCGTATAAATATTTGTCTCCTTGGCTCCTTACAATGTCTTGATTACCACTCACAAATTATTATTAACCACCTTTTGTACACGAATTTTGTTAGATACTGATTGATTGATTGTTTTTGTACGCGTTAACTCTATTATACTGTAATGTGTACATTATTTGATTAATTATTGATTAAGAACCTCCCTGTCACGGCTCCTGATTGACCCTATTACCCGCGATTAGTTGAGTACCAAGTGAACCCACACTCTTCTAATTAACTGACCTAGCGCCTTAATTGAAGCCATTAATTACTCCATGTGTCAAGTCCCTTTGATCTCAGCAAAGCGCCCAATCAATTAAGTTCAGAGTTAAGCCTGTCACCCCCTTCCCGAGCATTTATAAACCCAAATTCCCGAGTTCTAATCAGACATTGTTTCCTCTTGATAAAGATCATTACATCGAAACGCGTCGAGGATTTAAGGAGCCCTTTAATTTGTAAGTTTTTTGTTTTGTTTATCTTGTTTTATTTTCTTGTTAAATCTTGCCTTTTAACTCTTCTTCATTTAAATATTTCATCACATTTTAAATAAAATAAAATCATTCGTGATAATCTCATTCATCTAAAATTTTCACTGTGTCTGTCTTTTATCTAGCTTCGTAGTCTACTAGCACGTATTGTCCTAAAATCAACTTCAGTTGTCTCCCCAGAGTTCATACTTCTATATAATCCAAGGCAAATAAACACGCCCATTTTCTCTCCATATACCCATTTAGCACTATTCTAACCAATTCTCTATTTTCTTTTCATGCTAAAATGGAAAACCAAAGAGATGAGTCCTCGGAACACAGCCGTCGACTCATCACCCGGGCTTTTTACCAGTACATCCAGTGTCTCCATCATTTGGCTAATCTCGCGGAACCGTCAACCTGCTTTAAAAAGAAAGAAAACGAACTAAATAGATTTATTAGACCGGCCCGTTCAAATCCTACAATAGTTAGTAAAATCCATGAAATCAACGCAGCTTGGGCAGCTCACATTAGATACGAACTACGTCAACATTATGAAAATGAAATAACTTGGTCACTAGAAAACGTCGCTGATTTCCACTACAATCATACGGGAGATGAGGTCATGAATATGGGTCACCGGGCTCTTGCATGGGCCAAGAAAAACTATGGTAAGCGGCTTAGGCAAGAAACTGTTGATACCTTTTTGGCGTACTTACCGACTGCGTTACCCACCCCACCACAGTCCCCGGCACCAGTCCTCCCGACGAGTCCGGTCAGACTATCGCCGGTACCGCCATCACCTAAGCCACAACGCCAGCCCCGCAAAAGATCACCACGACCCGTAAGTTCTGTGTCGCCCCCTATGAACTTCTCTGTGAAGCCCGTTTCAGCGCCATCTACCGGAAAATCTGTACAACCCATCCGAGTGTCAACCCTCAGAACTCCGAGTAAGAAAGTAAAAGCGCCCCCTACCCGAGTTGCTTCCCCTTGTAAGAGAAATAAGTCTATTCAGAAACCTAAGACAGCGCCCCCTAGTAGACCCCGATTACCAGACACTCGTTCGAAGCTAGTTAAACCCGCATTTGTAGTTCCCAACCGCTTCAGTTTCTCTACTAAACACACAGATCCGTTCACTATAAACAAACCATCTAGAAGAGTCACGGCAAAAGATTAAACCCTCCAGCAAGTCATAAAGTTAAAGAAATAAGATATACCTGACCTAAAGATAACCCTGTAGACCCTAAACAGGCGTGTTTTTTTCCTAAAACAGTTTCGAAACCTCGGCCAGTGCATCTTGTCTTAGTTTTCGCTAATTCACTCCCCTAATCCCTAACCGAGCCCGTGCCAGGCAGAGATCTGTCGGATTTTTCACGTAAACCCATCATGGTTATCTTTAGGTCAGAATTTATTTAAATTCAAATCCATATATTAAAACCAATTTCATTGTCCATCATTAGTTAGTATTTATGTTAAAACCAATATTATTGTCCATTATTAGTCTCCGAAAAGTGCTGTATATGTTTATTTTAACCACTCTCGTATAAATATTTGTCTCCTTGGCTCCTTACAATGTCTTGATTACCACTCACAAATTATTATTAACCACCTTTTGTACACGAATTTTGTTAGATACTGATTGATTGATTGTTTTTGTACGCGTTAACTCTATTATACTGTAATGTGTACATTATTTGATTAATTATTGATTAAGAACCTCCCTGTCACGGCTCCTGATTGACCCTATTACCCGCGATTAGTTGAGTACCAAGTGAACCCACACTCTTCTAATTAACTGACCTAGCGCCTTAATTGAAGCCATTAATTACTCCATGTGTCAAGTCCCTTTGATCTCAGCAAAGCGCCCAATCAATTAAGTTCAGAGTTAAGCCTGTCACCCCCTTCCCGAGCATTTATAAACCCAAATTCCCGAGTTCTAATCAGACATTGTTTCCTCTTGATAAAGATCATTACATCGAAACGCGTCGAGGATTTAAGGAGCCCTTTAATTTGTAAGTTTTTTGTTTTGTTTATCTTGTTTTATTTTCTTGTTAAATCTTGCCTTTTAACTCTTCTTCATTTAAATATTTCATCACATTTTAAATAAAATAAAATCATTCGTGATAATCTCATTCATCTAAAATTTTCACTGTGTCTGTCTTTTATCTAGCTTCGTAGTCTACTAGCACGTATTGTCCTAAAATCAACTTCAGTTGTCTCCCCAGAGTTCATACTTCTATATAATCCAAGGCAAATAAACACGCCCATTTTCTCTCCATATACCCATTTAGCACTATTCTAACCAATTCTCTATTTTCTTTTCATGCTAAAATGGAAAACCAAAGAGATGAGTCCTCGGAACACAGCCGTCGACTCATCACCCGGGCTTTTTACCAGTACATCCAGTGTCTCCATCATTTGGCTAATCTCGCGGAACCGTCAACCTGCTTTAAAAAGAAAGAAAACGAACTAAATAGATTTATTAGACCGGCCCGTTCAAATCCTACAATAGTTAGTAAAATCCATGAAATCAACGCAGCTTGGGCAGCTCACATTAGATACGAACTACGTCAACATTATGAAAATGAAATAACTTGGTCACTAGAAAACGTCGCTGATTTCCACTACAATCATACGGGAGATGAGGTCATGAATATGGGTCACCGGGCTCTTGCATGGGCCAAGAAAAACTATGGTAAGCGGCTTAGGCAAGAAACTGTTGATACCTTTTTGGCGTACTTACCGACTGCGTTACCCACCCCACCACAGTCCCCGGCACCAGTCCTCCCGACGAGTCCGGTCAGACTATCGCCGGTACCGCCATCACCTAAGCCACAACGCCAGCCCCGCAAAAGATCACCACGACCCGTAAGTTCTGTGTCGCCCCCTATGAACTTCTCTGTGAAGCCCGTTTCAGCGCCATCTACCGGAAAATCTGTACAACCCATCCGAGTGTCAACCCTCAGAACTCCGAGTAAGAAAGTAAAAGCGCCCCCTACCCGAGTTGCTTCCCCTTGTAAGAGAAATAAGTCTATTCAGAAACCTAAGACAGCGCCCCCTAGTAGACCCCGATTACCAGACACTCGTTCGAAGCTAGTTAAACCCGCATTTGTAGTTCCCAACCGCTTCAGTTTCTCTACTAAACACACAGATCCGTTCACTATAAACAAACCATCTAGAAGAGTCACGGCAAAAGATTAAACCCTCCAGCAAGTCATAAAGTTAAAGAAATAAGATATACCTGACCTAAAGATAACCCTGTAGACCCTAAACAGGCGTGTTTTTTTCCTAAAACAGTTTCGAAACCTCGGCCAGTGCATCTTGTCTTAGTTTTCGCTAATTCACTCCCCTAATCCCTAACCGAGCCCGTGCCAGGCAGAGATCTGTCGGATTTTTCACGTAAACCCATCATGGTTATCTTTAGGTCAGAATTTATTTAAATTCAAATCCATATATTAAAACCAATTTCATTGTCCATCATTAGTTAGTATTTATGTTAAAACCAATATTATTGTCCATTATTAGTCTCCGAAAAGTGCTGTATATGTTTATTTTAACCACTCTCGTATAAATATTTGTCTCCTTGGCTCCTTACAATGTCTTGATTACCACTCACAAATTATTATTAACCACCTTTTGTACACGAATTTTGTTAGATACTGATTGATTGATTGTTTTTGTACGCGTTAACTCTATTATACTGTAATGTGTACATTATTTGATTAATTATTGATTAAGAACCTCCCTGTCACGGCTCCTGATTGACCCTATTACCCGCGATTAGTTGAGTACCAAGTGAACCCACACTCTTCTAATTAACTGACCTAGCGCCTTAATTGAAGCCATTAATTACTCCATGTGTCAAGTCCCTTTGATCTCAGCAAAGCGCCCAATCAATTAAGTTCAGAGTTAAGCCTGTCACCCCCTTCCCGAGCATTTATAAACCCAAATTCCCGAGTTCTAATCAGACATTGTTTCCTCTTGATAAAGATCATTACATCGAAACGCGTCGAGGATTTAAGGAGCCCTTTAATTTGTAAGTTTTTTGTTTTGTTTATCTTGTTTTATTTTCTTGTTAAATCTTGCCTTTTAACTCTTCTTCATTTAAATATTTCATCACATTTTAAATAAAATAAAATCATTCGTGATAATCTCATTCATCTAAAATTTTCACTGTGTCTGTCTTTTATCTAGCTTCGTAGTCTACTAGCACGTATTGTCCTAAAATCAACTTCAGTTGTCTCCCCAGAGTTCATACTTCTATATAATCCAAGGCAAATAAACACGCCCATTTTCTCTCCATATACCCATTTAGCACTATTCTAACCAATTCTCTATTTTCTTTTCATGCTAAAATGGAAAACCAAAGAGATGAGTCCTCGGAACACAGCCGTCGACTCATCACCCGGGCTTTTTACCAGTACATCCAGTGTCTCCATCATTTGGCTAATCTCGCGGAACCGTCAACCTGCTTTAAAAAGAAAGAAAACGAACTAAATAGATTTATTAGACCGGCCCGTTCAAATCCTACAATAGTTAGTAAAATCCATGAAATCAACGCAGCTTGGGCAGCTCACATTAGATACGAACTACGTCAACATTATGAAAATGAAATAACTTGGTCACTAGAAAACGTCGCTGATTTCCACTACAATCATACGGGAGATGAGGTCATGAATATGGGTCACCGGGCTCTTGCATGGGCCAAGAAAAACTATGGTAAGCGGCTTAGGCAAGAAACTGTTGATACCTTTTTGGCGTACTTACCGACTGCGTTACCCACCCCACCACAGTCCCCGGCACCAGTCCTCCCGACGAGTCCGGTCAGACTATCGCCGGTACCGCCATCACCTAAGCCACAACGCCAGCCCCGCAAAAGATCACCACGACCCGTAAGTTCTGTGTCGCCCCCTATGAACTTCTCTGTGAAGCCCGTTTCAGCGCCATCTACCGGAAAATCTGTACAACCCATCCGAGTGTCAACCCTCAGAACTCCGAGTAAGAAAGTAAAAGCGCCCCCTACCCGAGTTGCTTCCCCTTGTAAGAGAAATAAGTCTATTCAGAAACCTAAGACAGCGCCCCCTAGTAGACCCCGATTACCAGACACTCGTTCGAAGCTAGTTAAACCCGCATTTGTAGTTCCCAACCGCTTCAGTTTCTCTACTAAACACACAGATCCGTTCACTATAAACAAACCATCTAGAAGAGTCACGGCAAAAGATTAAACCCTCCAGCAAGTCATAAAGTTAAAGAAATAAGATATACCTGACCTAAAGATAACCCTGTAGACCCTAAACAGGCGTGTTTTTTTCCTAAAACAGTTTCGAAACCTCGGCCAGTGCATCTTGTCTTAGTTTTCGCTAATTCACTCCCCTAATCCCTAACCGAGCCCGTGCCAGGCAGAGATCTGTCGGATTTTTCACGTAAACCCATCATGGTTATCTTTAGGTCAGAATTTATTTAAATTCAAATCCATATATTAAAACCAATTTCATTGTCCATCATTAGTTAGTATTTATGTTAAAACCAATATTATTGTCCATTATTAGTCTCCGAAAAGTGCTGTATATGTTTATTTTAACCACTCTCGTATAAATATTTGTCTCCTTGGCTCCTTACAATGTCTTGATTACCACTCACAAATTATTATTAACCACCTTTTGTACACGAATTTTGTTAGATACTGATTGATTGATTGTTTTTGTACGCGTTAACTCTATTATACTGTAATGTGTACATTATTTGATTAATTATTGATTAAGAACCTCCCTGTCACGGCTCCTGATTGACCCTATTACCCGCGATTAGTTGAGTACCAAGTGAACCCACACTCTTCTAATTAACTGACCTAGCGCCTTAATTGAAGCCATTAATTACTCCATGTGTCAAGTCCCTTTGATCTCAGCAAAGCGCCCAATCAATTAAGTTCAGAGTTAAGCCTGTCACCCCCTTCCCGAGCATTTATAAACCCAAATTCCCGAGTTCTAATCAGACATTGTTTCCTCTTGATAAAGATCATTACATCGAAACGCGTCGAGGATTTAAGGAGCCCTTTAATTTGTAAGTTTTTTGTTTTGTTTATCTTGTTTTATTTTCTTGTTAAATCTTGCCTTTTAACTCTTCTTCATTTAAATATTTCATCACATTTTAAATAAAATAAAATCATTCGTGATAATCTCATTCATCTAAAATTTTCACTGTGTCTGTCTTTTATCTAGCTTCGTAGTCTACTAGCACGTATTGTCCTAAAATCAACTTCAGTTGTCTCCCCAGAGTTCATACTTCTATATAATCCAAGGCAAATAAACACGCCCATTTTCTCTCCATATACCCATTTAGCACTATTCTAACCAATTCTCTATTTTCTTTTCATGCTAAAATGGAAAACCAAAGAGATGAGTCCTCGGAACACAGCCGTCGACTCATCACCCGGGCTTTTTACCAGTACATCCAGTGTCTCCATCATTTGGCTAATCTCGCGGAACCGTCAACCTGCTTTAAAAAGAAAGAAAACGAACTAAATAGATTTATTAGACCGGCCCGTTCAAATCCTACAATAGTTAGTAAAATCCATGAAATCAACGCAGCTTGGGCAGCTCACATTAGATACGAACTACGTCAACATTATGAAAATGAAATAACTTGGTCACTAGAAAACGTCGCTGATTTCCACTACAATCATACGGGAGATGAGGTCATGAATATGGGTCACCGGGCTCTTGCATGGGCCAAGAAAAACTATGGTAAGCGGCTTAGGCAAGAAACTGTTGATACCTTTTTGGCGTACTTACCGACTGCGTTACCCACCCCACCACAGTCCCCGGCACCAGTCCTCCCGACGAGTCCGGTCAGACTATCGCCGGTACCGCCATCACCTAAGCCACAACGCCAGCCCCGCAAAAGATCACCACGACCCGTAAGTTCTGTGTCGCCCCCTATGAACTTCTCTGTGAAGCCCGTTTCAGCGCCATCTACCGGAAAATCTGTACAACCCATCCGAGTGTCAACCCTCAGAACTCCGAGTAAGAAAGTAAAAGCGCCCCCTACCCGAGTTGCTTCCCCTTGTAAGAGAAATAAGTCTATTCAGAAACCTAAGACAGCGCCCCCTAGTAGACCCCGATTACCAGACACTCGTTCGAAGCTAGTTAAACCCGCATTTGTAGTTCCCAACCGCTTCAGTTTCTCTACTAAACACACAGATCCGTTCACTATAAACAAACCATCTAGAAGAGTCACGGCAAAAGATTAAACCCTCCAGCAAGTCATAAAGTTAAAGAAATAAGATATACCTGACCTAAAGATAACCCTGTAGACCCTAAACAGGCGTGTTTTTTTCCTAAAACAGTTTCGAAACCTCGGCCAGTGCATCTTGTCTTAGTTTTCGCTAATTCACTCCCCTAATCCCTAACCGAGCCCGTGCCAGGCAGAGATCTGTCGGATTTTTCACGTAAACCCATCATGGTTATCTTTAGGTCAGAATTTATTTAAATTCAAATCCATATATTAAAACCAATTTCATTGTCCATCATTAGTTAGTATTTATGTTAAAACCAATATTATTGTCCATTATTAGTCTCCGAAAAGTGCTGTATATGTTTATTTTAACCACTCTCGTATAAATATTTGTCTCCTTGGCTCCTTACAATGTCTTGATTACCACTCACAAATTATTATTAACCACCTTTTGTACACGAATTTTGTTAGATACTGATTGATTGATTGTTTTTGTACGCGTTAACTCTATTATACTGTAATGTGTACATTATTTGATTAATTATTGATTAAGAACCTCCCTGTCACGGCTCCTGATTGACCCTATTACCCGCGATTAGTTGAGTACCAAGTGAACCCACACTCTTCTAATTAACTGACCTAGCGCCTTAATTGAAGCCATTAATTACTCCATGTGTCAAGTCCCTTTGATCTCAGCAAAGCGCCCAATCAATTAAGTTCAGAGTTAAGCCTGTCACCCCCTTCCCGAGCATTTATAAACCCAAATTCCCGAGTTCTAATCAGACATTGTTTCCTCTTGATAAAGATCATTACATCGAAACGCGTCGAGGATTTAAGGAGCCCTTTAATTTGTAAGTTTTTTGTTTTGTTTATCTTGTTTTATTTTCTTGTTAAATCTTGCCTTTTAACTCTTCTTCATTTAAATATTTCATCACATTTTAAATAAAATAAAATCATTCGTGATAATCTCATTCATCTAAAATTTTCACTGTGTCTGTCTTTTATCTAGCTTCGTAGTCTACTAGCACGTATTGTCCTAAAATCAACTTCAGTTGTCTCCCCAGAGTTCATACTTCTATATAATCCAAGGCAAATAAACACGCCCATTTTCTCTCCATATACCCATTTAGCACTATTCTAACCAATTCTCTATTTTCTTTTCATGCTAAAATGGAAAACCAAAGAGATGAGTCCTCGGAACACAGCCGTCGACTCATCACCCGGGCTTTTTACCAGTACATCCAGTGTCTCCATCATTTGGCTAATCTCGCGGAACCGTCAACCTGCTTTAAAAAGAAAGAAAACGAACTAAATAGATTTATTAGACCGGCCCGTTCAAATCCTACAATAGTTAGTAAAATCCATGAAATCAACGCAGCTTGGGCAGCTCACATTAGATACGAACTACGTCAACATTATGAAAATGAAATAACTTGGTCACTAGAAAACGTCGCTGATTTCCACTACAATCATACGGGAGATGAGGTCATGAATATGGGTCACCGGGCTCTTGCATGGGCCAAGAAAAACTATGGTAAGCGGCTTAGGCAAGAAACTGTTGATACCTTTTTGGCGTACTTACCGACTGCGTTACCCACCCCACCACAGTCCCCGGCACCAGTCCTCCCGACGAGTCCGGTCAGACTATCGCCGGTACCGCCATCACCTAAGCCACAACGCCAGCCCCGCAAAAGATCACCACGACCCGTAAGTTCTGTGTCGCCCCCTATGAACTTCTCTGTGAAGCCCGTTTCAGCGCCATCTACCGGAAAATCTGTACAACCCATCCGAGTGTCAACCCTCAGAACTCCGAGTAAGAAAGTAAAAGCGCCCCCTACCCGAGTTGCTTCCCCTTGTAAGAGAAATAAGTCTATTCAGAAACCTAAGACAGCGCCCCCTAGTAGACCCCGATTACCAGACACTCGTTCGAAGCTAGTTAAACCCGCATTTGTAGTTCCCAACCGCTTCAGTTTCTCTACTAAACACACAGATCCGTTCACTATAAACAAACCATCTAGAAGAGTCACGGCAAAAGATTAAACCCTCCAGCAAGTCATAAAGTTAAAGAAATAAGATATACCTGACCTAAAGATAACCCTGTAGACCCTAAACAGGCGTGTTTTTTTCCTAAAACAGTTTCGAAACCTCGGCCAGTGCATCTTGTCTTAGTTTTCGCTAATTCACTCCCCTAATCCCTAACCCTAACCCTAACCCTAACCCCTAACCCTAACCCTAACCCTAACCTCAACCACCTGCTTGTATCGGACCCACCCGAAGGCGCCACGGTATTATCTCTCCCAGACCATATTGTACACGTCAACGCTGGAGACAATATCCACTGGACGGACGTCACAGCAGACAGACAAATTAACCACTGGCTCAAGGAGGTCGGGCCTTTAAACTAATTCCTGAGGGGGGTACTAATCAAATTCGCGTAGCAATTACCCCCACTCCAAATCCTAGATCAGAACTAGGGAAAACAGTAGTTAATTTAAGTTCTCGACCCATTACAACTTCCGAAAGGCTCGTCCTAGATAAAGGCTTGAAATTCATCCCCTCCCCCCAGCCTACCTCTATTGAGGATATACTGGAATCCACTGACCGATTTTGTAGAGTAATCAAATTGACCTATTTTTTTCGCAACAAACCCCATAGGGGCCAACAAACCAAGTTTACCGAAAAATCCACATGGAATCCCCCAGAAATCGCGATCAGGGGGGACATCTTAGCTCACCTGGATAGGATGAAAGACGCCATAGCGAACATACCTATCATCAGGGAAAGGGACAATCTAACGCGACAGGAACGAACAACACTCAACCAATTAAAGAAAGATAAATCCATCGTTATCAAAAAAAGCGATAAAAGTTCCTGTTGCGTTATATTGAATCGCGATGATTATATTTGTGAAGCTGAGAACCAATTAAGCAACACAAAATTCTATAAAAAGCTTGATGCACCTATTTTTCTGGAAACCCGGCTCATGATTAATAATATTTTGGAAAGACTAGTTAAAAGGAAATTTATCACCGAAAAACAGTTCGACTATCTCTCTGCTAAAGAAGATTGTCGCCCAAGACATTTCTACACACTACCAAAAATCCACAAAAATCCCGATACGGGTTGGCATCTCCCAAACAAAATACCCAAAGGAAGGCCCATCATTTCCGATTGCTCCAGCGTGTGTAGAAATGTCTCGGAATACATTGACTCTTTTTTAAAGCCACTGGCGTCACAGCATCCGGCGTATCTAAAAGATACGAATAACTTTGTGGAGAAGATCAAAAAACTTAAAGTTCCACCTAATGCGCTGTTAATATCTATCGATGTACAGAGTATGTACACAAATATTGACAACGAGACGGGCCTGAACGCACTGCGAAAGGCCTTTTCTAGAAATCCGGATAAATCACGGCCGGACCGTGACATATTAGAGTTACTGGAAATCTGCCTTACACGTAATGACTTCACTTTCAATGAAAAAACCTATCTTCAGACCACCGGTGTGTCGATGGGACAAATCTACAGTCCTAATTTTGCGAACATTTTTATGGCAGAATGGGAAAGAGAACTTCTCCACCTCTGCCCGTTAAAACCAATTTTTTATGTACGTTTCTTGGACGATATATTCATTGTTTGGACCTACTCGATAGAGGAATTTTGGCAGTACTTCGAAACACTAAACAACCATTACCCTTCTATAAAATTAACTGCGACCGTGAGCCAAAAAAGCATTGACTTTTTGGACACGACCGTGTTCAAAGGCGATGACTTCACGGACACTGGTAAGCTAGACATCAAAGTCTTCTTTAAGGAGACTGACACACACCAACTTTTGTTCAAATCATCCTTCCATCCCAAACACACTTTTTCTGGCATCATTAAGTCTCAAATTCTCCGATTTCTCCGTATTTGCACCCGCCAGACCGATTTTCAAGCCGCGTGTGCATTAGTGTTCGAGAAACTCCGGGAACGGGGTTACTCGAAAAGATTCCTTCGCACCATAAAAAATACCACTTTGAAAGAGAGTAGAGAAAATGATATAGTCCCGTTGAAACCTTTCCAACAATTCGGTGCCAGGCCCTGTATGTCTTCTAAATGTAGCATATGCAAATACCTACTTCGAACCAATTTTTTCGAAAACAAACATTCTTCCAAAAAGTACCCAATTAGAGAACTTCTCACTTGTGAATCATCCAACCTAGTTTACCTAATTTCCTGCAAGTCTTGTCCCTTACAGTACGTGGGGGAGTCTCGAAATTCGTTGAGAGATAGAGCCATAGGTCACCTTTCCGATATCCGTAGAAGACTAGACAAACCCGTTTCAAAACACTTCAATCAAGGTAATCATGCCATAAGTGACTTCATCATTACTCCCATTGAAACAATACCACCGACGGAGGATTTAGACGAAACGAAAAAGCGCCGCTTAGGGAGAGAAGATTTTTGGATAAAAAAATTAAATACACTATCTCCCTACGGCGTTAACATCCTTTGTAATTCGGACATCTTACCTCTTGTGATTCAATACAATAGCACCGCGTTCTCAGCCAGTAAAATTATCAAAACATATTACTACGAGTTACAGGAAAGCCTCCCCAACATCTTCAAAAACAAACTGATAGTAGCTTACTCCAGGAACAAAAACCTCAGCGACATTGTCGCCCCGAGTAAGCTACCCCAGTTGATCCCTCTTCCCACCACTTGAGCTCTCTTCCTCTTTGAGCCATACACTTAGACTAACGACGAGACGAGGCCAAATCGGACGATTGTTAGCCAGACCATTTCATACCTTCCCGTACCCTAACCCCGGCTACCCCATTCTTACGTGCATAATATCCAAATCCCTGGTTGTCCGTACCCCACATCCTCCTCCGAGATTTCTCCAACACCCTCGGCCCATGCTTTTTTTGTGAGGTACCCTAACCGGTAACCCCACCCCACCCCTTACCCTAACCCAACCCTAACCCTAACCCTAACCTAACCCTAACCCTAACCCTAACCCTAACCCTAACCCGGTGCGAAGTAGTATTCAAGTCCTAACCCTAACCCTAACCCTAACCCAACCCTAACCCTAACCCTTAGATAGTTCCAACACCCTCGGCCCATGCATTTGTGGGGACCCTAACCGGTAACCCCCACCCTAATCCTTATCCTAACCCTGCTAGTGCCAGGGAAGACGAACTATTCTTTTAGGGGAAAGGTTACACACAAAAACTATGGGGTTATCTACGCCAGCGGAACCTCACACCCCGCAAAAATATCTTGTATTTTACAAATCATTTTTTTATATGAAATCATTTTTGCTTGGTATATGCCTATAATTACTTTCAAATTCCAGGAACCTTTTATAAATACATTTCAGACTCATGGTACTGACAGAATATTGATTATGCGACATTTTTTCACTGATGTCTGAAAAACCACATATCCTCCCTCGTTTGACCATTTTTAAGGACATAAAGTCTTTTATATTTATTTTTATTTTTTCAAACAATTTAACAAACCTAAATATATCTTACATTGCTAACAGGGACGAAGAAGGATTCCAAACCCAAATCCTAACCCTGATTTGATTCCCTTGTATACATTTTATTATGTTTTAACAATATTTTCTTACAGGAATGAAAGAAAATAGATGGATCCAAACCCGAACCCTAACCCTGATTTAAATTCCTAATGTTCTCCGTTAGGCCTCCCAACATCCATTTACAGGATTGAAAGAAAATAGACGGGTTCCAAACCTAAACTCTTCTACTCCTAATTCACCCTTACATATTATTATGTTATGCCTTAACAAAAAATGTGTTTTTTTACAGAAAGTACAGACCGATTCTGAACTAAAACCAAGCACAGCCCCCTTTGTGGCATAAATTGAGCACATCATAACTCATAACCCTAACCTTCACTGTTGCTTCCACTCTTACTCGTGATAACTAACACCTCACATAACGAGTATTACACCAGTTAACTAACGTGGACAGCAAAGTAGACTTCGCTCCTGAATTGTACTTCCTACCCTTTCTAACCGCTCTACTCGAAGCAATACTCGTGTAGACGGTCCCGCCATACGATTAACCACTCGACACAAACAAGTTAATCATAGAAAAAACAATTAAAAAGACACGTAGTATCTCCGTACATCGGATACTACTGTGTCAAAAAAAACGACAGAATAAGTCTTGTAAAATCACAAACCATGATTAGGTCACAATTGTGATATAATTACGGCGTCAATTGACTTCTAAACGTTGATAAACTCGACACGAGTAATCAAGGTCACGTGACACACAGGGTCATAACATGCCCCTATGTACACAACGTCAAAAACCCTAGATACAGTACTGATCAAATTACCGTGTTGATAGACTCGTACACTATGATTAACTCGACACGAGTAATCATAGTGTGCAATAGCATAAAAGTCACGTGACTCACAGGGCGGAAGCATGCCCCTGTGTACACAACTGTGAATAACCCTAAACAGGATATTGCAGCTTGTAAATACAAACAGGTGACGGTATACACAGAAATATAACATATCCCTGTGTACACAACGTCAAACCTGAGAGACAACACTTGGTATACATAGAAATACATTAAAATAACAATATTTCTATGCAATAAACCCAATCCAAATATTTACAAAGAAAAATATATATACCTTTTTATTAAGACAATATTATGTCTATACTTACATATAAATATATTACCTGATAATTATACCTGTATTTATATCATCATATATGTATAAGCAATTTCTCTAAGAAGACATTATGTCGATATTTACATGTAAATACATACACTTTTTGTCAAAATCATATGACATTGAAACCCATTTATTGCTCTTTTATATATATGTTTTACTGTTATAAATCATCTTATGTACATAGAATTATATTAACAAAATTTGAAATGTTCTACTGAATGCTCTATCGCCTATGTATATTTTTGTTTTACACGTAGTTTGAAAATTGTAGAAACCTATCTGTATTAACGCTATTGTCTCCTGGATTATGTATAAATCACCCCATCTTACATGTCCAGTACTTAAATTCAAATACCTCCCCATATATCTTCCTCATAAACGATATAAAAGCTCCTCAGTCAGAAGTCCCTAGCAGTTTGGGCCTCATATACGATTTCGGCATAACATCTCTGAGGTTTAAACAATTCTAAATTTCTCCCCTCCACCCACGTCCCCTCCATAGAAAACAAGTAGCGAAATAAACAAGCACTTCGTCATACTTTTGGCCTACCATTTGGAAAACATTCTGCTCAAAAACAGAAAAGTGCCTATCTAGTCATTAAAAACAATAAAACTGGAGTAATCCAGATATAACCACATTGTGGTAGAAATAAAACCTTGGTAAATATTACCGAATGCAGCAAGGCCTCACAAATATACATATATGAAAAATGTATACACAGAACAAGCCTAAAAACCTACAAAAGGCAGACAGATGCACTAAAATGAGCCCAGGTTAATTCAAAACAAACTCTCATAGTATGACAAAAGAAAGAGAAAAACGTTAAACGTTTTACTAGAAGTGCATATCGCTAAAACCCCACCAATCCCATATTAAACCTCAGTTAAACCCAAATCACCGAATAAACATCCGACCAAACGGATATAATTAATTTCCGGCTCCCTCTCGCTAGCAATCAGCTGACGAGCCAATAGGAACGCCGAAACATGGCTTGTGCCCCATACCCTCCCTCAACAATTTTAGTATATAGTCGGGCCCAAACTCTAAGACTTCAGACTCAAACCTGAAGAAGGCAAAATATATTGCCGAAATAGATCTATAGTTTTTTAGAGGAGTTTTTATATTATACGCTATAACTTGTGATTGTGTTATTCCCATTTGGATCTACATCTTGGATTATATTAATCTGTGTATTTCATTTGGATTATCGTGTTGTGTTTATCTTTGGATTCCTTTATCAGTTAAGTTTTTATTTTTCTATATCGTACTTTATTTTTTACTCTTACTTGTGTTTAATGTTTATACTTCAAACTTAAAAATTATATCAATTTGTGTCATATTGATACATACATATATTTATATATTCTTCTGAACGCATCTCTTCAATGCATTTATTATAATAAATCCTAAAAATATCTTTTACATGACTTATCTATCACTATGTACGGGAATAAATACAATAATTTCAACCCTTATGGATACGAACAGTTCGCTTACTCCCAGCAGTATGGCCCCTATGCCCAACCGGGATATAATCATTACTCACAGAATAATTATTCGAAACGCCGACATCAGCACAATAATTTCCCAAACCCACAGCAGAACCCACCCCGTCAGTATCCCGGGGAAAATAACTCTCGCCCTGAATCCCGTAGGCCCAAAAATAGGAATACGCAGAAGAAACCGGGGAATAATATTCACAGGGCTAAAAACAACGACCAGACCGATAGGACGCAAAGTAAGGACGGACCGACGATTAAGGTGTTCTACCAAATTCTACAATGTCTACACCACTTGAATATCATGCAGAAACAAGCCGATGGTGAACTAACAAAAGGTTTTCACAATAAAGTCATTGATCTCACTAAATTCGTTAAACCGGCCATGATCACAACTACACTATCAAATTCTATCTTAAATATTAGCAAAACTTGGGCAAAAACCATCGGCACAGAACTCACTTCTCACTATGAGAAGACCCTTGGTTCTAAATTAGACTGGCTTAAGACTCAAAACTTCTCACACGATCAAATCACTACGTTCTCTAATGCCGCGTTATCATGGTCCAAGAAATCATTCGGAAGGAAAATGAACACCACGACGAAATCAAAATACCTGCAACTTATCGGACAAACGAATGACAAGGATAAGTCTAACCCGAACCCTAACCCTAACCCAGGGACTCCCCCACCCCCACCCCCAAAACAGACTGCATCAATGGACGTTGACCCAACTCCCTCCATCTCTACACGACCAACTCCTATAGAGGTCGACACGCCAAGCCGCAAGAGAGGACGCTCTACATCTCCACGGACCGCCAACCCGTCAACGCCCAGGAAGAAGAAGGATAGTCGCCCCTCTCCCTCCCTTTCCGCTAATTCGAATCTTGACACTCTAGTTGACAAACTCAATACATCAAACGACACTGTGTCGGATAACTACAATTCGGAAGGCACTGTGTCTCCCGTAATTGCTAATCAAAATTTCTCCACCCCTAGCAGATCTCCCGTGAGTAAAAGAATAAGCTTTTCCCCACCCCCACGCGTCAAACCATACCGCCAATCCAACCGCCTTAGCCTAGACATGAGTACTCATAGAGTCCCCACCCCACAAAACAAGCAGGTGCTTGGCCTTAGGTATCACGATGGCAAAGGTAACAACAAAGCGTCTTGGTCCCTCCCCGGTATCGTCAAACCCACTTTAGTGCTAGGTAGCTCGAACCTCAGTCGTATACCCAAAGGGAGAGTGGGTGTACAAATCGAATCGTATGGGGGAGCCAAGATCCTACACCTGATAGACATGATTAAAGCCTACACGCACACTGGTCAACCAAAAAACATCATATTCCAAATTGGTACCAACAATAGGAAAGAACACCCCCGAACAACACACACGGCGTTCACAGAACTTATTGCCACTACCAAGTCAAAATTCCCCAATACCGCCATCTTCATAGCCCAAATTCCGTTCTCCCCAACCCTCAAACAGAAAGAAGGAGCCAGACCTTGTGAAAACCTGACAACTCTCAACCACTACTTGCTCACGGAACCACCGAAGCACGCAAGAGTCATCGAACTTGATCACTCAGTGGTCCATGTCAACGCAGCTGATAAGATCCATTGGACAGCCATTACTGCTGACAGACAATTTAACCACTGGCTTAAAGCTGTCGAGTCTTTAAACTAGAGTCTGAGGGGGGCCTTGTTGAAAACGCTACACAACTAACCCCCACTCAAACTCCAGCCTCCCAACTCGGCAAAACGGTTGTAAACCTGAGTTCACGCTCTATCTCACCCTTGGAAAGGCAAATACTCGACAAGGGTCTCAAATTCATACCTTCCCCTCAACCGACCACTGTCGATGATATCTTAGAATCGGCTGACCAATTTTCCAGACTTATCAAATTGACCTATTTTTTCCGCGACAAACCCCGCAAGACGGGCCATACCAAATTTATTGAAAAATCTGACTGGACACCTCCCAACGCGGCCATTAGAGGGGATATTCTAGTCCATTTAGATACCATGAAAAGCGAGATAGCTGATCTTCCAATCTCAAAAGAACGGAGCAACCTGACACGAGAGGAACGATCGGCACTTAACGCACTCAAAAATGACAAGTCCATCGTCATAAAAAAGAGTGACAAGGGCTCATGCTGTGTCATACTCAATCGAAATGACTATATACTAGAAGCTGAAAAGCAACTTAGTAACGAGAAGTATTACAAGAAACTCTCAGAACCAATTTTTATGGAAACCGGTTTAATGATCAATCGCATTTTAGAAAAATTGGTGACTAATAAGTTCATTAATCCCAAACAATTTGACTACCTTTCCGCGAAGCCTAACTGCCGCCAGAGACACTTTTACACTCTCCCGAAAATCCACAAAAATCCTGAAACGGAGTGGTTCATGCCGAACAGAATACCTAAAGGTCGGCCCATAGTGTCGGACTGTTCGAGCGAGTGTCACAATGTCTCTGAATACATTGACTCTTTTCTAAAACCACTGGCATCCCAGCACCCGGCCTATCTAAAGGATACCAACCACTTTATTGAACAAATTAAGAAACTTAATGTTCCGCCGAATGCGTTATTAATATCGATCGATGTACAGAGTATGTACACAAATATTGATAACATCACTGGCCTTAATGCGGTTCGGAAGGCCTTTTTGAGAAATCCTGTCAAATCGCGTCCGGACAGAGAAATTTTGGAACTCTTAGAAATCTGCCTTACACGCAATGACTTTATTTTCAATGAACAAACATACCTCCAAACGACTGGCATCTCTATGGGACAAATTTATAGCCCCAGTTTTGCCAATATTTGTATGGCAGAATGGGAAAGAGAACTCTTACCACTCTGCCCCCTACAACCAACTTTTTATGGAAGATTTTTAGATGACATCTTCATAGTTTGGCCCCACTCTTTAGAACAATTCTGGCAGTACTTCCACATCCTAAACACCCATCACCCTTCCATCAAACTAACTGCTAACGTCAGTGACAAAAGCATAGATTTCTTGGATACGACAGTATTCAAGGGAGACAATCTGAATGACACGGGAAAACTGGATATTAAGGTCTTTTTCAAAGAAACAGACACCCACCAACTTTTATTCAAATCCTCCTTTCACCCAAAACATACGTTTTCGGGCATTATCAAGTCCCAGATTCTCCGCTTCCACCGAATTTGTACGCGTAATACTGATTTTGAACACGCGGTTAAAATCGTCTTCGACAAACTCCGAGAACGGGGCTACTCGAAGCGATTTTTAAGAACAATCAAAAGTACCACTTTGAAGGACATTAAAACTAACAGTATAATTCCAGTTCTACCCTTTCAACAATTTGGAGCCATGCCGTGCATAAGCATGCGATGCAGCATATGCAGATACCTCAAACGTACTAATTCATTCGAAAATAAAATTTCGAACACCAAGTTTCCTATCAGTGAGAGGCTTACGTGCGAAACCTCTAATTTAGTGTACCTAATCTCCTGCTCACGCTGTCCCAGTCAGTACGTCGGTGAATCACAGAATTGCTTGAGGGAAAGACTATTGGGGCATCTATCAGATATCAGAAGAAATACGGACAAACCCATCTCCCTACATTTCAACCAAGACAATCACTCTATAGCTGATCTAACAATTACCCCCATAGAAAAAATAAAGGAAAGGGATGACAAGGAAGAAACGAGAAAATTCCGTTTGATGAGAGAGGACTTCTGGATGAAGAAACTGAATACAATCTCTCCAAACGGAATTAACGTTCTCTTCAACACCCAAATTCTCCCCCTTGTCATCCAATACAACAGTACCGCTTATCACGCAACTAAAATTATCAAAAGGTATTATGAACAACTAAAGGAAACCTTTCCGCGCATATACCAAAATAAATTAATTGTTGCCTACTCCAGAAATAAAAACCTGAGCGACGTCGCCGCCCCCAGTAAACTACCCGTACTACGGTGAAATCCCATGATTATCGACTCTACATCTCTAAGCTAGTGTGACAAACCAGACAAGGACGGTGGTTGTTTTTAGCCTACTAAAAGAAATATCTCCAACCCGAACCCTAACCCTGTCGTAGACTGAACAAAACAGCAAAACCTGACCCATAGTTTTCGTCCCAAACACCCCACCCCCTTAGATAGTTCCAACACCCTCGGCCCATGCATTTGTGGGGACCCTAACCGGTAACCCCCACCCTAATCCTTATCCTAACCCTGCTAGTGCCAGGGAAGACGAACTATTCTTTTAGGGGAAAGGTTACACACAAAAACTATGGGGTTATCTACGCCAGCGGAACCTCACACCCCGCAAAAATATCTTGTATTTTACAAATCATTTTTTTATATGAAATCATTTTTGCTTGGTATATGCCTATAATTACTTTCAAATTCCAGGAACCTTTTATAAATACATTTCAGACTCATGGTACTGACAGAATATTGATTATGCGACATTTTTTCACTGATGTCTGAAAAACCACATATCCTCCCTCGTTTGACCATTTTTAAGGACATCCTCCCGGTCCCCACCCCAATCCTATTTTCTTACATTTTATTTCCTATTTTCAGGACAGTCTGGGCATAAAGTCTTTTATATTTATTTTTATTTTTTCAAACAATTTAACAAACCTAAATATATCTTACATTGCTAACAGGGACGAAGAAGGATTCCAAACCCAAATCCTAACCCTGATTTGATTCCCTTGTATACATTTTATTATGTTTTAACAATATTTTCTAACAGGAATGAAAGAAAATAGATGGATCCAAACCCGAACCCTAACCCTGATTTAAATTCCTAATGTTCTCCGTTAGGCCTCCCAACATCCATTTACAGGATTGAAAGAAAATAGACGGGTTCCAAACCTAAACTCTTCTACTCCTAATTCACCCTTACATATTATTATGTTATGCCTTAACAAAAAATGTGTTTTTTTACAGAAAGTACAGACCGATTCTGAACTAAAACCAAGCACAGCCCCCTTTGTGGCATAAATTGAGCACATCATAACTCATAACCCTAACCTTCACTGTTGCTTCCACTCTTACTCGTGATAACTAACACCTCACATAACGAGTATTACACCAGTTAACTAACGTGGACAGCAAAGTAGACTTCGCTCCTGAATTGTACTTCCTACCCTTTCTAACCGCTCTACTCGAAGCAATACTCGTGTAGACGGTCCCGCCATACGATTAACCACTCGACACAAACAAGTTAATCATAGAAAAAACAATTAAAAAGACACGTAGTATCTCCGTACATCGGATACTACTGTGTCAAAAAAAACGACAGAATAAGTCTTGTAAAATCACAAACCATGATTAGGTCACAATTGTGATATAATTACGGCGTCAATTGACTTCTAAACGTTGATAAACTCGACACGAGTAATCAAGGTCACGTGACACACAGGGTCATAACATGCCCCTATGTACACAACGTCAAAAACCCTAGATACAGTACTGATCAAATTACCGTGTTGATAGACTCGTACACTATGATTAACTCGACACGAGTAATCATAGTGTGCAATAGCATAAAAGTCACGTGACTCACAGGGCGGAAGCATGCCCCTGTGTACACAACTGTGAATAACCCTAAACAGGATATTGCAGCTTGTAAATACAAACAGGTGACGGTATACACAGAAATATAACATATCCCTGTGTACACAACGTCAAACCTGAGAGACAACACTTGGTATACATAGAAATACATTAAAATAACAATATTTCTATGCAATAAACCCAATCCAAATATTTACAAAGAAAAATATATATACCTTTTTATTAAGACAATATTATGTCTATACTTACATATAAATATATTACCTGATAATTATACCTGTATTTATATCATCATATATGTATAAGCAATTTCTCTAAGAAGACATTATGTCGATATTTACATGTAAATACATACACTTTTTGTCAAAATCATATGACATTGAAACCCATTTATTGCTCTTTTATATATATGTTTTACTGTTATAAATCATCTTATGTACATAGAATTATATTAACAAAATTTGAAATGTTCTACTGAATGCTCTATCGCCTATGTATATTTTTGTTTTACACGTAGTTTGAAAATTGTAGAAACCTATCTGTATTAACGCTATTGTCTCCTGGATTATGTATAAATCACCCCATCTTACATGTCCAGTACTTAAATTCAAATACCTCCCCATATATCTTCCTCATAAACGATATAAAAGCTCCTCAGTCAGAAGTCCCTAGCAGTTTGGGCCTCATATACGATTTCGGCATAACATCTCTGAGGTTTAAACAATTCTAAATTTCTCCCCTCCACCCACGTCCCCTCCATAGAAAACAAGTAGCGAAATAAACAAGCACTTCGTCATACTTTTGGCCTACCATTTGGAAAACATTCTGCTCAAAAACAGAAAAGTGCCTATCTAGTCATTAAAAACAATAAAACTGGAGTAATCCAGATATAACCACATTGTGGTAGAAATAAAACCTTGGTAAATATTACCGAATGCAGCAAGGCCTCACAAATATACATATATGAAAAATGTATACACAGAACAAGCCTAAAAACCTACAAAAGGCAGACAGATGCACTAAAATGAGCCCAGGTTAATTCAAAACAAACTCTCATAGTATGACAAAAGAAAGAGAAAAACGTTAAACGTTTTACTAGAAGTGCATATCGCTAAAACCCCACCAATCCCATATTAAACCTCAGTTAAACCCAAATCACCGAATAAACATCCGACCAAACGGATATAATTAATTTCCGGCTCCCTCTCGCTAGCAATCAGCTGACGAGCCAATAGGAACGCCGAAACATGGCTTGTGCCCCATACCCTCCCTCAACAATTTTAGTATATAGTCGGGCCCAAACTCTAAGACTTCAGACTCAAACCTGAAGAAGGCAAAATATATTGCCGAAATAGATCTATAGTTTTTTAGAGGAGTTTTTATATTATACGCTATAACTTGTGATTGTGTTATTCCCATTTGGATCTACATCTTGGATTATATTAATCTGTGTATTTCATTTGGATTATCGTGTTGTGTTTATCTTTGGATTCCTTTATCAGTTAAGTTTTTATTTTTCTATATCGTACTTTATTTTTTACTCTTACTTGTGTTTAATGTTTATACTTCAAACTTAAAAATTATATCAATTTGTGTCATATTGATACATACATATATTTATATATTCTTCTGAACGCATCTCTTCAATGCATTTATTATAATAAATCCTAAAAATATCTTTTACATGACTTATCTATCACTATGTACGGGAATAAATACAATAATTTCAACCCTTATGGATACGAACAGTTCGCTTACTCCCAGCAGTATGGCCCCTATGCCCAACCGGGATATAATCATTACTCACAGAATAATTATTCGAAACGCCGACATCAGCACAATAATTTCCCAAACCCACAGCAGAACCCACCCCGTCAGTATCCCGGGGAAAATAACTCTCGCCCTGAATCCCGTAGGCCCAAAAATAGGAATACGCAGAAGAAACCGGGGAATAATATTCACAGGGCTAAAAACAACGACCAGACCGATAGGACGCAAAGTAAGGACGGACCGACGATTAAGGTGTTCTACCAAATTCTACAATGTCTACACCACTTGAATATCATGCAGAAACAAGCCGATGGTGAACTAACAAAAGGTTTTCACAATAAAGTCATTGATCTCACTAAATTCGTTAAACCGGCCATGATCACAACTACACTATCAAATTCTATCTTAAATATTAGCAAAACTTGGGCAAAAACCATCGGCACAGAACTCACTTCTCACTATGAGAAGACCCTTGGTTCTAAATTAGACTGGCTT
Source organism: Patella vulgata (assembly GCF_932274485.2). Classification (NCBI taxonomy): domain Eukaryota; kingdom Metazoa; phylum Mollusca; class Gastropoda; family Patellidae; genus Patella; species Patella vulgata. The sequence continues at coordinate 1,449,779 of NC_065880.2, forward strand.
AAGACTCAAAACTTCTCACACGATCAAATCACTACGTTCTCTAATGCCGCGTTATCATGGTCCAAGAAATCATTCGGAAGGAAAATGAACACCACGACGAAATCAAAATACCTGCAACTTATCGGACAAACGAATGACAAGGATAAGTCTAACCCGAACCCTAACCCTAACCCAGGGACTCCCCCACCCCCACCCCCAAAACAGACTGCATCAATGGACGTTGACCCAACTCCCTCCATCTCTACACGACCAACTCCTATAGAGGTCGACACGCCAAGCCGCAAGAGAGGACGCTCTACATCTCCACGGACCGCCAACCCGTCAACGCCCAGGAAGAAGAAGGATAGTCGCCCCTCTCCCTCCCTTTCCGCTAATTCGAATCTTGACACTCTAGTTGACAAACTCAATACATCAAACGACACTGTGTCGGATAACTACAATTCGGAAGGCACTGTGTCTCCCGTAATTGCTAATCAAAATTTCTCCACCCCTAGCAGATCTCCCGTGAGTAAAAGAATAAGCTTTTCCCCACCCCCACGCGTCAAACCATACCGCCAATCCAACCGCCTTAGCCTAGACATGAGTACTCATAGAGTCCCCACCCCACAAAACAAGCAGGTGCTTGGCCTTAGGTATCACGATGGCAAAGGTAACAACAAAGCGTCTTGGTCCCTCCCCGGTATCGTCAAACCCACTTTAGTGCTAGGTAGCTCGAACCTCAGTCGTATACCCAAAGGGAGAGTGGGTGTACAAATCGAATCGTATGGGGGAGCCAAGATCCTACACCTGATAGACATGATTAAAGCCTACACGCACACTGGTCAACCAAAAAACATCATATTCCAAATTGGTACCAACAATAGGAAAGAACACCCCCGAACAACACACACGGCGTTCACAGAACTTATTGCCACTACCAAGTCAAAATTCCCCAATACCGCCATCTTCATAGCCCAAATTCCGTTCTCCCCAACCCTCAAACAGAAAGAAGGAGCCAGACCTTGTGAAAACCTGACAACTCTCAACCACTACTTGCTCACGGAACCACCGAAGCACGCAAGAGTCATCGAACTTGATCACTCAGTGGTCCATGTCAACGCAGCTGATAAGATCCATTGGACAGCCATTACTGCTGACAGACAATTTAACCACTGGCTTAAAGCTGTCGAGTCTTTAAACTAGAGTCTGAGGGGGGCCTTGTTGAAAACGCTACACAACTAACCCCCACTCAAACTCCAGCCTCCCAACTCGGCAAAACGGTTGTAAACCTGAGTTCACGCTCTATCTCACCCTTGGAAAGGCAAATACTCGACAAGGGTCTCAAATTCATACCTTCCCCTCAACCGACCACTGTCGATGATATCTTAGAATCGGCTGACCAATTTTCCAGACTTATCAAATTGACCTATTTTTTCCGCGACAAACCCCGCAAGACGGGCCATACCAAATTTATTGAAAAATCTGACTGGACACCTCCCAACGCGGCCATTAGAGGGGATATTCTAGTCCATTTAGATACCATGAAAAGCGAGATAGCTGATCTTCCAATCTCAAAAGAACGGAGCAACCTGACACGAGAGGAACGATCGGCACTTAACGCACTCAAAAATGACAAGTCCATCGTCATAAAAAAGAGTGACAAGGGCTCATGCTGTGTCATACTCAATCGAAATGACTATATACTAGAAGCTGAAAAGCAACTTAGTAACGAGAAGTATTACAAGAAACTCTCAGAACCAATTTTTATGGAAACCGGTTTAATGATCAATCGCATTTTAGAAAAATTGGTGACTAATAAGTTCATTAATCCCAAACAATTTGACTACCTTTCCGCGAAGCCTAACTGCCGCCAGAGACACTTTTACACTCTCCCGAAAATCCACAAAAATCCTGAAACGGAGTGGTTCATGCCGAACAGAATACCTAAAGGTCGGCCCATAGTGTCGGACTGTTCGAGCGAGTGTCACAATGTCTCTGAATACATTGACTCTTTTCTAAAACCACTGGCATCCCAGCACCCGGCCTATCTAAAGGATACCAACCACTTTATTGAACAAATTAAGAAACTTAATGTTCCGCCGAATGCGTTATTAATATCGATCGATGTACAGAGTATGTACACAAATATTGATAACATCACTGGCCTTAACGCGGTTCGGAAGGCCTTTTTGAGAAATCCTGTCAAATCGCGTCCGGACAGAGAAATTTTGGAACTCTTAGAAATCTGCCTTACACGCAATGACTTTATTTTCAATGAACAAACATACCTCCAAACGACTGGCATCTCTATGGGACAAATTTATAGCCCCAGTTTTGCCAATATTTGTATGGCAGAATGGGAAAGAGAACTCTTACCACTCTGCCCCCTACAACCAACTTTTTATGGAAGATTTTTAGATGACATCTTCATAGTTTGGCCCCACTCTTTAGAACAATTCTGGCAGTACTTCCACATCCTAAACACCCATCACCCTTCCATCAAACTAACTGCTAACGTCAGTGACAAAAGCATAGATTTCTTGGATACGACAGTATTCAAGGGAGACAATCTGAATGACACGGGAAAACTGGATATTAAGGTCTTTTTCAAAGAAACAGACACCCACCAACTTTTATTCAAATCCTCCTTTCACCCAAAACATACGTTTTCGGGCATTATCAAGTCCCAGATTCTCCGCTTCCACCGAATTTGTACGCGTAATACTGATTTTGAACACGCGGTTAAAATCGTCTTCGACAAACTCCGAGAACGGGGCTACTCGAAGCGATTTTTAAGAACAATCAAAAGTACCACTTTGAAGGACATTAAAACTAACAGTATAATTCCAGTTCTACCCTTTCAACAATTTGGAGCCATGCCGTGCATAAGCATGCGATGCAGCATATGCAGATACCTCAAACGTACTAATTCATTCGAAAATAAAATTTCGAACACCAAGTTTCCTATCAGTGAGAGGCTTACGTGCGAAACCTCTAATTTAGTGTACCTAATCTCCTGCTCACGCTGTCCCAGTCAGTACGTCGGTGAATCACAGAATTGCTTGAGGGAAAGACTATTGGGGCATCTATCAGATATCAGAAGAAATACGGACAAACCCATCTCCCTACATTTCAACCAAGACAATCACTCTATAGCTGATCTAACAATTACCCCCATAGAAAAAATAAAGGAAAGGGATGACAAGGAAGAAACGAGAAAATTCCGTTTGATGAGAGAGGACTTCTGGATGAAGAAACTGAATACAATCTCTCCAAACGGAATTAACGTTCTCTTCAACACCCAAATTCTCCCCCTTGTCATCCAATACAACAGTACCGCTTATCACGCAACTAAAATTATCAAAAGGTATTATGAACAACTAAAGGAAACCTTTCCGCGCATATACCAAAATAAATTAATTGTTGCCTACTCCAGAAATAAAAACCTGAGCGACGTCGCCGCCCCCAGTAAACTACCCGTACTACGGTGAAATCCCATGATTATCGACTCTACATCTCTAAGCTAGTGTGACAAACCAGACAAGGACGGTGGTTGTTTTTAGCCTACTAAAAGAAATATCTCCAACCCGAACCCTAACCCTGTCGTAGACTGAACAAAACAGCAAAACCTGACCCATAGTTTTCGTCCCAAACACCCCACCCCCTTAGATAGTTCCAACACCCTCGGCCCATGCATTTGTGGGGACCCTAACCGGTAACCCCCACCCTAATCCTTATCCTAACCCTAACCCTAACCCTAACCCTAACCCTAACCCTAACCCAACCCAACCCTAACCCAACCCAACCCAACCCTAACCCTAACCCTAACCCAACCCTAACCCAACCCAAACCCCTAACCCTAACCCTAACCCTAACCCAACCCTAACCCCTAACCCCTAACCCTAACCCTAACCCTAACCCTAACCCTAACCCATTACAACCAAGCTTCTACGGACGGTTCCTAGATGACATTTTTATAATTTGGCCTTTTACGGAGGAGGAATTTTGGCAGTATTTTGATACTTTAAACAATCACCACCCCTCCATCAAACTAACAGCCACTGTTAGCGATAAGAGCATGGACTTCTTGGACACGACAGTGTTCAAGGGCGAAAACCTGACTGTTAAGGGCAATTTAGACATCAAAGTATTTTTTAAAGAAACAGACACGCACCAACTTTTATTTAAGTCTTCATTTCACCCCAAACACACTTTTTCGGGCATCATTAAATCCCAAATTCTCCGTTTTTATCGCATCTGTACGCGCCATGCCGATTTTGAGAACGCGTGTAGGCTAGTTTTCGATAAACTCCGGGAACGGGGTTATTCAAAACGATTTCTACGAAAGATTAAAAACACCACTTTAGCAGAAATTAAAGCCAAAGACATAATTCCTGTCAAACCATTCCAACAATTCGGAGCAATGCCGTGCATGAGCGTGCGATGCACAATCTGCAAATACTTAAAACGCACCAATTTTTTCCAAAACAATTCGTCTCGTGAGAAATTCCCAATTAATAATCGACTCACGTGCGAAAGTTCGAACCTAATCTACCTAATTTCCTGCAAATCTTGTCTTCAGCAGTATGTCGGTGAAAGTCAAAACTCTTTGAGGAACAGAATGCTCGGTCATTTATCCGATATCAGGAGAATAACGGATAAACCCGTATCCAAGCATTTTAACCAAAGCAGCCATTCGATATCGGATTTAATTATCACCCCAATAGAAAAAATCCCCATGACTAGTGAAGACACGAGACAATGCCGTTTACTTCGGGAAGACTTCTGGATTAAGAAGTTAAACACCATATCCCCAAACGGCATTAATCTACTCCTCAACACCAGTGTTCTCCCACTAGTCATAAAATACAATAGCACGGCACACAAAGCCACAAAAATCGTTAAAAAATACTATAACGAATTACAAGAAAGTTTACCAAAAATCTACAAAAGTAAATTCATCATAGCTTATTCAAGGAACAAAAATCTTAGCGATATTGTTGTCCCTAGCAAACTACCCCCTGTACAAAAAGAGACCTAACTTCCTCGAGTCATGATAAAACCTGTAGACTAACCGGTTCGTTTGTTTTCTAAGCCCACCTTCCGACTGCTTGACAACTCCCTTGCCCCAGGCCAATGCTCTCTGTGGGGCACCCTAACCGGTAACCCACCCCTCATCCTACCCTAACCCTGCTAGTGCCGGGGCCGATTTGTTGTCTTGCAAAGGTTGATAAGCGGAACAAATTTAGCCTTAAATTACGTCTACCCATGAGGAGAGGACGAATATGCTTAATCAATATTCTCATTTCAGGAAACCTCTTTTTTCATACCATATATTTCAGAAACCATTAAAACCATATCACCAATTAAAAACATTGACTTTTAAATGAACGGACTGTGCTCAACTGTGGCACCAGTAGTTGGATTGGAAGTACACTAACGGCTGGATATGGAATCACGCAGATTTAAAGATAAATAGAGAGAGTCCTTCTCGGAGAATGCATTCCAGTCTGAATTACCGAAACGCCTCCACCTACAAATACGTGACCCATAGCTTAACATATATTCTTTTATCTTTCTAATAGATTTATTTTCTTTACCTAGGTTGAAAGATTGATTGACTGACTTACTGATTGACTAGCTGATTAACTACAGGATTGACGGATTCCGAAAATAATGACCACTGTCGGCCGAGTAGTAGAAATAATTTTACACCTCCTTGGTTGAATCGTCGTTCCTTCTCACCTTACACAACCCCCAACACACGCCTGTCTAATCCCATTTCTAGCACTAACCCTAACCCTTTACAGGTTAAAGGAATGATAACTTTATCTTGCTAATCTTGCTAAAGACTAACAAACCACACACAGCAAGACTAACAAAGTAAACAAAAGATAACTAACCCTAACCCTAACCCTTCTACTCCATTAAAAAACAGAAATCTCGACTGTTTTTTAATCATATTCAAACTAGTTTTTAAGAAATACGGGACCCGTAATTAATATCCCGATCGAGTCATTGATTGAGTCCAATTCAAGACTCAATCAAGTAACGTCGATAACACTCCCGCTATTATATTACCTCTTACGGTATATAATAACGTACAGAGACTGTTATTATAACTATAGATAAACTAACCCGGACACTAAACCTACTTCTTTAAAAACAGCAATTACGACTGTTTTTTTATGCATATTAAATCTATTTCTTTAAGAAATACGAGACCCTAAAATAGGTCCGCATAAAAAATCCCTATCAAGTCATTGATTGAGTCCCTATTAAGACTCAATCAAGTAAAGACGATAACACTCCCGTTATTATATCCCCAATGATAGTATATAATAACACTCAGAGACTGTTATTATAACCAGTCCAAAATAGAGAAATATATGTACTTTTTAAGTAAAACATTACGTAAAATGTATTAAATATACTGTATCTATGTCATCAACGTTTCAATGGTATAAACCTTAAAATAGCAAAACTGCCTAAGTAAATATAATACAGACACACTCTATAATGTTACCTACACGGCATATTATAGAGGGAAATCAATGTATTCTCATTAAAAACATATATCAGATGGAAATTTACTTTAGAAATTTGTCATATATTCTATCTGTATCATTTCCATATAGTCTTAAACAATGTCAAAACCTTTTGTTTGCCATTTGTGTAAATAGAAAATATTGTACCCCTATATAAGACAATATATGAATTGTAAACCACGGATCCATCCCATATACTATGACCTTTATCCAAATACATGTATATACAGTTTCTATTATGTAAATGAACCCTTCTCTGTATTAACACAGAAAAATGTATATAGATTCATTCACAAATTGTAAAAGGTTTTAGAATATTACACTCGTTTTTTGCATATATTTTTTCGTATATTATGTACACACATCTTTTTATGTCTCCTAAAGATGGCATAAATCAATTTAATTACCATCTCTAGTATTGTAAATCAATCTTCTCCTTGTTTTTTTATATATGTTTATTTTTATTTATATGTTTATGGCTAAGAAAAACCTCCTCGGTCCGAAGTCTAGATGATGTGAGCCTAAAAATTACTACATACCCGAGGTAACCCATCCCACTCCCACCCCCACCCCCATATGCATATTATTTTAGTCATACAATTTGGCAACACTTTAGACCATCTTCAGCTCGATAAATAGAAAATGTGCAGTTATACAAGCAGGAAACACTGCTCAATATTGGAGTAATAACTCTCCATATAACCACAACAGCTGGTACTATCAATCGGTTAAACACCGAGATAATAAGCCGCAAGAAGCGAGCTAAACAAAAGCCCAAAAAGGGTAAAAAGACTAAAACAACAGCACAAAACGAGCACAGGTTAATTCCAAATTCTCTGATGTATGACACGAGTATAAAAGGGCATAATGCGCACTCGTAAAAAATAGTGATCTTGCATATATCACTGAAACAACCATTGTATTGAAATTAGAATATTCGGCTAATCCTCGGGTATATAATCCCACAAATTCATTAAGACAACTGAATAAACACCCGATTAAACATCAACGGATGTATAAAGTTTCCGGTCCAAACAATGAGAGTTTTAATAGAAAACTCTTCGACCAATAAAATTCGCCCACCACCTTTCCCCGCCCTCTCCACATATATTTTGTATTTAAGAATGGGCTCTAACATCTAGTCTTCAGACTTAAACCTGAAGAAGGCCGGTGTAGTGGCCGAAATAGCGCTATAGTTTTAGAGGAGTATTTAATAATGTATATAGTTAATCTTTAACCTGTGTTGACTTGTTACTTGTGCAATTCGCATTCGGATTACTTTTTTGGATTTACAATTTGGATTACTTGAATATACAGTCGTATACCATAACCAGTTAAGTTTTTTCGTTTTTTGTATACTTTTTCATTATATTTTTCATTATATTTTATTCTGTTGTCTAAATGACCCCCTTAATTTTTGCTTATGATTTATATTATATTAATATTTACTTGATGTGTGTTGTAGCTTAGACATTTTAGATTTGCTCTCGCTCTTTTCTGCTTATCTCGCTACACACGTAATAAAATTCTATAAATCGGCTAATGTGTTTTTCCCTCCCCCCAATATGTATGGCAATAAGTATAACCGCTACAATGACAATTATAATAATGGTTATAACTATGATGGCTATAACAATCGGTTTGGCTATTTCTCAAAACACCAGCAAAAGTATTTTGAAGAAGGCCGTCGCTTCAATCCCTATACCCCACAGAGACAACGCTCCGATCAGTCCCACAACCCCAACCGAGGGAATAATAAGCAGTATGGAAGGGCTGACAACTCCTACCCCAACCCCCGCTTCCGTAATGTTCATAAGGGTAAAAATAATGACCAAACTGAGAGGACTACGAACAAAGACGGACCGACAATAAAGGCGTTCTATCAAATCTTGCAGTGCCTACATCACATGAGTGTAATGAAATTGCAGCAAAATGGGCAGCTCACTAAGGGCTTTCACCAAAAAGTTCTGGACTTAACAAAATTTGTAAAACCGGCCATGATTACCACAACACTTTCCAACTCTATTTTAACTATTGGCAAATCTTGGGCAAAATCTATTGGAACGGAATTAACTTCTCACTATGGGAAAACTCTTGAGAACAAATTAGATTGGCTAAATAGGCAAAATTTCAACCGCGAACAAAGCGATACTTTCGCCAACGCCGCGCTATCATGGTCTAAAAAATCGTTCGGGAAAAAGCTAAACGCCTCGACACGCTCAAAATTTCTGGAAGTAATAGGTCAGACCACGGGACTAGACGGACATAATAGGACCCCTAACCCTAACCCTAACCCGGCAGCGACGGACTCGGCTGTGCCCACGCCCCCACCCCGACAGACGCCTCCTAGCAGTAATCGACCTTCCCCAATGACTGTGGACGTTAGCACACCGGTTCCTGAACGACCGAAACCACTACCAGCCAGGACTCCGAGCCGCAAAAGACAACTCTCGCTATCTCCCGATGCCCCCTGCGCAGTCACACCGGGGAAGAAGACGAACACTCAACCCTCCCCCTCCACTTCCCCTAACTCTCTCCTAGACGTTTTGGCAGTAAAATTAGACCAATCAACAGACAGTGTGCCTGTAACTGAGAATGGGGGGGACACTGTGTCTCCTCTCATTGAAAATCAAAGCCTCAAAAGTCCTAACACACCACCCATGAAATCCAGACTTAGCTTATCACCCGCTTTAAGTGTATTACCGATTAATCCACCAAAACGCCACAGTTTAGACTTGAGCACTCCTAGAGTCAAACCCTGTAACACACCCAAAATCATGGAAACGTACTATAGAAACGGTAATGACAAAACGTCTTGGAGTCTCCCCAAATTAGTCAAACCAATAGTTGTGTTAGGTAGCTCTAACTTGAATAGGATTCCTCTGGGGAGGGTTGGTGTACAGATCATCTCATATGGAGGGGCGCAGATCCACCACCTGACCCATATGATTAAGAAGTCAAACGACATCGGCCAACCAAAAACCATAATATTCCAGATTGGTACGAACAACCGTGACATGAGACCACGTGCAGCCTACAACAGCTACACACAATTAATAGCCACTGCCAGGGCGAAATTCCCTAAGACAAAACTAGTGATAGCACAGATCCCTTCTTCCAACCAATTGAAACTATTCAAGCCCCAACAGCACGACAACATAGCGAAATTGAACCACTACTTATTTTCTGAACCACCAATACACTCCCAAGTACTCCCTGCATCTAATTCACCTGTTCATGTAGTGGCAAACGACATCCATCACATTCACTGGGTCCCCGCGACTGCCGAACGACTCTTCTCCCATTGGCTCAAGGAAGTTAGGTCTTTAAACTAATTTCCGAGGGGGGTACTGATAAAACGATTATATCAAATACCCTCACTCCAAATACTGAGTTAGGACAAACTGTTGTCAATTTAAGCTCGCGCGTCTTATCATCCTTGGAAAGACAAATCCTTGATAAAGGACTAAAGTTCATTCCTTCACCCCAACCGACATCTGTTGACGACATACTAGAATCCGCAAACCAATTTTCTAGACTAATTAAACTCACCTATTTTTTTCGCGATAAACCAAACAAGGGCCCAAAAACCAAATTTATAGAAAAATCCACATGGAATCCTTCAGATGCAGCCATTAGAGGCGACATCCTGGCACACTTAGACCGCATGAAAAGTGAAATAGCTGATATACCGATTTTGAAAGAAAAAAACAACCTCAATAGATTAGAAAGAACTGCGCTAAATATCTTGAAGAATGACAAGTCTATAGTCATCAAGAAAAGTGATAAGGGCTCTTGTTGTGTAATACTAAACCGCAGTGACTATATTTTGGAAGCAGAAAAGCAATTAAGCAATGAGAAATATTATAAAAAACTAGAAGAACCAATTTTCTTAGAAACTCGCACGTTGATTAACGGAATCCTGGACAGGTTAGTAAAAAAGAAATTTCTAACCGAAAAACAATTCCACCACCTTTCGGCTAAAGAGGACTGTCGACAGAGACACTTCTACACACTACCCAAAATCCATAAAAATCCTGAATCTGAATGGTTCGAGCCGCATAAAATACCCAAAGGGCGCCCTATAGTCTCGGACTGTTCGAGTGTGTGTAGAAATGTCTCTGAATATATCGACTACTTTTTGAAACCGTTGGCCGTCCAACATGCATCGTATCTTAAGGATACGAACGATTTTGTTGAAAAAATCAAAAAATTAGAGGTACCACCCAACGCGTTATTAATATCGATCGATGTACAGAGTATGTACACAAATATTGATAACGAGACTGGCCTTAAAGCGCTCCGAAAGGCCTTTTTAAGAAACCCGATGAAATCTCGTCCGGACGAAGAAATTTTGGAACTCTTAGAAATCTGTCTCACCCGAAATGATTTTACCTTTAATGAGCAGACATACCTCCAGACTACTGGGGTATCGATGGGTCAAATATATAGTCCAAATTTTGCAAATCTCTACATGGCCGAGTGGGAAAGAGAGCTCTTGCCTCTTTGCCCATTACAACCAAGCTTCTACGGACGGTTCCTAGATGACATTTTTATAATTTGGCCTTTTACGGAGGAGGAATTTTGGCAGTATTTTGATACTTTAAACAATCACCACCCCTCCATCAAACTAACAGCCACTGTTAGCGATAAGAGCATGGACTTCTTGGACACGACAGTGTTCAAGGGCGAAAACCTGACTGTTAAGGGCAATTTAGACATCAAAGTATTTTTTAAAGAAACAGACACGCACCAACTTTTATTTAAGTCTTCATTTCACCCCAAACACACTTTTTCGGGCATCATTAAATCCCAAATTCTCCGTTTTTATCGCATCTGTACGCGCCATGCCGATTTTGAGAACGCGTGTAGGCTAGTTTTCGATAAACTCCGGGAACGGGGTTATTCAAAACGATTTCTACGAAAGATTAAAAACACCACTTTAGCAGAAATTAAAGCCAAAGACATAATTCCTGTCAAACCATTCCAACAATTCGGAGCAATGCCGTGCATGAGCGTGCGATGCACAATCTGCAAATACTTAAAACGCACCAATTTTTTCCAAAACAATTCGTCTCGTGAGAAATTCCCAATTAATAATCGACTCACGTGCGAAAGTTCGAACCTAATCTACCTAATTTCCTGCAAATCTTGTCTTCAGCAGTATGTCGGTGAAAGTCAAAACTCTTTGAGGAACAGAATGCTCGGTCATTTATCCGATATCAGGAGAATAACGGATAAACCCGTATCCAAGCATTTTAACCAAAGCAGCCATTCGATATCGGATTTAATTATCACCCCAATAGAAAAAATCCCCATGACTAGTGAAGACACGAGACAATGCCGTTTACTTCGGGAAGACTTCTGGATTAAGAAGTTAAACACCATATCCCCAAACGGCATTAATCTACTCCTCAACACCAGTGTTCTCCCACTAGTCATAAAATACAATAGCACGGCACACAAAGCCACAAAAATCGTTAAAAAATACTATAACGAATTACAAGAAAGTTTACCAAAAATCTACAAAAGTAAATTCATCATAGCTTATTCAAGGAACAAAAATCTTAGCGATATTGTTGTCCCTAGCAAACTACCCCCTGTACAAAAAGAGACCTAACTTCCTCGAGTCATGATAAAACCTGTAGACTAACCGGTTCGTTTGTTTTCTAAGCCCACCTTCCGACTGCTTGACAACTCCCTTGCCCCAGGCCAATGCTCTCTGTGGGGCACCCTAACCGGTAACCCACCCCTCATCCTACCCTAACCCTGCTAGTGCCGGGGCCGATTTGTTGTCTTGCAAAGGTTGATAAGCGGAACAAATTTAGCCTTAAATTACGTCTACCCATGAGGAGAGGACGAATATGCTTAATCAATATTCTCATTTCAGGAAACCTCTTTTTTCATACCATATATTTCAGAAACCATTAAAACCATATCACCAATTAAAAACATTGACTTTTAAATGAACGGACTGTGCTCAACTGTGGCACCAGTAGTTGGATTGGAAGTACACTAACGGCTGGATATGGAATCACGCAGATTTAAAGATAAATAGAGAGAGTCCTTCTCGGAGAATGCATTCCAGTCTGAATTACCGAAACGCCTCCACCTACAAATACGTGACCCATAGCTTAACATATATTCTTTTATCTTTCTAATAGATTTATTTTCTTTACCTAGGTTGAAAGATTGATTGACTGACTTACTGATTGACTAGCTGATTAACTACAGGATTGACGGATTCCGAAAATAATGACCACTGTCGGCCGAGTAGTAGAAATAATTTTACACCTCCTTGGTTGAATCGTCGTTCCTTCTCACCTTACACAACCCCCAACACACGCCTGTCTAATCCCATTTCTAGCACTAACCCTAACCCTTTACAGGTTAAAGGAATGATAACTTTATCTTGCTAATCTTGCTAAAGACTAACAAACCACACACAGCAAGACTAACAAAGTAAACAAAAGATAACTAACCCTAACCCTAACCCTTCTACTCCATTAAAAAACAGAAATCTCGACTGTTTTTTAATCATATTCAAACTAGTTTTTAAGAAATACGGGACCCGTAATTAATATCCCGATCGAGTCATTGATTGAGTCCAATTCAAGACTCAATCAAGTAACGTCGATAACACTCCCGCTATTATATTACCTCTTACGGTATATAATAACGTACAGAGACTGTTATTATAACTATAGATAAACTAACCCGGACACTAAACCTACTTCTTTAAAAACAGCAATTACGACTGTTTTTTTATGCATATTAAATCTATTTCTTTAAGAAATACGAGACCCTAAAATAGGTCCGCATAAAAAATCCCTATCAAGTCATTGATTGAGTCCCTATTAAGACTCAATCAAGTAAAGACGATAACACTCCCGTTATTATATCCCCAATGATAGTATATAATAACACTCAGAGACTGTTATTATAACCAGTCCAAAATAGAGAAATATATGTACTTTTTAAGTAAAACATTACGTAAAATGTATTAAATATACTGTATCTATGTCATCAACGTTTCAATGGTATAAACCTTAAAATAGCAAAACTGCCTAAGTAAATATAATACAGACACACTCTATAATGTTACCTACACGGCATATTATAGAGGGAAATCAATGTATTCTCATTAAAAACATATATCAGATGGAAATTTACTTTAGAAATTTGTCATATATTCTATCTGTATCATTTCCATATAGTCTTAAACAATGTCAAAACCTTTTGTTTGCCATTTGTGTAAATAGAAAATATTGTACCCCTATATAAGACAATATATGAATTGTAAACCACGGATCCATCCCATATACTATGACCTTTATCCAAATACATGTATATACAGTTTCTATTATGTAAATGAACCCTTCTCTGTATTAACACAGAAAAATGTATATAGATTCATTCACAAATTGTAAAAGGTTTTAGAATATTACACTCGTTTTTTGCATATATTTTTTCGTATATTATGTACACACATCTTTTTATGTCTCCTAAAGATGGCATAAATCAATTTAATTACCATCTCTAGTATTGTAAATCAATCTTCTCCTTGTTTTTTTATATATGTTTATTTTTATTTATATGTTTATGGCTAAGAAAAACCTCCTCGGTCCGAAGTCTAGATGATGTGAGCCTAAAAATTACTACATACCCGAGGTAACCCATCCCACTCCCACCCCCACCCCCATATGCATATTATTTTAGTCATACAATTTGGCAACACTTTAGACCATCTTCAGCTCGATAAATAGAAAATGTGCAGTTATACAAGCAGGAAACACTGCTCAATATTGGAGTAATAACTCTCCATATAACCACAACAGCTGGTACTATCAATCGGTTAAACACCGAGATAATAAGCCGCAAGAAGCGAGCTAAACAAAAGCCCAAAAAGGGTAAAAAGACTAAAACAACAGCACAAAACGAGCACAGGTTAATTCCAAATTCTCTGATGTATGACACGAGTATAAAAGGGCATAATGCGCACTCGTAAAAAATAGTGATCTTGCATATATCACTGAAACAACCATTGTATTGAAATTAGAATATTCGGCTAATCCTCGGGTATATAATCCCACAAATTCATTAAGACAACTGAATAAACACCCGATTAAACATCAACGGATGTATAAAGTTTCCGGTCCAAACAATGAGAGTTTTAATAGAAAACTCTTCGACCAATAAAATTCGCCCACCACCTTTCCCCGCCCTCTCCACATATATTTTGTATTTAAGAATGGGCTCTAACATCTAGTCTTCAGACTTAAACCTGAAGAAGGCCGGTGTAGTGGCCGAAATAGCGCTATAGTTTTAGAGGAGTATTTAATAATGTATATAGTTAATCTTTAACCTGTGTTGACTTGTTACTTGTGCAATTCGCATTCGGATTACTTTTTTGGATTTACAATTTGGATTACTTGGATATACAGTCGTATACCATAACCAGTTAAGTTTTTTCGTTTTTTGTATACTTTTTCATTATATTTTTCATTATATTTTATTCTGTTGTCTAAATGACCCCCTTAATTTTTGCTTATGATTTATATTATATTAATATTTACTTGATGTGTGTTGTAGCTTAGACATTTTAGATTTGCTCTCGCTCTTTTCTGCTTATCTCGCTACACACGTAATAAAATTCTATAAATCGGCTAATGTGTTTTTCCCTCCCCCCAATATGTATGGCAATAAGTATAACCGCTACAATGACAATTATAATAATGGTTATAACTATGATGGCTATAACAATCGGTTTGGCTATTTCTCAAAACACCAGCAAAAGTATTTTGAAGAAGGCCGTCGCTTCAATCCCTATACCCCACAGAGACAACGCTCCGATCAGTCCCACAACCCCAACCGAGGGAATAATAAGCAGTATGGAAGGGCTGACAACTCCTACCCCAACCCCCGCTTCCGTAATGTTCATAAGGGTAAAAATAATGACCAAACTGAGAGGACTACGAACAAAGACGGACCGACAATAAAGGCGTTCTATCAAATCTTGCAGTGCCTACATCACATGAGTGTAATGAAATTGCAGCAAAATGGGCAGCTCACTAAGGGCTTTCACCAAAAAGTTCTGGACTTAACAAAATTTGTAAAACCGGCCATGATTACCACAACACTTTCCAACTCTATTTTAACTATTGGCAAATCTTGGGCAAAATCTATTGGAACGGAATTAACTTCTCACTATGGGAAAACTCTTGAGAACAAATTAGATTGGCTAAATAGGCAAAATTTCAACCGCGAACAAAGCGATACTTTCGCCAACGCCGCGCTATCATGGTCTAAAAAATCGTTCGGGAAAAAGCTAAACGCCTCGACACGCTCAAAATTTCTGGAAGTAATAGGTCAGACCACGGGACTAGACGGACATAATAGGACCCCTAACCCTAACCCTAACCCGGCAGCGACGGACTCGGCTGTGCCCACGCCCCCACCCCGACAGACGCCTCCTAGCAGTAATCGACCTTCCCCAATGACTGTGGACGTTAGCACACCGGTTCCTGAACGACCGAAACCACTACCAGCCAGGACTCCGAGCCGCAAAAGACAACTCTCGCTATCTCCCGATGCCCCCTGCGCAGTCACACCGGGGAAGAAGACGAACACTCAACCCTCCCCCTCCACTTCCCCTAACTCTCTCCTAGACGTTTTGGCAGTAAAATTAGACCAATCAACAGACAGTGTGCCTGTAACTGAGAATGGGGGGGACACTGTGTCTCCTCTCATTGAAAATCAAAGCCTCAAAAGTCCTAACACACCACCCATGAAATCCAGACTTAGCTTATCACCCGCTTTAAGTGTATTACCGATTAATCCACCAAAACGCCACAGTTTAGACTTGAGCACTCCTAGAGTCAAACCCTGTAACACACCCAAAATCATGGAAACGTACTATAGAAACGGTAATGACAAAACGTCTTGGAGTCTCCCCAAATTAGTCAAACCAATAGTTGTGTTAGGTAGCTCTAACTTGAATAGGATTCCTCTGGGGAGGGTTGGTGTACAGATCATCTCATATGGAGGGGCGCAGATCCACCACCTGACCCATATGATTAAGAAGTCAAACGACATCGGCCAACCAAAAACCATAATATTCCAGATTGGTACGAACAACCGTGACATGAGACCACGTGCAGCCTACAACAGCTACACACAATTAATAGCCACTGCCAGGGCGAAATTCCCTAAGACAAAACTAGTGATAGCACAGATCCCTTCTTCCAACCAATTGAAACTATTCAAGCCCCAACAGCACGACAACATAGCGAAATTGAACCACTACTTATTTTCTGAACCACCAATACACTCCCAAGTACTCCCTGCATCTAATTCACCTGTTCATGTAGTGGCAAACGACATCCATCACATTCACTGGGTCCCCGCGACTGCCGAACGACTCTTCTCCCATTGGCTCAAGGAAGTTAGGTCTTTAAACTAATTTCCGAGGGGGGTACTGATAAAACGATTATATCAAATACCCTCACTCCAAATACTGAGTTAGGACAAACTGTTGTCAATTTAAGCTCGCGCGTCTTATCATCCTTGGAAAGACAAATCCTTGATAAAGGACTAAAGTTCATTCCTTCACCCCAACCGACATCTGTTGACGACATACTAGAATCCGCAAACCAATTTTCTAGACTAATTAAACTCACCTATTTTTTTCGCGATAAACCAAACAAGGGCCCAAAAACCAAATTTATAGAAAAATCCACATGGAATCCTTCAGATGCAGCCATTAGAGGCGACATCCTGGCACACTTAGACCGCATGAAAAGTGAAATAGCTGATATACCGATTTTGAAAGAAAAAAACAACCTCAATAGATTAGAAAGAACTGCGCTAAATATCTTGAAGAATGACAAGTCTATAGTCATCAAGAAAAGTGATAAGGGCTCTTGTTGTGTAATACTAAACCGCAGTGACTATATTTTGGAAGCAGAAAAGCAATTAAGCAATGAGAAATATTATAAAAAACTAGAAGAACCAATTTTCTTAGAAACTCGCACGTTGATTAACGGAATCCTGGACAGGTTAGTAAAAAAGAAATTTCTAACCGAAAAACAATTCCACCACCTTTCGGCTAAAGAGGACTGTCGACAGAGACACTTCTACACACTACCCAAAATCCATAAAAATCCTGAATCTGAATGGTTCGAGCCGCATAAAATACCCAAAGGGCGCCCTATAGTCTCGGACTGTTCGAGTGTGTGTAGAAATGTCTCTGAATATATCGACTACTTTTTGAAACCGTTGGCCGTCCAACATGCATCGTATCTTAAGGATACGAACGATTTTGTTGAAAAAATCAAAAAATTAGAGGTACCACCCAACGCGTTATTAATATCGATCGATGTACAGAGTATGTACACAAATATTGATAACGAGACTGGCCTTAAAGCGCTCCGAAAGGCCTTTTTAAGAAACCCGATGAAATCTCGTCCGGACGAAGAAATTTTGGAACTCTTAGAAATCTGTCTCACCCGAAATGATTTTACCTTTAATGAGCAGACATACCTCCAGACTACTGGGGTATCGATGGGTCAAATATATAGTCCAAATTTTGCAAATCTCTACATGGCCGAGTGGGAAAGAGAGCTCTTGCCTCTTTGCCCATTACAACCAAGCTTCTACGGACGGTTCCTAGATGACATTTTTATAATTTGGCCTTTTACGGAGGAGGAATTTTGGCAGTATTTTGATACTTTAAACAATCACCACCCCTCCATCAAACTAACAGCCACTGTTAGCGATAAGAGCATGGACTTCTTGGACACGACAGTGTTCAAGGGCGAAAACCTGACTGTTAAGGGCAATTTAGACATCAAAGTATTTTTTAAAGAAACAGACACGCACCAACTTTTATTTAAGTCTTCATTTCACCCCAAACACACTTTTTCGGGCATCATTAAATCCCAAATTCTCCGTTTTTATCGCATCTGTACGCGCCATGCCGATTTTGAGAACGCGTGTAGGCTAGTTTTCGATAAACTCCGGGAACGGGGTTATTCAAAACGATTTCTACGAAAGATTAAAAACACCACTTTAGCAGAAATTAAAGCCAAAGACATAATTCCTGTCAAACCATTCCAACAATTCGGAGCAATGCCGTGCATGAGCGTGCGATGCACAATCTGCAAATACTTAAAACGCACCAATTTTTTCCAAAACAATTCGTCTCGTGAGAAATTCCCAATTAATAATCGACTCACGTGCGAAAGTTCGAACCTAATCTACCTAATTTCCTGCAAATCTTGTCTTCAGCAGTATGTCGGTGAAAGTCAAAACTCTTTGAGGAACAGAATGCTCGGTCATTTATCCGATATCAGGAGAATAACGGATAAACCCGTATCCAAGCATTTTAACCAAAGCAGCCATTCGATATCGGATTTAATTATCACCCCAATAGAAAAAATCCCCATGACTAGTGAAGACACGAGACAATGCCGTTTACTTCGGGAAGACTTCTGGATTAAGAAGTTAAACACCATATCCCCAAACGGCATTAATCTACTCCTCAACACCAGTGTTCTCCCACTAGTCATAAAATACAATAGCACGGCACACAAAGCCACAAAAATCGTTAAAAAATACTATAACGAATTACAAGAAAGTTTACCAAAAATCTACAAAAGTAAATTCATCATAGCTTATTCAAGGAACAAAAATCTTAGCGATATTGTTGTCCCTAGCAAACTACCCCCTGTACAAAAAGAGACCTAACTTCCTCGAGTCATGATAAAACCTGTAGACTAACCGGTTCGTTTGTTTTCTAAGCCCACCTTCCGACTGCTTGACAACTCCCTTGCCCCAGGCCAATGCTCTCTGTGGGGCACCCTAACCGGTAACCCACCCCTCATCCTACCCTAACCCTAACCCTAACCCAACCCTAACCCTAACCCTAACCCTAACCCTAACCCTAACCAACCCTAACCCTAACCCTAACCCTAACCCTAGCCCGCTTTTATAGTCCCCAACCGCTTCAGTTTCTCTACTAAACCCACAGACCCGTTCACCATAAATAGACCATCTGATAGAAGAGCATCGGCAAAAGATTGAACCCTTCGGCAAATTATTAAATTAAGGAAATAAGATATACCTGACCTAAAGATAACCCTGTGAAGACCCTCTAACAGGCGTGTTTTTTTTCCTAAGCAGCATCGAAACCTCGGCCTGTGCATTTTTGTTTTAGTTTATTCTAATTCACTCCCCTAATCCCTAACCCAACCCTAACCCTAACCCTAACCCAACCCTAACCCTAACCTAACCCTAACCCTAACCCTGCATGCCATTGGACACTGGACATGCACGTCATGGAACCTTTGTCAGTTGGAATTTTAAATAAGAGTGGGTCGTTGAGCCGCTGTCTGGGCCAGATTTCCATCATTGGTGCAGAAAGGGATCTTGCTTGATAAACTATGCCGGAATTTAAAATAGCCGTGGCCTGTACCTAAGAAGTTTATTTTGGTCACCTTGCTAGCTTAAAAATTACCCCGGATTTTTCCAGCGTGGCATCACCTTGTCGGGGTGGGAAAGGAAGGGATTAATGTCTAGTCTTTCTGATGGTTCGGGCACGCGTGGTCATGTGTAAGCATACATGTAATAGAACCCTAGACGGGATTTGAAATAAGAGTAGTCCGTATCGCCGCTGTCTGGGCAAAATTTACCTGCATACCGTATGCCCATCTTTATTGATTTAGAAAAGTACCTTACTTGATAAACTAAGCCGTTGTTTAAGTAAACATGGTCTGTCCCAAAAATGTTTGTTTTTGCTTATAAAAAGTATATAACGTCACGTTTCTTGAGAAAAACACGTTTGAAATTTACATTATGTTGGTATCTCTATGGTCCTCAAACAATACTATTTATTTGTGATTTAACATTTCATGAACACGCATCAAGACTATATTCTAACATTAGTAGATATAATAAACTAATTCAGCTGTAACTATAACTTTGACTTTCATAAGGGTCAAAGTTCATGATAGACGCATTCGCTCCAATTCGTCGTCATTTTGTAAGATCAAAAGTTTGTTTTATTATGGACAGTACTTGTAAAATCAAAAGTTTGTTTTATTATGGACAGTACTCTAATCATATTTCATATGTTCAGGAGAATCTTTTATCCAGAATCTCTCAAATAACCGTATTCATTATCCATGTTCGTGCAGACAAGTACGAGGTGAAACCCGATATTATGTGATTGCATTTCTAAACCTGAACTCCCAATCAGATAATTTCAGATTTAGTTCGTCCAACGCATTGGAAATTGAGGATAGACTAAAATATCAATTCAAACGACAGCTTGGTTATTATTTTCATTTAAAGTAGAACCAAGCAATTAACTAACCTAATAAACATAATTGTTGATAATAAATAAACATTTCATTGCCTTTTTTTAAATAACAAGACAATTTGTATTATTTGATGTAGTATTTTTAATAAAATAAACATTTAGTAAAATAAAAATTTCATTGCCTTTATTTTAATAACAATACCATTTGTATTATTTGATGTAGTAGTTTTGTAAAATAAACATTTAGTAAAATAAAAATTTCATTGCCTTTTTTTTTAATAAAAAGACAATTTGTATTATTTGATGTTTTAATTTTACAGTTTTAACAAGACAACAGATGTGGACGTATTATGCCGTCGCTCCTGTCCATCCGGACGTCCGTCTGTCCAGAATTTGTTTGTGGACACTCTACAGGTCACAATTTCTATCCAATTCTGACGAAACATGAAATATATCTCCCAAAGTTCTTGGTTCATTTCGATATTGGCATGTATCGGACCGTAACGACATGGATTATGGCTTGTGGGCACTCTACAGGTCACAATTTTTGTCCGATTTTGATAAAACGTGAAATACACGTTTATAACCCAACGACCGTGCATGGTTTCTGTCGCTATTCACGCATATTGGTAACGTCCTGAATTATTGTCCTTGATTGTTCGACAAATCGCGTTTTTAGCATGTGGTCCCTCTAGAGGAATATCAGGGTTGTGGCTCCTCTAGAGGCCACAATTTTTATCAGATTTTGATGAAACTTGAGTTATATGTTTATGTCCCAAAGATATCAGGCCATAAATTCCAGGATTATGTCCAATGATTGTAGGAAAATTGTGTTTTTTAGCTTTTGGATTCTCTAGAGCTTAGACCGAAACTTCTTGAAAATGGCCCTCGATTGTACGACAAATCGTGTTTTTTAAGCTCGTGGATTATTTATAGGTCACATTTTTAAATCTGATTTTAAAAATCGTTTAAATATATCACCATTCCACCATAATGAAGGTTGAATTCGAATTTCGGGAAAATCAAATTGAAACTACGCGGTAAAATGGCCGCTTTTTGTACGCAAATTGTGTAAAAGTATGTAATACGAAGGTTTTGGACCGTCTAGAGGTCACAATTTTTATCCAATATTGATGAAACTTAAAATATATCCTTTTAGTTCGCAGTTCCTTTTGATATTTTCGCATTTCAGACCATAACATTCTGGATTACGGCCCCTGATTGTACGAAAAATCGCTTTTGTTTGTAGCTTGTTCTCCATCCATCTTTTGCAAAATGTAGGCGTATCTTGCCTGGTAAACGCTGGTTTCTAAAATATTTCTGTGATTCTACTGTGAACTAAGACAAATTTTCTAATTATATAATATTTCAGGTCCAAAGAAAGACCTGCAATAGGCAGATTTAGCTCTTGCATAATGCATGTTTAATTAGCTCGCAATACTAACTTTTTCCATAGGCAAAACAAAAGGTGTTTGGAGTATATCTGGATAAAAAATATCTAATATTTAGTCTAACTGGGTATATAAAATAAGTAAAAGGCGTCATTCTGCCCGGACCAGTTGATGCTATGCAAACAATTGACGCATCCCCGAGCTAATGATTGACGCCACGTGATGTAATGTCACGTGTAGAATGTTTTATTTTGATCTTATAAAGGTCAATCATCTTATACAGAGATATAAGAACCTGCGTTCGTAAAAACCACTGTGAAACAGATTAGGTCACGAACGTATGTAGGGATAGCACTAACCCTAATCCTAGCACCGCACGTAAACTATCACGTGCCCTCACCCTATTTACATCTCGCCACCTTGGCAAAATCTGCAGGTGGCCATAATATTTAGTACTGACCATTGAAATGAAATTAAATGAGGTTTAACGTCTTACTGTTCTGCTCCGACTAGGCTTATGAAGACGGTCATGCGCCATGCAGAGAGAAATGGGGTTTAACGTCCTCTCGACACAAACTAGGTCGTTTCGGGTCGAACATATGGTTCAATTTTATTTCAAGAATTTGCTTGTAGTGGGGGGAGAAAACCCACGAAGTTGGACAGGCGACCCTACTCCTTGTCACGTCAACTGGGGAATCGGTGCTAAAATTGAAAACAACATCTAACGTGATCTGGTTGGCAAATACTATTTTAAATATTATCTAAACAACATCCTGTTGTTATCTCTATGGTCAAATGTCTATGTATGGTAGTGTGTAGGGTGTTTGTGTGGTGGGGGTGGGTCGGGGTTGCTGTCATTATGTTGACATAACATATTAATAAAACAAAAATTTCTAGTATTTCCCATCTATAAATAAGTGTTTATGATGGCCCCGGACAACTGTTTTGATTTGTGGGGAGGTGGGGTGGCGGTGGCAGGTGTAGGTGTGCGTGTGTGGAGGGGGGGGGGTCATTATGTTAACATAAATGATGATCATGTTATATATGTTATATACGAATAAAACATAAATTTTTTAGGACTGCCCATCTCTAAATAAGTGTTTATGATGCCCCTGGACAACTGTTTGATTTATGGGGTGGGGGTAGCAGGTGTGTATGTGTGTGGAAGACGGGGCGGGGGGGGGGGGGGTGGCGGGAATTGAGATCTCGTTGATGTAAATGATGATTTACTTAGAGCTTAGTAAAAACTTTACTTTTTAATTCCACTGCACATCTCTAAATATGTGTATAAGATTACCATTGTATGGGGGGGGGGGGCGGTAATTGTATTTTGGGGGATAGAAACCACTTGGTTGAAAATTGACCTGTAAAGTGTCGTCTCGAGTGTTTCGTTCAGTACCAATATCGTCATTCAAAATATTAAATTATAATGGTACTTTTCGTGAGATCTGGAAATGTACATAAAAACACATGTTTAGGTATTAGTTTATTCTTATAACATGAGCGGAATAGATATCTTCTTGGTCACTGATCAACAGCTCGCATATATCCTTCGGATATGCTTCAGATACATGTACGCATTCACATTCTAAATCTTCATTATAGCCTTGTATCGCAGGGTCATCTTGTTTGATCATTTCTTTTGCAGCCTGTCTCCATATTGTTGCAACATAATTATTGCGTTTAATACGCAGCAAAAGACCACTCAGGCAAGATGGTAATAAAGAAAGAAAGATTTGTTATTTTTCATCACAATTAAAATTCCTCCAGAAGATCTTTCTTCTAGTGTCATCTACTGATGTAAGTCGGTTTTCGGCGTACAAGGTACAAACAATTTTTTCTAAACCAGCAATTTCACGTCATCAGAAACATCATTTGTCTATCCCAGCTCTTTAAAAATTGTTAGAAGGTTGGGATTATCTTGAAAAAGAAAGACAGATAGTCATTACCACTGAAAGCATGTACCGTAGGCCGAGAATATCCTAGAACTGACAACCAACCACGAGGACACCAAAATATCGTACCTACTCCTCGTCGCATTGAAAATTAATGGAGGTGCTGAAACAAATTGTATTTTGCGTTCTTGCTCGGGCGAAATAAACATCCCAATCATTCTCTTCACAAACGATGATCCAAATATACAAATTTTGAAAGGTAATGAGGGCAAAGGTTAAAACTATCGCGAAAGGGACTTAAATCAGTAGATGACGCTAGAAAAAATAACAGACCTTTCTTTATTACCACCTTGTCGTATACGTGGTCTTTTGCTGCATGGCTGGAATGAAGATTTACAATGTGAATTGGTTTCTGAAGCATATCCAAAGGATATGCGAGCTGTTGCCCAACTACAAAGAAAATATTTATCTCGCTCATATGAACTTTTGATTTTGGATCTTCTAATGAAGACAAAGAATAAACTAATAACTAAGCATATCTCTGAGTTACTGTGTTTTTGATTTACATTTCCAGCTCGCCTAACAAGTACCATTATAATTTAATATTTTGAACGAAAACGCTAACGAGATACCACTTTAAGCTCAATTATGAACGAAATAATTTCTGTTCACAAAAATACATGTTGCCCCCGCCACCCCCACGCACCCAACCAGCGTTCACTCCCACACAATGGGAATTTTTAGAGATGTTTCTTCAAGCTCTTAGACAATCATCATTTAAATCAAAGTGAACTTATTTCCCGCCAATAAATCCCCACCCCACTCCTCCACACACGCACCCCACCCTCCACACTGCTACCCCCACCTCCCCACAAATCAAAACAGTTGTCCAGGGGCATCATAAACACTTATTTATAGATGGAAAGTCTTAGAAATTTATGTTCTATTAATATATTATGTCAACCTAATGACACCCCCCCCCCCCCGCCAAATTGTAGACATTTGACCCCCTATATCTCGAAAACGCCCCTCAACAACCTGATCACCACCCCGATTCGGAAGCTACACAAAAAAACTGGTCTAGAAAAACTTGGTCTCATAAATTCACAGCTCGGGTGGCGCTACCACACACCCCCCCCACCCTTCAGCCACCGAACTATTACGCCATTGGCATAGTGCGCACGCTTATCTGGACCCTACGGAAACTAATTATTGAAATAAAATTTAGTCCCAAAACTGACCCAATTTGTATCCAGTTTGTATCTCTCCATCTCCCCCACCCTCTCTCTATAATAACTATAGCGCCCGGCAACATGCAAGAGGGTCTAGTGATTGCGTGCAATAGCCCGAATAAAAGAGTACTTGCGGACAAATTGAAACATATTAAGTCCCGAATTGACCTAGTTAAACAACATCTCTCTCGCCAAAATTTGTATAACCTTTGAGAGCTGACAGATATGTTTGACCTAAGGCCCAGAAGTAGATAAATCAGTTTCTAGCAGTGTATAAGAGTTAGATCAAGGGCTGGCCATTCTTGTTCTAATGGTTTAAGCAAAGTTAATGAATATATTGAAAATGTCAGTCTTATTACTTCATTCTGAGCGAAGTAATGAAATGTTTGAAGTTCTGGCAAAAAATGGTCTAAATTGTCTCGATTTCCCAATACTATTGACATGATAGTCTCGATTGTAACTTCCTCCGTAAGTGGCGTCAATATTATCTTTAATATTGTCTATTCCCATTGTCTAATTCACTCAATATCTCGACCATCCTACAGCGTAAAGAGCTGGTGAAGAGATTGGCATGTGAATAAATGTCTAAATAATGCTGCGTGTACAGTATTCTGGTAGAATTGTAATCATTAAAATTAATAATTCGTGGAATACAATAATATGCTCGTTATCAGAATATATATTCAAATGGTTGAGTTTGATCAATCAGAGCAAAAAAAATTTATTGCTTTATGACATTTTAATGTTACAATTAACTTGCCTATATAAGCTGATTGTGAATTTGGATAATTCAGACTGCTAGATAACTTGTTTAAAACACAAGTCTTTCACAAGATCTTGCAATTATGGAAGCCGTAAGTAACATATTTTGTGATAGTTGATTGCATTAGATTGTAAATATGTGTAATTCATTTGATATGTCGTATTCATAATATTCATAAATTCAGCTAATTGCAAAAATCGCGATTACTTAGATTAGAACATGTTTTATAAGCTCCTGTTAACTGATTGAAAACCTTTATGGGCTACAAATTCGTATTACTCGTATATGGACTGATGCCGGTATGACGTATCTTAGCCATGATTTGGTAGATTTGTCACATGCCATCTCATTTGAACATCTCTCATATGTTGTCCGGGGTGGCCAACTCCCTGTGTTGACGCAGAAAGTTCTTGGAGAGTTTTCAGCGTGGTTTTGCCTTGCAAGGAACAGTGGAGTTCGGATGGGGCAAAAAACCGTGGTGCCCGTAAAAGTTTTCTTTTTGGCTGTTTGAATTAGGCGAAAAGACCACTGTTCGGATACAGTTGCTACCATACTATAGTAGGGTGAATTTGGACCCAATAGTAAATGTTCAATACGTCGTGCTAATCCGTACAGTATTACTTCATTCAGTAAATAATATTTTAATGGATCTTAATCCACCTTAATTACCACCCATTTATATCTACTTCATATTGTCTTATATATCTCATTAATCACCTGTCTCCAGTATTCTTTGTTTTAAACTTTAAATTGAGCTTATAAATTATAATTAACGTCTATGGGCTATAGAGTTTAATTACCAGGGTATATTGTTCGTATAGACGATAGATTTATAGGATTAATGCCCTAGGCGATACATGGGGATATATAGACCAAATGACAGAATTAGGAAAAAGCTTGCTACACACGTTTCTTGGGAGATAAGGAGATCAACTTTGATCATATACCTAAGGACAAACCTTATTTACCTGTATTGGGATATACCCAAGGACAAACCTTATTTACCTGTATTGGGATATTTGGAGACATAAGTTTATGTCAGTTCCCATATCCATATTGGAGCTTATTTAATATTAAGCATTGAACCAATAATTGTTATATTAATTGTCTGCTGTGATTTATGTTGATTACTGTTTACCAAAAGAATATAGATAAATATTAATAGCCATCAACAGTCTTGTCTTCATTCATTCAACAACGAGAAATCCAGAAAATACACCAAAAGTGCACTTGTACAATAGCACACTACATGACATATGTCCGACTTGCAGAAGACAGGTTGTTGAAGACAAGTAATAAGTTAAAACCCATTTCATTAGTTTTAAGCCAGGGCGGAGTTCCATTTACCGTTGTATAAGAATGATGTACAATCAATCATTTAAAACGACATATTATATAAAATTTTTATGTTATAATTATACACAAATTAAAGATATATTATGGGAGATTAGATAACGAGTTGGCAGTCCTCGCTATAATAATTAAAAACTATATACTGTAAAGGCAATTTGCTGAAAATTTCAGTCAAACCTGAAATTGATCCACTATGAACCGAGAACTAAGCGGATCAAAGTTCCGCTTAGCCTCGATCATCATTACTGAAGTCGGTAAGACAATACTAATAGTCTCGATTATCCCTAAATCGTTAATCACGAAGGGAAAGTTTTGCAGCAATTCGAACTATAATCCAACAAATATCACCGGCTAGCCTTACCATCGAGACTTGATTATGGTTTGGATAAGCTAATTATTGTCTAATTAATAGTTTTTATAACATTTCGGGCCTAAAGAAAGACCTACAATAGATCGATTTTTCTCTTTCATAATGTATGTTTAATAGATGACTAAAATAATTATCTATTCTCTGTAGTTAAAGATATTGTTTGTGTTTGTATATGTAGGTAAAGATATTGTTGTGTGGTTATTTTGTATTTGTAGGTAAAGATATTGTTGTTAGATAACACGCGTGTGTCTTGTATTTGTAGGTAAAGATGTTGTTTGTGTTTGTATATGTAGGTAAAGTTATTGTTGTTAGATAACACGCGTGTGTATATGTATTTGTAGGTAAAGATATTGTTGGCGTTATGTTTAATGTTGGAATGCTGTAATTGCTGGGTAAATCAGTATGACGCGCCAGTATGGTTTGAATGTCCTGCCGGACAAGCGATTACACACCTATCCAGTGAACATAGTAATTATTACGAGGACAGACGATGGGATTTCAAGTGCGCCGACTTGGCTGCTTTGTCAGCATCAAATTTTTGTACATGGTCTAGTAAGTAAACTTCTTCTAGTCCAAGGCTGTAGAATTTTGATAAATGAAATGTCTGTGCTACATTATGTCCAACATTAACATTTATGTAACGTTATGACCCCCCCCCCCCCTCTTTCTCTCTCATGAGCCAATTTCGTTCTTTCCTTAATTTACCATAGAGTACTGTCAGAGACTTTGTTCACTAAATATGCATCTACAGCTAGAGTTTTAAAATGTCCGGTTATCTCCATTAACCATTATTACAATCACAACATTTATATCATTAGACATTAAGTGGGTAAACACAATTAAATTATTGAAAAATATAAGTTATCTCCTTTGTCGATACCTCATATACGCGATATATTTTCTAAAAGGTGTTTTTCAAAGGTGGTTTGGAGCATTGTGTTCATGATAGGACGAACCCTGTCGATATTCAGCATTGTCGAACACCTTGTTGCCGTGACAGAGGCTACAGCGTTTTACTGATGTGTTTTTCTTCAAATTGTGTATGAAGCATTGAGGTCGTGAGAGGAAGAACACTATCGATTTTCAGCGTTGTATGACTTTTCGTCTGGAGTTATCCACCATTAGCGAAAACTTTGTGAACGCGATAGAGACTGCATTTTCTAGCGAAACTTTTACTAATTTGGTGGTAAGGAGATTAACCTGTTCGATTTCCCCCTTTCAGCGACTTTCTGTTCCGGAGTTATTCCCCTTTGTTAAAGAGATATAAACTACAGGTTTTTTTTTTAACAGATTGGCTTGTTACAGTTTTGGAAAGATTATTGAACCACCTATTTTGCCGAAAACCTTGTGACAGTGGTCGAGGCTAGAGTTTTTAACGGATTTTATTTTTTAAATTGGAGTCATGAGGGGACGAACCCAATCCGTATTCAGTATTTTGTGACTTTCTGTTACGAAATTATCCCCCGTTTTTTAACACTCTGTGAAAGCTAGGGAAACTACTATAACCTGCAGTTGAGACAAAGCTGCTATATGAGCGTATTTTCACGCTTTAATCTACTTGACAATGACTGTTGGCAAGTAAGTAAACAATAAAGGATGTGGGGTCTGCAGAAGTATGTATTAAAAATTTTCAATCTTGGACATAATAGCGAAATGGGCCTTTTAAATTACCGAATCGCTATGGTCACTGAACCAATAACGGTCGTCGTAACACCTGTTTAAATCTACCAGGCAAAGCTCACAACTACTTTCTAACGTTGTCCATTGCTTTGTTAATTAATCATTTTGTAAGGTTTTCACGCAGTAATATGTCTTGATCTATGGAAATCCGTGAAATGGTCCCATTGGCACGGGATGTGACGTGACGCAAGTAAAAAGGTTAAAGGACATAGTTGAAATCCGTCAGCACTGCATCACAGTTCTACTTATTATCATTATTGTTTTATTTCAGGAAACGTTAATGAATTTGAGAAATTGATGGACTTTAAATGTCAATCGGGGGGTGCAATAGCCGGTTTGAGGAGTGCCCATAGCGACCATTATGAGGATAGAGTTTACGACATCAAATGCTGTCGTGTTGCCAAACGTACGTATCAGTAGACAATGTTCAGTAATTTATCACTTAGGCTTACCTTGTTGTTTTCGGTACCACATTGTCTAATAAAATGTGTTATTATGCTGTTTCCGTATCAACATCCAAATATCAAGGACTCTGTTTTGTCGCCCTAATCCGTATGATCAAACGTTGTTACTTGGCAATCCCTCCGTCCAGAAACTATTCTGGAAAATCCCGAGGAAATTTCTCGGACAACACCGGGCTCGATCGCGGGTCCCTCGTCGAATTAGTAAATAAGCATCTTAATCACTGAGCCCCATAAAATAAAACAGCACTAGATTAAACCGATTGTCAACATGAATAATAGATCTGTTAGCTACATAAAATAAAACAGCACCAGATTAACATGGATAATAAACCTGTGAGATACGTGTTACGCTGACGTTTCGTGATCGATCAAAAGTCTGGGGACCAAAAAATGAAGACAATAAGTGGGTATGGTGTAGGTTAGACCTCGCTATGGGTGACATTTAATCTGGGCCCTCGAAATCTTAACTAAAGATAAAATCCAAATATTAGTAGATACTTCAATTTTGATTGGCAAAGCACTAAAATCAACCAAATTTATCCAATCAAATTACTAAACTTTGGATTTGATCTTAGTTAAAATTTTGTGAAACAGGCCCCTGGTGTATTTGAAACCCTTTATTAACGATAGAATGATGATATACGATGTTTGTGACCAGTTAGTCTTTACAACTTGTATTTCAGATCCTACTAAATGTTATTTGACAAAATATGTAAATAGGGTTGATGCCAAGATGAATTATGGTATTCCGTCTGGTATGTTCCTACATGGGATATACAGCGTGCACCGTAATTATTATCAGTAAGTGCTATATAATCTCACAATATTATTAACTAACAATATTATTAACTCACAATATCTAACATCGCAAATTATCAAATATCTAACATCTTATAGTACCGTCAATATATGTTATTACTTAAACATACATTATGCAAGAGCTAAATCTGCCTATTGCGGGTCTTTCTTTAGGCCTGAAATATTATCTGTATTATTAATTAGACATTAATTAACTTATCCAGACCATAATCAACTCTCGATGTCATCGCAAGCCAACGACATTTACTGGATTAGAATCCGATCCGCTGCTCAATATCCATTGATGATTAAATCAAAAAATGAATAATCGAGACTATGTTTTTCTTTTATCGTACCGACTTTAGAAATGATGATTGAGGCTAAGCCTAAAATTCAATCGCTAAACTCTCGGTTCATAGTGGATCAATTTGACTGAATTTTCAAAATCCCTTTACATTATATAGTTTTTAACTGTTATAGCGAGAACAGTCAGCTCTTTATCTAATCTCCCATAATGTATCATATGGTACTAGGGCTATGTTTATATATGGTATATCATATGGTACAGAGTTATAGTTTAAACAAAGACGTCCAGGATAATATGCTTTTAAAGGTTGATGAATTCTAGCTACTACCGTGTCAACCTTTTGCTAGAATATAAAAATATTCTCTTTTAATATCAGATGGATCATCGCCTTTCATACCAGGTGGATTAGTCCTCATTATCATATTTTGTTTGTTTCAGAGATCGAATTTATAAATTCTATGTATGCGAAACCCCAGAAATTGTGAAACTGTCTTTAAGTTAGACAATATTTTATTCAATAAACTGAAATGGATTGAACAACAGACTGGCTTTAAAAGAATGACAAAAAAATAAAAATGCATTTTAGATTTGTTGTTGTTTTGTTTGTTATCGTGGTGCAGTATAATGGTATTATGGGAATCGTATAAAGGTAGTATGGCAATCGAATAAAGGTTAAATGAAATGAAATGAAATGAAATGGGGTTTAACGTCCTACTGTTTTGTTCTTAAACTGGGCTAGTGAAGACGGGCATACGCCATACAGTGTGCTGTGAGGGAAAGTTTGCCCCGGGCAGCGGCGCTACGGTCTACTCTTATATCGAATTCCAACTGCCAGGGAATCTTTTACGTGCACGCCAATCTGTACACGGGACCTCGGTTTTTCGTCCCATCCGAACTACTAGACAGCTGTCCTTGTCAGACCCTTCGTCCTGCATCATTTATAAGGGGAAACCACGCCGGAAAATCTGGATGAACTTCTCGGCCAATGCAGGGATCGAACACCCGACCTCCAGGCTAGCGAGCCAGCGTTTTATCCACTTAGTCATCGAATAAAAGTAGTATGGCAATCGAATAAAGGTAGTATGCGAATTGAATAAAGGTAGTATGCGAATTCAATAAAGGTAGTATGCGAATTGAATAAAGGGGTAGTATGGGAATTATGGTGTTAAGGCAAGACAAATATTTTACGCATCAACGTCGGGATTATTACCTTATTTGGTCAACAAAATATGATATAAAAATCTAAATGACCAACATGTTTATATCATTTAATGTATCAAAATAACCCGCATATTGGAATCAATAATTGGTAAAGGTCACAATATTATTACAGCCATAATAATATTAAACCTTTGCCAAAATGAATACATACATTGTGTCAAATTTCAAATTGTGTCAAATTATATTTGAAATGAAATTAATTTGGTTTAACGCCCTACTGTTCTGCTCCTAACCCGGGCTAATGAAGACGGGCATATGAGAGAAATTTTGCCCGGGCAGCGGCGCTACGGTCTACTCTTATATCGAATTCCACGTGCCAATGGATCTTTTACGTGCACGCCAATGTGTAAACGGGACCTCGGTTTTTTGTCCCATCCGAACGACTAGACAGCTGTCGATGCCAGGCCGTCAATCTTGCATCACTGACAAGGGGAAACCACGCCGGAAAATCTGAATGAACTTTCTTGGCCAATGTAGGGATCGAACACGACCTCCAGGCTAGCGAACCAAATTGTGTTAACCACTATTGATGCAAACAGCAAGCGTTAAAAATTAAATGCTAGTTTTAGGAGAAGCAATCCATGCATTGTTTTTTTGTTTAAATTTCATTCTACATCAAGGATGCATTATTGAAGAAATAAATCTTCCTAAAACAGATTTTTCGTTTGGCCTCAAATGTTATATAAATCATTATACATTTATTTACATGCCACGCCCATGTTCAACCCTCTAGAACTTCCGATGGTTTTGATTTTCAACGGATTCAAATATAAATGGCTGTTAATGACTTCAATCGAGAATTCTTCATTGCTAACGTTGACAAAAGTTGAAATATAGGTTTATAGTTCCTTTCGATATTGGCACGTATTGGATCACTGCCCCTGATTATATGAAAAATGTCGCTTGTAGCCTGAGGTTACAATTTATATCTGATTTTTTTATGGAACTTATAAGTTATGTTAACAACATAAAGATCTCGGTTTTTTGCGATATTGGCCCACATAGGCGGGGCAAGTTAATCTCAAACGAAACCAATGCAGTTTGGTTTAAGCATACTTATATTAAACAATATCATACTACAATTCGGCAGAAGTCTGCCTAGGCGAAATGACTTAATTAACATAATTCAATATGACGGTCTCCTGGAAGTTTCTTAGGGCGATAGCTCGTAACCAGTGCGTTTCAGTGGTGTGACAATAAATAGATTTTTATTAAAATCTTACAATACAAAGTGGTAACAGTGGCGACATGTTCCGAAAATAACAAATTTGACCAAACCAATTTTAATAATATTTTTCAAATGGTACAGGACATTTTTTTCAAAATGGCTGCCAAATTTGGTAATAAAATGGCATTGTACCAACCAGTCACTATCTCGTAAGATTTCATGACTTTTACATGGTTTTCAATGTCTCTGGATTTAAAATGAAGTTTGAAAATCCAAAATAGTAGATATTCAAAATGGGATCCAAAATGGCGGATTTTAATTTAATAGTTATTTTTCCCTTTGGATACGACTTGCAAAATGTCTTTCACATGGTCTTGGATGTCATTTGGTTGAATTCTGATCTCAAAAAAATAACTTCGAAATCCAAAATGACCCTAAAATGAAGTTCAAAATGGCGGATTTTTAATTAATATGGATATGGCTTATAATATGTCTTATTTATAAGGTCTTATATGAGGTTATTGGGCTCAATTCTGACTTCTAAAACTAACTTTGAATAGCCCATTTGGTATATATTTAAGACGGCAATCAAAATAGAATCCAAAATGGCAATATTTGCCATGTGGATATTTCTTTTGAAATATATCTAATAAGGTTTTTAGGGTTATTGAATTCTGTTTTGAGAATTCCAAACACCTGTTTGGCATGTCCGTCAATATATTGATGAACCATGAATAAAAATCAAAATGGTTTTTATCCGTCAATATATTGACGCAATGATGGTTATTGACAATATTTTACATCAATATGGCCCACACACGTTCAGTATTTGAACACAGTCTGCTTGTTGGTATCGTGTTAGTTAGATTCTGTACTCAATTTATATAATTTGTTGAAGCCATCTAGACCAATTCTGTATAACTTTAAAACAATAATTAACAGCCTTGGTCGGTCATGCGCTGAATTTCATATTCAAAATTTCAAAGTTTAAACCTACAGGGACTTAATAGAAACTGACTTCTTGTTTGACTTGTCTGTATTTGTACACGGGTATTGAAATTTGAGGAAGCGAGAACGGTAGTAATAATTAATAAGTGATTTTAAAAAGACTGAATTAAATGGGATGGAGTTTTTTCTGTAACTTTTATATAAGTATTTGACGTATTTTTCAATGGTCGATCTTAACGGGTTTTGTTCTGCAGAGAACGCAAATTAGAAGGTTTTTGATAGATTCAACAGACAGGCGTAAGAATCTCCTCCATGAGAAAACTAAAGTGACCAATATTGAGTTTATGTGTGATGAAAAAGGCAACATGTAACAATTTTATTGCTCATGTAGGACTGATACAAAACAATTGCAGGTATATACAATATACAACAAGTTACAAAATCCGTCTTTATATAAAATTAGCCGAGTTTTGATTTACCAAGATCAGAATTTATTTTTGGTGACTTTAGTCTATTTGAACACCACACTGCACACTATATTTTCAGTATTTATAGGTCAAATCTCATCAAAGGATTGCCAATTTATGTCTCGCGCGTGCGATAGGCAAATTGTTATTTTCGGGTAACAGTAAAAAATGATATAAATTTTCATTTTATTTGTAAGAGATGCTGTGATAGAATACATAACTCTTATTTATTAAAAAGATATTTTAATACTAGATAACATATTTACAGATACATAATAACATCATTTGGTTGGGTAAAGTTACGTCTAGCTATAGCTGCTTCCCCTCGGCCTCACAGGACCCCTCTGCCCGGTGTCGAGGGCAGACCCTCTCCCGAGGTCCGGGAGACCTCTCAGCCTCTACGGGTCTCTCTTGTCCCTCCTTTGTATTTTCCTGCCTGCTTGTAAACTAGGCTTTTTATATCGGTTAAGGCACGCCATAGTTAATACCATTCGTAATCAGAACAATGAAAAGTAATTATTAAGATTCACACATCTTAGCTCAAGACAAAAGGTGTCAATACGTGTTAAGCCTGAATCTTATACCATATAGACACTCTGAGTATACATGTTTGTACAATCCATTAAATCTTACATAATATTATTTCAACAACCTACACCTGATATAGATTAAATCTTACAATTAATCTGTCACTTAATATATGTCTAAAATTGAGTTACAAATAAAATATGAATTAAGAATACAATATTGAAATTTAGATCCCAAATGATATTGTATTACAATATTAAACTCGTCGTTCACTTCAGAGCATTTTCTCGGAGGTAAGATGAAGCAAATGACGGACCGTTCTCTCACTCGAGTAGAGTCTATTCGACTCGTTCTTACGTTGCCGACCAATGGTGATAATATAATTTGAAATAATAATATCCGCTTTGGCATGCTTGTATATTTTACATACTGTATGAAGTCACAGTAAACGGAATTCAACCATCAAAATATTGAATTCTTTTCGCATTGAACCGTCGGCCATTTTAATTAGATCTGTTTATTTTTTTTTAAAAAAAACGAAATATCAAATATTCACCGCTTGGACTAATCATTAGGAGTATAAGATAACTTGGGATAATCTTTCTATATAACGTTGGCAATTATCAATCAACTAATCAACCAACACGACTGATTATAATTTAGTATTACTCATTAACGCGATCCGGATTATCAGCCCATTGATTAATTTATAGTATGCCGCTACGTGCATTGACGCTCAATGTAATGGTTAATCTAGGATAAATACGATTAGAATTTTTATACGCCCACATTTTCATGTGGACGTATTTTTGCCGTCGCCCCTGTCCGTCCGGACGTCCGTCCGTCCACAATTGTTTGTGGACTCTCTACAGGTCACAATTCTTATCCGATTTTGACAAAACTTGAAATATAGGTTTATCCCCAAAAGATCTCGGCTGCTTTCGATATTGGCATGTATCGGATCGAAACTTCATGGATTATGGCCCCTGATTGCACGAAAAATCACGTTTTTAGCTTGTGGACCCTATAGAGGTCACAATTTTTATCCGATTTTTTTAAAACTTGAAATGACATTAAAAACCTGGAGTCAACATATAAAAAAAATTATCAAAACCAAAAAAAACTGGTGACACTTTGCCGAAACTTATGAGACTAACATACGGTAGTTTTTATTCATATTGTTACCAGTCCATAACTTAGTGGATTATTTCGCAGGGGTCTGTAGCCTGTTGGACAACCGATGTTTCAGTTCACCTGAGAAGCACGATTTTACGGAACAAACATAAACACTGACATTGTAAGTACATAAATTGAAAACCAAAATCTGTAGAAATGCCCCCTCAACCAAAATAGACTAATATTTTTAATGATTTTCTACAATTTACATTTATTATCTTATTTTTTTAAAAACATAATTCTTCAGTTTCTACCATCAGAAATTAAGTATGGCTATTTGCTTCCTTATAAGAAACGGAGAAAGAATCATTGTTCGACAATGAACGAATAGGAATGTCGAGTGGGATTTTGCATGAAATTCATCAATCCGGGCGGGGCGGAAAGTAGTAATTATCCCCTAAACCCTAACCCTAGCCCGATAAAATGACCACGCCGCAGATAGCTTTTTTTAACCACTGGGTCGCGCATAAAAGTAATCTGACAGGTAACTTACGACTGGATTATTCAATGTAAAACTATGGAACAGTTTCCAAGAAATATACTTCGAAATAAAAACCAAAACTTTTATTATTATGATTTATTATCATACAAGACTTACATAGCGCTATCTGTCACATACGTGTTCGGGTGCGCTTTACAATACATGTATAGAGACTATTAAAACAGTAAAAATAAAAAATATATATCTATATAATCTATGATATTTATACAAAAAGAAATAAATAAACATATCTATAAAATCAGTAAAAAATCTATAAAAAACAAAAACACTATAAAAACTTGTAACTTATTAATCGTTCTATTTTTTTATATTTCAGCAAGCGCAACAACTGTCATGGAGTTGGTAGCCGAGGGGTGCCGGGCCGGAGTGTGGACCAAAGAATGGACGCCATCGGAAGGAAAGACGCTCTCCGAATATCTACTAAACAGGGTAAAAGGCGAATGCACGAAAAGAAGAAAATCCAGACAGACCGAGCGGTATCAAAGTAAATTTCTTTCATATGAGAATTCTTCATTTGTTGATTTGCTCGACTACATGAAGTAAATAAAAAATTTAAAATAATTTGTAAGATTTTATTAGACAATAGTTTATGTTGTAAATTCTAATTGAAATGTAAACCCTACGATTGTTATAATACAGTTTGTATTTCATTTTTAAAGATGGTGTAAATTATAATTGAAATGTAAAATATGATTTTTATAATAATTTTTCAGTGATTTTATTAGTAAATAAAATTTTTTAAAATATAAGATTTTATAGTTAGTATTTCATTTTTAAAGATGTTGTTATATAAAAGTAAAATGTAACTTCGCACCGCACTCGCTGTTAATAATTCATTACGAATACCAACAGTGGGTGCGGTGCGAAGTAGTATCCAAGTCTTAACCCTAACCCTAACCCTACCGACAACTGGAAATAAAACAATATAAACCTGACCCGAAAACTAACCCTGTGAAGACCCTAAACCGGCGCGTTCCTTAATACCAACTTCGAAACCTAGGCCGGTGCTTTTGCCTTAAGCGAAACTTTTTAGTGGACCCTAAGGCCCAACCCTATTTCCTAACCCAGCGAGTGCCAGGCAGAGATTTGTTATTAATGTTCGCATAAAAACTCTCTAATTTTTTTTATAGTCTCCGAATAGTGCCGTATATATTTAATTATAAACACTTTCGTATAAAATATTGTCTCCTTTTTTACGGCTCCTCAGAACGTCTTGATTTTTAGTTTAATTTTAAAACCACAGAATTTGTATTTTAATTGTGTTAAAACATAATATTTTGTCCATTTATCTAAACTCTATGAGATTAGTTGTACATCAATTAAATTACTTTATGCTTTGTTTTAAAGGTGCTAAAATGTGACATTGTTTATAAGAATATGTATGATATCTTTGATAAACTGATCCAAATCTACGGCTTCCCAGATAATCCGATCAAATACTTGTCACCTTAATCCCTATGTTAGGCTTGAGTACCATTTACCCCTAAATATAGCTTACGATCAACCCCCCACCCCCATTCAAAGCATATATAAGACCCGGTAAAACTATCCCAAATCAGACAATTTCTGTTCCTCTTGATAAAGTTCAGTTTAGAACGAAACGCGTCGAGGATATAAGGAGCCCGTATAATTTAATATGTAAGTTTTTGTTTTGTTTATATTCCATTGTTGTTAACCTTATCTTATTTGTCGCCTTTTACCAGTTTTTATTCTTTGTTATTAGTAAATACCATTCTTTTATCATTATTATTAAATAAAGTCAGTCGTGAAGGTAATAATAATTGAATCCCTGTGTTTTGCTTGTTTATTCTAAAATAAGACGGGAATAAAACGCCGATTTATTTAGCATATTTCATAAAGAGCGCAATTATTTACCCCATTTATTTCTTCTTTCTTTTCATGAAACATGGACCCCCAAACCGAAGAAGAGCGGGCATATGACAAACGTGTCATCACTCGATCGCTTTACCAGTTTTGATAGCTAAGGGCATTGCCGGCTTGGCCGATGAACCCAAAGCTATTAAAAAATGGAACACTCTTGATTTTGATAGAATGTGTGAAGGAGCAGCATGCTACCATGCTTCTCAAATCAACAACTTTGGCAGACATTCCTATCAAGGTGTCTCCACATAGATCATTAAATTCTAGTAGAGGTGTTATTCGATGCCGAGATCTTGAAGGCAGCAGTGAGGATGAAATGGTTGAATACCTTTCTTCTCAAGGCGTCCAACAAGTTAAACGAATAAGTGTACGCCGAGGAGATAAGGTGATTCCTACAAGCACCTATATACTCACTTTTAATCGTCCCGACATACCGAAATCAATCAAGGCAGGTTATTTAAATATACCTGTTGATTCTTATATTTCCAACCCTCTTCGCTGCTATAAATGTCAGAAATTTGGACACAGCAAGACCGTCTGCAGGGGCAAAGACACCTGCGCTCGTTGTGGTCATGATGGCCACGAGAGCGCTGCCTGCCAGGCTGAGTTTTGCTGCGTTAATTGCAAAGGTAAGCATTTTGCTTATTCTCACGAATGTCCAATATGGCAGAAAGAGAAAAGAATTCAACAGGTAATGTCTGAACGGAAGATTCCATATTTCGATGCTAGGAAGCAAGTAGAACTTACTTCACTCATTCCACCACAAGGGAAATCTTTTTCGAGTGTTGTCAAAGTTTCTACAACATCCACATCTGTTCAGACAGACATAACCTGGCCTTACAAGCAGAAAAAACCAAAGACTTTGCCAACATCAGATCATATAAAAGGAGTCTCGAGCTCCACTGAGAGCTCGACTCAATGCACTAACTCTGTCCCTGATGAGACTGTATCCTCCTTGCCTCCATCTGGAGTTATTGAGGTTATTCCCAATACTCCCATACAAAATGGCAAGGGGGCTCATCCCGTGCGCTCCTCTAAAGCTGACACTGCCGATTCCAGTTCCACTTGGTCAGGGGTGCAGTTTAAGGGCAATCCATCGGCAAAAGATAAAAAAGTTCATTAAAAAAAAATCAAAATCTTTTAAAATTTCGAGAGAAAGAATCAAATGGTTCAAAAAAACCCATCACTCTTTTTAATAAATATGGGGATGATCTGATGGACGGCATTACTGTAGTGGATGTCAATGTGGACCCACTCTGTAAGCCGCCAACAATTAAATTTCCCTGACAATGTTCAATTCCATTATTCAATGGAATTGTCGTGGTTTAAAACCAAATTTTAATGAAGTTCAATTATTAATTCAAAAATACAATCCTTTACCTTTTGTTTACAGGAAACGTTCTTAAAGAATTCTGACACTTTGTCTTTTAGACATTTTGTTGGTTACCATCATCACTCAGTTGGTGATGGTAGAGCTCATGGGGGTGTTTTTATTATTCTTAATGGAGCTATCCCTCAGAGTAAAGTCACCCTCAACTCGCCTTTACAGGCAGTCGCAGTTAGGGTGACTTTGCATATTCCTATAACACTCTGCTCTGTATATCTTCCACCAATTTTAAATCTAAACCCCAGAGATCTTGATGACCTTGTTGCACAACTTCCTCTCCCATTTATTATTACGGGAGATTCAATGGTCATCATTCACTCAGGGGTAGTCCAGATGATAACAACAGAGGTAAACAAATAGCGGACTTCATTAACATTAATAATTTGTGTTTATTAAATGTTGACTCGCCTACTTATCTACATCCTGCCACTAGCTTCTTTTTCTTCCCTAGATCTTACCATTTGCTCTCCGGTCCTGTTTCAGGATTTTACATGGAGGGTAAATGAAGATCTGTGTGGTAGTGATCACTTCCCGATCTTGATAGATAATAATGGTCCCTCTTCGGTCGAAAGACCGCAGAGGTGGAAGTTGCATAAGGCTGATTGGGCTCTTTTCGAATCTTTGTGTCTCTTCTCTTTTGATACAAAGGAGTTAGAAGATACAGATGAACCCATGGCCTTATTTACTTCAATTCTTCAAGATGTGGCTGAGCAGGCGATTCCAAAAACCACGACAACACCAAAACGTTTCAATAAACCATGGTATAACGAAGATTGCAAATCCGCTCTGAAAGAGCGTGATCGTATCCTGAGACGACTAAAGAATCACCCTTCCATGGAGAATATTGCGGCATACCAAATGGTCCGGGCGAAGGCTCGTAGAACCATACGTCAAGCAAAGAAATCTTCATGGCAAGGTTACGTCTCAAGGATCAATTCCCGTACCACATCTAAGTCGGTATGGGATAGGATTCGTAGGATTAAAGGTAAAAGTAGTGCATTATCAGTTAACCATCTAATTGTTGATAATACCACCTTAACAACATTTCCTGATATTGCTAATTCTCTGGCCAGTACAATTTCATTTAATTCATCATCCAATTTCTCCTCCGATGCCTTCAGAGGCATTAAACAGGAGAAAAGGCGACTTAATTTCAAGTCCCGCAATGATGGATGCTACAATGATACCTTTTCCATTGCAGAGCTTCGAGATTCGCTAAAGCGAGCTCGGGATACTGCAACTGGTCCAGATGAAATACACTACCAAATTCTAAAACATTTACCTTTTTCCACTCACTTAATTTTACTGGATCTTTTTAACCGGATTTGGGTTGATGGGAATTTCTCTCCTTCGTGGCATGAAGCCACAATAATTCCCATCCCTAAACCAGGTAAAGATCATACGAATCCTACCAACTATCGTCCGATCGCTTTAACTAGCTGTATTTGCAAAACCATGGAGAGATTGATCAATCGAAGGCTTGTTTGGTACCTCGAGTCCAACAACCCCATTACTGACCTCCAATGTGGATTTCGGTCCCAGATTGATCAATCGAAGGCTTGTTTGGTACCTCGAGTCCAACAACCCCATTACTGACCTCCAATGTGGATTTCGGTCCCAGAGGAGCACTCTTGATCATCTCGTTCGATTTGAAACGTTCGTCAGGGACGCTTTCATCCATAAGCAACATTTAGTTGCAATATTTTTTGATCTGGAGAAAGCATATGATACCACGTGGAAACACGGTATCATGCGCGACCTCCATAACCTCGGCCTAAGAGGTCGCTTACCTATCTTCATTAAAAATTTCCTGGAAGATAGGTCATTTAAGGTACGACTGGGATCAATATTCTCTGACCCATTTCCTAAGGAAATGGGGGTTCCACAGGGAAGTATTT
Source organism: Patella vulgata (assembly GCF_932274485.2). Taxonomy (NCBI): domain Eukaryota; kingdom Metazoa; phylum Mollusca; class Gastropoda; family Patellidae; genus Patella; species Patella vulgata. The sequence continues at coordinate 1,492,055 of NC_065880.2, forward strand.
TATCTCCAACATTGTTTGCAATAAAAATTAATACTATCTCAGCGTGCCTTAAACCAGGTACCAACGGCGCTCTTTATGTTGATGACTTTCAGATGTGCTATGGTTCTACAGACATGCGGATAATCGAACGTAAGTTGCCGCTTTGTTTGAAATCACTTCAACAATGGGCAACCGAAAATGGATTTCGTTTTTCGAAATCCAAGACTGTCTGCATGCATTTCTGTCAGAAACGAGGTTTGCATCCAGATCTTTATTTGGATGGCAATCGCCTTCCAGTTGTGGATGAAACCAAATTTCCGGGGCTGATATTTGATAAGAAATTATCATTTATCCCCCACATTAAAATCTTAAAAAGAAATGTCTGAAAGCCCTCAACATATTGAGAGTCCTATCAAATACTGACTGGGGAGCAGACCGTAAGGTCTTACTCAGATTATATCGAGCTTTAACAAGATCTAAACTCGATTATGGGTGTATTGTGTATGGGTCTGCCCGCGAGTCTTATCTCAAAGAGCTCGACACCATACACAACCAGGGACTTAGAATCAGTTTAGGAGCATTTCGTGCATCTCCAGTGGACAGTTTATACGTCGAGGCGCATGAGCCCTCACTGCACAACAGACGTGATAAACTGGCCCTGCAGTATGCTACGAAAATAGCATCACTTCCGAATCACATTTCATTTAACACCATATTTAGACCTCTTCATGAACATTTATATCTGATGAAGACTAATGTTATTCCATCATTCGGTATTCGCATACAACCCCTTTTGTCTGAGACTGGTATCAGCCTTGACAGTATTGCGAATACCCCTGTCTTTAGGACTCCACCGTGGGCTCTATCTCCCCCAAAGATCGATTTCGATCTTACTCAACATAAAAAGAGAGATACTAGCTCTACGGTGTTCCAATCTCTCTTTAGAGAGTTAAGGTCTGAGTATGGTGATTATGCTCCTATTTACACAGATGGTTCTAAAGATGGCGACCGGGTAGCTTCGGCTACCGTGACACCATCTGAGACCATCTCTGTGTGTCTTCCACCTGCTGCTTCAATATTTACAGCTGAGCTCCAGGCCATTCTTCAGGCCTTGGAGTTCATACAATCCTCTTCATCTTTAAAGCATACCATCTTTACTGATTCTCTGTCCTCGCTTCAAGCAATTAACAATAAACAGCTTGAACACCCATTAGTAGCAGATGTTTATCGTCTGCCACTCTCCTACGAGTTGAGCAGCAAAGACGTTGTCTTTTGCTGGCTCCCCAGTCACGTTGATATAAGGAGGAGTGATCAAGCAGATTTTGCTGCCAAAGCTGATTTAGATCTTCCCCAATCACCCTTTTTAATACCATACAAAGATTTTAAATCATGTATAAATCATTTTATTTTTGACCGCTGGCAACGGTCTTGGGATCTTGCAGGCACAAATAAACTTCATCACATTAAGCCTCTCTTAAGAGATTGGCCAAGCTCCTATAGAACCAACAGGAGGGATGAAGTTGTTTTGTGTCGCTCTCGTATTGGTCATTCTTTTTTAACTCACATTTTCATATTAAAGCGAGAACCTCAACCAGAATGTGATCACTGTCATGTTCCTTTGACAGTTAAGCACATTTTGATTGAGTGCAAGCATCTCAAACATATAAGATCACGATATTATCGTTGCCAGTCATTATATCACTTGTTTGCCCAACCAGGGTTATATTGTGAAATGCTAAACTTTTTAAAAGAGACAGGTTTTTATTATAAATTTTGATTTGTATATATATATATATATATATATATATCTTTATGTAATATTTCATATTTTAAATGTTTATATGCATAAAAGATTGTTTTTATTTTTAAATTTGATATACTGTGATATTGTTTTTATTTATGCATATAAAATCTTGTGATACGATTTAGCCTGTCTCGAAAGAACCACCATATGTTTGGCGCAATATAGCCCGGTTGGAGCTGACGTGCCATAAAACCATATTTCATTTCATTTCATTTCATTTGTTAAATATGCATACTCAAGGCGCTATGCATTGACCGTTGATACAATCACTAATATTAAGACTTTAGTCTTGTTAAATAGTAAGTGCAGGGGGCTGCCCCACACAAAATTTACACAAAAACAAATACACGGAAAAGACATACTTAGGAAAACGCAAACAGACAAACAATTCAAATGATACAGGTAAGGTCATGTCGCGACAAACGTATGGTTCAATCTTAATTCAAAATATCTTTAGCAGTGTGTGGGGGGGCAGAAGTACATGGATAAAAACCACCGGGTTTCACATGCGATCCTACTCCTTGCCACGTACAAGCGGGAAGATCAAACAACGACTCAATGACAGATGTCATGGTTTAAAGCGCGTGCGTCAAACTAATGCCCAACCCCCACCTCCAAAAAAAAAAAATAGAATCTAGATTGATTTAGAAAAACGTCACATACAGTTGAAGAGTTGCTGGGGTTGCATTTTGTGATTAGCGTAGTGCTAATTAATCAAACATAAGCTAATTATATACACTTAATTAATTTATTGACAGGAAAAATCACAGTTTGACATATGTTTTTTACGAATTTGATGAAGTTAGACGATTCAGATATCTTTGCAAAATTAAACTTTTTAAGGCAGATTCTTTCATGGACTTATTAGATGAAATTAAAAGAAACAGATCTCTTTAAAAAAAAAAATTAAACTTAGGTAGCTCGGGGTAAACTGAACTTAAAGGGTTAGTATTGATGTAAACAACCTTAAGCTTTCTGATTATACGTAGTTATGGGCTCATTTGGTATATTGGGCTGCTTTTGTTGCATACAATTGATCAACAACAATGCGTTAGTCATATGAAAACCCTACAGAGCCAACAGAAGAGATGAAGTTGTTTTGTGTCGCTCTCGTATAGGTCATACTTTTTTTTTTTAACACATTTTCATCTTAAAGCGAGAGCCTCAACCAGAATGTCATCACTGTAAAGTTCCTTTGACACATTCTGATTGAGTGAAAGTTTCTTAGAGACATCAGAACAAAATATTACCGTTGCCAATCATTAAATCATTTATTTGCCCAACCGGGTCTATATTCGAAATTACTAGACTTTTTTTAAAAGAGACAAATTTTTTATAAACAACTTTAATTGTAAATATATATCATATTGTTTTTCATTTTTAATTTTTGTGTACATGAAGTTGTGAAATCTGCTTTTATTTGTGTACATCAATTCCATGTGATAATATTTAGTTTGTCTCGTACTTTTCACCATATGTCTGGCGCAATATAGCCCGGTTGTAGCTGACGTGCCATAAAACCACATTTCATTTCATTTCATTTCATATGAAAACCCCACGTTTTGTGGTTAATTCATTCATATCGAGAAATGTATCTTTGTAAATAACCTGAAACAATTGGTTATGTCCCCATCAGACCGGGTAGAGTTCTTACTGCGCTGCTGCGACCGTACGGCGACCAGAAAATTCACAAGGTCGTCGGCAAACGTGAACACAAAAATTACAAACTTGAAAAACGCCGAGTTCTCACAGCTTTCCAGGTCATATCGCAGAACGTTGGCGTTTGTTTTGAACATGCTCAAACAAACACCGTGACTCAGCGACCATGAAGACCACAGCACGATATCTGGCGTTTCCACCACGCCGCTTATGGCGATCTTGACGCGCTCTGGGACCATTTTCCGTCGCCGTAGCAGCGCATCAAGGACGTCAACCCGGTCTGACGAGGGTATTATTGAGCAGTTTGTGACACGGAATGGAACCATTTTGATTATCGACAATCTTAAATGGCGTTGGTAGAACCGAAGGGGGTTACGGATTTCTCGCCGTCCCGATTTTTTGTATTCTGGAAAGTTGTTTCAAATTTATCGTTGGCATATTTGATTGAAATTTAGTACCCTACCCAGTTGCATATCAAATTAGTGTTTCAGTTAATGTTTGACTGCATTATTGGCCTTTTATGACCCAAAATCGAAATGAAATGGGGTTAAACGTCCTACTGTTCTCTGACTCGGCTAATGAAGACGGGACTCGATATCAGTGCGGAATTGTTTAGGAGGTTTTTTATCTTTGACATACTTGATTGGAAATCTGTACCCCGCTGTATGTTTGTGTGTTACAGATTTCGTGGGTTCCTATTATTTTATTTATTGAATTATGGGCCTGTGTTGACTTAGAATCAATCAATATGTTTTTTCGGAGTTGTTTTTGGTAACCTTGGGATATTGAATTGTTATTTAGTACACACTATATCAGTCTCTCGATCACAGTAGATACTTTCCGGCTGGAACGGGGGTAACATCTCCTTAGATGTTAATCCCGTCTCTTTTACATCCCTTTAAATAATTACACCGATCAATATTCAATGTTTTCTAGATCGATTATAAAAATTTATCTTTAATAAACCATCTACCTATTGAAATTCATTGTGACTACGTGACAATAAACAACATCTCTCTTGAGAACAAAATCCAAGATATACCGGCTTTAAAAATAAGCCTATTGGAATACTTCGTACTTTATGCGTGGAACTAACCTCACTGGGAAACCCACATTGTTCAACGCGGAGAACCTCTTACTATTTCTATTTGGCTTACATACAACACCACACCGGACCCCCCCCCCCCGGGGAACCCGTGTGTCTTACATACAACACCACACCGGACACTCCCCCCCCGGGGAACCCGTGTGTCTTACATACAACACCACACCGGACACTCCCCCCCGGGGAACCCGTGTGTCTTACATACACCACACCGGACACTCCCCCCCGGGGAACCCGTGTGTCTTACATACAACACCACACCGGACCCCCCCCCCCCTCCCGGGGAACCCGTGTGTCTTACATACAACACCACATCGGACACTCCCCCCCTCCCGGGGAACCCGAGTGTCTTACATACAACACCACACCGGACACCCCCCCCCCGGGGAACCCGTGTGTCTTACATACAGAAACCAACATTATTACTGATAGGTGCGCGAAAAAGGGTTTGCTATTAACCACTGCTCGTTCTGGAATAGATTGTGGTGCATCTTGTAGTGTGAATCCTGAATGTCGACGATACCTATTTTGTTCTTCTGATTCAACATGTAAATTATATCAGCAAGGAACTGATTGTATTGTTGCTGGAGATTCGTCTAGCTGTACTTGTTATAGGAAGGTTAGATTTTTACTATTACTTTTCAAAGTGAAATCTGTATTTATTTGTTTAGTTTTTTTTCACTTTCATTAGTGTACGTGAAAGGAAGTATATATGTATTTCCTAGTTGTAACCAACGTCTCGGGACACGCTACGACAAAGTACATGTAATGTTGAAGATTTTTTTTCTTTTCATAGAACTATGTTTTTACTTTCATTATTGTGCGTGAAAGGTAGTATTTATATGCATTTCCTAGTTTTAAACTTAAAGCGTCTCTGGACACAGTATACCGATCTGTTTTGGTTGGATGGCACTACGTGAAATGAAGATACGCCACGAAATTATATTTACAATCGAGCACATTGTACACGCCATGACTTAATGCATTTTGAAAAATAAAATTGAACCCATACCTAAACAGATGAACTCTTGTTTTAAACACACACCAATGTTTGCCGATAAATTTTATTTGTAGAATATTGGACGGAATTCAGATGCTACTACCACATGTCCTATCGGATACTACGGTGATAACTGCCAGAGTGTTGTCCGAGGTAAGACTTTAATGGTCAATATCGGTATTTATTCAATGTTGGAGCTACGGCTCCCCATCCCAACAAAAAAGCCTCTGAAGGACGGGGCAATTGCCAACAACCCTTACATATATTTCAGCAATATGTCTTTACAATCCTCTGGATTTTAGATTTGTGTTCGGTATAAACGTGCACCAAATCAGTTCTTTATACCTGTCCGAGTTGCATTCTGATCTGATGGGTTTTAAATGGTAACTGAGTCAAATTTCATCGTTTGTCCACCACAATTGCAACTCTTGAGGGCAACACCCCACCCTGCCCCCAGACTTGCCGGTGCCCCGGTCATGCTAGTACAATTTATCGCCATTTGTCAGCATATCGTCGATGGCTTGTCACCATTGAGGTTCCCGCTCTTTTTTAATATCGGGTCTTCAAACCTGGAAATATAGCCCAGCAAATGTTTTGATGGATTATATATCTACAGGATGTGTAGATTCACAGTCCGGATGATGGCACCCTTGGAGAAACTTAAATATTCACGATGGCCGCCCGGTTATTTAAAGGGGTAAAAATGTGTGACAGATTCTCCCGGACGACGGTGTGAAGGTGGTATTCATCCTAAATTACACTAGGGGGCCAAATTCATAATAGGGGCTCATTTTTGAGGGAGACTCATGTTTCCTAAAACGGTTTGTAATATATTGAAATATGGGATTTTGTTGTCAATTACTTCTTATATAAACATAAAAAACTTGTTCCTAAAATATATTCCAACCCGATCATGTTTCCCGTCTATTCTTCTGAGGGTAGAAATTATCACAATAAAACAAAATCAGCTAGAGGATCATCGTGGGTTGAACGCAAATGTTTCTAAAAGCTAACCGCGGCTCACATATTTGTCTTCTTCAGCCTCGCGTATTTGTCTACCTCACCCTTTCTTTAAATACTGGAATACCCGCCATCGATAGAACTGTCCGAATCTTCCCATTGCATCCGTATAATGCAACGGGGGTGAACTTGGTCTTGCCAGTTATTAGGTCACTCATACACGCCGGGACAGCTGGGATTTTGTATCACACTAAAATTCCCACCCCTTATTCTCCTAGGTGACAAGGACGGGTTTCGTAGTGGATCATAATGTATGCCTGACAATTTGCTCTCCGTAGCTTCTGTTCGTATGACCATGTAATTTCTCCCCTTAGTCCTGTGCTCGATAAGTTTTTACATTACCGGTTCTATTTTCTTGCATGGTTTACTAAACCTTTTTGGGTTGGTCTATTTTTTTGATAAATTTGGCGTTTCGTTCGGACATGACACATTTCACCATTTAGATATGAATTCGACAATCCGAAAACCTATAGTATAATAATACATTACTAACCATTTTGAATACGAGTTTAAACTGGAATACCGTTCGGTCGGAACATGTTTATATGCTTTTATCTGAAGTAACTGTCACATAAAACCTATAGTTTAAAATATTGCACACCCTTTTGGAGGACTTTATGAGTTTTCCTCCTCTAAAATGAGCATCCATTCTGAATTCGATCGCCCTAGCGGAATGCGACATAAATTTCAGGAGGAATCCAAGTTCACAGGATTCCGCGGGCCAAATTCTGATAGAAATCATCTACATACCGAGCTCCGAGAGAATAGGTCCTGGATTTTACCCCAATATATTAAAGTATTTAACCCGAAAATGCGTCATGTCGGCCATCTTGAATATTAACATGTCCTCAGGAGTTCCAAGGTGGCATCATCCGAATTCTGAATCTACTATATTTCCACGTCAAGGCTTAATATTGGGTTTTGAAACCGGGCTAAAATGGATTGTTCGGGTTTTCAGTCGAATCTCTTGGATCTGTCCAGTTACCTCGTACCAGCAGTGGTGCCTTTTTTTCAAAATGATAAAAGTTGGCGAAAAGTTAAATATTTATTCCATCGCCTGCTCGCCCAATATAATATTGTTAATAAATATCATTTTATATTTGTATCCTTATGTGTAGATTGTGGAGAAGCGTTTGATAAAGATATGCAGTTGAATTTTGTGAACAAATACATACTGACATACATTAAACCAGTGATGTCACCAGCACCACATGAAGTTAAATGTATATTAAATTCTGGTGGAAAGACGGAATTATTACAGAGATCAAGCGCGCCTGTAGCAGTGTAAACTTCAATCGATCCATGGTGGAATATGAACAAGGGTTTGGAAATATCGTCAAGAATTACTGGATTGGATTCAACATTTTAGTTGATATTTTGCAGAGCTCGACCTTGACATTCCGATTACGTGTCAACCTGGCTAGACCCGACTAGACTAAGCGTGACACTTACTATAGAGGATTTCAGATCGCCGACAAGACATCGGGGTACAGCATTAGTTTCAGCTCCATCGATCATGATGAATGTGGTGATTCAATGACGGGAAGTCTGAATTTAACTGGAAATCGCTTCTCTACCTATGATGTTGATTACACTGGGGACAATCAATGTGCCAGTAGGCTTGGGGGTGGCTGGTTGTTCGAGGATAGTCCTGATTGTACCCGAGGCTTTTTAACTGGCTTTCTAAATAGTTCAGTGTCAGACATGTTTTGGATGGACAATTTGGGTGGAGAATTCTTAGAATATGCGACTTTGACTTTATTGAAAAATTAGCTACACCATTTCATTGTTTCTATGTATTTTTGGTAGTAGGCCCTGTTTAGTTATTGTTGCTACATGACACTGTTATAGTACAGCCTATTGAATATTTCGTTATTGTTCTTACAAACCCATTTAAAAATAATATGCTATAGTATATGACCTCAAATGTCTGGAATCGTGCATCTTCAAATCAATATGTATTTTTTTATTGAATAAATATTTCTAAAATTGTCTATGGTGACCCGAATAACCAATGTGCTTGTATAGCCTTGCAAATCTATTTCAAAGAATTTAATGACGTCAGTGGCATCTCGACAATTTCGCTGTAGATTATTAAATATTAAAACAAGGATAAAAGCGTGTGGTTTTAGAAATTTTAAATTTTATTTACAAAAATATTGTTGATAATCACAGTTTCCCATGTTTTCGAACTTGTTTTCCTTTTCTATAAGTTCACATTACAGTAATGTGGGCGTATTGTCACACATGTCTATTTGTCCAAAATTAGATTGCGGACAATGTAGCGTCCGCGTTTTACCGGATTTTGGGAGTCCATTTTTTACTGAGTTCTCCCTCCTCCCTTGAACACGACAGAGGCTGGACGTATATTGTAGTCGCGCTGTCCATTCGGACGTCTACACTTTGTTTATATCCTAAAGATCGGGCACGTATCGGACCGTAACGTCATGGATTATGGCCCCTGAGTGTTCGAAATATCTTGTGGACTCTCTAGAGGTCACATTTTGTATCCAATTATGATGAAACTTGAAATGTATGTTGATAACCTAAAGATCTCGGGGTTTCGTTCGCTATTCACGCATAGCCGGTCGGACTGGATTATAGCCCCTGATTGTACGATAAAAACTCTTGCAAAGTGTGGGTGTATCTTGCAATGCAACCGCTGGTTAACAGATATTTTTAAGATTTGGTTTGAAACATTTGGTCATGAGAGGAACGAACCCCATCGCTTTCTCTGACATTGTCACATCACTTTCAACGCGGTTAGATCGCGATGGACGCTACAGTTTTAAGGGATTTGTAAGGAGATGACGAATCTTATGCAATGGTGATACATCTGACAAGATGTTCTTTCTTTCGCCATCACCTGTCAAAATCGAGCAATGGAACAAGAATTTGCTTTCTTTACAGCAGTGAGTTGTGGCATTAGCTCTAATCAAAAGAAACCATGTGAGGAGTATGCCAGGACGCCAGTCTTCAAACATTGAGAAATACCGACGATTGGAAGTTGTTTGAAAACGTATCGCATGACTTGAAGTAGTTGCTCGGGACTAATTTAGAGGTTATTAAGGGCTTTTCACACAAAATTAAGCAGTTTTATTCTCCAAAATCTATCTGGGAATATCACTTAACAAATATAACCGAAAAGTCCTAGTAAGAGATGTCATTGGCAGAAACGTCCTACACTCATTTGGAGGTGCACGGAGCAGTGGCCTGAATGATATACTAAAGACAGCAGTGGTGAAATTATGTCTGCGATGCCACACCAGTTAAAGCGGACATTAAATAAGGCTATTTCAAACACGTGCTATCTATTTTCTTATTTAATTTCATCTATCAGCAAATTGTTTCGTAACTACTGGTAAAGCTGCAGTTTTACGAGTAAAAAGACAGTTGTCTCCCTTGTATAACATGTAACGTCAACTGTCCACTCGGCAAACCAAGAACATATTTAGTCCATTCGACTTTTAAGGGTAAGGTAAAGTGACACCGTTTCTAACAACACCGGAAATGGGTTCGGGGAGGGGATTGAGTGTCACAAAAAGGTTTTTACGCTAGCTTTAATAACAGTGTGTTGGTATTTACATGTGCCTGAGATGGTACAGGATAATTAAACTGGCTAAAAGACTTGAAATCCGAAGAAAGTTATTTTTGTTTCATGGACTACTTTCACTGCCGGTGCATCACTAGTGACACAGTGAATAGCAATATTCTCGATCAATCGACAAGGTCAGTAGAAGGGGGTGGTACTCATTTACAGACCTTCGGAAAATGAAATGAAATGGGGTTTAACGTCCTACTCCCACTGAGCTAATGAAAACGGGGCTATAAACTACCAAGGAATCTTTTACGTGCACACTAATGTGTACACAGGACCTCGTTTTTCGTATCATCCGAACGATTAGACAGTTGTCTTTGTCAGGTCCTCCGTCCTGCATTGCTGACACGGGGAAAGAAAAACATACCTATCTTTATTCGAATTCCAGATATCGTGTTACGTATCACTAAAAAGCACGTTAATTTCTTTTTTCAAATATTTAAATGAAATGTTGTTTAATGTCCTACTGTTCTGCTCCGACCGGGATAATGAAGACAGATATATGCCATACAGTGTGCTATGAGGGAAATTTTGCCCGAGCAGCGGCACTATAATACGACCTACTTTTATATCGAATTACAACTGCAAAGAGATCTTTTACACGAACGTTACTGTATACACGGGACCTCGATTTTTCGTCACATCCGAAAGACTAGACAGCCCCTCTACTTGCACCTCTGACAAGGTAAAACCACGTCGGAAAATCTGGATGAACTTTTAGGGATTGAGAACGCCACCTCCAGGCTAGCAAGCCATCGTCTTTCCTACTTAAAAAGATTAAAGGTGTGTGTGTGTTTGGGGGGGGGGGGTATGAAGTATAAATGTCGGGCTTCTTGAAGGCTCGGATTACCCTTGACCTTGTAGACTGATCGTGTAAATTATTAATTTCCGTCCTAGTCCGGACCTTTTTCGTATGCAAATGAGCTTCGTCGTAGATCCCATATAAGGTATATGTTCTAATATGCGAAGCTCTATTATGCATTTGTCTAAAATGCAGAATGGAGAAGTGTAATGTGCACAATAACATGTATTAGTGAAAAGTGCATTCTGTATTTTAACACTGTGAAAATGGTATTGTGGAGCAATGGAAATTGCAAATTGTAAAACTAAAATACGTATTTTAAACTGCTGACATACTATGCAGTTTGTACAGTGAACATTGAAATAATATTGGCAACGTTGTGCTTCCATGCATGTCTTCTAGAAGAGTTGGTACGATGTAGATTTGTGAACTTGCCAACAGGGTTTGTGTAATAGTGATATTTTTGGCATACCCTGCCCATGCACAATACTCATCACTTTCCAAAAGTGTAACTCTATTGCCCAGATAGGAAATGTTTTTAATTGGCATGGATGTGACGGTTGCTTTAGGTGTACTAGATCTACTTGTTAGATCTCCATGACGTAGGGTATGCCATCGAAAGTATAGAGAGAGAGTGAAATGGGGTTTAACGTCCACTCGACACAAACTAGGTCATTTCGGGACTAACATATGGTTTAATTTTATTTAAATAATTCGCTTGCGCGTAGGGGTCTTTAGCAGTGGGAGGAAACCGGAGGACCCGGAGAAAACCCACGAGGTTGGACAGGCGACCCATCGAAAGTATAATAAAACAAAACGAAATATAGATCTGTATTTGAATCAGATTGAGTTTTACTTGTTTGTCTCTCAAATTACACAATATTAAAGTTTCTAACTCAGTATTATTCAAAGTCTTCGATGCTAAAAACACAAATTATTTGTCAATTTAAAACAACAAACATTTTACCGTTGGTACACGAATCGTGTACCATAATGCGTTTCCATGTCATTTGTAACAAGGGACTCGAAAACAAGGCTAGGCATAATCCACAACTCATGTCAAAGAGTGACAGCATATTCTTATCTGGAGAGGGGGTCACGGTGGCTAAGTGAGTAAGACGCTGACTCGCTAGCCTGGATATCGGGTGTTCGATCCCTGCATTGACCGAGAAAGTTCATCCGGATTTTCCGGCGTGGTTACCCCTTGTCAGTGATGCAGGACGGAGGGCCCGACAAGGATAGCTGTCTAGACATTCGGATGAGACGAAAAACCGAGGTCCCGTGTACACATTGGCGTGCACGTAAAAGATACCTTGACAGTTGGAATTCGATATAAGGGTAGGCCTTAGTGCTGCTATCCGGGCAAAATTGCCCTCATAGCACACTGTATGGCGGATGCCTGTCTTCATTAGCCCAGTTCGGAGCAAAACATTAGGACGATAAACCCCATTTCATTTCATTTCTTATCAGGAGAGCATCCGCAGTAAATACTATCGTTGTAGACTGGAATAACCAGAGGCTAGAGATTGCCATTCGACTGAGACTTCTGGCGTATTTCGCCGAACATAATTGATTTGAAATTAGAGTAAAAACGGAAACGATTTAATGTAAATCATTCTAGGTCGCAAATATTAGCGATTTAGCTCCTTTAAAGCAACACGTCCACCACAACTGGGGAAATTATTTTGTCTGTCCAATTCTGTAAAATAAGAATAAAAATATACGGGTATATCAATGAAAAGTTTATATGCAACAAATCTTAAATCAACAACATGTATAATAATATAAGTATTATATAATAATTTTAAAAATGAAAGCAAACAGACCAACAGATAATGAAGTAGATACAACAAATATAGATAAGAATTTTAATGAAGGTCGAATAATTTAAATCCTGATAACAAAATTTGTTTCCATAGTGATATCTTATCTGATATCTTGACAAGAACTTATATTACAATATACAGTGGTGTAGCATATAAACAACAGGGATTAATGTCCACTCGACACAAACTAGGTTATTTCGGCACTAACAATAATTCGCTTGGAGGTAAACAATAAATAATCAACATTATGTTCGAACAATTAAGCTGAAGGACAAGTGGAAAACTATTTTAATCCTTTGGGTCGTGATTTGAAATCTATTTAACCCATGGACGAAAAAAAACCCCAAAAAACCCTGGCGAAATCGAAAACTTAAGCCTTATCATTTCAGGCATTGTCTTCTCGTGAACACTTTCTGAATACTGTGTCGGTTTCAAGTATGGTTTACGTTTAGTCTTCAATTACTTTCTTTTATTAGACGTATAATTATAATTACACTCTACGGGATTCATTTAATCATTCAAGAAATCTAAATTGTTGAACAGATTTTTTGACCTCATATTTATTGCAGATGGCTGTGAAACGTGTCCCCGCTATTACACCTGCCTGCTGAATAAGATAGTTTAAAACGTTTTTGTGATAGAGTACCACTTGGAGGTCCCGTACAGTCGCCGCGTACCACCTGGTTCCAGAGAAACTCAATTCGATCAAATATCACTTTATTTGCATAATTTTACAAGTAGAACACGCAAATGAACTAAAAAAAACTCAACTCAATGCGAGGGCTGTATCTGCTTCTTCTCCACCAGCTAGTCAATGCGGTTCATCACTTTGCTCACAGCACATCGGAAATCATGCCCGGGCGCAGCAAGACGGTTTCGGCTCTTCGACTTGATTGTCATGAAGGCTGGGAACCCATGCTCGCACTCCCACGTCGAGGGGATAATCAGTATCTGGGGAACAGCGTGACGGGCTAGCGTTGGGTACGAGGAGGTCATGCTCACCCAGAAGTTTAAAGGAAAATTCTTTGTGCTTCGCCTTTGCTGTCTCGTCAGCCTGGATATCTATGCGTCCCTCTTGTTCCCCAGTCCCGACAGGCAGATCGGCTGGATCAACGGAGAACGGATTGGTGATGTAGGCACAACATGTCACGTCCAGGAAGTAATGCTTCAAATCAGTCTTGAGCAGTGAGAGGTGATGGACGATTTCTTGGGCAAGTAACTAACCAGCGGCTGCCAGGCAGGATACGCCCACATTTTGCAAGAGATGGATAGAGAACAAGCTAAAAACAAATGGGATTTTTTGTACAATCAGGGGCAATAATTCAGAAAGTTATGGTCTGAAATGCGCAAATATCAAATGGGACCGAGATCGGTGGGATATAAAGATATGTTTTAAGTTTCATCAGAATCGGATAAAAATTGTGACTCTAGACGATCGATAACCTTTGTATTGCATACTTTTACACAATCTGCATACAATGAGCGGCCATTTTGTTGGGCAGTTTAATTTCGATTTTCCAGAAATTCGAATTCAACCTTCATTATGGTGGAATGGTGTATATTTAAACGGTTTTTAAAATCGGAAGAAAAATTGTGACCTCTAGAGAATCCGCAAGCTAAAAATGCCATTTCTCGAACAATCAGGGGCCATAATCCAGGAAGTTAAGTTTGGGTATCCGCGATTATCAAAAGGATCGTAGTGTGTTATATAATGGTGATATATTCACACATTTTTTTATAAATCAGATAAAAATTGTGACCTTTACAGGGACCACAAGCTAAAACGTGATTTTTTGTTCAATCAAGGGCCATAATTCAGGAAGTTACCATCCTATACGCGCGGATATCGAAAGGTGCCAAGATCTTTGGGTTATAAACTTACATTTCAAGTTTCATTAAAATCGGAAGAAAATTGTGACCTCTACAAGATTAGCGTATTTTTACGCTAATTATGTTCGAGGGCGGCCATTTTGTCCGGCAGGTTTGGTCCGATTTTCACGAATTTCGAACTCAACCACCCTTAGGATGTAATGGTGATATATTAAAACGTTTTTTTTAAATCGGATAAAAATTATGACCTCTATAGGGTCCACAAGCTAAAAATGCGATTTTTCGTACAATCAGGGGTCATAATTCAGGAAGTTACGGTCCGATATGCGCGAATATCAAAAGGAATTAAGATATTTGGGTTATAAACTTACATTTCAAGTTTCATCAAAATAGGATTAAAATTGTGACTGACCTCTATAGGGTCCAGAGCCTTGATATACCATATTTGTCCCCCGCCTTTCGAAGAAAGCAGGGGACTATTAAAATGGGTTCGTCCGTCTGTCTGTCTGTCCGTCTGTCTGTCCCGTCTGTCTGTCCGTCACACTTTTTGGGACACAATAACTCTCTTCCTAATTGAGCTAGAATGTTCAAACTTGGTGTATGTGTTTATTAGGTCAATGCCTTGATGGAGTTCGAAGATGAGCATTTTCCGCTTAGGGTAAGCAGAGATAAGCAATTTGATTGGTTGATGCTTTGGGACACGATAACTCTCTTCCTAATTGGGCTAGAATGTTCAAACTTGGTGTATGTGTTGATTAGGTCAATGCCTTGATGGAGTTCGAAGATGAGCATTTTCCGCTTAGGGTAAGCAGAGATAAGCAATTTGATTGGTTGATGCTTTGGGACACGATAACTTTAGTTCTAATTAAGTGAGGTTGATGAAACTTGGTGTATAGTTTCATTACAGTAATACCTTGACTAAGTTTGATAATGAGCATTTTCTGCTCAGGGTAAGCAGAGCGATACGCAATTTGATTGGTCGAGACTTTGGAAAACAATAACTCTCCTACTTTGATTGTTAGACTATAAGTAAAGATATACTGTTTGATTGTTCAATACTTTGTAAAAGATAATTTGTGATAAATTTATATGTGTCCTCTAATTATTTTCCTATTTCGGCGGGGGACATCAGCCTCACTGTTGGCTTGTTTTACGCTCTTTGAGAACGATGGGCGGCCAATTTGTCTGTCAGTTTTGGGCCGATTTTCACGAAATTCGAACTCCGCCATCCTTAGGGTGTAACGGTGATATAATAGAACGATTTTTTTTAAATAGGATAAAAATTATGACCTCTATAGGGTTCACAAGCTAAAAACGCGATTTTTCGTACCCCAGGGGCCATAATTCAGGAAGTTACTGTCCGATATGCGCGGATATAGGTACCAAGATCTTTGGGTTATAAACTTACATTTCAAGTTTCATGAAAATCAGAAGAAAATCGTGACCTCTAGAGGGTCCACAGCCTTGATATACCATATTTTTACGCTATTTGAGAACGATGGACGGCCATTTTGTCTGTCAGTTTTGGGCCGATTTTCACGAAATTCGAACTCAGCCATTCCTAGGGTGTAACGGTGATATACCAAAACGATTTTTTAAATAGGATAAAAATTATGACCTCTATAGGGTCCACAAGCTAAAAACGCGATTTTTCGTAAACTCGGGGCCATAATTCAGGAAGTTACTGTCCGATATGCGCGGATATAGAAAGGTACCAAGATCTGTGGGTTATAAACTTACATTTCAAGTTTCATGAAAATCAGAAGAAAATCGTGACCTCTAGAGGGTCCACAACATTGATATAAAAATTATGACCTCTATAGGGTCCATAAGCTAAAAACGCGATTTTTCGTACAATCAGGGGCCATAATTCAGGAAATTACGGTCCGATATGCGCGAATATCAAAAGGAACCGAGATCTTTGGGTTATAAACTTACATTTCAAGTTTCATTAAAATCAAAAGAAAATTGTGACCTCTAGAGGGTCCACAACATTGATATAAAAATTATGACCTCTATAGGGTCCATAAGCTAAAAACGCGATTTTTCTTACAATCAGGGGCCATAATTCAGGAAGATTTGCGCGAATATCAAAAGGAACCGAGATCATTGGGTTATGAACTTACATTTCAAGTTTCATCAAAATAGGATTAAGATTGTGACCTCAAGAGGGTCCACAAGCTAAAAACGTGATTTTTCGTACAATCAGGGGCCATAATCCATAAGGTTTCGATCCGATACATGCCAATATCGAAAGCAACAGAGATCTTTTGGAGATCAACCTATATTTCAAGTTCGTCAAAATCGGATAAGAATTGTGACCTGTAGAGTGTCCACAAACAAATTGTGGATGGACAGGTCCAGACGGACAGGGGCGACGACTTCCACATGAAAATTTGGGCCACCTGGTCCACTAGTGGTACACGTACCACAGGATGGGAACCACTGAGCTAGAATGTTTAAACTTGGTGTAGGGGTTTATTAGGTCAATGTCTTGATTGGTTCGAAGATGAGCATTTTCTGCTCAGGGTAAGCAGAGATAAGTAATTTGATTGGTTGATGCTTTGGGACACGATTACTTTAGTTCTAATTAAGTGAGAATCATGAAACTTGGTGTATAGTTTCATTACATCAATACCTTGATTAATTTCCATGATGAGCATTTTCTGCTCAGCGTAAGCAATTTGATTGGCCGAGACTTAAAAACACAATAACTCTCCTTATAATTGAGCTAGAATGTTTAAACTTGGTGTAGGGGTTTATTAGGTCAATGTCTTGATTGGTTCGAAGATGAGCATTTTCTGCTCAGGGTAAGCAGAGATAAGTAATTTGATTAGTTGATGCTTTGGGACACGATTACTTTAGTTCTAATTACGTGAGGATGATGAAACTTGGTGTATAGTTTCATTACATGAATACCATGACTAAGTTCGATAATTAGCCTTTTCTGCACAGGGTAAGCAGAACGATAAGCAATTTCATTTGTCGAGACTTTGGAACACGATAACTCTCCTTCTAATTGAGGTAGAATGTTCAAACTTGGTGTAGGCGTTCATTGGGTGAATGCCTTGATGGAGTTCGATGATAAACATTGTCTGATTACGGTACGCAGAGATAAGCAATCTGATTGGTTGATGCTTTGGGACTCGATAACTTTGGTTTTAATTAAGTTAGAGTGATTGAACTCTGAGTATAGATTCATTATATCATTACCATGACTAAGTTTGATGATGAGAATTTTCTGCTTAGGCTGAGGATCGATAGGCAATTTGATTGGCCAAGACTTTGGAAGATTACAACTCTGGTTTAAACTTGATGTAGATGTTCATTAGGTGAATGTCTTGATTGAGTTCAATGATTTACATTTCGAGCTAAAGCTAAGCAGAACAAAGCAATTCATTGGTCGATGCTTTGGGACAAGATAACTTTGATTCTATATGACAGAGAGTGGTGAAACTTAGTGTATAGGTGATAATCTGTTTGATTGCTTGATACTTTTGAAAATAATAAATATGCGATTAATGAATATGTGTCATCTGTTATTTCGGGATTTCGGTGGGGGACATCGGCCTCACTGTTGGCTTGTTTGGAAATGAAATGAAATGGGGTTTAACGTCCTACTGTTCTGCTCCGAAATGGGCTAATAAAGGCGGGCATACGGCTTGCAGTGTGCTATGATGGACATTTCGCCTGGACAACGGCACTACGGCCTACACTTATATTGAATTCCAACTGTCAAGGGATCTTTTAAGTGCATGCCAATGTGTACACGGGACCTCGGGCCCTCCGCCCTGCATCGCTGACAAGGGGGAACCTCGCAGGAAGATCTGGATGAACTTTCTTGGCCAATGCAGGGATCGAACACCCGGCCTCCAGGCTAGCGAGCCAGCGTCTTACCCACTTAGCCACCGTGATCCCCTCAGATTATTTTGGCAGACGTTAAAAGTTAAATTAAAAAAAAATATACTATATTTTGGGAATTTTGTACTTTTATATCTCCTAGTCGGCAAAATAAAATTCCCTATTATACCAATGCATTTTTGATCTGGAATCACTCTGCATTGTTCATTATTTCTTTCATCAATTTTTCAGAAATCGAACTTTCTTTAATGATAAGGATTTTAAACAGTTCAATGGGTTTAAAAAAGACGAAAAAACCCAAACCAGTCATTCCACGACATTGGGTGGGTGGGTGGGCGGGCGGAGGGTCATCGTCATTATTTGTTTCATCATTGGAAGTGGAATTTCTGGTGTCTATTGTACACCTACCCATACCCAAAATCCAAATGCGTACTGGGTGGGATGGAAAGTTTCAAGTTGCTCTTAGACGTGTCATTGAAATGCAGTTGTACATATCTTGTAGAAATAATAAGCTATATACACAGTCTGAATGAAGTGACGATGAAATTCTGACATGGAGGTCCCGTGTTCGATCCCTGGCCGAGAAAGTTCATCAGTAATTTGCCGCCGTAGTTTCTCCTTATCAGTTTTGTCGGGCAGAGGACCTTGCAAGGGGCAACGTATAGTCGTTAGGAATGGACGATAAATCAAGGTCCTAATAGCATTTCCCATGGGATATGTCCGCCTTTATTAGCCCGGTATGAGCAGAACAGTAGGACATTAAACCCCATTTAATTTTAATTCCTGTGTGTATGCTTGATTCTCCGTGGGGGATCACGTGGCTAAGTGGGTAAGACGCTGGCTCGCTAGCCTGGAGGTCGGGTGTTCGATCCCTGCATTGGCCGAGAAAGTTCATTCAGATTTTCCGGCGTGGTTTCTCCTTGTCAGTGATGCAGGATGGAGGGCCTGACAAGGACAGCTGTCTAGTCGTTCGGATGGGGCGAAAAACCGAGGTCCCGTGTACACATTGGCGTGCACGTAAAAGATCCCTTGGCAGTTGGAATTCGATATAAGAGTAGGCCGTAGCGCCGCTGCCCGGGCAATATTTCCCTCATAGCACACTAGCCCGTCTTCATTAGCCCAGGTTAGGAGCAGAACAGTAGGACGTTAAACCCCATTTCATTTCATGAGTTTGTCATGTAAGAGATGGACAGAGAACACGCTAAAAGCAATGAGGGGGTCATAATCCAGGATGTTACGGTCCGACATGGGTCAAAATCGGGTGAATTTGTGATTTCTAGTGTGTCCACAAATGACACTATATTTTGTACAATGAAGTTAATTTCCGATACATGCCAATATCGACAGGAAATTGGATCTTTGGGATATGAATCTATACATGATGGGAGCAAGATAAGTAAGATGTTGACTCGCTAAACTGGGGGTCCCGTGGTCGATCCCTGAGAAAGTTCATCGAGTTCCTCTCTGTCAGTGGAGTAGAACGGAAGATCTTGCAAGGGACAACGTTAAGTCGTTCGGGTTGGACGAAATACCGAGGTCACATTTAAAAATTGGCCTACACTTGAAAAAACCCTTGACATTTGGAATTTGAAATACGAGTAGGCCGTAGCGCCACTGTGCGGGCGACATTTTACTCAAAGAACAATGTATGGCGTACGCCCGTCTTCATTAGCCCAGTCGGCGTAGAACAGTAGGAGGTTAAACCCCATTTCCATTACTTGATTTCAAGTCGTACACATTGACGTACTCTGCTATGATTGTACAACAACTAGGTCATTGGAATCTCGGTATTCTCCAACTTGAGTTCTCCTCTGGCTGATTCAAAATTGTTGACCTAACTTATTATTGAACTGATATTAAAGCAACTTGTTAGACTGATTACTTTTTAGTCATCATATACTTCAAAGGGAGATAATTAATTTAAATCTATAGGCGATAATCGATTTAATGTTCCGGATATTTAATTATCTTAATTCAAAAAGTAGTGTCAATCTAGTGAAAAGGGGGATTTCGGGCTACAGCGCATGTGCCGACTGCATAAGAAAATAGCTCAAACAACAGTGACAGGATAACCATTATGCATAATGACTATCGGTACAGATCATTTATTTGAGCAATGTAGCAAGTGGGCTAGAACCAAAGTCCTGCGATGTTGCTTAGCAACACAGACATATTGAATTTTGGGTAATTCAGGGCATGAACACTGTTGAACGATTTCGTTGAAAATTGTAGAAAAGTCACAATTAAATGTGAGTTTGGCCACCTATTTAGTAGACCATTTTTTTATATAGAATTAAGGCAAAGCTTCGTAGACAAACTGTTAAATACCAAGTTGTTGGGATAAGGAATGATTTGACCTCTGGCCCCTTACTGGTCTCTCTTACTATGGATGGCATACAAATGGATGACTAGACAAAAAATTGATAAATATTGTTTCAAGGGAGATAACTACATGTTTCAATAACAATTACTAATACGTGAAAATTCTTTGATTTTGCTGCGAATCTCTCACACAGATTCTGAAAAATGTTACAAATGCTTTATTGTTGATAATAAATATTGTTTCAAGGGAGATAACTACATTGTTGATAATAAAACTTTAATATTTTGTGAGATCTCAAATTTTTGGTGACTTTTTTCGATGTAAAGATTGAAATGAACGATTGCACGTAACTGAACTAACAATAAGTTAAAATCTCGTCCCTAGAGCCATTAGGTGAACATAGCAGACTCAGTTTCCGTCACACAGAGATAAATTTGAAGAAAATTGAATTCATGTCTTTTAACAGGACATTATAGAACTGCTTGTATAGTCCAACACTGGTTAAACACGGTCGAATTTCCGCTCAATAATACTTCATTCGAAGACCAAAAGTTGTTATATGAGACTGCGAGAGGATATGACAGTTCAAAAAAGTAATTGAATGTGACTCACTTGAAACATGATAATGCACAGACTTTTTCTTCATTTTTTCGTAGCAATATGAGGCTGTGTACAGTTTTAGAGAGATCTTGTTTTTAGCAATATGAGGCTGTGTACAGTTTTCGAGAGATCTTGTTTTATTTTTCTATACAATTTTTGATAAATAAAGATTGTGTACGACATTTAGAACTGCACTTGTATAAAGAACTTTTAATACGCGGGATCAGAAATGAATATGAATGGTTTAGAGTACAATTCAAATTGCTAGTTGTTATTCACCTGGCGGAGAATGATAATAATATGAATTTAGTTTAGTTTACCGAAATAAATAAACTACAGCCATCGTTTAAAACATGAAAAGATAATTAATCAAACTTGAACATATCCTGTTTAGCTATAATCGTGTTCTACTCTCGTCAACAATAACTGCTTCCCTTGACAGTGATGCAGGACGGATGGGACGAAAAAGCCATGTACACATTGGCGTGCACGTAAAAGATCCCTTGGCAGATGGAATTCGATATAAGAGTAGGCCGTAGTGCCTCTGCCCGGGCAAAATTTCCCTCATAGCACACTGTATGGCGTATGCCCGTCTTCATTAGCCCAGTTTAGGAGCAGAACAGTAGGACGTTAAACCCCATTTCATTTCATTTCCTTTCCTTTATTTGTGTCGCTTCTTTGGTCTTCACACCTTTATTATCGATCAACTGTAACGTCGTTTCCTAGTCATATCACATGTAAAATTAGGGATTTAATTATGATCTTATAGTGGACTATGTTGGCTGGACACCTAAGTCTTTACTTAGGTGAAGACACCAAAATGCCCACAATAACTTTCCCGCCACTTTTCTCGACACTTTAATATCAGCCTATACATTTCGTCAACATATTTTACGCTCACTATCAATATTCACACTGCACATCGGCTTGCCACTAGTAGTCACACGCCCCTTATACCTACAGACGACATCTCTGACAAGTGAGAATCCGGTGTTATTTAGGCCATAACAGAAAGGATTTTTAAATGGTCGTAAAAGATAGGTCTATCCCACGTTAATAAACAACACGAAATATTTTGTATAAGTTCAACAAAGTTTTGTCAAAGCCTGAGTACATATAGTTTATAATCTTAAATTAAAGTGCATCTTCTCATTGCTTCTTTAGAGGGGAATTAGACTAGATTAGATAAAGTGCTGACAGTTCTCGCTATAAAAGGGAATATATTGATAATTACTTCCCCCTGAGTTTAGTTATCGGCGATACAATTACAGTCGATTGTCATTATTACCGCTGTTGCGATGATAAACAAAGTCTCGAATTTCCATTTTTATGGTATCCGCAAAAGAGAGAGAGAGTTTAACGTACACTCGACAAAAAACTATGTCATTTCGGAACTAACATATGGTTCGATTTCCTTTCGATAAGTCGCCTGCGCGTTTGGGTCTTTAGCAATGGGGTGGGGGGAATCGGAGGACCCGGAGAAAACCGACGAGGCTCTACTCCTTGTTAGGTACTTCCTGGGAAATGAACCCACGCCACTTTAGTCAATGAAAGACCTAATCATCCAGCGCACACGCGTCAAATTTCTAGACCACGCAATCCCCCGTGTTATGGGGAGACGTTAACCCCTTCCTTGTAAATGGTATTGGCTACAAATCTGATGAAATTTTATTGCCAATTGGTTATCAGTTTATTGTATATATCGATGTTGGGTTATCAGTGTATTTGTATATATCGATGTTGTAAACTAAATGTGATATTAATCGAGAACGTGTTGGTCTAGACCACGCAATCCCCCGTGTTATGGGGAGACGTTAACCCCTTCCGTGTAAATGGTATTGGCTACAAATCTGATGAAATTTTATTGCCAATTGGTTATCAGTTTATTGTATATATCGATGTTGGGTTATCAGTGTATTTGTATATATCGATGTTGTAAACTAAATGTGATATTAATCGAGAACGTGTTGGTCTTGAGAGACAAAACGCTGAATTTAGATTTAAAAACAAGGTCTTTGTCATTTACTTTTCTCTTCGCAGATTATTTAATGGGCGATTGTATCTCTTGTGACCTTGCATAATTTCACAATATCTATTAAAGATACATTACTTAAAAGCTAAACCTGAATATTGCAAGTAATTAGACTTTTATTTACATGACAAGCTCAAACTTAACTCTATACACCCCCGGATGACTTGGATTTAAACAGGAGTCCATTTAATAATTAAATCAATAAATGGCTGAACAAGCTAACAATTATCGTTAGTCACTGACGTCACTCCCGGAGACTGTCGATGAAAGGACTGACAATCGAGGGTACCGTAGCCATTGAGAATGTTACTTGATAATTAAGAATAAATGGGTGGAGTTATCGTCTGTCATTCAAATGACCGGCAATTCTCAGAGACGGTGCGGAGACAATTGGAGCCTATTTCTAGTCCAAACTTCCAACAGCGATAACATCGTTCAGAATAAGGTAATTTCACTGAAATTTTCAATATTTTCTCTCTTCATCACCTAGTTTTGAATTATCAACTCTTTATTAAACTCGAAACTAATTATTTTTAAAAAATTCAACTTATATTCACGATTTAACGTATCCATACTACCGGGATACTTTTTTTTCACAATTGTTTATTAATGGTTTTTATCGTACTCAGGGTTTATAAATATTAATGGCAACTTTGATTATAATGTATATTATCATACATGTATTTTGCTTATTAAATAATAATAGCTGAGTAGTAATATCGAATACGAATCGAGGCTACGTGTAGGTATCAAACTCGTAAATCTACCAGCATATTCTCCATAGCAAATTAAGAGTCGTATCTTATTGACGTAACGTAGCAAGGGGACCAGCGGCAACTCATTACAATCCGAGATTTATATAAACCATATATATATATATAAATATACCCTTTATTGTATTATTGTATCTAATCCAGAAACAAAATGAGCTAAAACAATTTTTACTTAAACAAAATTACCCATTAAAACTCATACAGGAAGCTAATCGCAAAGCCTTAGAAATGGATCCAAAAGAAGTAAGGATCCCTAAGGATAGACATACGATTAAAAACATAGAAGAAAATGTCTTAACATTAGTTTCAACATATAACTTATAGTTAAAATATTGGATACCACAAACATTATAAATTCCCATAAACAACCACTAAATTTACGAAGAATACTTACTTCTTCAATATTTGATATTGAATCCAGAGTTACAAAGTGTGGGGACAATAGATGTAAAACTTGTGACAACATTATTGACGGGAAAACAATAAATATTAATGGAAATCAATCTATGACTTGTAAAAGTAAAAAATGTTTATATTTGATAATATTATGTCCGGGTTGTAATGAAAAGTATATAGGTAAAACTGAATCACAACTCAACATAAGGATGAACCTACTCAGACCCCACATTGCCAATCCTAAAAATAGAATGATTCCACTAAGCGAAAACTTAGATACATGTGAAACGGGGAATATAATCTCAACTGGTCGGATAATAATTTGCTAGAAAATAAAGAACGGCATTTTATTAAGAAGTATCACCCAAAATTATATGCTGCATAATTTTATAGTATTTGATGAACGCCATGACATCATATAATGGTTTACTATTTCATTATTAAATACCTGATGATCCCCGTAGTGGGTGAAAGCCTCATATTTCTATATACTTTAACCTGAGAGTAGAATATTTTATTAACTTTGTTTCACGGTAAACGATGAAAAGATAAAAGGTATGCCAATAAGAAAAGTAGTTTTAAATTGTTATCAAAGCAGTGTTGAAATCAGTTTGTGTTGGCATACCTTTTATCTTTTCATCGTTTACCGTGAAACAAAGTAGTGCAGCTTTACGGTTGTGCTAATTATTTCTGGATTCAGCTCTCGGTGTTGGCCGAGAACGTTCATCGGACTTTTCCGGCGTGGTTTCCTCTTGTCAGTGGTGCTGGACGGGAGGGCCTGACAGGAACAGCTGTCCAGTCGTTTGTATGAGACGAAAAACCGAGGTCCCGTATACGCATTGGCAAGCACGTAAAAGATCCCTTGGCAGTTGGAATTCGATACAAGAGTAGGCCTTAACAACACTGTCCGGGTAAAATTGCCATCATAGCACACTGTATGGCGTATGTCCGTCTTCATTAGCTCAGTTGGAGCAGAACAGGGGGGCGTTAAACTACATTTTATTTAATTTCATTTCATTTCCCGTGAAAGGAACACATTTTTATTTAAATTAAAAAAGACAGTAATTTATACATCAAAGGGAACACCAATAATCTAAAAAAAAAATTAAAATTACTCTCATGGATTTTATCCCTCTCTGAAATGAATACGTCGTCCAGTCAAACTCCCTCGATGCACCCAACCGTATAATTATATGTCGCGGTTTACTTCTTCAAGTATGAGAGTAAATATGACATGTAAACAGAGGTACTGCCTTAGCTAAAAATAGATCAAGGTGTATTTATACATTTCTATAATTAGTTTGATTTTCTTTACATTATTTGAACGACGAACAGAACTTGAAGTATGGATACTATTGCTGAAGTGAAAAAAAGGTGTATCATATGTCATGATTGTACTATTTATAATCGAGTAGAGTAACGCTCAAATATCTGTTCAACATATTAAAGTGGGTAGACGTTTATTCAGCTTCCTTTATTTCCGTTATGTTAGCCCTTTCTGTACCAGTCGCCGTTTCGTTATACTGTTCCATTGTACTGAGATAATGGTTAACGCGTGCGCGTGTCATCATAAGGTCTTCATTGAGTCAAGTGGCGTGGTTTCGATTCAATACTTGTACGTGACAAGGAGTAGGGTCGCCTGTACAACCTCGTGGGTTTTCTCCGGCTTCATCCCACACAAGCTAATTATTGAATTAAAATTGAGTCACATGTTAGTCCTGAAATTACCTATTTTGTGTCGAGTGGACGTAAACCAATCTACTGGTCGTTCTAATTGTGAATGACAGACCTGCAGTATAATACAATATAACATTACAGACTGCTAGGGCAAAATTAGAAATTTATTGCAGAAATTCAAGAAAAGTTTCGGGCATCGTCTTAAATATTTTCTGAGATAAAAAGTTTAATCATAACCAGATCCGCTTCTCTGGGCGATATAATTAATTTAAATATCAAATTGGAAAATAATCCTAAAATAATTTCCGTCAATCTACCGCTTCGTTAACAATATATATTTTTAGGACTGTGCAGCCTATCACGCTTCATTTTAGATTTTATAATGCTGGTTCTGTAGATTTTGTTGACAATGCTTTTATAAGCTTTGATGGCAAATTGGGCTTCCTTTTTAAACATTAAATCGCGATGGTTATAATCACCAAAACCAATCCAGGCAATTTGATTAGTCAAGACCGTCACGTGATCTGGATGTCGATTTCAAAGAAAATATATCAAAAGCCAATGTAGTAGAATATCAAATGCTATCCCTAAATTACAAATAGAGAATCTCCTACCAGTCTTTTTTTATATCAAAAAATATCAACACCAGTTGATAAAGTAATAAAAAACGAGGCTCTGCAGAGTTTTTTTTTTACTTTATCAACGAGTGTTGATATTTTTTGATATCAAAAAAGACGAGTAGGAGATTTTATTTATCACCCAATCCTTTCTTACATGCACAAATAGATAAATACAATTCTTTGCTGTAGATTTCACTTTTACAGAATATTACAGCGTAGTGATACATCATATTTTGACAGCAATTCAACCATTGCAAACTCCTTTATATTGACCCAGTGTTCTATCAAGGTCCATTGAATAACAATAATTCATTTTTAATAATAAAAAAATTACTTTTAATAAGAAATGAACTGTTCTTTGAAAATAAAAAAAGTAGTTCCTTTTCAACTGACCAATCAAATTCATGTAAAGCGATATCTCCTGATTATGAAATATATCACACAAGCGATATCTACTGTAGAATGTATTATTGGGTGATAATATATTTTAATGCAGCCATGTATCAGTTTATAATCCCTGTTTTTGATGCAGCCATGTAATAGTTTATAATTCCTGTTTTTAACACAATAATACAAATTAATCATTTATTAACATATATTCTCATTTTACGAGGTTTATTGTTTTTGTCGTTAATATCGCATTATCTTCAAAAACATTAACCTAAAAAAAATGGACACAATTGAAATCCGACTGAAAGATAAAGTTGATATAAATGACTACAATCAGTGACATATACTATAGGAATTACTAACGTCGTTAATTTCTCATCAATTTAAAAAAAAAACACTACTGAAAGATCTACACAGATACTTTAAAGATCATATAGTCTTTGTCTCTGTATTGTTTGTTCTTTTTAAACAAATTGACTTAAAATTTCGAGACGTATTCTAATGAGTTCCATTTGAAATATATGAAGCATAGTTGTTATCGAGTTATATGTGTAGAACGATGTTTGTGTTCGGCGAGTCATTATAGAATTACTTATAACGTGCGAGAAACATATAGATCTATGCTTTATATATGGCCAATCTCTTCACTGCGTTAATACAATTGTACAGCTGTGCTCCTATACGGTAAGGATGAATTAAGTCGTTCATTTGTCATCTATGAAAGCAGACTGAAGTTTATGAAGCTTCTCCAAACTTGCTCCCAGTGCCTTTTGGAACTTTTCAACCTAAATGAATTTTTTCATTTGCATATTGATCGTGACTTTTCGCTGTTTGGTTTATGACATTCGTTGTGACGTTTGCCCTGGTTGATAAGACGAGTCGTGCCTGATTGACAGGTTGGTTATAGATGATGCTGTAATTGGCACAATTTGTAGCAGATTCTTCATATCATTTAAGGTAAATGTTTTTTCTTTACTCTTTATATAGATAATGTAGGTATTGGTCATGTTTGCTATAGGTAAAGATATTGTTCTTATCACTATTATTATTCATATACCTGCTTTTCAAATATACACGTAAACAGGTAAAAGCGTTTTGCATTAGTACAACAGTTATATGAATTGCCCAGACGTTTAGTATTGAATAATGTGGAAACTCTAGTTGATAATATCTATTTCTTCTTGGATCTGATTCATAACACTGTCAATCAATATCAGAATTAAAGCGTAAAAAGAACACCGTGTGGTGGAAGTCAAGCCCCGTTGATTTAGGTTTAAAGTATCGAATTCTAATCAAGGACAGGCAGTCCAGTCATAAAACTAACGAAAAGTGAAATCGACCTTTATTTTTTACCCAAATTAAAGACCTCGAGTCATTTTTATTTTTTTTATTAAAAACGAAACACCCAGCGCGTTTCCATCTGACAAACCATTCAATGCGTCTATTCTAAATACAAGCAAAGACTTTGAAGATCTTTGCCGATTTTTTTTTCTTTTTTAAGGAGCTAAACCTCTAACTCAATTTATCCATAATATTCGAAATTAAAAACACGAATTAGAATTCAAATTTGGTTCATTTCATTCAATATTGATGTTATGTAATATTTAAGACATAAAAAACATTTTAAAATCTGTCTAGTCGTGTATTCGATGGGCGACATATGTAATGAACAACATGGAAGTAATTAGTAATATAAGTTCCCACCGTCGTACGATACGTTAGGATAGGGTCATCCCTATTGAGTCCACGTTTTAGTGCAGATGCGTTCGGATACGCCTCGATACGATCAACACGATTGCTACGACTGACCGTAATATATGATAGGATCTACCAGGATCACCACGATTACTTTATCATTAATACTATGGACAGACGAGCGTATTTTTCCGCCCGATCGCGGCGATTGAAATTCGCCAGCGATTTTTTTACGGCCGATAACGAACGGGCACACGTAGCGATCGTCTCAAGGGTTAGGGTTAGGGTTAACCCTAGTGTACGCCACTAGTGAGTAATTATGTCGATCACGTGACTTGTCGATCACGTGACTTGTACAAAATGGCAGCCATTTTGAGATCATGTGATATCAACGATCTCGATGATTGGCTTATAAAAATGAATCGCCCGACAATATACGCTGGACACGGGCACACGAGCGAATTTAATCGCCGGCGAAAAATATTCGGCCGAAAATATCTAACATGCTAGATACGAGCGATTGATTGGGCGAACGGTTCGCCGAGCAGAATCGTCGTCGCCCTGAAGGGGCACACGGGCGTATTTTTCGAGCGATTTTAAAAATCGACGCGATCGGGCGAAAAAATACGCTCGTCTGTCCCCCATTTTAAACCACGATTTCAATCGTAGCGCGAATCGTGATTGTGGGAACCTAACATAAGCAGGAGTAATCGACCGTCGTTCATTTTGGACTGCTCATGTATTTCCCGAAACATAATTGATTAGAAATTGGAATAATATTTTTTAAAAATTGGATACAAATCAGTTTATATGCATTCATATTACATTATGAATGCCTCTTGACCCATTTTGTCTATTTGAAGTGTCCAAAGAATATAACATTATTGTGCACTATTGGTGAAGAATCTGCGAAAAACTGTTGGGATATACATGAAGATATTTTAAGATTCATTTTACTATCATACTATCATAGGTGGTTCTCAGGGAGATCTAGAATTTAAACATAAAATGAATTACATTGATTTATTTTGTTGAAAATAATAAAATGACATCGAATTAAAACTAATAGTCTAGTGGAGCTTTGCGAATCTTTTTCACTATAAATACAGGGTGCCATGTTTATTTGTGACCGATACGTTTTGTATATTGTCGGACTATATATAGTGGACGGTACGTTTTGTATAATGTCGAACTATATATAGTGTACATTAAAAAGGGGATTGGATCCTCAGTGTGTTCTTACACAACCCAAAATAACACCAAAGAAATGAAATGGAGTTTAACGTCCTACTGCGACAGGGCTAATGAAGCCGGACATACAGTGTGCTATGAGGGAAATTTTGCCTGGACAGCTGCGCTACGACCAACTCTTATGTAGAATTTCCAACTGCCGATGAATCTTTTAGGTGCACGCCAATGTGTTTTGAACGGTGACAAGTGGAAACCATGCCGGAAAATCCCGATGGACTTTCTCGGCCAACACCGCGATCGAAACCGCGACCTCCAAGAAGGACGAGGCAATACCAATGGAGCCTAACTCGAAGTCAATTTAATTGTATTATTAAGAATTGTGTATCATCCACTTGTACGGGTGATATCCAATTTAGGCGAAAGCTTTCCATAAATTATTGATCGTGCGTGACACACTTTTGAGGATCGAGCGTATAGATCCAATAAAGCACGTCTTCAGAAATTGACCAATTTTAGTATAGATGACTGTCATGTACATTACATCTAGTTGAAACAAAATGCGGAAATGTTTGGTTATGGTCAACGATTTATCCAGTCGGTAAAGAGGTAGCGGGATACGTTATGCGTATGTGCCCAATATGACAATTATTTTCAATTTTAACTTCAAAATCATGTCATGTTTAATTTAATTATTTACCAAGTTATGACAATCTGTAAGTAATAGCGATGTATTAGAATAAAGCAATTTTGTTTTCTTGAGGACGCCGTTAGTTACAACGAATTGCAGCATTACCACGCAAACATGAGCATAACAACCAATGTGTGATACAGTCCAGGAACGCAGTATAAGGTCATCCTTTAAATCAAATTCGATAAATGGGTTAATCTACATATCAAGACATTGATATAATAACCAAGGTTTGACACAGTCCAGGAACGCAGTATAACTGGGTCAATCTACATATCAAAAACTCAAAAGGGGAAGAAATTACCAAGATACATGAAACAACGATCAGGATAATACCATTAATCACAAACGTAAAACCAAGAAGACAACACGCACTGACATTCAAACCGAAATATTTTCCCCTAAAGTTTAAATAGTATTTCCAATAGTTATCAATCTTGATGGCCTGTTTAGTGAGTACCAACATCGACATATTCAATAGAAAAGTAAAATAAATTGTGCCTATAAAATGAAATGAAATTAAATGAATTTAACGTCCTACTGTTCCGACTGGGCTAATGAAGTCGGGCATAACCCATACAATGTGCAATGAGGGAAATTTTGAAAGGCCAACTGTCAAGGGAAGTATATGTGCACAAGACCGATCTCTAGGTAAGCGAGACAACATCTTACTTACTGGGCAATAGATCAGGTTCTTATGTGGTAATCAAACATTATTTATAGACAACCGTTTCATTTACATCACTTAAATACCAATTAATCACCCCCGACAGAATATCAAGGATCTTCCGGATCCAGACTAAATATAATCTTGAAATTGGATGAGGTAATCTCTACATAGTTCTTCTGAACATAGAAGATGGATGAGTCAGTTACATCTGGTGCCGTAAGTTGTGTTAACAGCATTTTGAACACATCGGTCCCTGCCATGCTATTATGTCAGTTTGATCTACAATAAGTACTTCATTTCTTCTGTCATAAAATTTCCCGATTATTTTTTTAACATTTTTTCCTTTATTGAGCATCTAAAGCAGTGACGGGTCATGAGGTCAGCGTAGCTGCTGGGTCCCAGTGACAAGATGACATCCTGGCGGAGGTCCGTGGGTCCACTTCCGAGCATTTTTTTGAAATTTTGATCTGAAATGATGGTCTATGGAGTATATCCCGGGCGGGAAGTCAAGCGAGCTTGTTGAGTGAGACACGGGGGCCCGACGGAAATATTGGACAAGACTGATACCTGTCAACCAGAAATAATATTTCGGGTTATGGAAACATTTCTGATATCAACCCACGTGACATGGGGTCGATGCCCCTTGGGGTCCCCCTACCTTATAATTTCAAAAGTCATCGAAAAAGGGCCACTTTTTTAGAAATGGGTCTTCATTAATTTTTATTACAAATACTACAAAAATATGGGGTTTTTTGTCACAAAATCGCCAGGACCCTTTGGGGCCCGGGCCCGAGGCATTTGCCTCTGTTGTCATCGCCATGGTCCGTCACTGATACACAGGTAGCGTATTTAAGATTTAAATATTTCGATCTTTGATTAAATTCGAAATGCATCGTTCATTCTCTAACCAATATTATGGATGGATTACGACCACCGGTCATCAAAACCGTTCTAGAATATGACTTGAATTAGTTTAACAGGATGGCATTTACTGAAAGATTGAATTGGGACCTGTTTTATCCAAAATACTCTTAACTCACAATACTAGACGAAAAAACTTTATAACACCTTTCACTTAAGATAACATAAATAGGTAAAATAATCCGCATTATATAAACTGTTTGGTCTGCTATCCACTTAGTTTATAAAAGATCAGGTTTCTTTGTTATCCACTTCAGTTTAAACGTCATAGGTGTAAATATTGTTAGAAGTTAGTTACTGCCACCAAATAGATTTAAACTGTTTGGCATGTCTTTGGTCTACCAGTAACATATACTACTGTATACGATACAGTAGAAGATTATAGGTGTAACTAGCCATATCTAGCTCCTTCACATACCATTAACTAGTGTAACTTTGTTTCACTATCTTCACGTTACATATCGTCGTTATATACCATCAGTCAGTGTAACTTTAACTACATTAAATATATTCCTGATGACTGATATCATTCAGTATTTATCTCTCCTGACTTATTTACGCCACCAGGTCTATGTTACTCCCCGGTCCCAACTACCCATATTCACCAAATATCAGCCCCGGGACAGCCCTAGCATAGCCGCCAACCTCGTGACAGCCCTAGTGTAGCCGTCAACCTCAGGACAGTCCTAGTCTAGCCGTCTATCTCAGGACAGTCCTAGTGTAGCCGTCAACCTCAGGACAACCCTAGTGTAGCCGTCAACCTCAGGACAACCCTAGTGTAGCCGCCAACCTCGTGACAGTCCTAGTCTAGCCGTCAACCTCAGGACAGTCCTAGTCTAGCCGTCTATCTCAGGACAACCCTAGTGTAGCCGCCGACCCTGAGATATTAGTATAGATACAACATGAATCAATTTGTTTAGGCAATTAATTTTTCATTTTAACGAAATTGCCTTTCATCATTATGACGGTTTTTTTTTTCAAAACATCGAACCGACTTTTAGTAATTTGAATTATGTATTTATGTGAAAAATTGAGTTGGGATTTAAACTGTTAATTTGTAAGCAGTCTTGCGTGATGCCGGAAACCTTTATGTCTTTCTCTGTCCACTCTTCCCGGAGATAAGCTTCCCTTCTTTATACCTGCTCAGTCTTTGAATATTAATTCCCTTCCCTAAACGTGACGGAGTGTGTGTCTGCTTTTGGCCATTAAATGGTTTAAGCAGATTGTGTGCTTCTTTAAGAAATTCGTGTTCGCCCAGTTATAGGATTAATGGTATAATTCTATTGGCAGTTATTTCATCAAACTAAAGGAAACTGGTTTCCAGGATCTATAAAAAGTTCAATTTAAATCTTGTATTGTGATTGCGTTCGTAAATGTTTAACCATCTTTAAGTTACGTTGGTTAACGTAGACACTTGTCTCGGTGATAAACATACTATACACTTGTCTCGGTGATAAACATACTATATCAAAGTAAGGTCAATTTAATTAGAATAATAAGTAATGAAGTAAAGTATATAAATAATTAATCAAAGCTTTGTGCTAATAATAACCCATTAGTTTTTTGAAAGGCAACCAGGTACAATGTTTCGACACTCTGTAAAAGTAAAGTTTTCAAATAATATGAATCAAATATGATGCCTCCCCCCAACCCGTCAAAAAAAACCAAAAAAAACGCAACAGAGCGACGCCGTGTACCAACTAATTTCAGAGAAACTGTCAATATTTCACAAATATTGGGTTTTATTTGGATATCAGAATTACAATGCGTATCGAATTATAGTGAATAGCACACACAAGCGTATGCCAAATAGGGCGCTCTTTTTAATCCAACTTGCATCTTCGTTATTTGTATTCACGACCGAGTCTATTGAAAAGCAGCATTTTATTTTTAAACATGTGTATTTACACGTTGCGTGTTATTAAAAGAAAATATTTTAAAAATATATGTAAAAGCTAAATCAGACCAATGCAAGGCTTTCGTTTGACCTTAAATGTTATATAAATCGTCAATTAAATATTTATTTACATGCCATGCCCATAATCAACACCCTAGACCATTTTCAACGGATTAAATACGACTGCTAGTTCATTACTTAATATAAAAATAGATAACAACGGTAGAAATGACAATTGAGACTACACTAGTGTTATTCTAACGACAATATAAACGTCAATTAAATATTTATTTACATGCCAGGCCCATAATCAACACCCTAGACCATCGGATGGTTGTAATTTTCAACGGATTTAAATACGACTGCTAGTTAATGACTTAATATAAAAATAGATAACGACGGTAGCAATGACAATCGAGACAGCACTATTATTCTAACGACAATAGGTCCGTTCAGAGTGAAGTAATTTGACTGAAATGTTTAACATATTCCAGTTTCATTATCTATTTTTCTAAGTATTAAAGCAAGAACTGTCTGCGACTCTATCTAAATCTAACATAATAATGCATCTTTAAGGAAAGGAAAATATTTCATATAATGTGATCCATTCCTGACGTATGTCCGAAGATAAACGTTATAACGTGTACATCACGCAGGTGGTAACGTTATAACCTTACATCATGCAGGTGGTAATGAATGACATACACAAGGAACATAATAAAATACAATCTCCGCCCGTTAATATACTATATCAGTTATCCTATTTAGTATTCTATTAACCAGCACTAATTAATATTATATTGTTGACCAGTGGATATAGTTGATAATCGTGACTATCACTGGATACCGTTAATCATATCATATCATATATATTATATACATAGTATATTATATAATAAATTGTATATAATAAAACATTTAATTACCAATAAATAGATACGAAGGATGGATAATTATTTGGAACGTGCGTAAGCTGAGAAGTCATCAAAAGTGATTTAAAAAGAACGGGAGATAATTTCCGTTTATCATCTTCCAAGCCGAACATACTACGACGATATCCAACATTCAACAATGAAAATAAATGGCGTGAGGGCGATATGCGCTTGATTAGATATTGGTAAGTGGAGTGAGATATTGAATCGGATCCATTCATTATTATCTGTTATGTGATGGGACGAGGTCTTAGTTCTACAGGTAAATGTTAAAATATATGCCTGAAGCACATCTGGAGGACAAGTTAAAAGTTTACTCTATTAAGAATACTGAACACGTTTCTGAAGCAAATGTCTACTTGAAGTCGAAGGTAAAAAAGTATACTCTACTCAGAATATTGATTACATAATTCTTTTACTTATTTCTTTTTTTTGTTGCCGGCGAATATTTGTTTAGGAATATGTTTGACATTTGCAAACTTCTTAAATAGAATATATCGCGCCTTGTGTTAAAAAAGAATAGATGAGTTTGCGACTAATTATAACGATTTGTCTGTCGCTGATTAGTCATATGACTTGTATAAACTATTATTATTTCGCCCATATAGTTCGATAATTGATTTTCAAATGTTGTTAATTATGAACTATTGTTGTAAACCACTAACTAAATTAACATTATTGCAGATGTCTTTATAGTCGTCGTTCTTCATTAGCCCAGTCGGACCAGAACCGTTAAACAACTTATTTCATGTATTTATCGATTGGTCAGTAATGTCCACCCAGCTAACGTATGGTTTATGTATTTATCAATTGTTCAGTAATGTCCACCCAAATAACGTATGGTATATTTTGTAAGGAGACTACTAGGAGCGACAGTGACCAGCGCGTAAACCTTTAGCCTCTAGGCCGAAGTTCGATCCTTGTGTTGGGTGTCATTTTCCATTGTCAGTGGATCAAGGAACAGCACCCCTGACAGTCGCAACTCAATTGTTGTCCGGGCAAACTTTCCCTCATAACCCATTGTATGGTATATGCCCATCTTCATTATCCCGGTTGGTGCAGAAAAGTAGGTCGTTCAACCCCATTCCATTTATTCTCAAATATACTCGGTGGTCGAATAGTTAACACGTGTGCGTTGTATCATAAGGTCTGTCACAAAATAGTTATTGTCCCTGCAATTTACAATCTTCCAAAAGTTGTGATGGATTAACTTGTGGATGTATTTAAGTATTATATAACTAGCACGTACAGTCTATAGATTTTATTATGATAAAAGTTAAACCAACTGTATCTATATACATGATACCTTAAATTCTGGTCAATCTATATGCATGATACCGCAAATCCTGACCAATCTATGTCATCTTGTAGAAAGGATTGGAGGTATTTTGAGCTAGACACAAGCGGTAAAAATACATTTTGATACAAAGGCTTTGCAATATTTAAATATGAATGCTTATTAATATATATTTAGCATTAACTAAATGAAAGGGTAGAAATTAAGCAAGGCTACTAATGATATTTTCGATAATAAATTATGCTTATCACTTTGACCCGTACAATATAACACTTGCACGATTTCCGGAAGGGGTGGGTGCACATTTCAAATTAGTTAAGTTGGGGGTTATCCCAAATGATTGATTTGTGGGATTAACTGATAAGATAATTACATAATATATATATATACATAATTACCAAGTTACGTAGAATATTTCAAGATTTAATTGAGTTATTTTTATGCATCTTTTCACTTTCGAGACAGTTTGGCATTCACTGGCTTTATTTGAACAAAGGGAATTCCCACTTGCAAAGTTATGGAAGGAAGTAAAGTTAGTAATACGTTAATTTTGAAATGAATATTCATCTTTTTACAATGGTGTTTCATTTGAAATGAACATATCCAATTACTCCGGGAACGGAATCCTTGGATAACAAACATAATAGCCCTACGCTTTGGTAAATCAGTTGTAACGTTCAATAGCATAGACAATGCATTACTTTTGATGATTTTTTCGTGAAATGTCTATGTCGTTTTTCTTGTCCACGGGTTTTGTTTTGTTTTTACCAAATCACGATTAACTAGATCGTTTTACTGAATTATTTTTATATAACTTTCTTGAAGAATAAAAATCCAAGTTTTCCCTCAAATTGAAGTGTCGATTCCGCGTTGCTTATAAGATGGTAGGCGGTTAAGGCATGCACTTTTAGTTTCTAGTATCAAACTCTAATTATTTTGTGTACTTGTCTCTCTGATGTTGAGTACTATAAGACAGTAACTGGCAATGTGACATTTATATGCTGTGGTACAAAACAGGGCAATGGCTTTAATTACGATCTAACCACGCTAACTAGCTATTCTCGATTAAAGACAGATCTAACTACAGTCTGATAGAACCACGCTAACTAGCTATTCTTGATTAAAGACAGTCTGATAGAAAGATTAGACCACAACATCGGTCATTGTATAATCGAATAGTGTATCATCGTGCTGTTGATCACCCATGTCTCGTGTTCTTTACTCTACAAATATATCAACTCTCTTCCGGGAAATGGGGGGGGGGTGGCCGAATGGTTAGCACGTGCGCTCTGCGCTGTATCATACGGTCTGTCATTGAGTCAACTGGCGGGGTTTCGAATCCCCGGTTGTACGTGACAAGGAGTAGGGTCGCCTGTCCAACCTCGTGGGTTTTCTCCGGGCCCTCCGGTTTCCTCCCACTGCTAAAGACCCCTACGCGCAAGCGGATTATTGAAATATAATTGAACCATGTGTTAGTCCCGAAATGACCTAGTTTGTGCCGAGTGGACGTTAAACCCCATTTTCTCTCTCTCTCTCTCCCGGGAAATACCCGGGACACCATTACTGTTTCTTAGGTAGAAATGGTTTCACTACTGATGTCTTCCGTCTTACTTCAGCCATAGTAGTGGATCGTTCTAAGGACTTCCTTGGAGCAAGTGTTTTAATCATTGGATTTCAAAAAGGTTATTGGACAATAACTCCTTAATTTATACATAAATTGACCCCAAACCGTTCAACATATAATAAACCAAATCCCACTGAAATAAAGGTGAAACTTAACACATAAATTTAAAAATTTAATTAAATACAAAGACTACGCGATATTTCTGTCGTTTTTTAAAATGCCCGCCGAACCAGAATTAGAAAACGCAAGTGATTTTACGCCACTTCGAAAATATAGAAAAACTGTTCGGTAAGATAAGATAACAATTTCAGTGTTCCACTCTTCACTATTTGTGACATAATTACTTTTTTCCATGCAAACTGTGATGATAAGATTTCAGTGTTCCACTCTACACTATTTGTAACATAACTACTTATTTCCATGCAAACCTTGATGATATGTGTTAAAGGTTTGTCAATTAGAGCTATTTTTACTTGCGCAAAGGCTCGTATAGTGTGTCATTTGTAACGGTGGATAAGACAAATATTACCGTTACAAATATTGCAGCTATTTATTAGGCTACTGAGTCAAGTTGTAACTAGGATCGTTTGGTCTTTCACGTTGCCCAGTGATATATGGAAAACCAAACAACTGTATATTCAGTGTTCGTAAATTTTAGTTCTTAATTCACAGTCTTTAATTCATTTGTTGTCGTATTTCGACATTTGTACAAATGTTGAAATACGACAACAAATGAAGAAATGGGAATTATGAACTAAGAATTACGAACACTAAATAAAGAACTGTTTAGTATTCGCTAGAATTGTGCACTTCCAGTTGACCAGGAATTAGCCAAGACAGCTGTACACATGATCATATCATATCCGTCCTTTAGATAATCCATAGATTTTCTCAGTTCTTTACATCAGCAATTGGTGTGTATGAAAAACAATACGAATCATACGTCAGGGGTCATATATTTATTACCACGAAGTATCTTATTTTGTGCAGTATGTATTGAACTATACACAACAACATATAGAAACATGAAAAGATAAGACCACCTTATATTAAATAATACTCTTGAGTTGGTTTCAAAGATAAAACCGTCTTATATTAAATAATACCCTTTAGTTGGTTTCAAAGCAATCCTGACATGTATTTGATCCAGAAAAACAAAGACAGGGACTTGAAACGGAAAGACATATATTATAGATATATTTTACTGGCGAGACTTTGATAAATAGGTGATAAGAAATATCAGTTTCAGGGCATCCCTCCACCTATCTTTAGAGTTTTTGTCAGATGGTAGTACTATGTTAAAATATTTTATTGTTGTTTGCTGAAACGTACTATAGAAAGTATTGTGCAATGTATATGTTCAGTATTGTGAGTAAAATTCGGATGTCGAGGTTTAGACTATACGCGAACTAAATTCAGTTAAATATATAGTTATAGTCAAATTCGACATTTTAAAATAACTTAACGCTATGGTCATTTGAAATTAATATTCGTTACTACGGAGTTATATATGTGTCTGTGGAATATACTTATAATATTTCTAATATTGCTATCTGGTCTGACGTATGGGCTACCCAATCCACCGTAAGCCTATTGCTGGGGTATATGTGTTAATCACCCGGCCTCCCTGCCAATTAATCTCACAGTGCCATATTAATTATGATTTTTTACGATACCTCCAGGTTAGCGAGCCAATGTCCTACTCACTGAGCCTCCGTGTCTACCCAAGAAGTTTTATACCTGGATAGAAAAGCAGTGATGTCTATCGCTTTTCCTTCATCTGATAAACGATAGTAATTTTACCACAAAATATAGCGCCTCAGTATTATTGACCAATCATCAGTGTTTAAAAACGTACTTTGATTGTTCAAATGACCAAATCGAAATTCAATATGGCATTTAGCTATTATAAATATATTTGAGTAGGTCAAGTTCTTAGCAGTTACTATTCCAATATTTGAACTCGAAGAGTACCATCACCTGGAGAAACCCCAACACTATTATGTTTCATCGCATCATTGAGTACTTTCTACTTATGAGCACAGCTCTAATTAACGTACAGATAAAGAATGATAAAACATGAAATGAAATTATCACCCCAAGATAAGGTTAATGGAATTGTTAAAATTTAAACAGTTTTCTCGTGGACTATTAATGATAAGTCAATCAAGTAGTTAAAATATGTGGTAAGTATAGCCTATTATTGCACAGTATGTACCTTTAATAGCAACCAAGTTTACTAAATAAACAAAATATACATGGCGGGGGATTTCAAAAGACTTCTACTTTGAGTTTAGAGTGTACACGTATTAAGTGGCCTTGAATCGTATTGATACAAGAAAATACATATGTCTGAAAATGTCAGCCTGCATATGTCAAAATTCTTTTCGGGTCACTCGATGAAAGACTGCGCCATATTTTGTGTATTTCTGATAGACACGTTGTATAACGGTTTACCTATATGAACCAGTCTCATCAACTGACCGCATTATGTTTATACAGTACTCAATTGAACTGCGTGAACAACTGAACGAGTGACAAAATTATTTTAATAATTAAGGAAGAGAGGATTAAACTAATTAACGTAAACTCGAGAGAACTGTTGATGTAGAATTCACGCCTTGTTTATATATGGTTCGCCATTCAACTGTACTGGAACACGAAACGAGAGGTAACCAAATTTTCATTTTGAATAAACACTGGGGAAGTAGTATTAATAACTCAAAAGGCGAGAAACTTAATTATTTTAAGCAGGCAGCATTTGTTTCGGGTTATTTTCAATTCCATTGAGGAATATTTCTGTGTCAGATGATTAGTTTTGAAGAATTCTTATTGTACAATGGAGGTTAATACAATACGAAAATGAATTGGAAAAACGACTGTTCTTGTGTTTTACTAATGGTATTGCCTTTCTCATGCGAAACGGGTGAGAAAACTAATGAAACAAATATGCTGGGTGAAGCTTTAATGAGATCGGGCGGATGTAACATACGCCATCATGCAAAAACAAAAAGAAAAAGATGCACGTTAAATTTTCTCACATAAATAAAAGCAACAAGTTAAAAGTAGGTTGTGTTATGTACACATGGATTGAAGTTTCATATTGACAGTCGTGTTATTATAATATAATTAGTACGTTTTATGGTGAAACAAGACACTATGTCGTAAATAAATAAAATCAGCTAGGTTGTCTTGATAACCTTATAGTAAAGGAGCATCAATGTCTGTAAGGTTTTTCATACAGCGTTTATTTAAAAGTATACAATTCGCAAAAGGGCGTAGGATGTAGGGCGTCGGCTTTCTTTGATGAACGTCTGTTGCTATAACAAGCAAATTAATGGTGTTACGCCCAACGACGATCGGCTAATATTTGTTGGCCGAATAGTGTTTTGCGACAAAAGTTAGCCGATGTGCGTTGGATGTCAACATAAATTGATGGCCGAACAATGTTCACGAGATAAAAATTGTTTAATTTTAAAAACATTGTTCGGCCAAAACATGTTCATGCTGTTTCTCCTTTGTGTTGATTTTCAACAGAGAGCAAACATTTTATACGGACGTCCAATCAGTATTTCGCTAACGATCACGTGGTACAGAAATGGCTGCGCCCTTGTAGCCTGGGAGATGCTAATAGTCGGCCGGTTGTGTTTTTTCGGGAGTCCACAATAACCGCTTTATATAAATGAGTATTTTGGGAAATACTAACCCTAACCCTTTTCAGAAGTCTGACCATGGATCAAATTTACCTTTTACCACTCTTAAAAGGGTTAGGTTTAGATTTAGTGTTCCCAAAAATACTCATTTATATCATGTCGCTTTTTAGTACTCCGAAAATTCTCGAACCTCCCCAAACCGACCTACAATTAGCATCTCTCGTAGACTTTCGCCATATTGTGTGATCAAGTGATTTTTGTATAATCATGTGACATTAACGTCGATCTATTTTAAGCAACTGCTGCTCATTTGC
Organism: Patella vulgata; assembly: GCF_932274485.2. Lineage (NCBI taxonomy): Eukaryota > Metazoa > Mollusca > Gastropoda > Patellidae > Patella > Patella vulgata. Next base: position 1,534,232 of record NC_065880.2, read on the forward strand.
GTTAAACATTCGTCATTTGCAGGAAGTTTATAGACATTTGGTTTTTTTTTAAAACACCAACAAATGGTAGTCGGTATGCTTTGGGCTTTAGCAGACTATGTTTTTATATTTCTACTTAAACAGTGTTCGCGAATTGACTAGAATTATTTTGGTTGTCGCCTACAATAACCAATATAGAATAATGAAAAATTTAAAAGATTACATCGTCTATTAAACCAATCCCATCCCTAAACGGTGAAGATAATGTGAATGGTTTGATGAGAAAAACATCTCAATTTCATCGATGCCATCATTCGTTACAAAGTATGGCGTAGACCAAGCACCCAGAAAACAGATAAGTACATCATAATTGAAGACCGATTGTTGGACCTAAAAAAGCGCCTCACACAAAGAGTTGGGTGTGATGGAGCATCGGCGTGTCGCTTTTTACCTTAAACACATGGAGTGATTATTGTAAATACATTGACAATGTTTATTATAATATAATATTATGGGCAATATGTATTGTAAATATTTATTATATTATTATGGGCAATATGTATTGTAAATATTTATTATATTATTATGGACAATATGTATTGTAAATATATATTATTTACATGTCGCGACCTAGACGAAATCTGTAGTGGGCCTTAACTTTTAGACTTTACCCACCCCGTGTTTCCTCCTACTCTTAATCAGTTCTAGCTGGCAAGAGTTCGTTGACGTGTTATTTGAACGAGGAATTTGCCAGGCCAGCACTGTATTCACCGTTAATAATTGAGTAGAAGTTTGTGTTATTTTTATGTAACCATTAGTTACGTAAATCTTCATTCATATTTGATCTATAATGCTTATTCTGGTTTTGGGAATTTTCTCGGCCAGCACCGAACTCATGAGTGAATGAGTTCTTGTTAATAATTCAGTAGACGTTGATTGTCCACCTAAGCATGTTATTTCCATGTATCCATTAGTTACATAAACCTTCATTCAAATTGTATCTATAGCACTTATTCTGGTTTTTATACGGGCTTTAGCAGTTTCATTTAATATTTTATCTCTCAACGATTTTATAAAAATGTCATTAATTTACACAAAAATCATCTAATATGATTTGATCCTCGTGGTTCTGTGCACTTTAAGAATATCTGATGCATTTATTAATTTTTAATATATTATGTGACCCAGGCAGAATTATTGTAAACGTAGACTTTAATATATGTTGTATGTTACTCTCCGTGTAATAAAACATGAATACATCAGGTGTTGTCCATATTGTAAATAACTTTCTTTTCTATGTTCTGTGTATATTATAAGTCGTGGTTATGTAAACTTAAGGCTTTAAAAAGAAGCTGTCACCGTGAATATACATTAAATATCGATCAAAGTATATATCTTGAATCCATATTGTAGTCATATCTAAATCAAAATCGAAACTAATTGTCGTCCATTTTATTAGTATGATGGACCTACTAAAATATCAGTGAGGAAATCGTATCAAGCGGATATTTTAGTGCTAGGCTGGAACCTAATTATTGTGAAGTGAAGGGTTAAAATATTTTGGTTTTCAAACGTCTAGAACAGTATGTTGATATAACCTATTAATCAAGACTCGGGTAACTGGTGGATTTGTCCAGGCATGGGGTAAGGTGATAACACATCTATATATATATTATATTACTATAGTGCCGTAGCACTGGTAGCACATATTCTGGAAACCTGTAATTTCGGTACTAGAACAACCAGGATAATCAAATCTTACTCTCATTAGTATGTACTTGAGAAAATTACATCTTTAAGTGAGTAAATCAGCCAATAACGATGATTGACAGAAGTCTTTACTGGTGAAAGATGTTCACTTTCTCCCATTTTCTATGATAATTAGTTTCTAATAAGTCGGCCACTTCATCAATATCGCTGCCGTGTTTGTCTTCTCGAGAGATCACGGGTTAATCCGAACGAATACACGCCATTGTGTAAATTGGGAAACCTGTCAATCAAAATTTCGAGGTATACGAATCTTTACGTTAATATATTTATTGGCAGGATTTTTTTTTTCTCGAGGAGAGAAAAAACTTTTAGTTTTCTTACTTAATATATTTATTGTCTTCAGGAAAACACAACCTTTTTATTTAAATATTTAAAATATTTATTGGCAGACTTGTATTTCTTCAGGGAAAATCAAACTGTTTTTTATTATGTAAAACTAATGATTATTTTGTTAAATGTTTATTTAATAACACCCTTAGAAAATAAAGTTCGAAATAGATTAATCGATGTGAAATAATATGTACGCTGCTCTTAAAGTATAAAATCAGTTCATTTAGCTCTGTTCACAATCGATTAAAAAAAAAGACAAAAACAGAAGATCAATGAATAATCAGTAGAAACTCAGGCATCGACTTATTATTCCAAGATAATATTTATCGTCTTAAAACTGGAGTTAAAACGGTAATAAAATGTTCTGCCCCGACTGGGATAATGAAGACGGGCATACGCCATGTAGTGTTCTATGAGGGAAATTTTCCTCAGACACGGCGCTACGGCCTACTTTTATATCGAATTCCTACTGCCAAGGGATCTTTTACGTGTACGCCAATGTGTAACACTGACAAGAGGAAATCACGCCGGAAAATCTCAGTGAACTTTCTTAGTCTACACGTCCTGGAGCGAACCCAGGCAAGCCAGCCACCGACCGTAGCTGTAGAACGTCTTACTCACTTAGTCACCGTAGCTCTAGAACGGTAGTAAAGGTAGACAATTCTGCTAAAATTAAAACCTGAATCAAGTTAGTCATCCACGTGCAAGGTTACGAAACGTATATCTATGTGTATAAATAACTGTATTGAGACATTTAATGTTCCATTATATTTCGTGGGGCCGTCATTGAGTCATGTGGCGTTGCTCGATCCAATATTTGTACGTGACAAGGAGTGATGTTGCCTGTCTAACTTCGTAGGGTTTTCTCCAGGTCCTCTGGTTTCCTTCCACTGCTAAAGCCTCCGACACTCACTTGAATTATTGAAATAGAATATTGAACCATCTGGTATTGTCTTCAAAAGGGGTCAAAATATCCACATATACTAACCATATACAAATGTATTGAGTCCCCACATTAATACTCCTAGATATAACCATGCGTTGGACCATTTTATTATTATTCGTTGTGTTATGGACAGGCAATTTGTTAATGACCTTGCCAAATATATTTATTGTACAGGTTACTGACATTAATTTACCTACAGAAATAGATTCATTAAAGCCTTCTCTTGAATATATAACAAGATTAACATTGTTGATATCTTCGTTGAATACAAAGTATGTTTAACCATGAGACATTTATCGAATACCAATTTAAAATAATGACTAATCTTATAACCATAGATTTTACTAATGTTTAATGTAAACACATATTTCTCCAATCTTAAAGGTCGCACATTTTTCAGATGTTAGCGGCTTAGCGTGTATTCTAAATTTATAAATTGCTTAGATATAAATCTTTGCAGGTGTTAATGTAGGTCTTTGTTTGTGCATCAGCGAGAGATAAAGAGATTTTTACATCCACTCGACACAAACTAGGTGATTTCGAGGCTAGTATATGTACAACTTATTTTAATAATCTCCATGTACTTGGGGGGTAATTAACAGCGGGGGAGGAGGGGGGGGGGGTAGAAAACCCACGAGATTGGACACACGGCCATACAAACTCCTTTGGATCAAAACCGCTCCATATATTATGATGTAGACCACTAGACTATCGCCACACCCCACAAGGTAAAAGGGAAATATGCTAGTTTTTAACCTTGAAATATATTATTAACAGGAGACACAAATATTACATTTCTTTACGTTAAAGCTATAACACTATGTGGGAATCACGGTGGCTAAGTGGGTAGGACGATGGCTCGCATTTCCAGCGTGGTTTCCCCTTGTCAGTGGCACGGAGTGGTACAGGAAGAAGAGCCTAACAAGGACACCTATCCCATGTATACATTGGCGAGCACGTAAAAGATCCCTTGGCAGTTGGAATTCGATATACGAGTAGGCAAAATTTTCCTCATAGCACACTGTACGGCGTCTTCATTAACCCAGTTGGAGCAGAACATTAGGACGTTAAACCCCATTTCATTTCATTTATAACACTATGATCTAACTGTGATCTAAAATTAGCTATATATTTCAGAGGAATACACAAAGACCAGTTCAATAATATTATTAATATTGGCAGAAATAGCTAGGATATATACGTTCAATATGTGTGTATCACCTGAACTGAGAATCTCTTGAAGATATTTATCCTAACTGGAAGATCAGATAATAAATTTTATGGATTAGCTTAGGAGAACTAAATGTTTGAATATTGTTTTAGCTGTAAAAATAGTATCATTGGAGTTATATTGTTTTAGTTGTAAATATAGTATCATTGGAGTTATATTGTTTTAGTTGTAAATATAGTATCATTGGAGTTATATTGTTTTAGTTGTAAATATAGTATCATTGGAGTTATATTTATATTCATGAAGATTGGTTGTCACTGTCAATAATCTGCTTCGCTGGATGCTTTCAAAGAAATCTTGAGCGATGGTGAAACTAATCTTTAAAAAGGATTTGCATCATCAATATGCAGTAAAAGCATTTCTCATCCATTATCTCTTTAGTGACACGTGATTTGACAATTTTTTCACAAGTATTTTGTTTTGCATCGTCCTGCTCTGTCAACAAATCCCCCGCCCCTCTCTCTCTCTCTCTCTCTCTCTAGAAAACGTTTCCCTGTCATTAATACTTTTGACGTAGGAGGAAATAATGACAGATTTTATGTCTTTTAAATATTAACAGATCGGAAGTAATTACAAGCAGTCATACCCAGAGCACTAGGTAAATAAACTAAATAATATTCCACCATGGATGATTGCTTACAATCAAAGAATAATTGTTAATATGTTCCGAGCAAGAATGATTCGAAATCTGTTTTTCATATAAAACACACACCAGAAATTGAGAAGATCTAAGGACATATTACGTTAATGTCTGATAAGATAGTTTTTATTAAACAGGCTGTTGAAACCCAATTCTACTACATGATATAATATATTAACAGTTTGTTTCCCTTGTGACCCGATGGTGACCATTGTTTAGAGGTTACCCCTAGCGATCGCTCGTCTTAGCAATATTTGCCAACATAGCGATTACTGTTTTCGTACGCGCTCGTCTTAGTAATATTTGCCAACATTGCGATTACTGTTTTCGTACGCGCACATGGAAATGTAGTCGTATATTGCCGTCGCTTTCTTCCGTACGTCCGGCTGGCCGTAGGTCCATCTGTCGGCCAAAATTTCTTATGAACACTCTGCACACTCTATTTATTATCTGATGTTCATGAAATTTATGTATGTTTACAGTAGTCTATTGTATTTCAACAATTTCCGTTAATTACTTCTAGAAAAATGGCCCTTGTTTCACTTCGTAGAACCTTGTGAACGCTCTAACAACTAAAGTTGTCATTCGATCCGTATTAATCTTACCTGCATTCTTTAAATTAGTAAAATGAAGAATCCTATTGAATTTCAGCAATTTACGTATATAATGTCTAGAGTTATGGTCCTTGTTTCACTTTATTGAACCATATCAGCGATCTATCGACAAAAGTGATCATCCGATCCGTATGAAAATTTATATGCATTATTTTGAATAGTAAAATGAAGAAGCCTTCTGAATTTCATCAATCTCCGTATATCACTTTTAGAGTTATGACCCTTGTTTTACTTTGCTGAATCTTGTAAACACTCTATATCCATTATTCAAATAAGTAAAACGAAGAAGACGGTTGAATTTCAGCAATTTCCGTTGATTACTTCTAGAGTTATAGCCCTTGTTCACTTTGTTGACACGACATAGTTATCTTCCGATCTGTATTAAATTTATATGTTTTATTCAAATTAGTAAAACCAAGAAATCTATTGAATTTCAGCAATTTCCGTTAATTGCTTCTTGAGTTATGGCCCCTGTTACACCCTTTTGAACCCATTGTGAACGGTCTAACGAGAAAAGTTATCATCCGATCTGTATTAAATTTATGCGCATCATCTAGATTGGTAAAACGGAGAAGCCAATGAATGTCAATAATTTCCATAATATAACTTCTAGAGTTCTGGCCCTTGTTTCACTATGTTGAACCCTGTGAATGCTCTAACGACAACAGTTATCATTAGATCGGTATTAAATTGACCAAAGAATATATGAATATATATACGACAAGCCTTATCGATTTAGCTGGTGTTGCCTGGCAACCTATCTTTTAATTTAATTAAATTTGGTGAAGTATAGTCAGATTGGTGCCGATGTGCTATTCAACACCAAACTGTTCCGTTGAGTTCTAAGTACAGGTGTGTTAGTCTATTATACCTGAAACTATATAATACCTACTAGTGTTGTTTATATATATTATCCGTTGTATATTTACATTCCTCTGCATGTCCTCGTGTGTAAATATTTCGTTTAATCAGCGGCTCGGTGAGTATGGCATTAACTCACTCTAGAAGGTCTCGAGTTCGATCAAGTTGTTGGCCGGGAGAGTGAGTGCCTTGGTATTTTCCAGCGAGTTTTTTGTATGTGGAAAACACAGGGACTGGCAAGTAAATGCGCCTAGTCCTTCGGATGTCCCCAATAAAATCGAGGTCATATGTACACAAAGAAAGCGAAATACTCCTACTATGACCACGCCAAAACTCCGCTGCCCGGGCAAAAGTTTCATCTACAGCACAATACATGGCGTAGTTTATGCCCAGCTTCAATAGCCCGTATGGTGTACATGTAGTTTACTCGGTTTCAATAGCCCAGTTGGTGCAGTATGCTCGACTTCAATATCCCGGTTGATACAGAAAAGTTAAACGTTAAAAATTTAAGAATTATTAAAATCATATATATTAGAAACTTAAACTACATTCCATTTATTTATGGTCCACAAACTATAACCAAAAAACAGTCTTCACCTTTTTTTATTAAAAAATACTTACTAATAGACCAATTTGTGCACTAAAGGGTTTATCTGTTATCACTTATTTTATTTTCCAGGTTTGCTGTCGTTTATCAACGAGATGCTTTAAAGCCTGAACAGAGAAAACTGTGGTGTCATTGGTCAGGAATAATCCATACAATAGAATTTAGCCTTAGAGCCAATCAATAAAATTGAGGCTACTTATATGTAAAGACCACCTACGGTTTGAAGACAGCTGATACTACACCATTAGCTTTTATAATGACAAGAGTATCCAGCTAAACTACCTAGCCACATTGTTTCATTGGACTTTATAAAAGGTGTTTTTATGGAACTTTAATGGAATTTTGGAAAGATTTACAACTGCTATAACTTTTATAAGAGTAATAACATGTGATTTACAATAGAGGAATAACTATTTTACATCGTTTTTTTGATATAAAAATAATAGCTAAAATATGTATTAAACTTTAATGGTTTTCAATTATGGAGTATCAATTTGATGGAGAAAGGAATATGTCTGTCGAGGAGAAGAGGGATGTGGATAGTTCGGTTTCAGTGCCATGGCAGGCCATTATCATTACAGCATATACCACGGTTTCTATTGTATCCGTTTGCGGAAACAGTGCGGTTTGCTACTTGGTGTTGTCTCAGCGGCGTATGAGGACCGTGACGAATTATTTTATCTCTAGTTTGGCAGCCGGTGATATTCTTATGGCCGTGGTTTGTATACCATTAACGTTTGTCGCTAATGTTTTGTTGAATTACTGGCCATTTGGTGAAGCTTTGTGTCCTATAATTACGTATTTACAAGTGGCTATAGTGTTCCAGAATGCTTACACACTCTTAGCCATTAGCCTTGAGAGATATATAGCTATTTTACACCCATACAGACCTCGATTACCTAAACGAAAATGTCTAATGGTAATTGTTTTTTGTTGGTTGTTAGCATTCCTAACGCCACTTCCAACCGCCATCACGTCAAAGACTGTCAAATTTATAGAAGGTAATAGCACCAAATGCTATTGTTATGAAGTTTGGCCAACTGAATCTGGCCGTGTTGGATATAGCACCACTATAATGGTTCTACAGTATTTCTTACCTTTAGGCGTGCTCATTTACACCTATGCTAGAATAGTTCACGTGGTCTGGATGAAGGACATGGGATACAGAGCACGTGGCGAAACGGATGGAAGAGAGTTTGATCCAAGACGAAAGGTAATTAAAAATGTCTTTAATAAACAAATACACAATGTTATGCTGTATTTGAATGTGATACACTTCCCTTTATCAGCTGTTCCATGACGAACCGTGGCATAATCTGTTCATTTTTTACATTCGTACGTATGTACACATGGCTAATATAAGATTCAATGTTATCAGTTACAGCCCTACTATACTGCAACCAACAAAACGATTAAATGTGCAACCTACAGTCATGTCCAAAGTCATATTTCAGCTACATTTTATCTCGCCAACGAATTAGTGGTGCCTTTTCATTTCCGTCTCAATAGAGTTCCGTTGGTTCTAATAGACGTTAGCATTACAGTTTGAACTAGAAATATTTCAAATAGATATTTGCATTTCGAATTTACGGGATCTTCATTAATAGAGTGAAAGACTTCCCCATTAAGTAATATTTCAAACAATTAGATTAATTTTTAATTGCCAAATGCCTTTATTGAAAGAGTAAAAAAAGGCTCCATGTGCGTGTAAAATGTCGAATTTGGCATTGCTTACTGCGTGATATTTGGTTCACTTTGCTAGCAGGCTGGCAGAAGTAGGTTCACATGTTTTACTTATTCTGTATATGTGAATTCTATCGTTTCCGCATCTGATATGACTTCTACGATATATTCATTTCTGAATTATTCTGTTAGCATATTTTTACTTAGAGAGGTGTATCTGATAAAACTTCTACGATATATTCATTTCCAGGATGATTCAGTTAGCATATATTGAGAGAGGTGTGGTGTAAACTTCAATTCCTGTGGTAGTGCCAGGAGTGCCCACATTTTTAGAAGTTAAAGATTAGCGTGCACATAAGTCAATCCGACAAATTATGGCTTAGTATTATTAGGAAAATTAATAGAAATTGGACAGAAATGCAACATTGGAATCAGATAAAAGAAATTCCAAAATGTACACCCCCCCCCCCCCCCCACCAAAAAAACCCAAAACACATTATTTTAAGGATACATTCAGGGAAATGAACCCCAAATATTATGATCTGCAGTTGATAAATTACATTATCGAAAATTTGCCAAACAAGAGTATTGGTTAAAGAATGTCGGGGTTGTGATACCGGACGGTCTGTGACGTCACGGAAAACACCCACCTATAGCACGGCTAGATCTATTTGTTAAAGCCAACTCAGTTTTCGTCAAGGTCGCTGAGATGTAAATAAGGTTAGGGCATGTGATTGTTGGTGAGATGTAGGTTAGGGTTAGGGTAAGTTTTAGGACTAGGTCCATAGGGTTAGGATTTGGATTAGCACTAGCCCTGTTTACATCTCGTGACCTTTCACCAAACTTGATGTAGGCCTTATCAAATAGACCTTACTATAGACCATCGGTAGATCGAATTTCATCTAGTATGTCATTTCCGTTTCGTTTAATTTCATGTATCAAGCTTATTATTTGGTATAGATATATTTCAAATACACCTTGGATGTATTACATAGATGAAACACAAATAACGTTCAGTTCCCCTGTAATATTAACCCGATTGAGGACAGTTTTCCATTCTACATATATCACTTTGAAATACGTCAATAATTATAAAGAGAGGAAATACACATTATTGAGAACCTTTAAAGGATTTTAAAAATTAATGTTTGAACCAAAAATGAAATTCAGTAACCCTGATCAAAACAAATTTGAACAGATTTTCTATTAATTGAATCTTACCATTATGAAAAATACAATCTCCTTCCTTCCGGTAAAAATTCTATTGCAGTCTCGGTTGTCGATTAAAAATGATAATTAGTAGGTCGATAATCAAAATCCAAACTTTATTTAAGTGATTTTAGAGATACATTATGGGAGATTAGATAAAGAGCTGGCAATTCTCACTATAATAGTTAAAAGCTAGATAATGTAAAGGGTATTTACTGAAAATTTCAGTCAAATTGATCACAATGAACCGACATTTTAGCGATTGAATATTGGAGCTAGCCTCGATCATCATTACTAAAGTCAGTAGGATAAAAAACATAGTCTCGATTATCTATTTTTTTATTTAATTATGAATGGAAGTCGAATAGCAAATCGGAACGTAATCCAATAAACAGGGCGAGGGGATCACGGTGGCTAAGTGGGTAAGACGCTGGCTCGCTAGCCTGGAGGTCGGGTATTCGATCCCTGCAATGGCCGAGAAGGTTCATCCTGGTGGTTCCCACTTGTCAGTGATGCAGGATGGAGGGCCTGACAAGGACAGCTGTCTAGTCGTTCGGATGGCAGGAAAAGCCGAGGTCCCGTGTACACATTGGCGTGCACATAAAAGATCCCTTGACAGTTGGAATTCGATATAAGAGTAGGCCGCTGTCCGGGCAAAAATTCCCTCACAGCACACGGTATGGCGTATGCCCAAGTGCATTAGCCCAGTTAGGGGCAGAACAGTAGGACGTTAAACTCCATTTCATTTCATTTCCAATGCCATCGAGAGCGTGCATGTTGGAAGACAATAACACATATTTCAATATAATAGATATGTGTTCATTCTGACATTTGGAAGAGTGCAGTAACACCGTATAACAATCAGGACTGGTAATTCATAACCATCGAAATCGTTTATCTGCAGAGCAATCACTCAGCCCAAAATTGGAACCGTAAAAAGCGCTTGACGTAAGACGGACGGACAGAGATAGGAAAGACGAAAATAAGCTAGTGAATAAAACTCTTAAGTTTCGATAATATTTTACGAATCGCGTTAAACCCCAAATTCATCTCAGTTTGGCTATACGCCATGTTTATCCGTTAATCAACAGCTGATGGAAAGGTTAACTCCATTGGTTTTACAAGCTGTTTAACACAGTGAATATTAGCATCGGAAATAATCGATGCACTATGTTTAAGTTCGACCGCCTTCAAGCGCACACATCCAAAGTAATTGATTTAAGTGTCAAAGCAATATGATAAATTAGTACAAAAACAGCGTAATACTTTAAAAAATCAACACTTCCGGTGTTTTAGTTGGATTTGATAGAAATATTAAACGTTATATATTTTTTTTTAAGATAAATCTGAGATGATTTATCACCTTTATTTTCATTGCATAGTGATATTAAATTTCTTATTTTATTAGGCCTACCATTTTACATGTAAAAGTTTCATCGTTAGGTCACTTATTTTTTTAACTAAAGAGAAACGTAAGATGCATGGCCGATCGATGGAACCTGACCCAAAGTTTAACCCAGTAACTGAAAGGTTAACCCAGTGCCCGAATATCTGAGAGAAATTCCTGGCGTATGGTCATATTTGTTCAGTGCAATATATTTTATCATTTGGTTCTTTGGGTTGCATCCAAACACACGTGGATAAGCGTCAGTTAATTGAATTTCTTGTTTTATTTTGTTAAAATAAGATCTATGTGTAGGCGAATACCAGTGAAAGTTAAATAGATTCTTAATGGGTGTAGTTTTTAGTTGTAATTCTGTTTACTTCCGAAGTAAAAAAAAACTTATTTCATTTTTTTTTTTCAAATAGATTGCATATGAAGGCGTATAACGTCCACTCGACAAAAGTTATGTTGCTTCGGGACTAACAAATCGTTCGACAGGTGATCGTACTCCGTGTTTGTCACATACAAGCGGAGAATAGAAACCACGCCACTTGACAGACCTTAACCATTCGCCCCCTCCCGTCCCCCAAAAAACTAAGACATAGAAGAGTTAATACAGTTTTTAACTTAAACTGATGACAGATTTTAACTGATGGCAGTTTGGATGTAAATCACTGTTAATAGTGACCAAGACTTTCTTGGTAAACTAGAAAATAGAAAATTTACAAGTTGAAAGGATGTCAATTGAAAGGAAGCAAGACGTTTAGACTTCCGATCGCAAATGATAACGATATTTATAATGAGTATTATTTCGCTAACGTGTCTTATGTACCACAATTACGCCGTACTATTAGAAAGAGAAAGTTCAGTTGCATCATCATATTTAATACTGTAAATAGAGTCTTTGAACATTCCCATGTAACAAATGAAATGAAATGGGGTTTAACGTCCTACTGTTCTGCTCCTAAACTGGGTAATGAAGACGGGCATACGCCATACAGTGTGCTATGAGGGAAATTTTGCCCGGGCAGTTGCGCTACGGCCTACTCTTATATCGAATTCCAACTGCCAAGGGATCTTTTACGTGCACGGCAATATGTTCCGAACGACTAGACAACTGTCCTTGTCGAGCCCTCCATCCTGCAACACTGACAAGGGGAAACCACGCCGGAAAATCTGGATGAACTTTCTCGGCCAATGCAGGGATCGAACACCCGACCTCCAGGCTAGCGAGCCAGCGTCTTACCCACTTAGCCACGTGATCCAACCCCATGTAACAAACCCACACATATTAATTGTTTTTGTCGATAACAGTGATATATTCATGTAAGATACTAGTTCTTGAAGGTTAGAAACCTGTTTGAAGTAAAGACAGCAACTGTATACAGATCACCTTCTTAATTATAGCCAACAAAATTAAATTAACTTTGGTAAAAATAGTCTCCATCTTAAACAGGAAAGACGATTCTGATCATGGATGACCTGAATCATGATGTCAACCAGATTCAGAAATATGTGACAGGTGTACAGAAACTAATCTATTACAATGCTTATATTTTATTCAATTTACTTAAGGCAATATGTCCTATATATAACGTCCACCCATTATGTTTTTTGTCAACCCATTTACTTGATCAAATTGTAAACAAGAAAACGAATTAGCCAATCAAGAATAAAATAATCAATTTTCGTGAATTTCATCAAGCCAAGATCTGTTGACTGGATATGTGTATGATTTAAAAAAAAAAACCCACACAACATGAATAGACTATATTAAATGCTATAAATGACATCAACCGCCTATATAGTAAATGCTATAAATGACATCAACCGCCTATATAGTAAAGCTATAAATGACATCAACCGCCTATATAGTAAATGCTATCAGTGACATCAACCGCCTATATAGTAAAGCTATAAATGACATCAACCGCCTATATAGTAAATGCTATAAGTGATGTTTATACATCCATTCAATCAATCAATACAATGGGACTTAACGTCGGATTTTTCTGCACCTACCGGGATAATGAAGGCGAATATACGTCTTACAGTCCGCCATGATGAAAATGTTGCCTGGGCAGCAATTGAATTACAACTGTCGGGGATTCCTTTACATGCACCCTACCATGTACACGTGTCATCCCAACGACTAGATGATGGTGCTTGCTTGTAGTACTGACAAGGAGAAACCACGCTTTAAACCTTCTCGACCAAAACTGGTTCCCAAGCCACTGGGTCACTGTGGCTACCAATGTAAACAAAACTTATGTTGAAAGCCACGTTCTACGTTCTTTCAAGATTATGTGGGTTAAATACATTAAACTAATGGAACATGGTTGTTTTAAACTAAATGTTACATGTACTTACAGTTGTCAAGTTTTAGAGGGGATGTAAAACATATTATCACAGAACATGCATTTTGTTCGTCTTGTTAAGTCAAGTGCTCTCTATGCATGTAGTGTGTCTGGACATTGTCTTCTCGATTGTCTTTGAAGTTCTCAATAGCTTTTAACTATATCTAACTCTGACTACATCATATCTGGAAATACCTTAATAGTAACTTTGTCAATTACAAATGACCTATATGGTTCTAAATTGTTTGGTACAACATACAGAGGATGATCACTTAATAATAAGACGCGACATCGAAAACAACAAAGGTATACATCGAATCAAGTGAATGGAACCGGGGCTGTACAGTCCTGAGCCTGTAAATTTCAATCAAAATGAAAAATGAACTAACAATAAGGGAATATTTCCCAAACGTTGTATAATACTAATGTGAGTCATGATATGAAATATAAATGTAGGCACATGAAGGAAAATACCTTGATGAGTTACTATTTATATGAAATTTAGTACAAAGCAAAATAAATATGTGGTTTAGTGCCCGGGTGCCGAGGATAACAGTCTTAAATATGTTTTACGTGTATTGGGTGAATTCCTATCGTACTATTTACCCATAGCTGATTTGGTATCGCTTAGAAATAATGCCAACTGTTACAACAAAACAACCATAATAAGAATTTAGATTTTAACCGAATCAGATTGAAGCTTATCACAGCTGTCTGTTTTATTGTAAATTTTCAGCGCGGACTAACTCACTTGTATTTGTTATACTAGATTTATAAAACTTTATTGATATCAATCACCAATAGCCACCGTTTTCTGGCCATATTTAATTCTTTAGTTGTCTTCAAGGGAAAATCAGTTATTAGTTTAACCCCAAATCTACTTAAAATCATTTGCACTGGGAAAAGATAGTATGGTATAGATCTCCATCGGTAATTTATAATTGTATATGTATAACTACGTTAGCCAGGAAAACGCGTTCGGGTCATTTTTCATGAATTTAATTATTCGCCTACACAATATTTAGGACTTATTTTAAAAACATCATTCATAAACAATTGAATTGTTAATTTCTATTTGCAGAAAGGGTTTCTTGGTCACATTTCAACTTTAACTCTGAAAAATGAACACTTAGTTTCCTCAGTTGGGATTCTTAGTTTGAATAACGATTGAATTTAACATTTGTACCCGGTGCGACCTGCGCAATCTTTAGTTTTTGAACAAGAGAGAAAGAGAGAGATAGAGAGAGAGAGAGAGAGAGGGGGAGAGAGATGAAACTAAACAGTAATAAAACATTGTCATGTATTTATCAGTTACCTTTTCGGCTGATTTTTTAAACGTTTGCATGTGCTAGACTATAGTTAAAACCTTCTAATAACGGGGAATATCATGGTTTACAAAAGCAATATACGGAGAGTCTTGCCGTACTGAAATTGTACATGTTAAAAATCCTTTATAATAATCGGCGCCACGGTGGCTAAGTCGGTAAGACGCTGGCTCGCTAGCCTGGAGGTCGTGGGTTCGACCCCGGCTTTGACCAAGAAAGTTCATCGCGATTTTCTGGCGTGGTTCCCATTGTCAGTGGTGGGTGGGTGGGGGGGGGGGGCGGAGAGTTGACGTGGATAGCTGTTTAGAGTTAGGGCTAGGGGGTTAGGGGTTAGCTGTGACGAAAAACCGACGAGTACACGTAAACGATCCCTGGAAGTTGGAATTCCGATATAAAGAGTAGGCCGTAGCGCGTGATGATAACATACGTCAACATTAAATATCGGAATATGAAAAAGCCGAGATCACCAGACCCACTAATAAAATGAAAGTTATATTGCAGCATCTGTGAGTAACCAAACGTCTGAACAGCAGATGTAAATCCAGGAGTAATAATTATCAATTTCCGATATTGATCAAACTGTTCGGTCGCTGTCCGGGTATCGTCTGTTTAGCATTTCGCAGTTCTTCCATAAAATCGTCGTAAAACAACACAGTGCGTTTCTTACTATTTGAAGATCGCTACACTTATATCGTTATAGGACAAATTGGTTACATTAATGTTTTCATACCTCATGAGCCCATACTTAAGCATTATGCACGAGCTAAATCTACCTATTGCAGTTCTTTCTTTGGGCCTTAAATGTTATAGAAACTATTAAATAGACATTTATTAACATGACAGGACCATAATCATCTCTCGATGCCATCGTATAGGTCCGATTTTAAGCAAATTAGAACGGTTCAGCCATTTAATGATTCACCCTAAAATTGATGAAGTGAGATATTATATGTTTGAAATTTATTAAACTATAAAGTTAGTGAACGCGATGCAGGCCAACGTTGTTGGAATTGTGTAGTAGGTATAACCTTACTCAATTTCAGCATGTTTCGATCGTGAATTGCAACTGCGGTTTGTTACTATTGAAATTCTAAGTTTGTCATTACAAATCAACAATTTATCCGTCTGTATCTAAGTTTATTAAAACGTTTGAATGCAAATCGGATTATGTTTTATCCGTTGAACAATGCCCACAAGAAAAAAATTATCCTATCGATCGATAAATCTTTTGCTCACATTCGGAATTTTGTATACGTGATATTAGACATAGTTGGGACCGTGATATTTGACATAGTTGGGAATGTTCTGACATTCTGACATTCTGACCTCCAAGTTTTTTGTACTCATTTTTAAACTACCGCTTCAGGGTAGATTGTATTTTAACTCAGTTGCGATTCACAAAAATGTTCTTGTAAGAGTATAATTTCTTGCCTGGCTTTCATGGGAACTCTTGGTCCGGTCATCTTTAAAACCAGCTGCTTCGTCTGTGAACGAGGGTTGAAAGTACTTTTGAACTCCATATCTAGGTTTTATACGAAAAAAAGTGTTCCCTGCTTTATCACTAGCCCGGATGGTACAGAAAAGTAGGCTGTTACTCCCCATTGATTGATATGCTACGAAATTTATTTAAACAGATGATATGTGGTTGGTAAATACTAGTACCATTCAGATTGAAAAGACAATACACGTGTACCAGTATACTAGTACCACTCACACAGAAAGGACGTGTACTAAACGCTAAGGTTTTTATAATTCAATTAGTCAACCGATCAGTTACTAATACTGTATTAAGATCGCTTGAGATTTAGTCTTGAGAGGTTACAGTGATAGGTATTATAATTATATCATGAAATGTATAAAGTCTGTTGATTTACATATCTGAACCTTAATACCCCAAGATAAAGGATTAATTACAATTATTCTGTGACAGTCGTGGTCATTAACTTGAGTAAGATGACACTAATGATCTTTGATGTTAGACGGCCAGGGAGAGCAACAAATAAGAATCTGTTTTTGCCAGCTTTTCCGCCAACAGTTCGCAGGTTTTGATAATTTTCACATGGATTCCAAATCTTTTTCTATGGAATATTTTTTCTAGGCAATACAAATGCTGTCGACACATGAATTGTAAACGTTGTAGAAAAGTTGTAGATTCTACTTGGCTAAGGTATACTGTAAGAATAACCCTAACCCTAAGGTATACTGTAATAACAACCGTATTATATAAAACCCTGACAAAATCAGTGTCCTATCTTCCGGACCCTATCTCTCCCCAATCACAATGGTCATAAATAAATAGCAAAAATAGAAGGAGATAGGAGTAAAGCCGCGCCGTACGTGTTTTGACACGCATGGATCGTAGTGTTGGGTAGTTCGCAGCCACGCGTAAATCTCACCTACGGGTTTATTAAAATATTATAGACATGACAAATGATAATTAAAGTCTGGCTGATGAATGTACCAATTACGTTAATGAGAAGTAATTCAGATTTAACATTAAAATAAATGTTTAATTCATTAAATTCAATGAAATGGTGTTGAACGTCTTAATTTTCTATTTCGACAGGGCTAATGAAACTTTACATACGCTATACAGTGTCCTATGAGGAAAATTGAACTCAGCAGTGCTACGTTATACTCTTATTACGACGAACGACTTCCAATTGTCAAGGGTTGTGATACGTTTACGCCAACATGTACACGGGACCGCAGTGTGTACACGGGACCGCAGTGTTTCGTCCTATTCAAATAACACGGCATGCACGATTGACGCGAGAGGAAACCACTCTTCAAAATACAGTGGAACGTTCTCGGCCATACCGGAACCGAACTAGAGCCTTAGTCATTGAGCAACGTCGACTTCCATATAAGGGGGGGGGGGTAATTAGACATTTGTCATCAATAAAATGCAAGCACTCGGAATACAATGCCAACAACTTTTTCCATTACATCACCGAAACGGACAATGGTACTGAATTTTTTACGGCCTTGGACAGTTCAAGATGAACGAGAGTCAGGGTGCGTTCATCAACTTGCGGGCTGAGTAAAGTAAACCAGTTCGAGGTTCCAATGTTTTCAATTAAGACATCCACTTCAAATATCCCAAATTTGGTTTATACAATATGTGATTCGAAATGAATAAGTTTTTCGAAATATTTCACATCTAATTTGATAGAATAAATAGAAAGCTTTTCAAGCCGGGGTTCATCTATACTGATTTACGTTTACAGAAACTATACAGCTGTACATCCCCTGATTTCACTGGTGTTGTATCTGAACTCATTCCTATTATTTATTTTACAAAAGAGATATATGAAGCCAAGGTGGGTTGTGTAAGCTTGTAGGTCGCGTGTTCCATCCATGCATTGGCCCAGAAAGTTCATCGGGATTTTTCCGACGTCAGGACGGAGGGCCTCTCAAGGACAGCTGTCTAGTCGTTCGGATGGGACGAAAAACCGAGGTCCCGTGTGTAAATTGGCGTACATGTAAAAGATCCCTTGGTAGTTGGAATTCGATATAAGAGTAGGCCATAGCGCCGCTGCCCGGGCAAAATCTCCATCATAGCACACTGTATGGTCTATGCCAGTCTTCATTGGCCCAGTAGGAGCAGGACAGTAGGACGTTAAACCCCATTTCGTTTCATTTCACAAAAAATGATAGGAGATTTAGGGGTATATCTATTATTGTCCTCACGCAGACGATAAACATTAAGTCGAAACGTGGAAAAACTGTGAAACATGCTCACAAACCTGTGAAAGTAAAGTAAATGTGCGACACTTATTCTTGTCAATATTTATTTAACAAGGGCTAAACTCTGTCTATTCTATGCTGGCAATCCCACTAACTTACACTATTGATTGTGTCTGTTCTCATACATAGACATATTGCTTACAAATTAAACGCCCAAAGGTGAGACACAAAGTGACAAATTAGACGTAACTTTAATGATGAAAACTGTGAACAACCAATCGTCTTATCTGGTACAAACGGGAACTAATTATATGTTAACATTGCTTAAACTGCATATGAAATGTCTTCAATTTTCATTTTATAAATAGCTGTCGCGTGTACACATTGGCGTGTACGTAAAAGATCCCTTTGCAGTTGGAATTCGATATAAGAGTAGGCCGTACAGCCGCTGCCCGGGCAAAATTTCCCTCATAGCACACTGTATGGCGTATACCAGTCTTCATTAGCCCAGGTTAGGAGCAGAACAGTAGGACGTTAAACTCCATTTCATTTCATTTTATAAATAGCTACATAGTTTAATACCAATATGAACTTTGCATTATCAATATATTTTAAACTGAATTCCACTCTTCTTTAGACTTGCCGACATTGGGTTACGTATGGCCGAGGGAATAACTTTACCTGGACAATAACGTCGTTTCGAGCTCAACGGTTTCAAATTGTAAATGTCGGGAAATATGTACAAGAGTTCAACGACCAGACAACTACAGTTCCGTTGAATCATTCCCTTGGTGACCAGTCTTGTAAAATTCGATATTTTATAATTAACTGATTTGGAACAAGACAAAGAAGTTACAATACCAATGCATTTACATTAAAATGAGAAATAGAAAGAACGCATGAGCGTCTCTTTTAATAATATATTACAAATGTTTCTTTATTAAACATGCATTATGCAAGAGCTAAATCAGCATATTGTAAGTCTTTATTTAGGCTTCAGATGTCATAGAAATTATTAATTAGACCTTTATTTACATGACAAGCTCGAAATCAACTCTGTAGACCCTCGGATGGCTTGGATACAGCTCGGATTTAAACAGTCGTCCATTTAAAATTAAATCAGTAAATTGATGACCAAGCTAACGTGACGTCGCTACCGGGAACTGGTGGTGAATGGCCTGTCAAGCGAGAGTACTATTGCTATTGAGAACGTTACTTGATATCAAGAATATGTGGATGGAGTTATCGCCTGTCAATCAAACGATCGTCAATTCTCGTAGACGGTGTAGACGCAGTTTATGCCTATTTCTAGTCAAAACTTAGGAACACTGATAACTCCGTTCAGAATAAAGTAATTGGACCGGAAGTTTCAATATTTTCTTTTTTATCATCTATTTTTGAATTAATATGGCAAGAATGGCCAACTCTTTATTAAACTCTTAACTAATGTATCTTTAAGATATGAATAGATTGTGAAAAGGCAATTTTATAATAGAATTGTACGTATGGCTAATATCCTATGTTCACTGCTACTAGTTTATAACGACGAGAGGGTGCTAGGATGTTTATTGGTGATCAATAAATGTTAAAGACGCAGATATATCCATATTAACTGTATCATGTTTGTTAATTGGTTCATTGTCTTTTTTTCTTAATATCCCATTCCTCTAATTCCAAATTCAATAACAGCTTAATAAGATACACGTATTTAACCCCTCAATCCTTAATGACAAATGGGGGTTGGCTGGTCGATAAGATACACGTATTTAACCCCACAATCCTTAATGACAAATGTGGTTTGGGTGGCCGAATGGTTAACGTATCTATTTTGTGTAATTACCAATTGTTTATATGTACTCATAATATATTATATTACTTGAATAAACATATTTACAAGACCAAAAAAACCCCAAAAAAACCCCAAAACGCGTGTGCATTGCATCATACGGCCTGTCAATGAGTCAAGTGGCGTGGTTTCGATTCCCGCTTGTACGTGACAAGGAGAAGGGTCGCCTGTCCATCCCCGTGGGTTTTCTCCGACTTTCCCCCACTGCTAAAGACCCCTACGCGCAAGCGAATTAATTAAATAAAATTGGACCATATTTTAGTCCCGAAATGACATGATTTGTGCAGTGTGGACGTTAAACCACCCCCCTCTCTCTCTCTGAATGACAAAACGCACTGTGTTTTAGAAACGGTGGTTTTTATAGTACACTCACGGTAGTCAATATTTTCACTGAATAGAATTTTAAAACAGTTTAGGGTTTTACACTTAAGTCGTTCAAAAGGGGATCTCCGAGATATATTAAAGCGTCTTAATACGTAAAGTCTTCACGTAATAATACAGATACATGTTTATTAATATTATTAAATCAGCTGACTTTATTAGAAATTGAACAAATACCATTCATGGAGTGAATGTTGAAAGATCGTCACATTTAAAGATCAGCATCAGGGGTAGAATTATCCGGTAGATTTACTTGATACAATAATTAATAACGCATCGAATGACCAAAATGCGATACATGTTGCGTAATATTAACTCCAAGGAGGCTTATAACATTTTGAAATCCGTGTCGTTACGTCTCTCAGTTATTACAATTGGCCTTTAAATCAGACGCCTCAAATCAAATGGTACCATTGTTGGAATATTTGTAGTGTGTCTTATGCTCGTTAATAAATCCCATTTAATAAGGAAGTGTCTGGAACCGGTTTTTTCTTGGTTTAATTATGTTTGTTCAATTCTTGTGTAAACGAAAAGGGAATACTTAATATCAATTTAATGGCATGTTGACAAATTGGTTAGTGTGTTCTTCCACTTTGAGCAATATATTATATTACTAGTTCCTCTCCTGTTCATTTTTAATATATTCATCAATGATCGAGAGAGAGGGAGACGGGGTTTAACGACAAAAAAATGGTCATGTTGAGACTAACATGTGGTTCAATTTTTATTTCACTAATTCGTTTGCGCGTAAGGGTCTTTAGCAGTGGGAAGAACTTCGAGAACCCGGGGGAAGAAACCACGCCACTTGACTCAAAGAAGACCTTATGATACAAAGCGTTAGCCATTCGCCCCACCCCCCTCCGTCGCTACAAATTTACAATTGGATTTCCAGCTGTATTGTTAATAATGTTGTTCATATGATCGGATCTTCGTGCCGACGTTCACAATTCGCAATATTGAAAATGGTACACCAACAACCTGTGTGTGAATGACTTCATCATAAGAAGTCGCTCGAAGAGTTTAATCGGCCCGGAACGGATATACAGGAGCTACTCATAGTCTCGTTCTTAATCTGCTTGGGTACGACGTTGTTCCATTAAAGGCCTTAAAGGCTCCGTCAATTTTACCTTTAACAATTCCGCATCGGTGGACGGGGTTAGATTTTTGGATGTGATGGCACAATTCCTTGTCTGTATAGTACTATCTTAATTTCCTTGTCAGCGGTGTAGGGGACAGCAGGGGAACGCGTATAGTCGTTCGGATGACACAAAAAGCCGATGTTCCATGTACACATTGGCGTGCACGTAAAAGAACCCTTGACAGTTGCAATAAGAGTAGACAAAATTTCATTCATAGCACACTGTATACCCGCCTTGTTTATCCCAGTCGGGACAGAACGGTTGTGTTTTTTCTAGACTTTAACCATGTTTAAAAATGTTTCCTTTTTTATTTCAGGCGGTTTTGATGATGATAGCTGTTGTTGGGATTTATGCTATTTGTTGGCTGCCATTACACGTAACAACAATAGTTGGTGACGTGCACCCTAGTATCTATGACGTAGATCACATGCGCTATGTTTGGGTTTTCGCCCACTGGCTGGCCATGAGTAGTTGCTCTTACAATCCATTCGTTTACTGGTGGATGAACTCGAGATTTCGACAAGGTTTTAGAGGCATATTAACTTTTGTGATACGATGTGGTTCAAAGGATGATAAAAATATGTTTGGACCCGATAAGTCATTTACGGAATTGAGTGCTAACACCAAACACGTATCAGAAACATGTGTCAGTTCGTTCAACCCAAAAGAAGATTTTATGTGAATAGAGAATAATTGTTGTTAAATTCCTTAGCTGAATCTTTAATTATATTAATCATAATCATTAACCTAAGTGGTTTTTTTCCAATGGAAGATTTAAAAGGGTTAATGCATTGGGTATTTATTGGAGAAAACATTTACATAACAATTAATGGTTTTAGCTAATCACCTTTTCTGATTGTTTTACATCTAACTGAAAAACATGAAAAACAGGACAGCGTGTAAATTATTTTGTTAATATTTATAAAACATTTGTAATAATTTCTTTACCTTTGTTCATCGTGACAGTATTCTGCTATTATGTTGTTGACATTAAAATACGGCGCATAATATTTCAAACTGAAGTGTAGCTTAGGAATGTTTTACGTCAAGTTTTTAAATGTTCTCCAACTTGACTACACCAGGTTGCGAATCCCGTGCCATTTACAGACCATTTGAACTTTTAAATGAACCGTTATAACGTAACATGGGGGTTTGGGAGGCCGAAAGGCGCGTTAGATCACACACGACCAACCACTCGGTGAGTCAATCTTCATAAACAATGAAAAAAACCAGACCAGAACGTTTTGATTTGGTTAAACAATAAAAATGATAGAATTTATGGGATTTTGATGTTAATTAATTTGTCGGGGGATAATCCGTGGAGATAAAACAAGCTGACTTCTGCTTTAATCATATAGAACTTGCCCAATCATTACAGCTGTAAACATGTTACTGATGTGTAGGCGTTTAATATATATCCTATTACATCGGCAGAAGTGCGACTAGTTGTTCGAAAGAAGTGTACATTCAAATACACATTGACATGCACGTTAAAGATCCATCGACAGACACGTTAAAGATCCACTGACATGCACGTAAAAGATCCATTGACATGCACGTTAAAGATCCATCGACAGACACGTTAAAGATCCACTGACATGCACGTAAAAGATCCATTGACATGCACGTTAAAGATCCATTGTTGTGCACGTAAAAGATCCATTGTTGTGCACGTTAAAGATCCATTACCAGTTGGAAATCAGAGATGAGTGGGCGGAAACGTATCTCCTAGCAAAATACAAATATTTTTATGTTTGTCCCAAAATAGCCGAATTATTGTGTTGTGTTAACACCATTCCGTCCATAAAAGTAGCCTGAGTACGTCTCAAGTAGTTACTCGATAAATTAGGTAGACACCTTTTTCCTTTGAACGCCATTAATTTCATTAACATGTCGTTAGTATTCTGTTTTCAGGCGAAGACGAGCTTTAGTAGTCGCTAATGGACGAAATCTATACCCTAAACTATTTTTTTTGTCAACACCGGTTTGCCCTAGGACAAGCAAGGTTTTCTTAAGTATTTCCGTATATAAAAGCCGACGTGAATCAGGAAGTTATGGGATCAAGGTCAGCAAGTGTAAGAGCAAGCATGCAAATAGTCAACATGTTAACATGTCTAGACAGCGAGTATTACCATGTTTATAATAATGGTACCCGGGTATAATAAACTATAGTCTTTTCTACCGATATTAGTCAGAAATGAATATCTGTCTACCTAGAATACTTTAAAATATAATTTACCCTTTGTCAGTAATTTGTAAAAAGGGTCTCGTGTTTGGGATTTTTTATAAATTTATTTATACTTTTATATCCAAAACCATTGTACACTGTTTATTTCCTGGTAAATTCAGGGTATCACATTTATTTCTCGTGTATTTTCAAACTATTAAACCCTTTGGCAACTCTCTATAATTAATTTTGATAATAGGGATTTTCTTTCTATTGTGTTTTGTGGTAGCACTTACAACGATATTAACGCCACCTGCAGATTTCGTAAAGGTCACGAGAAACAAACAGGGCTAGGGCACGTGATTGTTGCCGAGGATTGCGGGTTACGGATAAGTCTTGGATTAGGGAAAGCGGTAGCCCCATTTGCATCTCGTGACCTTGACGAAATCTGCAGGTGGCGTTCAAGTTTAGATCTGGCCCACTTACAACCCCGGTAATTACTACATACTGCGTTTAAAACGACACACGCCCCATTATTCAAATCGGCTAAATTTAACATCTAGACGTTTACATCACAATATTTTCCTTTTAAAGTAGCTAAATCTCTTAACTCAATGTCATCCAAAGTCTTACACGTTGAAAATACAAATTATTTGTCAATTCAAAGCAACATTGATGTTGTGATCTTACCAGGAAAAGCAAGCTTCTGATATCCAATATTTAAGACAAAATAAACATTTTACCATTGGTACACGAATCGTGTATCATAGTGCGTTTTAGCGTCATTTGCAACAAGTGACCAGAAAGAACGAGGCTAGACATATTCAACTGGAGAGCCTGCTCAATAGACTGGAATAACCAGACGCTAGAAATTGCTATAGGGTTGAGACACAGGCCGTATTTCGCTGGACATAACTTATTTGAAATTAAGAGTCAAAACGGAAACAATTGAATGTAAATCAGTTTATATACAATCAGATTACATTATTAGATGGGTTGCGACCCATTTGGGTCAATTTCTAGGCCCCAAATATTAGTGATTTAGCTCCTTTAAATAACAATTCTGATTTCTTTTCTTTGGTAATATACTGACAATGTGTGGACACGTTTTTTGCTTAAATTCGTGTAATTTGAAATATCAGTCTTAATAGTATAAAAATTCGTTCGTTATTTCAAATTGTTTCATATTATTGTATTGTTTTGTTTTGTATAACAAAGTTACTTGAACGCTGAGAAAAACAACTAAAACAGTTCTGTTTGATGAAATAGTAGACAATGTTTCTCGTATGAATTAGTATATGGAAAACCAACGGCAATGCGATCTATCCATTAGTTATTATGTACTGACCAATTTGAAGCAGCCATAATGAAATCAAGCTAATATTCCCTGTTATCAACTTACATTTCATTCCACTATCAAACAGCAAAAAAACCCCAACAAATAACAGTAACAATAATGTTCCGTTAATAGCAAGAAATATCAAGAAAAATCTCAACGTTTTAGAATCTTACAGAGAATCTCATATCCCATTATTCTATTCAAACAGCCCGAACCCTAACGCTATATCCCATTACCAAGTGGACTATTCAAACAACAAAAGTTATTTAGACGCTCCCCTCGACGATCTATATATACACAATCAGCTAGTGATATGACATGTGTTTTTAAATTACGCCATGCCTGAGGAATAACAAAATGAATAACCGAAAATAAATACTAATCTAAAAGTATTGGCTAGTAAGCCAGATCATCACATTCTTTATGTATACGCTCGTAGCAATAAATAAAGCCGAGCCTGTCGAGTAAAGCCGAGACTGTAAGAGAGATTAATAGACATATTGTTATTGAAGCAAAGAATTTATGTTCTAAAACCTTTCAGCGGAAGCGGGAGATGTAAAAGACCACCCCGCCGGAAACTGGCCTCAAACTCGTGCGTGACGCATTTCGGTTAATCATAGCAATAGGCTACTTTATGGAGGCTTGGGAGAAATAAGACTGGTGTATATTATACACATATATGGTTTCAATCTGTGGAATACATGTTTGAACTGTGCTAAATAATCTCTCTTGTTTTTCCAACAATATCACCCAACTAGACTTGAAATCTGTAATTTATAAAGTCTGTTAAATAATTTTCAGCTTTAAATGAGCTATTTCTCTATTTTTTTGCAACTAGAAATAGAAACATGTTCGAAGGATATATTTTAGATTGTCTGGTTATATACAATCGGATTAAAACACAGATCCTATTTCGTTTCGTTTTATATAGTTCAAAATTTCGTTTTACTTATCTTTACTACACTAGGACCCGGAAGAGTTTTTATATCACCCCGCGTTCTGGTTGATGTAAGAGATTAGCATCAAGTTCTCGGCGTGCAGTGCAAGGAACTGTGGGTATCCCACTAGAAACATCAACGCTGATTTGTTAATCAAATGTCTGACGTCATTGGGTCAAACACCGCTTGTATGACCCATTACGCGACCCCCCACTATAGGCATGGAAAGTATAAAAAAGAAACGATATATAGATCTGTATTGTAATCAGATTGGGTTATATATTTAAAAATATTTTATTGTCTGTTTTAATGTTAATGTGTGGGAAGTGTCTTCCTTATATTCCCCAGAAAGACGCATCGTTATAATGACAAACCTATATAGATATCTTCAGCCCGGGGCATTTGATTAATAGCTGATGTATTTCACAGGAACGTCATTATTCAAGGATATGCCGTAACAGTTTAAAAGTGATTAAACATACTACGACAATACTTGGGTTTCTTATTCCCTTCAATACAATCATAATAATTACAACGCCCAGTGGACGCTTACGACTCTTACTACGTACATTTCATCCCATCCCACCGTTATGAGCCCACACAATACTACGCCTATGTGTTTTCTTAAAGCTTGAGAGTTGAACTGAGTTTTAGTCAATTTACAGGTTCTAATCTATGTGTGGACCAAAGAAACTTATAATTTAGGTACATGTATTTTATTATTCGGTTGTTTTATGGCCTCGTAGGTGCATCGGCTGTTTTCGCTAATTGCTTACCAAGGTGCATCGACTGTTTTCGCCAATTGCCTATCAAGAGTTACGCACAGGGGATGGCCATCAGCATGATGTACGGCCCCAGACGTTATAGCGGTTATGATTGTTTACTTAGGTCAACAATAGCGGTTCATCCAGCGTAGCACGAGTATAGTCATGAGCCGGAAGTAGTATCACCGGAAGGGGGGGGGGTCCATCGCCAACAGGCCTATGTTACTCCCCGGTCCGAACTACCTCTATACACCAAATGTCAGCCTCTGGACAGACAGCCTTAGTGTAGCCACCAACCTGAACAGAGACACAAATAAACAGACATTCACAGATATTAGTATTCCATAGCATTCACCATGATTCTCTATGATTACATTTTTGTTTTAAAATATCTATCTGCATAGATAGTAATTTAACATGTACATGTAATATAGATAAAATCTAATGGTCGAAAAGTCTGCAGCTGACAAAACGTTGCGTGGTTGATATGGCCTTTCCAAAATGTGCACTCTCCGCCACAAATACAAGGCCTAACGCCCTTAATGTTTTATTACTTAATTAAACTTATTTTCAAGAACTGAACTGCAATTGTTTTTGTCATTTTCCATTGATCATGTATAGTTCGATTATACCCTATTCGGCGTTTGTGTTGATAATATTGGAAAACTTAATACATACTTTAATCCGATGTGTATCATTTTGAAATTTGAGAATATTAAAATCACGTTTTGTTATGATCTATCGGTGTTATTAAAACACATATCATCGTTTAATACCTTTCTGTCAAAATAATTCAATTACCATAATTTTCTAACTTTATCTTAATGCCAACTGTTTTCACAACCCCAGGCCGGATGCCAAGCTTTGAAAGGGCTTTATTCCTTCTATGATGGATACTTTTATTGGGAATAATTCCTGTAAGTCGTTGATAAGATTTATTTTCAAATTCCAATGAAATAATAATATATCAGACGTCGTAATAGGATTTATGTCGACGTATTCTAATCGTAAAATGTTCTCGATGGTTGATTATATCAAGTTAGGTCGGCTGATATTTAATTTTATTCCTCGGGATTATGTTATAACTATTAACCCTGTTCATTTGAAAAGAACATTAAATTACCAAGTTGTTGCTTAACTTAAAGGTTTATTGTGTCTGCACGAAGAGATTAAATACGAACAAACAGAACCATATTTATTGGCAACAGTTCAATTTATATCTCTATGGATCATATTTGTCGGTAAACTCATTAAATTATATTAAACGAGGGTTTTTTTCTTATAAAGGATAGATTTGATCTTTTGATTTAATCCTACAGATGTGTTATTTAAAAGAGTTGCTGCGTATTTTGTATAATAATGGCGTCACCACTGTCATTGTGTCTTTACAAGTTTTTAAAATTATTAATCAATCGTTTTGAAACTAAAGTAAGATTAACGATGCATGACATCAGATTATCAACCCATCTTTTAAAAATATGTTTGTTAATAAGCCTTGACAGTTGGTCAAAATTTCCCTCTTACGCATCTATTTACCGACCTTTTGGGTAGGGGTGGGAGAAAGCTTCCCTCCTAACATTTGGGCAATCTGACTTTTCGGGCAGACGGGTTAAGTCGGGAAAAAAAATTATGAAATAATCTAGTTGTCAAAATAAAGTGACCGAAGTCAAATAAAACACCAATTTTACTCTTTTGTTTATTAAATAACGCTTGGGAAATTTTATAAAAAGTGTATATATTTTTAAGTCTGCTGATGGACCAATCTAATTGCTTCTCTATATTCCTAACCTGAGCAGAAAATACTCATTATGGGTAGCAACGCATATAATAATGAATTATGAATGTATATGAACTGATTTGCATTCAATCGTTTCCGTTTTTACTCTAAATTCAAATCAGTTATGTTCGCCGAAATACCAATCTCTAGCGTCTGGTTATTCCAGTCTACACCGATAGTATTTAATACGCATGCTCTCTAGATAAGAATATAGCGTCACCGTTTGACATGACTTGTGGAATATGTCTAGCCTCGTTCTTAGAGTTCCTTGTTACAAATGATGCTGAAATGCATTATGGTACACGATTCGTGAACCAGTGGCAAAATGTTTATTTGGTCTTAAATATTGGATATCAGAAGCTCATCTTTTCCCGGCAAGATCACAACATCAATGTTGATTTAAATTGACAAATAACCCGGGGATTAGTGGAGTGGCGCAGAATGAGACCACTGGTGGTGCTGAGGATGAATCTGTATCATTTCCGAACTTCGTAACACAGATGCAAAGTTATGGAACATACAAGGCATGATTATTATGTCTGTGGCAGGAACTGGATTACTGTCCAAGATAAATATCACCCTGTCACAGAAATTGACAAACTAATAATAGATGAAGTACAACCTGTAATATAAACATCAAGAACATTATTGCAATTGTGTTCGACTTTTTAAGTGCCCCGTTTCCCATGGAATTTCAAATTATTTACGTAAAAAGAGTTTTCGTATTTATTTTTTTTTCAAAAGAAAAATTACAGTGTGTTAATTTTTTTAGCCTTAAAGCAAATGGACATTTACTATGCATAGAATACAATCTAAATTTGATTAAAGTTATGGAGCACTTTGTCATATATTTAGGGTTTTCGAGGTGTTGTCAATGTTAGTTTGGGTCATATGGGAAGATGCTAATTGTAGGTTGGTTGGAGAGGTTTGGAAATGTCCGGAGTCCTCAATGGACTAACCCTTTTGAAAAGACTGAACTTTGACCCAATCTACCTTCTTAAAAGGGTCGGGGTTAGTATTCCCAAAAATACTTATTATTTAGAAAGCGGCCATTGT
This sequence comes from Patella vulgata, assembly GCF_932274485.2. Taxonomy (NCBI): domain Eukaryota; kingdom Metazoa; phylum Mollusca; class Gastropoda; family Patellidae; genus Patella; species Patella vulgata. The sequence goes on from NC_065880.2 coordinate 1,564,265, forward strand.
GAACTCCGGAAATTCTCGACCCTCCCCACCCCCACCCTATAATTAGCATTCCCCTATAATACGTTTATAGTCTTGAAATTGGCTTTACTACTCCTAATTTCTTATTGTTGTCCGAGGGTCATGTACAGCTGCTATTGTCTTCCCTTCTAACATTAATGATCCACAATCATTTGCGCATTTTGAAGTTTTTAAGAATAATTTAATTTTGTCAATATACTTGTCTGTTTAGATTCAGCATTATGTATACCGTACCTTGCATGGTGGGTCATTTATCATGATGACAAATAGATAGGGCTAACTCATTCTCAGATTAACAAATAACAACTCATTCTCAGATTAACAAATAACAACTCATTCTCAGATTAACAAATAACAACTCATTCTCAGATTAACAAATAACAACTCATTCTCAGATTAACAAATAACAACTTATTCTCAGATTAACAAATAACAACTCATTCTCAGATTAACAAATAAATATATGATATGAATAATAAATACATAATGACACCAGTAATTTACAATATTAATTACGGTTTAAACCAGAATATAAAGAGTCTTATTAACAAATTAGAAGGAAGGACCGGGAATCATATTATGTAATTTTGTTATTTACACCATGTATACAGCATTTTCGTTAATGTATCCAATAAGCTAATATATCGGGTTCTTTCAAATGTAAACGAGCAGAAGAAGGATATCATATGAATCTCATCAAATTACATATACAAGTACACCACCATAAAATTCAAGCGATTTATTTTCACACGGAGTTAATGTACCGAATAAGCTAATGGATCGGGTTGTTTCTAATTTAATCGAGCAGAAGAAGGATATTTTATGAATCAAGTACAACACTACATAATAGATGTCATTTATATCTTGAGGCGAGTATTTAAATAAACTTGTCATTTTCTGTTGTATGTATCTAAAGGAAATTAGCTTTGAACCGTAACAATAATTACAGACAGATAATTTCTGATTTCTTAAATAAGATAAAAACGAAATATATGAAATGTGTTTTCTCTTGATAACACCCGGAAATACAACATAATACTACAGGGATTTGATTCTCATATTAATATATCATAAACTACTCGAGCTTCAAACAAATTATTTCAATGACTTATCACGTCTATGTGCACAATCGATGAGCAATTGATTCACTATACATTGCAACAACAAGCTTTATTGTGTAATAAAGAAAAGAATTACGTCTAATCTAAAGTTAGCAAAATAATACAAGGACCTAACAAACTTAAATTCAGCAATGAAGATGATCGATCGAAAAGACCCTAAAATATTTAAATGAATTTAAATATTGATCTAATCAATGCGCGTGTGTGTGTGATGTTACTTTCATGGCTCATGAAATAATGTGTGCATATATGTTATGGTAATAGTCTTGTAACACTGACTAGCCATGGGTTCAATTTTCACCATCCATAAGAAATGGAGGTTCTTATTCTAAATTGAAAATAAAATGTCTATAATCCGACAATCATCGGGTTAAAGTATATTAGCCTAACCAGCAGGAATTCAATATCCAATGTCAGACAACAGTATATTAGAATTACTTTTAATACAACACCAATACACATACTAGAGTATTTAAAGGCGTGGTTTCGTAGAGTATTCTCTCAACGTTATCAAGCTAATACAGATATAAGGTAAATATATATAAACACAGTATTTAAAATACAGATATAAGGTAAATATACTGAGCGCCATGGAAACGCATCACTTAGTTTTTCGTATAACAAAATAATCCTTTAAACATATCTTATTTATTTTGCTTCTTATTGTTAACAATATTCAAATGGGAACACATCAATAACAACACATTTGTACACTTATGGATGTTTAATCTTTAATCAACGGTACAAAGTCAGAGGGGTCAAAACCAAAAGTACGACACAGAGGGCAGTAGCTCGTGTGTCCTCCACGGGCTCTTACGCACGCTGTGCAGCGACGTCGCGTGGAATTTACCAATGTTTGAAAGAAGGCCTGGGGCAAATTGTTCCATTCTTGGACAAGAGCAGCTTCTTAAGCAGCAATGGTGTGCATCTGTGGTCTCCGATACAGACGGCGTCCAATCTCATCCCAGACATGTTCTATCGGTGCCATGTCCGGAGACATGACTGGCCAGTCCAAGACATTGATGTTGTTAGCAGCCAGGTAGGGCGGTCCGGTGATGAAATGTGAAGCATCCCCACACCATTACACTTCCCCCACCCCATCCATTCGTTACGAAGACGCAGCAGTCTGCAAGACGTTCCCACACACGTTGACGGTCATCAGCGTGATAAAGATGAAAGCGACTCTCATCACTGAAGAGCACACTTTGCCAGTCTACTCTGGTGTCCTTGAGACCATATCAAACGCCGCTGACGGTGATGATCCCTGAGGATAGCTCCAACATAAGGTCGTCGTGCACGGAGTCCTACTTCTCTTAGACGACGTCTTACGGTGTTGGCACTTACTGGTCCTTGTCTTCCGACGACTGCTGCACCTGTTCGAATCCGCTGGGCGGAATCTGTTACGCAGATGAGTGACCCGGATGTATGTAGCGGTCTTGAGCCTGGGTTGTAACGCGTTGTGGACCAGGACGTTGACGGTCACGTGTTGATCCAGTAACTCGAACACGTTCCACCAACCTTACAATAGTGGACTGATGACAATTGAAGTGTCTGGCAATAGCACGTGTAGACATGCCAGCCCTGGACATTCCCATGGCTTCATTTCGTTGATTTTCAGTAAGTCTCGGCATCTCTTGCTCGATTCCTTTACACGTCCAACAACAAATTACGACAGATTGACGTTTCACATTTCATGTACTGCACATTAAGTTGAAAACATGCTTTTAAAGGGCTCACACACAATGCTGCACGTGAATATTGCGTTTTTCATGTGCATCTCGTGCAATTTTCTTTTTTGTACACGGGCCGATATTTTTTGCGTTTGGGACCATTGTGTGAAACAATAGTTCATAGTATTGCATAATATTATACATACAAAACCACCTAGTAATAAAATATTTGGGAAAAAAAGTGATGCGTTTTCCATGGCGCTCAGTATATATAAACACAGTATTTAAAATACAGATATAAGGTAAATATATATAAACACAGTATTTAAAATACAGATATAAGGTAAATATATATAAACACAGTATTTAAAATACAGATATAAGGTAAATATATATGAAATGAAATGAAATGGGGTTTAACGTCTTACTGTTCTGCTCCTAAACTAAGCTAATGAAGACGGGCATACGCCATAAAGTGTGCTATGACGGAAATTTTGACCGGGCAGCGGCACTACGGCCTACTCTTATATCGAATTCCAACTGCCAAGGGATCTTTTACGTGCACGCCAATGTGTACACGTGCCTCGGTTTTTCGTCCCATCCGAACGACTAGACAGCTGTCCTTGTCAGCCCTCCGTCCTGCATCACTGACAAGGGGAAACCACGCTGGAAAATCTGGATGAACTTTCTCGGCCAATGCAGGGATCGAACACCCGACCCCCAGGCTAGCGAGCCAGCGTCTTACCCATTTAGCCACGTGATCCACCGTAAATATATATAAACACAGTACATACAATGTGTTTCTAAGACAGTGCGGCTGCAGCTGTATAATTAGAAAAAAATATGACAATCCTCAAGGATCATGATTGATCAAGTTGTAAGAAACTCATCCAGTCTAAACAATAAAGGCAGCGTAATCAGGGTATTTTCTAGCTACATGGTCATAGATCACCGTTGACGTTCGCTTACTTTGATGATAATCCGGTCTCTTTGACCGACTCGTAGCCTTTTTCCACACATTTTACTACCAATTTTGTTCAATATAATATATTATTTAACATGGAAATCTGGATACATTCTTTCTGTAAATATTATACTAATAACCATATAACTTTCTATCCGATGTTCCTCCAAACATAATATAAACCATATATGAAAACTGTAGAAGACCGTGATATATATGCGTAGGGGGGCAATCTCAGTTTGGGGGGGGGGGGTATTTGCCAGACATTGTACTTTGTCACCGGAATTTTCATAATGAATCCCTCACATTACTATCATATTCGTTCTCATTCTCTGATTTTTGTGGACTTTAAACCCCATTTCTCTCATTCTCTGATGTTTGTGGACGTTAAACCCCATTTCTCTCATTCTCTGATGTTTGTGGACTTTAAACCCCATGTCTCTCATTCTCTGATGTTTGTGGACGTTAAACCCCATTTCTCTCATTCTCTGATGTTTGTGGACGTTAAACCCCATTTCTCTCATTCTCTGATGTTTGTGGACTTTAAACCCCATGTCTCTCATTCTCTGATGTTTGTGGACGTTAAACCCCATTTCTCTCATTCTCTGATGTTTGTGGACGTTAAACCCCATTTCTCTCATTCTATGATGTTTGTGGACGTTAAACCACATTTCTCTCATTCTCTGATGTTTGTGGACGTTAAACCCCATTTCTCTCATTCTATGATGTTTGTGGACGTTAAACCACATTTCTCTCATTCTCTGATGTTTGTGCCCGAAATACCGATATACGTTGGCCAAAAATGGACGGCTCACCGAATCATAGGGGGGGGGGGGAGGCGGCTCCTACGCCTATGCCGTGATAAGGACAGCAATAAATATGACCACAGATCACCATACACTTCCCCACGGACGCCAATATTACTTCTCGTCTTTTCCCAGGTATTTAAACTATTGATTGGTCTACACGCAGCAATGTCGGGATCAAATATCTTTTATCAGGTTGACAATGGAAATAATTTTAAGATATCCAAATTGAAAATTATATATTTCGCTTCATTTTACTTTTATATATAACGTATTGCCTTTAAATGAGGTAAAATGAACTGAAATGGGGTTTAACGTCCTACTGTTCTCCTCTGACTGGGCTAATGAAGCCGGGCATGTAAAGGCGAACATTCAATGAGCTAGCAGCAACTCATATGTAATTATAACGTCCTACTGTTCTCCTCTGACTGGGCTAATGAAGCCGGGCATGTAAAGGCGAACATTCAATGAGCTAGCAGCAACTCATATGTAATTATAAACTGGCTGGCAATTACAGCTAGAATAACAAGATAGCAAAAGAAAGAGGCATTATGGAAAAACATGCTGCTTCCTTTCACTAAAATAGACAACCCAATACGTATGAAACTGGTGAATGAAAAGAGCTGAAAATCAATAAAATTCTTCGTTAAAACTCTTACAAATTATAAAAAAAACATAAATAAAGAAATGTAGCGGCTAAAGTGTTACTAAGATACATGCATCGTAACAAAATATAAAACTTCAGAAAAATCGGTTAATAATTACTCTCTGCAATGCTTAAAACATTTCGTAGCAAACGGGCATAACCCCCGGGGTTGTTTGTATATGAAGAGTCCAGGTGAAGAACGGTCTAATATAAGTCACATTTTTGTCTTTTCACATAAAAGACCAAATTTATAAAAGGACTATAGTAAAGCAGGGATTTTAAAAGGTTTTTAAAAGGCATTTCTTATTTTACGTCTGAAGAAAAGGAATACAAGTATATTTAAATAATATCCCTGTCGTATATTGACTTACTTTTTCAAATATATAACATAAACCGGCACTCTTGTATATAACAATTAGAAATTATTAGAAATCATGCTGATGCGACAAATAATATATATATATATTTGCTTTTTCTAATGTGTTGAAATAAATGTACATTGTATATTTGTATATGACGTTTTTTTGAAAATAAAATTATATTTTTAAAAAAAAAAAATAATAAAAATAAATAAAAGGCAAAACAGACTTTTGGACGAGAATGTTTGACGCGAACAGAACAACGAGTGGTTTTAATTACAACTTCAAAATGATGTTTAATACAAACCATAATTACCAGTGCAACAACTCACTTCCACTTTTCAGGCAAATTAAGGTTAAATAAAGGGTACGATGGACGTATTTGTCCGGGAGGCCATTTACCCCACCGTTTTTACCTGAAATAGATTGTTCCACAGAAAGCTTATACAATTTGCTACCAGATGGCGCCATTAACTGGGGTTCGTTGAAAAAGTGACTTAGATCGTTCTTCCCCGGGGCTCTTCATATGGATTAGTATCGCCTCTAGTGTGCTAACATGAACAGACAAACGAGTAGAATGGTGGTGACATTAATATTGTTACTAGATATTACAGCTTTCATTCTCCAGTATCAATTCAGTTCGGATTTGAATTCGATTATCCTTTAGGATAGATTTTATTAGTCAGGGGAAACGGGAGGATTCTTTTGTTTACACCAAACGATATAAATGTAAGATATTTATTTTATCGTGGCGGCTTACATCGATAACTGGAAATGGGTGCCAGTATATTTAACGTCATATCCAATTCTGAACAACCACCTCGTATCCACAGAGGCAGTGAAATAGAACATGTCATTTTCTTTGAATAATCTGATTCGATTTGTGAAGAATACACCTTTGTGTTATATTATATACACACGAGCTAACGTATGATCTATAAAAGTAAATTGCGGAAGACAGTTTATGGCGAATATGGAATAAAACGCTAGAAATACAAAGGCATAAAACGAATTCATATTCTTTTACAATTACCTAGAAAAAAACAAGACGCGAAAGATAATTAACTCCTACGGAAAATTGGATTCTGTGGACGAAAACAACGGTAATGATCAACTGTATCAAATTCCATTCAAACACGACAGCATATAAAATATAATCACACAGAGATCCATCTTTTTTATTCTTCGAAAATAGATCTGTGCCCTAATTGGTCCGCCATATCCAAACATTAGTATACGGTTTTGTAATGCCTTTCTACTCCGATTCGCATCCGTCATGAACACAAAGACTAAAAAAAAATTTTCAATTTTACTAAATGGAAACAAAATAGCTACTCAACAAAATTCTCGAAGCATACTTAGTGTTTTCGACTACAATCGTCGATTTATAGGACTTAAAATGCTGGTCAACTATCTTAGTGTCTGTTCTTAAACGGAGCTAACTGTATACAGACAGCTTCAGTTTAATTATTTAATATCGTGTTCGATTACTTGCTCCGGGCTTACTCGACCATGATCCTCGAGTACGTTTGGGCATGCGCAGCGCTTTGTTTGGGTATCAAAATGGAAGATAAACGCTGCCAAACAATCATGCTCGGTGTTCTGATAAATATCGACGAACAGACAATAATCCACCAACAAATTGATACTGACTATTTCATTGGCATCTAACTGGAAGTATTAAATCGGGAGAAGCGAAATATTATGACGAATATACAGTCCCTGTACAATCCTTAGAAGACTTCAAATCACACTTATGTTTAACCAATGTAACGTTTGTTAACGAGTTCCATGGCTTACCAGAGGCCTGTTTCAAGATAAAAATCCAAATTTTAGTAATTTGATTGGATAATATTAGATTGATTTTAGTGCTTAGCAAATCAAAATTGAAGTATCTACTAAAATTTGGATTTTATCGTTAGGTAAGATTTCGAGAAACAGGGCCCAGAATTACATTTAGGAGAGCAAGGCTAGGGTCACACTCACACGCCAGTTACAATTCCAAAACAAGCAATGGTGTTTCTGTGGCATATTGCTACCCCAGATTCATTGCGCTCAGTACCCGATAGATTTGGAATATCTAAATCAACCACGCACTGTATATGCCTTAGATTATAAAACATCTAGTGAAAACAACTATTCAATGGCTATTACCGCACGCACGTCAAGAAATTTCTGACTGTTTTGCTGAATCTTGTAAATTTACCGGAGCTATCGGTGGATGTGATATCCGGATTAAGGCTCCCAAGGTGAACGACAAACGAATATCATACATCAACCGCAAATGTACCCCAGACTCTATGTGATCATCGAATTCGCTTTACTCATGTTTACACCGGCTGTGTGTACAGTACACGTTATGCTAGGGTTTGGGGGAATTCTTGTATTTTTCCTCCGACCAAATGCAAAATTTCAAGAGGGAGAATTCCTACTTGGGGACCCAGCCTGCCCTCTTCAGCTTATGACTCCACATAATGATTTTGGAAAATTGACCCGTAATCAAAAAAAAAAAGATTTAATAAACGGTTCAGTTCGGCGATAGAAGGTGCCTTGTCTAACTCTTGGAATCGTTGCCCCAAGATGTAGAATCACTAAAATAAACACAACACTACTGTGGAATGGAAATACTTTATTTTTAATCCGAGCAAATTGTCAATTACAATAATTCTTCTGTCGCCTAAACTTATCTAAAAATATAACTTCGATCAAAAAGCTGATTTGCTGCCATGTTGGAAATTATATTATGGGACACTTCCCGAAATAACCGACGTCATCGGTAACCCGAACGCACTCGTGGAGGCTCAGGTAAGCGCGGCGCTAGTAATCGAACTTGGTTACTTGAAAACGTGACCTGTATATGTACATAGTCTCTTTACAGAAGGAAGGATACATGCAGAAACATTAATAGTTGTTCGAAATTTCATCCTACGGTGTTTAATTTCGAAAAGTCTGTGAACAGATGTTTCACAATCGTGTGAAGCAATTGCAGGAACCAGACTTATTTTATAAGCCAATCTAGGATATCAGTGGATAAACTGGACCTCCAATCACTCTTAACAACATTCATTATTGAAAAGTATTTTTCAACAAATGCGTTAGAGAATGGAAAACATGGACTGTCTCTATTTTTTGCAAATTGGTGTAAATCTATTATTATGCCGGCAATATTTTAATACAGTTTTCAAAGTTTCAATTGCATTGTAGTCCAACAGATTGCTACTTATATTGTAGTCCAACAGATTGCTACTTATATTGTTTATCAATTCAATCCACTCATACAACCTGTAATCTTTTACATCTTCAAACAGTTCAATACAATATGTTGTCATTTGTTTTATTTTATTATTTCCAAATGTTCGCAACAATTCTTTTTGAAGCTCTGAAGATGGCCAAGACTTTGTATCTAAAATTTTAGTACAGTTGTACAAACTTTCGATTTCATATCCAAGCTGAGAGCGTTCATTTGTTTCACTCAATAACTTTATCTACATATGCTTTACAGGTAGGTTTAATGGTTTTTAATCCTGTATCCTAGGCCCTTTTCAATAACTGTATCCATGAATGTATTTTTGAGGGCATCTCTAAATTACAATCCAAGCTTATGATTGAAGCAGTACACTTATAAACCACGGAATACCGTCCTCGCGATTGATTGAAGCAGTGTACACTTAAACCACGGAATACCGTCCTCGCGATTGATTGAAGCAGTACACTTATAAACCACGGAATACCGTCCTCGCGATTGATTGAAGCAGTGTACACTTATAAACCAAGGAATGCCGTCCTCGCGATTGATTGAAGCAGTGTACACTTATAAACCACGGAATACCGTCCTCGCGATTGATTGAAGCAGTGTACACTTATAAACCACGGAATACCGTCCTCGCGATTGATTGAAGCAGTGTACACTTAAACCACGGAATACCGTCCTCGCGATTGATTGAAGCAGTACACTTATAAACCACGGAATGCCGTCCTCGCGATTGATTGAAGCAGTGTACACTTATAAACCAAGGAATACCGTCCTCGCGATTGATTGAAGCAGTACACTTATAAACCACGGAATACCGTCCTCGCGATTGATTGAAGCAGTGTACACTTATAAACCAAGGAATGCCGTCCACACAAATTATTGCGGCCGAACCCAGGTGAACACCCATATTGACGCTTGCACCATCGACATTAAGGCCTATCCATTTTTTCTTGAAGTTAGTAATAACCAAGTCGGTTAGAATTATTCTATTAAATCCTTTAATAAACCCTGGACAGACCCATTTGTTACTTCTTTAACTTTTAACTTAGAACTTTAAACTTTCCCATATACTAGTAGATCTAGTCGGGATTTACAAGTCGTATATAATTTCCGATACTCTCCGTGCAGAGGGAGGAAAACGGAAGAGAATATCGAAGAAAAGTAGTGAAATGGTTATAAATTGTGTACAGCTTTTTACTGTTGAAAAGGGGAAAGAAAATTGTCCATGTGAGAATTAAAGGAAGCAAAATATCCGATTAGAATTTGTGCGAATCAAGTTAGCTACTTTGTAGCAAATTGAATAGCAATGGGCAAAATGCGAAGCGAATCTTATTATAGAGACCCTGTATACATGTAATAGAACAGCAAGCCCCGATAAAAAAAACCCCAGATAAGTTAATATTACGGGCGTAGAATGTTATTAGTAGTAACATGGCACAATCCTGGAAGTGGCCATTCTTTCGGAGACATATAATTGTCAGAAATCTCGACTGGCTTATAAAGTTTCGTAACAAAAGGACATAATTCTTGAGGTAATTACCAAACACATTGATAATCAATCATTCAGATAAACATCATAATAATGTCAGCAATATAATAGACGAGTACAACAACATATTACTACATTATCATTAGAGGATATCAAACATTATCCACATATTGAAGGACAGTCACAAGTCGCAGGGTTTGGTAGCTGTCCTATCTTCCTGACCCACTCCCTCCCCTATCACATTGGCCATAAATAAATAGCAAAAATCAGATTGACATGCCGGAAAAGCAGAAGATAGGAGTAATGAAAATTTTAAAATTGGAACACGAATCGCGACTCGATGATCGATGCTAAACACACCCCACAGGATAATACTACCTGTGTAGACTGGAATAACCAGATACCAAAGGCTGCCATTCTATTGGGACCCTTCGCGTATTTCGCCGAAATAATTGATTAGAAATTACAGTAAAAACAGAAACAATTGAATGTAAATCGGTTTGTATACATTCATAATTCATTATTATATGCGTTGCTACCCACTTGTGTCAATTTCTAGGTGCCAAAGGATAGCGATGTTAGCTCCTTTAAGAATGTAGGGCGTTGTAAAACATAAAAAAGCTTCAGAAATTATATAATTAATCATCTTCAAATATTATGCAAGATACCCGAAGGCGAATAAAAGACAACTCTTGTAATTATTTCTATTGTGTCAAGAAAGGTGTGTGGATATAAACCGACATAAATATTGGTGTGTATAAATAAAGTGATGTTGGGTAGTTTTACTGCTTATGTGTGCACTGAAAAAAAACTTGTGTTGGATCTCAACACAAGTGCTTGTGTTAAAACTAATCTACACAAGTTTGTGTGGTTTTGCATAGTATTAACACAAGTACTTGTGTAGATTTTTCATATAATTAACACAAGTAATGTGTACCGTCAACAATTTGTTTTCTTTTTTAAAAAAAACCTGCATACAAAGTCTGAATTCGGGAGTCCACAAGTTTAAGAAAAGTAATAAAGGGCTTAACTCGAATCCCGAAAATTATATGCTGTTCTTAACTGGATGGGTGTTAGTATTAATTAATCAACTGATTCATTAAAATGACACACGCGAGAATTCGTGATCATTTAAAATATGTAAAACAGCAAAAGCCTTGAAACCATATGCATGTCCTGTAAATTACGGTAGACCAAACTGTTTATTTTCACGTTTTATTACTCAGACAATTGCCATACAGATTTGGGTGTTGATTGGTGTTAAGTTGTCTGTATAGTTAAAATGTCTGGCTGTTTATTGGTCCAATAAACTATAGATCAAAGGAATAAGCTTTATAGTGTAGGCCTCCATGTGAATTTAGGCCCCTTGTCTGCGATATCGCTTCGGTGGAAGCGGACGTTAAATAAAGCTTTTTCACACATTTAGGCCCCTTGTCTGCGATATCACCTCGGTGGAAGCGGACGTAAAATACAACTAACTCACACACACACAATTAAGGCACCCTGGTGTTTTTAAAAATTGACTCAGCAGTGTGCATTGAGCCAAGTAGGCTTATTGAAGTTAGCATCAACAGAGGGCTTTGAGAAATATAATGGTCACAGAGAATACAAGACTGCAGGTTTGTAAATTTTTACCAAATAAAAACGAGCAGGCCTATTCAATTTAGCATCGATATATTGCTTCTATGTATATTAATAATTCGTTTCGTTTAAAACAAACAAGTCAGATTCAGAACTTTCACCAGAAGTGCAAACATGGCGGACAAGGAAAAATTTTTTCGATGCGTTTTTAAAAGCGGTCCAGTAATTCAGCAATCTAATGAATCTGTCTTCTTTTTTTGAAATCGTGCTTAATTATTATTAGTTATTCGGCTCTACACCGTTGTTCAAATACGTATAATTGCAAGAAACACCCCGATAAGGACCAGCAGGTAAAAATCTGTCTTGATTTCATACTTTGCCGCCATCTTTGATTTTCATAGACTTTCTCGAAAGAAATGAGAAATACATGTAAATCCAGGCATGGACTATAGCTAGATAATAACTTTTGTGTTAGTTGTTTAGTTGAAATGTAATCTGATTTCTGTAAATGAAAAAAACAACAAACAAATCAACCTTTTATGTCAATGTGTAATATTGAACCACTGTTGTTAGGCCTAGGCCTAATATTAAGTGATAGAACTAGCACTTGTCTTCATAAGTTTCTGTATAGTTTCGTTATTTTGTTTTCAGTCATTGATGTTAGCATGTACTGCACAAAGAAAAACTGGTAAAAATTTAATTTTCTTTTTCTATATTTTTTTTAATAATGCCCAATAATTTAATTCTTACTGTATATGATGCATGTAAAGATTCAGTGCCACGAGATAAAGAAGTATTTATCACATAGTTATATCCAGTACAGAGAGGGAGAGAGAGAAGAAATGGGGTTTAAAGTTTCACTTGACACAAACTATGACATACATGTACTGGTACAGTACTTGTATTAAATTCGTGGAATCAAGTAGGCCTATGCTATATATATATGTCCTAGAATCAAGTCCGAGGGGTACTTCCGTTTCCGCCCTTTTCCTGAGCAGTCTTATTCCATACCATCTTTGTATGTTGTGTTATCTTAATTCTGCATAAACCTAGAGTTGGTGTTTGTTGGATAGATCCTTTATACTTACTGGCCTTAGGTAATGTTGAGACTATAATTTGGTTCAATTTTATTTGAATGATTTACTTGGGGTAATTAGCAAAGCAAGGAAACCGAAGGACCCGGAGAAAACTCACAAGGCTGGACATGCGACCCTATTCCTAGTCATTCAAGCAGGGAATCAAATAAAAGTATGGCCTATTTCAAATATGATATTTGCATAAAGAACTTACAGACTTAAATATGGACTAACTAGCCGAAGGATTCGGCTAAATCAATCGACGCTGAATTCGTCAAGTGAGTCCACTGCTGACATTCCGCCGAATGATTCACCAGAACCAAACATGTTTGATATATTCGTCAATCACCACTCATATCGCGAAGTTACGCGATTGTTTGAACTTTGAAGACATGTTCGTTGCCATGCTAAATCATGTGACGTGAAAGGTGATGCAATCGAGTGGTGAATCGGGTGAAGGATTTGTCTAGAGTGTCCACTCATTCGGCCGAATGTCATTCCCATGAATCTCAATTGCGCCAATTGATTCAGGCAAACGAGTCGGGCGAATCATTTGGTTAGTGTGTCCACCGCTTTACTAGAAGAAAACTGGATTGCCTAAAAACCAACAAGGGAAATGCACAGAACAAAAATGTGAGAGTATCACAAACTGGCAGTCAAACGGTGACATGGGTGCTACAGCCTACAAATTCCAACTACCATGGGATCGAGTATGTGCATGCCAATGTGTACATGGGACCCCGGTTTTATGTTCCATCGAACGACTAGACAGGCCTGCACCTCTGACAAGCAGAAACCACGCTGAAAAATCCAAATGAGTTTTTTCGGTCAACACTGGGAGCAAACACGCAACCTCCAGGCTAGCAAGCCAGCGCCTTACTCACTCGGCTACATGGCTCTCTTCTAATTACCGTGAAAGTCCAGTCACATGACCAGTAGGGGTTATTAAAACAAATCTTTACAGCTTAGGTAAGATCTATGCATTGGCCGACAAAGTTCATCAGGATTTTCCGGCGTGGTCCCCCCCCCCATTGTCAGCGCTGCAGGATAGAGGGCTTGACAATGGATAAGGCATAGTCGTTCGGATGGGATAAAAAACCTAAGCCCGTGTATATATTCCCGATGATGTCCGGGCAGACTTACCCTCATATCACATTGTACGGCCTATGCCCGTCTTCATTAGTCCAGTCGGAGCAGAACAGTAGGACGTTAAACCCCATTTCATTTCATTTCTGTTACAAATTTATGCGTATCGTTGCGGGTTTGTAATGACGAGTTATTTCCCCTACAACAACAATGGACACACTTGATATAATGATCGGTATGTATACGGAATGTAAGTCGAACGAGTAAAGTATTGCTCCGAACTCCGTCGCGTGGAGCAATGCATAGGGGGGTATAACTTGTTTTCAAGATGGTATACATCGAAAACTTTTCATCGGTATGAAATTTGTTTTGTTATTTTTATTTTTTTTTTATAGTTTTCTATGGTTATTTTGAAAATAACTTGTTTTCTATTATTACAAATGTATTTGGTTATAATGTCGTGCATTCATTTTGCTTAACAAATGTGATGGTTTTAAAAATATTGAAACAACAAAGGGGGGCAATAATATAGAAGGCAATCGCGTGCGGTTTAAATCATAAGATCTTTCATTGGGTTGACTGGTTTCGATGTCAAGTGTGTGCGACATGAAATGGGGTTTAACGTCCTACTGTTCTTCTCCGACCGGGCTAATGAAGATGGTCATACGCCATACAGTGTGCTATGAGGGACAATTTATCCTTACAACGGCGCTACGGCCTACTCTTATATCGAATTCCAACTGGCAAGGATTTTTTTTTACGTACACGCCAATGTGTACACGGGACCTCGGTTTTTGTACCATCGGCGGCACAGCTGTCCTGTACCACTAACAAGGAGAAACCACGTCGGAAAATCCCGATGAATTTTCTCGTCCGACGTTGGGAGTGAACCCGCGACCCCCAAATAAAAACAAACCAGCGTCTTAGTTGCAACAAGCGTGTACGTGACAAAATAGTAAGGTCGCTTGTCTAACCTAGTGTAAACGAATTAATGAATAAAATTGTATTGTGATAATGGCTGACAACAATATTGTCCTTTAATGGAGAGATAACTACAGTGTATACAGAGCGAAGCTAAATCTAATTAAAGGGATCTTTTACGTGCACGCCAATGTGTACACGGGTCTTCGGCTTTTCGTCCCACCCGAACGGTTAGAAAGCTGTTCTTGTCAGGCCCTCCGTCCTGTATCCCTGACAAGGGGAAACCAAGCCGGAAAATTCCGATGAAGAGACCTCCAGGTTAGCGAGCAATCCTCTTTACCACTGCGCCACCACTGCTCTCAGTAAGATATGGTATAAGGTACAATAATTGCGCGTTTAGTTTCCCTGATATGTGATATGAGAAAGGAATAAATGGGGTTAAACGTCCACTCGACACAAACTAGGTCATTTTGGAACGAACATTCCGCTCAGTTGTCACGCCATTTGGCTCAATGACAGACCATATGATGCAACGCGCACGCGTTAACCATTCGCCCCCTCCCCCTTTTCTGATATGACACCGACAACATCGAACACCCTATGTGATAAACACCTATTATATTTCACATATTTAATTGGTTTTTATGTATATCACGTCCCACCATTTTAAAATGGTTGTTTGATAAAGACAAGAGAATCCTAGTCCATCAGTTATAAACAGTTATTGCACCCCATCTGCACTCTTTGTCCTTTCGAGAAAAAACAATTTAACGTCGATAACGATTGCTATGCAATTATCAACTAATATCAAATTCAATCAAATCGTAGAAAATACGCAATGCTAAAATACATGTCAATATGCTTTAGACATAACACCAAGGCCATGGTCCCATCTTTAACAACAGTCGACAGTCTGACCTATTCTCATAGTCTCCAATCTTTAACAACAGTCGACAATCTGACCCATTGACCTGTCTAGTTAATATACATGTGGATATCTTATAGACATAATCCGTCGTAGTAATCCGTACTGCAGGGCCCTTTCCGGTACTACCATCTTTAACGACACAATAGCCGACACCCTGAGCCAGTAGTCAGTCTAATTAACCTGTCTGGATTTTTACTCAAGATAGTGAGTGAGAATAAACACAACAGTTCTATGGATAACAATTACTGTGTTTCTGTTTAACAATGATTATCTTGTGGTTGTAGCATTGTGCTTGATAACGACAAGATAATCATTGTTGAAACGTAGCTTAAATAGAAATACAGTAATTGTTATCCATAGAACTGTTGTGTTTATTTTTAATGTGTTCAATTACTAAATGCCATTCAAACAGTATAGTGAGTGAGCTGTGTATAAATGATTCAGGTGATTCAGCCACTTTGTCTTCAGTTTGTCCCCGAGTGACCTGTTATAGCTTTGCTATCTTTAGCCAATCAATAATCCATGAAGAATTTTGGTTATCTAGACACAATTTTTGCATAGGACAGACGAAGAAATAACTCATGCGCTATTATTGCGTGTTAGTGATCGTAAGTTTATTTGAGACAAAATGTTCACACATGAGTGAAACAGCGCGAACGTTCTTCTGTCGTTTTGGTTGAATTGTAGATGGATTAAAATGTTTGAAATGAAAATAAAATGGGGTTTAACGTCCTACTGCTATACTCCGCCTGGGTTAATGAAGAAGAGCATACGCCATACAGTGTGCTATGAAGAAAATTTTGTCTGGGCAACGACACCATGACCTACTCTTATATCGAATTCCAACTGCCAAGGGATCTTTTACGTGCACGCCAATGTATACACGGGACCACGGTTTTCCGTCCAATCCGCAGATTAGACAGCTGTCCTTGTCAGGCCGTCCGTCCTGCACCACTGACAAGTGGAAACCACGGCGAAAAATCCCGATGTACTTTCTCTGTCAATGCAGGGATCGAACACGCGACCTCCGGGTTACGTCTTACCCAGTTAGTAATTGTTGCTCCCAATTAAAATTTTAGAGTCCATAAGAAATAAATCAGTATAATTTTATATATTAATGACCCGAATAATTGTCCGCCAATAATTAGCCTTGCTGTGATTAATAATATGCCTCTAAATATTTGGTCTGTCATTCAGTGACATGGCGTGGTTTCGATTCCCCGATTGTACGTGACAGGGAGTTGTTGCCTGCCCAATCTCTTGGGTTTTCTCCTTCCACTGCTAAAGACCCCTTCACGAAAGCGAATTATTGAAACAAAATTGAACCATATGTTAGTCCCGAAATGACACGGTTTGTGTCGAGTGGACGTTAAACCCTATTTCTCTCTCTCTGTTTAAATACGCACAGCCTATTTTTCATCATTTTTTTTATTTGAACGAGGTCGTTGTTTCCATAAATCTTACTTGTTTTTAATGTCATTATGTAAGGATAAAAGAAATTCGTTATTGGTTTTAAATCTAGGGTGACTAATTGTGACTGGTCAACCTTTGTGCCGACATTTGTTTTCGCTTGATTTCACCAAGAAATATAAATTTAACAACCTTTTCGCATGGAACCTAAATCTAAGGCCTTTACAATCCCAGGGTTTTCGGTTTCAAAATCAGTTTTACATGCAAACACTCAACGAACCAAGTGATGCCACATCTGAACGAAGACCAACGCAACAACACTATTGGTCGATTACGAGCAGGTGAATCCCAGACAGATGTAGCCAGGCTGCTGAATGTTCCCCGAGTTCATTTCTCGTCTTTGGGATAGGTACTGATAGCGAAGTTCAACACGTGACCGCCCAATCTCAGGCCAAACAAGAGTGAGCAAACCTGTCCTGGATCGTCACTTCCGGTTACGTCATTGGCGGAAACGGTTATCAACTGCGACCTCTACCGCAGCAGCAATTACCGGACTGCGTAGAATCTCAGACAGCCCGTAAACGCCTACATGAAACCGTTTTACGAGCCAGACGTCCCCGTTAGAGCTGCTGTTTTGAAATACGTCGACACCGTGAAATCCAACTTCAATGGGTTCAGACACTGGGGGTAAGGCCACAGCAACCCTGGAGAGCAGTTTGGTTCAGCGACGTATTGCGGTTCCTGTTGCAACAAGGCGATGGTAGAGCGAGGTTATACCGACGACGAAATGTAACATTTCGTTTCTTTTGTTGGAGAGTATATATTTGCTTGATAATTATAAGAAGACCCATTCGTCAACACTTTTACAACCGATCAGTTTTCATTCGTTCACTTTTTCTGTAAGAACATGTCATGTTCTGTATTGCATTGTTTTATTATTAGTCGTGGTGTTTTTAAAGACGTCTTTATTTCTTATACTATTTCTTAAAAGCCTTGAAACCATATGCATGTCCTGTAAATTACGGTAGACCAAACTGTTTATTTTCACGTTTTATTACTCAGACAATTGCCATACAGATTTGGGTGTTGATTGGTGTTAAGTTGTCTGTATAGTTAAAATGTCTGGCTGTTTATTGGTCCAATAAACTATAGATCAAAGGAATAAGCTATATAGTGTAGGCCTCCATTTGAATTTAGGCCCCTTGTCTGCGATATCGCTTCGGTGGAAGCGGACGTTAAATAAAGCTTTTTCACACATTTAGGCCCCTTGTCTGCGATATCACCTCGGTGGAAGCGGACGTAAAATACAACTAACTCACACACACACAATTAAGGCACCCTGGTGTTTTTAAAAATTGACTCAGCAGTGTGCATTGAGCCAAGTAGGCTTATTGAAGTTAGCATCAACAGAGGGCTTTGAGAAATATAATGGTCACAGAGAATACAAGACTGCAGGTTTGTAAATTTTTACCAAATAAAAACGAGCAGGCCTATTCAATTTAGCATCGATATATTGCTTCTATGTATATTAATAATTCGTTTCGTTTAAAACAAACAAGTCAGATTCAGAACTTTCACCAGAAGTGCAAACATGGCGGACAAGGAAAAATTTTTTCGATGCGTTTTTAAAAGCGGTCCAGTAATTCAGCAATCTAATGAATCTGTCTTCTTTTTTTGAAATCGTGCTTAATTATTATTAGTTATTCGGCTCTACACCGTTGTTCAAATACGTATAATTGCAAGAAACACCCCGATAAGGACCAGCAGGTAAAAATCTGTCTTGATTTCATACTTTGCCGCCATCTTTGATTTTCATAGACTTTCTCGAAAGAAATGAGAAATACATGTAAATCCAGGCATGGACTATAGCTAGATAATAACTTTTGTGTTAGTTGTTTAGTTGAAATGTAATCTGATTTCTGTAAATGAAAAAAACAACAAACAAATCAACCTTTTATGTCAATGTGTAATATTGAACCACTGTTGTTAGGCCTAGGCCTAATATTAAGTGATAGAACTAGCACTTGTCTTCATAAGTTTCTGTATAGTTTCGTTATTTTGTTTTCAGTCATTGATGTTAGCATGTACTGCACAAAGAAAAACTGGTAAAAATTTAATTTTCTTTTTCTATATTTTTTTTAATAATGCCCAATAATTTAATTCTTACTGTATATGATGCATGTAAAGATTCAGTGCCACGAGATAAAGAAGTATTTATCACATAGTTATATCCAGTACAGAGAGGGAGAGAGAGAAGAAATGGGGTTTAAAGTTTCACTTGACACAAACTATGACATACATGTACTGGTACAGTACTTGTATTAAATTCGTGGAATCAAGTAGGCCTATGCTATATATATATGTCCTAGAATCAAGTCCGAGGGGTACTTCCGTTTCCGCCCTTTTCCTGAGCAGTCTTATTCCATACCATCTTTGTATGTTGTGTTATCTTAATTCTGCATAAACCTAGAGTTGGTGTTTGTTGGATAGATCCTTTATACTTACTGGCCTTAGGTAATGTTGAGACTATAATTTGGTTCAATTTTATTTGAATGATTTACTTGGGGTAATTAGCAAAGCAAGGAAACCGAAGGACCCGGAGAAAACTCACAAGGCTGGACATGCGACCCTATTCCTAGTCATTCAAGCAGGGAATCAAATAAAAGTATGGCCTATTTCAAATATGATATTTGCATAAAGAACTTACAGACTTAAATATGGACTAACTAGCCGAAGGATTCGGCTAAATCAATCGACGCTGAATTCGTCAAGTGAGTCCACTGCTGACATTCCGCCGAATGATTCACCAGAACCAAACATGTTTGATATATTCGTCAATCACCACTCATATCGCGAAGTTACGCGATTGTTTGAACTTTGAAGACATGTTCGTTGCCATGCTAAATCATGTGACGTGAAAGGTGATGCAATCGAGTGGTGAATCGGGTGAAGGATTTGTCTAGAGTGTCCACTCATTCGGCCGAATGTCATTCCCATGAATCTCAATTGCGCCAATTGATTCAGGCAAACGAGTCGGGCGAATCATTTGGTTAGTGTGTCCACCGCTTTACTAGAAGAAAACTGGATTGCCTAAAAACCAACAAGGGAAATGCACAGAACAAAAATGTGAGAGTATCACAAACTGGCAGTCAAACGGTGACATGGGTGCTACAGCCTACAAATTCCAACTACCATGGGATCGAGTATGTGCATGCCAATGTGTACATGGGACCCCGGTTTTATGTTCCATCGAACGACTAGACAGGCCTGCACCTCTGACAAGCAGAAACCACGCTGAAAAATCCAAATGAGTTTTTTCGGTCAACACTGGGAGCAAACACGCAACCTCCAGGCTAGCAAGCCAGCGCCTTACTCACTCGGCTACATGGCTCTCTTCTAATTACCGTGAAAGTCCAGTCACATGACCAGTAGGGGTTATTAAAACAAATCTTTACAGCTTAGGTAAGATCTATGCATTGGCCGACAAAGTTCATCAGGATTTTCCGGCGTGGTCCCCCCCCCCCCATTGTCAGCGCTGCAGGATAGAGGGCTTGACAATGGATAAGGCATAGTCGTTCGGATGGGATAAAAAACCTAAGCCCGTGTATATATTCCCGATGATGTCCGGGCAGACTTACCCTCATATCACATTGTACGGCCTATGTCCGTCTTCATTAGTCCAGTCGGAGCAGAACAGTAGGACGTTAAACCCCATTTCATTTCATTTCTGTTACAAATTTATGCGTATCGTTGCGGGTTTGTAATGACGAGTTATTTCCCCTACAACAACAATGGACACACTTGATATAATGATCGGTATGTATACGGAATGTAAGTCGAACGAGTAAAGTATTGCTCCGAACTCCGTCGCGTGGAGCAATGCATAGGGGGGTATAACTTGTTTTCAAGATGGTATACATCGAAAACTTTTCATCGGTATGAAATTTGTTTTGTTATTTTTATTTTTTTTTTATAGTTTTCTATGGTTATTTTGAAAATAACTTGTTTTCTATTATTACAAATGTATTTGGTTATAATGTCGTGCATTCATTTTGCTTAACAAATGTGATGGTTTTAAAAATATTGAAACAACAAAGGGGGGCAATAATATAGAAGGCAATCGCGTGCGGTTTAAATCATAAGATCTTTCATTGGGTTGACTGGTTTCGATGTCAAGTGTGTGCGACATGAAATGGGGTTTAACGTCCTACTGTTCTTCTCCGACCGGGCTAATGAAGATGGTCATACGCCATACAGTGTGCTATGAGGGACAATTTATCCTTACAACGGCGCTACGGCCTACTCTTATATCGAATTCCAACTGGCAAGGATTTTTTTTTACGTACACGCCAATGTGTACACGGGACCTCGGTTTTTGTACCATCGGCGGCACAGCTGTCCTGTACCACTAACAAGGAGAAACCACGTCGGAAAATCCCGATGAATTTTCTCGTCCGACGTTGGGAGTGAACCCGCGACCCCCAAATAAAAACAAACCAGCGTCTTAGTTGCAACAAGCGTGTACGTGACAAAATAGTAAGGTCGCTTGTCTAACCGAGTGTAAACGAATTAATGAATAAAATTGTATTGTGATAATGGCTGACAACAATATTGTCCTTTAATGGAGAGATAACTACAGTGTATACAGAGCGAAGCTAAATCTAATTAAAGGGATCTTTTACGTGCACGCCAATGTGTACACGGGTCTTCGGCTTTTCGTCCCACCCGAACGGTTAGAAAGCTGTTCTTGTCAGGCCCTCCGTCCTGTATCCCTGACAAGGGGAAACCAAGCCGGAAAATTCCGATGAAGAGACCTCCAGGTTAGCGAGCAATCCTCTTTACCACTGCGCCACCACTGCTCTCAGTAAGATATGGTATAAGGTACAATAATTGCGCGTTTAGTTTCCCTGATATGTGATATGAGAAAGGAATAAATGGGGTTAAACGTCCACTCGACACAAACTAGGTCATTTTGGAACGAACATTCCGCTCAGTTGTCACGCCATTTGGCTCAATGACAGACCATATGATGCAACGCGCACGCGTTAACCATTCGCCCCCTCCCCCTTTTCTGATATGACACCGACAACATCGAACACCCTATGTGATAAACACCTATTATATTTCACATATTTAATTGGTTTTTATGTATATCACGTCCCACCATTTTAAAATGGTTGTTTGATAAAGACAAGAGAATCCTAGTCCATCAGTTATAAACAGTTATTGCACCCCATCTGCACTCTTTGTCCTTTCGAGAAAAAACAATTTAACGTCGATAACGATTGCTATGCAATTATCAACTAATATCAAATTCAATCAAATCGTAGAAAATACGCAATGCTAAAATACATGTCAATATGCTTTAGACATAACACCAAGGCCATGGTCCCATCTTTAACAACAGTCGACAGTCTGACCTATTCTCATAGTCTCCAATCTTTAACAACAGTCGACAATCTGACCCATTGACCTGTCTAGTTAATATACATGTGGATATCTTATAGACATAATCCGTCGTAGTAATCCGTACTGCAGGGCCCTTTCCGGTACTACCATCTTTAACGACACAATAGCCGACACCCTGAGCCAGTAGTCAGTCTAATTAACCTGTCTGGATTTTTACTCAAGATAGTGAGTGAGAATAAACACAACAGTTCTATGGATAACAATTACTGTGTTTCTGTTTAACAATGATTATCTTGTGGTTGTAGCATTGTGCTTGATAACGACAAGATAATCATTGTTGAAACGTAGCTTAAATAGAAATACAGTAATTGTTATCCATAGAACTGTTGTGTTTATTTTTAATGTGTTCAATTACTAAATGCCATTCAAACAGTATAGTGAGTGAGCTGTGTATAAATGATTCAGGTGATTCAGCCACTTTGTCTTCAGTTTGTCCCCGAGTGACCTGTTATAGCTTTGCTATCTTTAGCCAATCAATAATCCATGAAGAATTTTGGTTATCTAGACACAATTTTTGCATAGGACAGACGAAGAAATAACTCATGCGCTATTATTGCGTGTTAGTGATCGTAAGTTTATTTGAGACAAAATGTTCACACATGAGTGAAACAGCGCGAACGTTCTTCTGTCGTTTTGGTTGAATTGTAGATGGATTAAAATGTTTGAAATGAAAATAAAATGGGGTTTAACGTCCTACTGCTATACTCCGCCTGGGTTAATGAAGAAGAGCATACGCCATACAGTGTGCTATGAAGAAAATTTTGTCTGGGCAACGACACCATGACCTACTCTTATATCGAATTCCAACTGCCAAGGGATCTTTTACGTGCACGCCAATGTATACACGGGACCACGGTTTTCCGTCCAATCCGCAGATTAGACAGCTGTCCTTGTCAGGCCGTCCGTCCTGCACCACTGACAAGTGGAAACCACGGCGAAAAATCCCGATGTACTTTCTCTGTCAATGCAGGGATCGAACACGCGACCTCCGGGTTACGTCTTACCCAGTTAGTAATTGTTGCTCCCAATTAAAATTTTAGAGTCCATAAGAAATAAATCAGTATAATTTTATATATTAATGACCCGAATAATTGTCCGCCAATAATTAGCCTTGCTGTGATTAATAATATGCCTCTAAATATTTGGTCTGTCATTCAGTGACATGGCGTGGTTTCGATTCCCCGATTGTACGTGACAGGGAGTTGTTGCCTGCCCAATCTCTTGGGTTTTCTCCTTCCACTGCTAAAGACCCCTTCACGAAAGCGAATTATTGAAACAAAATTGAACCATATGTTAGTCCCGAAATGACACGGTTTGTGTCGAGTGGACGTTAAACCCTATTTCTCTCTCTCTGTTTAAATACGCACAGCCTATTTTTCATCATTTTTTTTATTTGAACGAGGTCGTTGTTTCCATAAATCTTACTTGTTTTTAATGTCATTATGTAAGGATAAAAGAAATTCGTTATTGGTTTTAAATCTAGGGTGACTAATTGTGACTGGTCAACCTTTGTGCCGACATTTGTTTTCGCTTGATTTCACCAAGAAATATAAATTTAACAACCTTTTCGCATGGAACCTAAATCTAAGGCCTTTACAATCCCAGGGTTTTCGGTTTCAAAATCAGTTTTACATGCAAACACTCAACGAACCAAGTGATGCCACATCTGAACGAAGACCAACGCAACAACACTATTGGTCGATTACGAGCAGGTGAATCCCAGACAGATGTAGCCAGGCTGCTGAATGTTCCCCGAGTTCATTTCTCGTCTTTGGGATAGGTACTGATAGCGAAGTTCAACACGTGACCGCCCAATCTCAGGCCAAACAAGAGTGAGCAAACCTGTCCTGGATCGTCACTTCCGGTTACGTCATTGGCGGAAACGGTTATCAACTGCGACCTCTACCGCAGCAGCAATTACCGGACTGCGTAGAATCTCAGACAGCCCGTAAACGCCTACATGAAACCGTTTTACGAGCCAGACGTCCCCGTTAGAGCTGCTGTTTTGAAATACGTCGACACCGTGAAATCCAACTTCAATGGGTTCAGACACTGGGGGTAAGGCCACAGCAACCCTGGAGAGCAGTTTGGTTCAGCGACGTATTGCGGTTCCTGTTGCAACAAGGCGATGGTAGAGCGAGGTTATACCGACGACGAAATGTAACATTTCGTTTCTTTTGTTGGAGAGTATATATTTGCTTGATAATTATAAGAAGACCCATTCGTCAACACTTTTACAACCGATCAGTTTTCATTCGTTCACTTTTTCTGTAAGAACATGTCATGTTCTGTATTGCATTGTTTTATTATTAGTCGTGGTGTTTTTAAAGACGTCTTTATTTCTTATACTATTTCTTAAACATATATTATGCAAGATCTAAATTTGCCTATTGCATGTCTTTCTTTATGCCTGAAATGTTATTTAAACTATTTATTAGACATTATTTAACGTATTCAGACCATAATCAACTCTCCATATCATCGCTAGCCTGCGATATTTACTGGATTATGATCCCATTTTCTGATTTAATCATGAAATTGATAATCGAGACTATGTTTTTTATTGTATCGACTTTAGAAAAAATGCTCGAGACTAGGCCGAAATTTCAATCGCTTAATAATGTTCGAGACTAGGCCGAAATTTCAATCGCTTAATTCTCGGTTCATAGTGGATCAATTTGACTGAAATATTCAGCAAATTGCCTTTATATTATCTAGTTTTTAACTATTATAGTGGGAACCACCAGCTCTTTATCTAATCTCCCATAATGAACGTATCTTTATCTAATCTCCCATAATGAACGTATCTTTAACTTCCAAAATCACATTTATCAAGATTAACACATAGTCACAGGTTAATCTATTGAAATAATTTGAATGTCAAGGACATATTCTTCTCCGGTATTACTATCTATATCATTACTATATCCATGGCAAAGTTCAAGGTCGCTGATAACTTCGATGTTGTTGCTGTATGTTATTTTCTAAATAACCCGTATGGATGTTTGTCCAATGCTAGCTGTGATGATAATTTACGTACCATACATATATATTTAGCCATATCTTCTATTGACTTATTTATTTAATTCTTTACATATTTTTCAAAGAAAAAATAAATAAATAAAAATTGAAAGTATTTTGATTAATAACGACATTTTACTATGAATTTTGTATTTGTAAGAAGGTTATTTAACGTCCGTTTCCACCGAGGTGATATCGCCGACAAGGGTTTATGAGGGTCAATGTGTGAAATAACCTAAGGCAGTGGGTTATTTCATATATCGACCGAGGGTATCAGGGTAATATTCGTCTTACATACCGACATCAATGTTAAATCTAGCCTAATTGATGTCACCTATAAGACAATGGTTTAGTCCATATCGGCCCTGGGACTAATATTATGACTAAATTAAGAAAATAAGTCTTAAGTTGCACATTAGTGTAACATCTAAAGTGTTATAAATGATTACATGTACTGTATAGTGTTTTATATTTGTGAATAGTTAATTAAACTTCTAGATGTTAAACGAATTAATGCTAATTGCGATACTAATAGTTATGTAGTATTTAAAATATATATATATAAAAAATGTTTACATAGCTTTTAATGAAATATATGATGTTAATGTTTACGTACACCTAAAAGGAGATTGTATTGTTTAATTTATTTTTATTTACATCAAATTGATAATGTCGATTTATATTTGAAACTTACCATTAAACAATATAAATGTTATTGAAGCAAAGTTGTAATAAAACACGTTTTTTCTTAAAGTGCACATAAGATGGGTTTTGGAACTTTTGGATATGTGTAGCCAATGGTTACTATATCAACTTTACGGCAAGTTCACACCAATGTGTTGAAATTAATTCAGTTATCTTCACTCAAAGTCGTAAAAATGGACCTCCCGTGAAAACGACTTTGCCAATTATCGAAAACACTCTTAATCCCCTCAGACGCCAGTGACGTCACAGTGACCGAATGCATATTCGGAATGTTTATTCCTTAATTACCTATATACAGCCGGCGTGTGTACTCATTAACGCCTGACTGATTCCTTAATCTCCCTTAGTTCTTAATTAAATAAAACAATTGACTTCGGAATAATTCGTTTTGTAATTCATTTTAATTTAAGATCCAATTTAGACTGCCTACAACTTTTAAACTTTGAAGTCTTGAACTCTTGAACTCTTGAACTCTTAATTAATTTTTTACAGTATGGAACTTATTGGACGAACACTTTTAATATGTAAATAATATACCGGTCCAACTATGTGTTTTTTACTGCGAGCACTTCGCTTTTCCACATAAAGTGTAGTGTCGTTAATATTTGTCATTAATTAATCAATCCGACTATAAAAGTTATACAGGCATGGGTCATAAATTACACGTCGGTGCTAGCAGTGAGTGTTAGTGGGATTAAGAATGTTGATTAGGTAATTATCTTTTTTTACGCCTGCCAGATCGAAGACATCACTCTAAGTGAACTAATGGTAGAATCGTACACCCACACATTAATTGTATAAAATCATTATGTTTTACTCATCAGTTGTTTATAAGTATTATTTACCCAATAATTATTGCTCACCAGTGTTTTTGTAATCAAGTAGCCTCGTATTATTTGTTGATTGGCGTTTAAACAACAATCGTTTATCTTCTTTTTAATAAAAGTATTTTACAATTGCATTGACAGTTTAATCACTCACCAAACGGCACCAGGAACTCCACGTATGATCCCGTGCAATTTTCGTGCCGAAGTTTAACCTCATTTACTACACCCGTAGTACATGTAACCGTAAATGGTAATAAGATTCCCAGCGTTGATTGGCTGAGAAATGAGGGCGATCTATTGTACATGTTATGCATAGTCATCGGAAAATTCCATATTCACTGTAAATTTCAAATGGAGTTACGATAAAAGTTGTTCTTTATGTATAGAAATGGTTATTATTATTATATATAGCTAATAATGAATATATCGACAAATGACTGGCGCCATTATATCAAGTATTACGGGGTTATCCAAATTACCGGTAAATGCGCTAATTTCTTGAGTCGTCTTCATTTGACATGTGGCCTATTTAAACAAAGGCAGCTTAAATGGATCTACGGCATGATACGGCATTTGAAATTCACTCTAAAATATTCCAATCACAAATGAAAGACGATAATTCGGTGATTATGATTGGAACGTCAACAGACGCTTGTCAACTTGCCGTGTGTATTGATAGTGCTATATTGTACAGACAGTGAGATATTGTATAGATAATGTATATCCTATGTGTAGTGCCTGTGACGTCACCAGCCAATCAACCGGATTAAGGTCGTAATTGAAAAATTGAAAAGCGTTTTGGCGTGTCGGACACTTAAACGTTAACAGCGGACTTAATTTTAATCAGATTGGTGAGAAGTTGCCGTAAAGTTGATATAGTAACCATGGGCTATACATACATGTAATTTAGATTTTCGATCTTACGTGGTCTTTCGATATCAAAGACACGCTAGTCAAGGATTAAAGGATATCTCGTTTATCGAGCACAAGATGATATCCAGTCCGGGATTGTTGATTTAAATATATCTCAATATCGAAAGAACATTATTCAACGTCAATATGGAAATGAGTATGCAACCAACAGAAGCCATAGTTCCTAGCAGGTTTTATATAAAAATCTGTCAGTAGAACAAACAGTATAGAAATACAAAATAACCCCAAGTGTTGACATAATAATAGACAGAGGAATGGGGTTTAACGTCCATTTCACCATTTCACACAAACTAGGTTATTTCGGGACTAACATATGGTTCAATTTTATTTCAATAATTCGCTTGCGTGTAGGGGTCTTTATCAGTGGAAGGAAACCGGAGGACCCGAAAAAAAAACCAAGAGGTTGGACAGGCGATCCTACTTGTCGTGTGTTTTCGACATTCCGCGATTTGAAGCTTCCTGGTTAACCACGTCTACTTCCTTTCCGTTAGACACGGTAATCAGCTTATATAGTCATATTTGACGTCTATTGTACATCTTAAATCCACTTACTTAGAGTGTCGTGTTTTTATTTCATGGGTCTAGAAGAACCTCCCCTTTAAAATTGTAGGAAAGTTTCAATGAAAACAAT
This sequence comes from Patella vulgata, assembly GCF_932274485.2. Classification (NCBI taxonomy): domain Eukaryota; kingdom Metazoa; phylum Mollusca; class Gastropoda; family Patellidae; genus Patella; species Patella vulgata. The sequence continues at coordinate 1,593,179 of NC_065880.2, forward strand.
TTAGTGGATTGTTCGAATGCATTGGTTATGTTGCCTAGAAATATATACTCTATATTTTCACATATGAGTGTGGTGAAGTAACATTTTGGAAAGGAATTAATCATTTTAAATTAGAAATTATAGGAATTCGCCAATATAAATTATAGCACTTGTTCTTTAATTGTATAATTGTTAATTTGGTGTACAACGACTAACGTTTTCATCAAAATTGTTAGTACAGTCTTGTACACCATTACATATATTGTTTGCCGATTGACATACAGTATCGCTGTTCTTACATTTAAATTCTCCTGCTGTACATCCATCTGAAACGAAACATTCAATATTTTAAACCTCTTGATTCAGATAATTAAAGATACATTATGTAAAATTTAAATAAAGAGCGCACCATTCTTGATATAATAGGTCACAAATAGATAATATAAAATGAAAATATTGAGAATTTCATTCAGATTACTTCATTCTTAGCCAAGTCATCATTGTTTGTAGTATTAACAAGATGTGTGCATTGTTGTAACCAGGGCACTGGTATATTCGAGACTTAGCCTATCTTTCCTATTTTTAAATTAAATTTTTAAATGGCGAACCGTTCTAATGTGGTATCCGATGCCATCGAGAGTTGATTATTGTCTGGATAAGTTAGTTAATGTCTAATTAATAGTTTATATAACATTTTAAGCATAATGGAAGACCTGCGATAGGCAGATTTAGCTCTTGCATAATGTATTTTAAATCATAATCTTTAAGTAATAAGGTTAGTCAACTGTTTTCAAGCGAATAACGAAGTAAATACCAAAATGAAATGGGGTTTGATGTCCTACTGTTCTTCTCCGACTGGGCTAATGAAGACGGGCATATGCCGTACAGTGTGCTATGAGGAAACTTTTGGCTGGGCAGCGGGACTATTGCCTACTCTTATATCGAATTCCAACTGCTGAGGGATCTTTTACGTGCACGTCAATGCATACACGGGACCTCGGTTTTTAGTCCCATCCGATCGTCTAGACAACTGTTTTTGTCTGGCCATGTCTCATACATCACTGACAAGGGGAAACCACGTCGGAAAATCCCGAGGTGTATACCGTCTTTAGTTAAAAATGGAAAACGTTAGCTTAGGTTTAAAGAAATAAATAGAACCTAAATTCGTCCGGATCCCAAATTCAATGGCCTACAACATTCGCAGAGTCATGCTGGTTAATTTGATACCACATATGTGGGGATAAAGCGCGGAGACAAATCGTGATGGACGAATATACATACACACACCCATACACATTGTGACCTCTAGAGTGTCAGTAAATTCCCTATTACATGATATTACAATATTTGCGTACATGGAAGCGGGCAATTTTGGTCCGATTTTCACGAAATTCGAACTCGGCCATAAATTTGTTGAAACGGTGATATCTTTTTAATGGTGTTTAAAATGCAATCAAAGTATCCGAGACCTTTGGGATATAAACCTATATTTCAAGTTTTGTCAAAGTCAGAATATAGTTGTGACCTTGAGAGTGTCCACAAAAAAATGTGAACGGACGTCCGGACGGACATTGGCGACTACATAATACGTCCACATGGAAATGTGCGTATATAAAAAAAAACATCAGTTAAAATCTCTCTATCGCGTTAAAGGCGTTTTCAGAAAATGAGAGATAACTCGGTTCGCAAAGCACTGAAAATCGACAAAGTGTACCATCTTATGACCCTTTACTCCACACAAAATTTGAAAGAAGTCCGTGACACAAATCGGTTCTCTAATGGGTAACGAAATGGAACTCTCAAACCTAAATATGGTTTGTTTGACATTGCTGATTTCGTTTCTTGTGGTTTCCTTTTTAGGCGACTGGTACGATTGAATCATAAGATCTACTGCTAAAATTGTTAGCTATAAGTCCCAAAATGTGATTTGGTGTTCGGTGATCTGGGAACAGTACGCACGCATTGCATTGAGCTCATCCGTTATATTTCCGATAGCGATAGCTTGGAAAGCATATAGAAACGCTATTTAAGAAAAAGGTGAATTATACGGACTTTAGTTATCCGTATCTATAACTAGTTCTCTTTAAAGGTGAACTATATGGACTTTAGTTATCCGTATCTATAACTAGTTCTCTTTAAAGGTGAACTATATGGACTTTAGTTATCCGTATCTATAACTAGTTCTCCTTAAAGGGGCGTTTTAACTATAAAAATTTAAATTAACGTTAACTTACTACAATTATTGGTCGATTCGTCTGCGCCATTTTGAGTGCAATCCTCTGTCCCATCACACCAAACGGATACCGGAAACGGGACACGTTGTGTTTGACCTACAACGTTACAGTAGAAGACACCTGAAGCAGTTACAACATAACTGAGAATAAATATAACACTAATACGGCAATTTTGTATTGTTCACTTCAAGAATTTTACATTCTTTTTCACCTAATCTAAGATTTCGGGGGTTTAAAGACTGTTGGAGTGGGTAACATATAATAACACTTGGTATTTAGGCAACTTGTCATCCTTGGCTTTAAACACATGACCATGGTTAGTGTAGCACAAGCATAGTACGGCTGACACTATTGCGCGACTCACGAAATTCTCAGAGCTTTTTTTATTGTATAACCAATATATTATTCAAATGTGTGACCTCAACTTATCCGCGGTTTAGACTAACATGTGGTTATAATGTACTAAAGTTTCAGATACATTAAGCGTCCAATTAGTTTTTCTGTTTGACAGCAAACATTAGGAATTAACCATACATACTTAAGATCAATCACATTTGAAGTATCCGAACTTTGTCAACAAGTACAAACTATATATAGTATTTGAGTATTGATGGCACAAAAGGGAGACGTATTGCCCATAGTTCACAGAATTTTATTTGTGTTAAACTGTACCATTACCTGTGATGCTACTTGTTGTTGGTGATGTCGTAGGGCTTGTTGTTGGAGAAGTAGTTGGACTAGTTGTTGGAGAAGTAGTAGGACTGGTTGTTGGAGAAGTAGTAGGGCTGGTTGTTGGAGAAGTAGTTGGACTTGTTGTTGGAGAAGTAGTTGGACTAGTTGTTGGAGAAGTAGTAGGACTGGTTGTTGGTGAAGTAGCAGGACTGGTTGTTGGAGAAGTAGTAGGACTGGTTGTTGGTGATGTCGTAGGGCTTGTTGTTGGAGAAGTAGTTGGACTAGTTGTTGGAGAAGTAGTAGGACTGGTTGTTGGAGAAGTAGCAGGACTGGTTGTTGGAGAAGTAGTAGGACTGGTTGTTGGTGAAGTAGCAGGACTGGTTGTTGGAGAAGTAGTAGGACTGGTTGTTGGTGAAGTAGCAGGACTGGTTGTTGGAGAGGTAGTAGGACTCGTAGTTGGAGAATTAGTAGGACTGGTGGTTGGAGAAGTAGTAGGACTGGTTGTCGGAGAAGTAGTAGGACTGGTTGTCGGAGAAGTAGTAGAACTGGTTGTTGGAGAAGTAGTTGGGCTTGTTGTTGGAGAAGTAGTTGGACTGGTCGTCGGTGATGTAGTCGGACTTGTTGCTGGAGAAGTAGCAGGACTTGTTGTTGGTGAAGTAGCAGGACTTGTTGTTGGTGAAGTAGTCGGACTGGTAGTTGGAGAGGTAGTAGGACTGGTTGTTAGAGAAGTAGTAGGACTGGTGGTTGGTGATGTCGTAGGACTGGTGGTTGGAGAGGTAGTCGGACTGTTGGTTGGAGAAGTAGTAGGACTTGTTGTCGGAGAAGTAGTAGGACTGGTTGTCTGAGAAGTAGTAGGGCTGGTTGTTGGAGAAGTAGTTGGACTTGTTGTTGGAGAAGTATTTGGACTGGTCGTTGGTGATGTAGTAGGACTTGTTGCTGGAGAAGTAGTAGGACTTGTTGTTGGAGAAGTAGTAGGACTGGTTGTTGGAGAAGTAGCAGGACTTGTTGTTGGTGAAGTAGTCGGACTGGTGGTTGGAGAGGTAGTAGGACTGGTTGTTGGAGAGGTAGTGGGGCTTGTTGTTGGTGAAGTAGTAGGACTGGTTGTTGGAGATGTCGTAGGACTTGTTGTTGGAGACGTAGTGGGACTGGTTGCCGGAGAAGTAGTCGGACTGGTCGTTGGCGATGTAGTTGGACTGGTTGTTGGAGACGTAGTCGGACTGGTCGTTGGTGATGTAGTTGGACTGGTTGTAGGAGACGTAGTAGGACTGGTTGTCAGTGAAGTAGTTGGACTGGTTGTTGGAGATGTTGTTGGACTGGTTGTTGGAGAGGTAGTCGGACTGGTGGTTGGAGAGGTGGTTGGACTGGTGGTTGGAGATATTGATATTGAAATTACTGGGTCAGTTGGTGGTGGCAAATTATCACTGGTGGTTGGAGAAGTAGTAGGACTGGTGGTTGAAATTACTGGGTCAGTTGGTGGCGGCAAATTATGATATAGTTTATTACATATTGCTACAAGATGATCAATTATCTGACATTCCAATGTATCGTCGTTACAGACATTATCAATTAATGTAGTGCAGGTTTCAACCGGTATTAGTGCACCTATTCCTATACAATTCATAAAATTTGTGCGTCTACACAGTGTTGCACAGAAATCAGAAAACATGAATAAAGCACAACATGTATCTTCATTAGCAGCACATGCATCTCTTGTCACTTGCTGAATATCATTACACTTCCTTATTGTTGAATAACAAACCTTAATCCAGTGAGAGGCATAATTGTATGGCATCCGAATATGAGCACTTGTCTTTGTATCATGTAGAGTGAACAAAAATAAAACGAAACACAAAGATTCAACGTATATGTTGCTCACCCACATGTTCTGGTCGTGGGAACTATATTCAAGAACTAGAATTATTGTTTTTGTGATATATATGTGTGTGGGATATTGCTAATCAACCGAGAATAAAGATAAAGGCATTTACACGTGTTTATCGTAATGGTGATCATGTATTTAAGATGTTTATCAAGTTGAAAAATTATGTAATTTTGACTATGTATATGGTGGAGATACTCTGAATTATCTATCTAGAAGTTACAGAGGTCCAACTATTTTTACTTTAAAGTTTTTCTAGTTGACATCATCGAATTATGAAATCTGCACCTCCTAACTAGTTGAGTGTATCTGATATCATTAAACCCTCCGGGGCGACCTTAACACCATTTATCGCAAGTTCAACAAGAGTTCTTATTAACCGTAATCTCGTTATCAAACGTTTAGTATTATTACGGATAAATTAGGCCTACCATTGGATTTATTATAGTGTAATTTCAGTCTCGGATAAACGAATACATGGCTCTTTGTCAAGTCCGCTATATAAACGAAGAAGGCGTCAATTTCTTTGATATAATTTATAAATCAAATGAAATGAAATGGGGTTTAACGTCCTACTGTTCTGCTCCGAACTGGGCTAATGAAGACGGGCATACGCCATACAGCGTGCTACGAGGGAAATTTTGCCCAGGCAGCGGCACTATCGCCTACTCTTATATCGAATTCCAACTGCCAAGGGATCTTTTACGCGCATTCCGATGTATACACGGGACCTCGGTTTTTCGTATCATCCGAAGGACTAGACAGCTGTCCTTGTCAGGCCCCCCGTTCTGCACCACTGACAAGGGGAAACCACGTCGGAAAATCTCGATGAACTTTCTCGGCCAATGCAGGGATCGAACACGTGACCTCCAGGATAGCGAGCCAGCGCCTTAACCAAGTAGCCACCGTGGCTCCCGATATAATTTATATCAGTTACGTAATTTTAATGTCAGTGAAAACAAAATGGACGAAACATTAATTGTTCTTATTCAGTTACAGAATGTCCCTCATAGCACACTGTATGGCGTTTGTCTGTTTTCATTAGCCAAGTTTGAGCAGAGCAATGGAAAATTAAAGCCCATTTCATTTCACTTTATTTCCACGAAGTTTGCTTTGTGTTTACACCCCCCCCCCCCCCCCCGCGACCGGTACTCTGCTCCTGTTCAATTTCTTACATCTTGACGAATTGTGTATACCCATACTTGCATTATTTTTGATTGAAGTAAATTTTAATAACGCAGTAATAAGAATAATGCAAACTGTATTGAGAGCACTGGTAGACTGATTAACCGTGTCATTGTTTTAAGGCTGTCCGTGATCCAAAAACTCTCTATTTGATTTTTATAATTAAATTTAGAATCCTTGTATTGTAAAATTCATTTTTATGAAGACATACGTTTAAATGAGAAAAAAACGTGCTTCCAAGGGTAAATGAATAGCTTCCTTTCGGACTCGCACCTTTTTATGCTTACGTCATGAAAATAATATTAATTAAATCAACTATCATAGCTATATTGGAGGTAGCAATTAATTGTCTTTAGCAGTAGGAGGAAACCGGAGGATCCGGAGAAAACCATGAGGTTGGCTAGGCGACCCTACTCCTTGTCACCCACAACCGGGGAATCGAGACCATGCACTTTATTCAATGACAGACCTTATGATACAACGTACACGCGCTAACCATTCGCCCCACAACTACAACCACATAGACTATTTGTGCAAATCTTGGTAATATATATGTTTGTTGGTACTTACTCATTACATTTTCTCTGTAAATACTGTACTGTATTTAATATAATATTGACTACAAAGTTTCAAGTCAATACCCAGGGATTGTGTTCAACGTTTTATGCATGTTTATTTACATTTCCAAGGTGGCAAACTGAAATTATTGACATTTTATAAAATATGGCGACATAGTGCGACATAATTATTTCCATGGATACTAGTATTCCCCAGGTCTATTTAATTGACAAATCAAAACAAACCCAGAGCAAATACTATCCAAATCATTCGGCTCTGACCAGTTTACGCTACGACGTGTTATGTAAACAATATCATCCAGCCAATGTAGAATACCTGTAAACTTTATAAAGGTCAGATATCTTGTACACGTGTATTAGACGGCTTTAGCAATATCTCTGTGAAGCAGATTAGATTCTCACATTTCCTGTTTTGTTGTTGATTGAGAAATTTTCACAGTTATCAAAGCTATTTCTGTGACCGTAGTAAATTATCTCCTCCGCTGGTTCGAGTATTCATGTTCCCACAAGTATATGTATGTGTATATTGTTATTGTGATTTTTTGTACAAATACGCTGATATTTGTCAAATAAAACATTGACAAGTAAAATAACACACCCCAGGGGTAAATTAGAACTTATTATTAACAGTTCGTTGGGAGTGTAATTAGCCCAAGGTCAGATCGAACTATTTCCCTTCACGGTATATAAAGTGAACAGAAAAATTTATCGTACATGAAATTGCCTGGGGATGTGACTAGTATTAAGCACGGTCAATATAATCAGTAATTTGACGTGTTTAACCCACTGTGAAGGGGATAGAGTCGGGGTTAAGACATTGTGGGTTATGTACGAACAATCATAATATCATCAATGTAACGGTATGTGTGATATCAAATCTTTCATGATTACCGTAGAATGCAAAATGGCAGAAAGTTCGGGACTAACACTTGGGTCAATTTTACTACAACAATTGGCTTGTGAGTAGGGGTCTTTAGCAATGGAAACAAGAAAACAGAAACAAAATGAAAATGAAATGAAATGTGGTTTAACGTCCTACTGTTCTACTCCGACTGGGCTAATGAAGACGGGCATACACCCGGACAGAGGTCATCCGACCTACTATTATATTGTCTTGGTGTATTTATTGGAACATTGTACTATGTATATGGGGTTTGATGGTCGAGTGGTCTAATGTGTAGGCCTTAGATCTGTCATTGAGTCTAGTGGCGTGGTTTCCACCAGTCCCTGCTTCGATTAAGAACCCAAGCGAAAGCAAATTATTGAAATAAAATCGGACCATATGTTAGTCCCGAATCAACTAGTTTTCTCTATCCCCTCTCTCTCTCTCTCTCTCTCTCTCTCTCTCTCTCATTAAATTACAACCAAAAATGAGTATATAAAAATAAAAACATACTAAATAGACGCGTCTATAATTTATAGTTTATTAATAAATACAATATAAATTATGAAAAAGTATAAATTATAAATGATAATTAAAACTACAATCATAAAAATAGTACATTATAAAAAAATCTCTCATTAAATTACAATCCAAAATATATAATAAGTGAAACAATGTGCTATCACATTACATCCATAAAAATAAATAATAAAAAAATAATATAAGCGCCTACTACTAAGATGTGTAGTTTATTAATAAATACAATGTAAATAACGGTTAAATACGAAATATAAGAAAATAAGTTAATAAAAAATTTCTCCTTTATTCATTGACGGATAATCATTGAATAATTTCGAATTTCATGCAATGGATCACATCATTTCACGTTTAACTTCATATTTCACAGATTGTGGTCTTAGTCGGAGCACATTAGACACAATTTCGTTGATAATAATGGGATTATGTATCAAACGACAACATGTACTCAATTAAACTATTTACCGTGTCTGAAAGTTCAGTCCAAACTATTGAACACTTTGCGTTGTGTAACTCAATGTACAGAATTAAACTATTTGCCGTGTCTGAAAATTCAGCCGAAGCTATTGACCCCTTCGTGTTACGTAACACGATGTAAAGAATTCAACTACTAGCCCAAACTACTGAATCGTTCGCGTTGTGTAACTCAAATAAAGAAGAATTGTTGGCTGTTGTGTTGTTTACCACACGACAAGGTAAACTAGACATGATTTACATATACCACTAGCCCACATGCGTCGGTTTGCAAACTGCGACAAGGCCAGCTGAGAACTGAAATGAACTGAAATGAAATGGGGTTTAACGTCCTACTGTTCTGCTCCTATACTAGGCTAATGAAGACGGGCATACGCCATACAGTGTGCTATGAGGGAAATTTTGCCTGGGCAGCGGCACTATCGCCTTATATCGAATTCCAACTGCCAAGGGATCTTTTACGCGCATTCCAATGTATACACGGGACCTCGGTTTTTCCTCTCATCCGAAGGACTAGACAGTTGTACTTGTCAGGCCACTGCACCACTGACAAGGGCAAACCACGTCGGAAAAAGCGGAGAACTGAATGACACGCCTAAATGTCTTTCACACTGATTATCATGGATTCAACTTCATTAAACATAACGTGATTACACGTTTGGTGTAAAGTTGTGTTCACACTGCAGGCCGAAGGCTTTTATCGAATTATTTTCTTTGTATACATACACAGGTAGTAATTTAATTGCAGTTAGAGAATGGCCGCCTTTCAATGTAGATTTTACTTTTGATTAAGATATGTTTTACTTGGGCGTATGTTTCGTTACTAACACTCTACAATTTTAGATATGGAAGAAACAGTTTGAAGGTAGAGAAGGACTCGTAGAATAAGATATGACGTCGTTAATTTGGTGTACAACGACTTGTGACTTCATCAAAATTGTTGTTACAATCTTGAACACCATCACAGATAAGGGTTGACGGCAGACAAACCGGATCGTTGCTTTTACATTTAAATGTTCCTGCAGAACATCCATCTGAAACAAAACATTCGATATTATAAATCGGTCAACGCATATATGGCATAACCTTTTCCAAAACAAATAGTTTATTTTATCACACTTGACAATTCGAAAACAAGGCAATAAGAGAGAGAGAGAGAGATGGGGTTTAATGTCCACTCGACACAAACTAGGTCATTTGGTTTAATTTTATTTCCATAATCCGCTTGCGCGTAGGGGTCTTTAGAAGTGGGAGGAAACCGGAGGACCCAGAGAAAACCCACGAAGTTGGACAGGCGACCCTTCTCCTTGTCACGTACAACCGGAGATTTGAAACCACGCCAGTTGACACAATGACAGACTTTATGCTACAGAACGCACGTGCTAACCATTCAATGCGAACCATGACCATTTAACTATCCATAAATAATAGACTGAGTAAAAAATAGGTTACGTGTCCTTGTTTTTAAATTAGTTCCGCTAAAACAGTCTACCGAAAATTCTCCGTCTGAATGACAGGCGGGAATAATCAAGACTACTTTTTTTTACGAAACATAACAGAAAGCTGGAACAATAAATTTAATTTAGAAACACGCACGTTAGGCAACTCAACAATAATTGTTTTAAGAACCTTGTTAAAGTAAAATGAAACTACTGTTAGTATCATGTTCTTGCCCAACGCAAGTATTTCAGAGATATTATTTGTACTAAACCAAAAGATGCCCGCCCCTAACAGTACAGTTAATGATAAAGCAATTTAAAAAATAAAACAAACTTATTATCTAAAGCTGCTACAATAGCCAAAAAGCTAAATATAACTGCTATTCAGAATCGTCAATAATAGATTTTTTTTATGGCTGTAATAGTTTATAGATGTGTAGAGAATTTCACGTGCGATGGCTATGTATAGACTCATACGGGTGTTATCGTACTGCGTGACTAGGCAGAAATCACTTCAAGACAAGCCACTGAAGCCTACACATTCGCCGTGTCGAGTTCAGCTTTCAGTAGGGATAATTTTCGCTGCACGGGGCACTGTACTATTATGAAAATAGTTAATTTCTGTTTTTCTAGTAGCCCTGTCCACAAACCCACTCTCTGCAGTTGTAAGTTGTGGTTAATTAACCGATCAAGATATATCAGCTATGCATACTTCTCAAATAACCGAACACAACTGACACTATTCTTAGCGATATATATATATACAATTTCAACCAATAGGAGGGGGGGGGGTCGAATGTAGATTTTATAAAAACGTAATCTTACTACAATTTTTGTTCGCCTCGTCTACGCCATTTGGAGTACAATCATCTGTTCCATCACACCATACTGATACCGGAAATTGAACACGCTGTGCTTGACCTACAATGTCACAATAGAAGATTCCTGAAAGAGTAAAAAAGTAATTGAGAATAAATATTGAACTAACTTTATATCTTTCGATCGATGACAAGCAAGAGAGAGAGAGAGAAATGGGGTTTAACGTCCAATCGACACAAACTAGGTCATTTCGGGACTAACATATGATTTAATTTTATTTCAATAATTCGCTTGCGCGTAGGGGTCTTTAGCAGTGGGGGGGAAACCGGAGGACCCGGAGAAAACCCACGAGGTTGGACAGGCGACCCTACTCCTTGTCACGTACAACCGGGGATTCGAAAAGACAAGCAATTTCCATCCAATAGTTTCATTACTTCTGTAACAAATGACGAAAAAACTAGAATCATATACACAGTAGGATTACCGTCAAACTAAAGTTAAAGAGTGACCATATAAAGCTACATACTGTGATGACACAACGATAATTTCATTCTATTGCCCTACTTTACGATTTACATTGTATCGCGACTCACAAATTTCCCAGATTCAGTAGATGTTTGAATTTGGATTTATTGTTTCGTTAGTTTTGCCACAATTGTACATATTAAATGTGAGCACCCCCCCCCACACACACACACCCCTTCCCCCACCAACACACCCACACAAACTTCGTTGATAAATACACATCACCAAGTTTTGTGTTCGCATTGATTTATTTTGTGTATTTTTGTCGAAAAACTGCTAAAAATAACCATTTGCCATAGTTACACGGTGCAATATCTATGTTTATCAGTTAACAACATTACCTGAGATTGTTGGGGATGTCGTAGGACTTGTAGTTGGAGAGGTGGTAGGGCTGGTGGTTGGAGACGTAGTCAGACTGGTTGTCTGGGACGTAATGGGGCTGGTTGTTGGTGAAGTAGTCGGACTGGTCGTTGGTGATGTAGTTGGACTGGTTGTAGGAGAAGTAGTAGGACTTGTTGTTGGAGACGTAGTTGGACTTGTTATTGGCGAAGTAATCGGACTGGTCGTTTGTGATGTAGTTGGACTGGTTGTAGGAGAAGTAGTAGGACTTGTTGTTGGAGATGTAGTCGGTGATGTAGTTGGACTTGTTGTCGGTGATGTAGCCGGACTGATTGTTGGCGATGTAGTTGGACTGGTTGTAGGAGAAGTAGTAGGACTTGTTGTTGGAGACGTAGTCGGTGATGTAGTTGGACTGGTAGTCGGTGATGTAGTTGGACTGGTTGTTGGCGAAGTAGTCGGACTGGTTGTTGGCGAAGTCGTCGGACTGGTCGTTGGTGATGTAGTTGGACTGGCTGTAGGAGAAGTAGTAGGACTTGTTGTTGGAGACGTAGTTGGACTTGTTGTTGGCGAAGTCGTTGGACTGGTTGTTGGCGAAGTAGTCGGACTGGTCGTTGGTGACGTAATTGGACTGGTTGTAGGAGAAGTATTAGGACTTGTCGTTGGAGACGTAGTCGGTGATGTAGTTGGGCTGGTTGTTGGTGATGTCGTAGGACTTGTTGTTGGAGACGTAGTCGGACTGGTTGTCGGAGACGTAGTTGGACTAGTTGTTGGTGATGTAGTAGGACTTGTTGTTGGAGATGTAGTAGGACTGGTTGTAGGAGACGTAGTAGGACTGGTTGTCGGAGACGTAGTAGGACTGGTTGTCGGCGAAGTAGTTGGGCTGGTTGTTGGTGAAGTAGTAGGACTGGTTGTTGGTGAAGCCGTAGGACTGGTCGTTGGTGAAGTATTCGGACTGGTCGTTGGCGATGTAGTTGGACTGGTTGTAGGAGAAGTGGTAGGACTTGTCGTTGGAGACGTAGTCGGTGATGTATTTGGGCTGGATGTTGGTGATGTCGTAGGACTTGTTGTTGGAGACGTAGTCGGACTGGTTGTCGGAGACGTAGTAGGACTGGTTGTCGGCGAAGTAGTTGGGCTGGTTGTTGGTGAAGTAGTAGGACTGGTTGTGGGTGATGCCGTAGGACTGGTCGTTGGTGAAGTAGTCGGACTGGTTGTAGGAGAAGTGGTAGGACTTGTCGTTGGAGACGTAGTCGGTGATGTAGTAGGGCTGGTTGTCGGCGAAGTAGTTGGACTGGTCGTTGGTGAAGTAGTCGGACTGGTCGTTGGTGAAGTAGTCGGACTGGTCGTTGGCGATGTAGTTGGACTTGTTGTAGGAGAAGTGGTAGGACTTGTCGTTGGAGACGTAGTCGGTGATGTAGTTGGGCTGGTTGTTGGTGATGTCGTAGGACTTGTTGTTGGAGACGTAGTCGGACTGGTTGTCGGAGACGTAGTTGGACTAGTTGTTGGTGATGTTGTAGGACTTGCTGTTGGAGATGTAGTCGGACTGGTTGTAGGAGACGTAGTAGGACTGGTTGTCGGCGAAGTAGTTGGGCTGGTTGTTGGTGAAGTAGTAGGACTGGTTGTTGGTGATGCCGTTGGACTGGTCGTTGGTGAAGTAGTCGGACTGGTTGTTGGTGATGCCGTAGGACTGGTCGTTGGTGAAGTAGTCGGACTGGTTGTAGGAGAAGTGGTATGACTTGTCGTTGGAGACGTAGTCGGTGATGTAGTTGGAGACGTAGTCGGACTGGTTGTTGGAGACGTAGTCGGACTCGTCGTTGGTGATGTAGTTGGACTTGTTGTAGGAGAAGTAGTAGGACTTGTTGTTGCAGACGTAGTTGGACTAGTTGTTGGTGATGTAGTAGGACTTGTTGTTGGAGATGTAGTCGGACTGGTTGTAGGAGACGTAGTAGGACTTGTTGTTGGAGATGTAGTTGGACTGGTTGTAGGAGAAGTGGTAGGACTTGTCGTTGGAGACGTAGTCGGTGATGTAGTTGGGCTGGTTGTTGGTGATGTCGTAGGACTTGTTGTTGGAGACGTAGTCGGACTGGTTGTCGGAGACGCCGTAGGACTGGTCGTTGGTGAAGTAGTCGGACTGGTTGTAGGAGAAGTGGTAGGACTTGTCGTTGGAGACGTAGTCGGTGATGTAGTTGGGCTGGTTGTTGGAGACGTAGTCGGACTGGTTGTCGGAGACGCCGTAGGACTGGTCGTTGGTGAAGTAGTCGGACTGGTTGTAGGAGAAGTGGTAGGACTTGTCGTTGGAGACGTAGTCGGTGATGTAGTAGGACTGGTTGTCGGCGAAGTAGTTGGACTGGTCGTTGGTGAAGTAGTCGGACTGGTCGTTGGTGAAGTAGTCGGACTGGTCGTTGGCGATGTAGTTGGACTGGTTGTAGGAGAATTGGTAGGACTTGTCGTTGGAGACGTAGTCGGTGATGTAGTTGGGCTGGTTGTTGGTGATGTCGTAGGACTTGTTGTTGGAGACGTAGTCGGACTGGTTGTCGGAGACGTAGTAGGACTGGTTGTCGGCGAAGTAGTTGGGCTGGTTGTTGGTGAAGTAGTAGGACTGGTTGTTGGTGATGCCGTAGGACTGGTCGTTGGTGAAGTAGTCGGACTGGTTGTAGGAGAAGTGGTAGGACTATTCGTTGGAGACGTAGTCGGTGATGTAGTTGGAGACGTAGTCGGACTGGTTGTTGGAGACGTAGTCGGACTCGTCGTTGGTGATGTAGTTGGACATGTTGTAGGAGAAGTAGTAGGACTTGTTGTTGCAGACGTAGTTGGACTAGTTGTTGGTGATGTAGTAGGACTTGTTGTTGGAGATGTAGTCGGACTGGTTGTAGGAGACGTAGTAGGACTTGTTGTTGGAGATGTAGTTGGACTGGTTGTAGGAGAAGTGGTAGGACTTGTCGTTGGAGACGTAGTCGGTGATGTAGTTGGGCTGGTTGTTGGTGATGTCGTAGGACTTGTTGTTGGAGACGTAGTCGGACTGGTTGTCGGAGACGCCGTAGGACTGGTCGTTGGTGAAGTAGTCGGACTGGTTGTAGGAGAAGTGGTAGGACTTGTCGTTGGAGACGTAGTCGGTGATGTATTTGCGCTGGTTGTTGGTGATGTCGTAGGACTTGTTGTTGGAGACGTAGTCGGACTGGTTGTCGGAGACGTAGTAGGACTGGTTGTCGGCGAAGTAGTAGGACTGGTCGTTGGTGAAGTAGTCGGACTGGTTGTAGGAGAAGTGGTAGGACTTGTCGTTGGAGACGTAGTCGGTGATGTATTTGGGCTGGTTGTTGGTGATGTCGTAGGACTTGTTGTTGGAGACGTAGTCGGACTGGTTGTCGGAGACGTAGTAGGACTGGTTGTCGGCGAAGTAGTTGGGCTGGTTGTTGGTGAAGTAGTAGGACTGGTTGTTGGTGATGCCGTAGGACTGGTCGTTGGTGAAGTAGTCGGACTGGTTGTAGGAGAAGTGGTAGGACTTGTCGTTGGAGACGTAGTCGGTGATGTAGTAGGACTGGTTGTCGGCGAAGTAGTTGGACTGGTCGTTGCTGAAGTAGTCGGACTGGTCGTTGGTGAAGTAGTCGGACTGGTTGTAGGAGAAGTGGTAGGACTTGTCGTTGGAGACGTAGTCGGTGATGTAGTTGGGCTGGTTGTTGGTGATGTCGTAGGACTTGTTGTTGGAGACGTAGTCGGACTGGTTGTCGGAGACGCCGTAGGACTGGTCGTTGGTGAAGTAGTCGGACTGGTTGTAGGAGAAGTGGTAGGACTTGTCGTTGGAGACGTAGTCGGTGATGTATTTGGGCTGGTTGTTGGTGATGTCGTAGGACTTGTTGTTGGAGACGTAGTCGGACTGGTTGTCGGAGACGTAGTAGGACTGGTTGTCGGCGAAGTAGTTGGGCTGGTTGTTGGTGAAGTAGTAGGACTGGTTGTTGGTGATGCCGTAGGACTGGTCGTTGGTGAAGTAGTCGGACTGGTTGTAGGAGAAGTGGTAGGACTTGTCGTTGGAGACGTAGTAGGACTTGTTGTTGGAGATGTGGTTGGACTGGTTGTAGGAGAAGTGGTAGGACTTGTCGTTGGAGACGTAGTCGGTGATGTAGTTGGGCTGGTTGTTGGTGATGTCGTAGGACTTGTTGTTGGAGACGTAGTCGGACTGGTTGTCGGAGACGCCGTAGGACTGGTCGTTGGTGAAGTAGTTGGGCTGGTTGTTGGTGAAGTAGTAGGACTGGTTGTTGGTGATGCCGTAGGACTGGTCGTTGGTGAAGTAGTCGGACTGGTTGTAGGAGAAGTGGTAGGACTTGTCGTTGGAGACGTAGTCGGTGATGTAGTAGGACTGGTTGTCGGCGAAGTAGTTGGACTGGTCGTTGGTGAAGTAGTCGGACTGGTCGTTGGTGAAGTAGTCGGACTGGTCGTTGGCGATGTAGTTGGACTGGTTGTAGGAGAATTGGTAGGACTTGTCGTTGGAGACGTAGTCGGTGATGTAGTTGGGCTGGTTGTTGGTGATGTCGTAGGACTTGTTGTTGGAGACGTAGTCGGACTGGTTGTCGGAGACGTAGTAGGACTGGTTGTCGGCGAAGTAGTTGGGCTGGTTGTTGGTGAAGTAGTAGGACTGGTTGTTGGTGATGCCGTAGGACTGGTCGTTGGTGAAGTAGTCGGACTGGTTGTAGGAGAAGTGGTAGGACTTGTCGTTGGAGACGTAGTCGGTGATGTAGTTGGAGACGTAGTCGGACTGGTTGTTGGAGACGTAGTCGGACTCGTCGTTGGTGATGTAGTTGGACTTGTTGTAGGAGAAGTAGTAGGACTTGTTGTTGCAGACGTAGTTGGACTAGTTGTTGGTGATGTAGTAGGACTTGTTGTTGGAGATGTAGTCGGACTGGTTGTAGGAGACGTAGTAGGACTTGTTGTTGGAGATGTGGTTGGACTGGTTGTAGGAGAAGTGGTAGGACTTGTCGTTGGAGACGTAGTCGGTGATGTAGTTGGGCTGGTTGTTGGTGATGTCGTAGGACTTGTTGTTGGAGACGTAGTCGGACTGGTTGTCGGAGACGCCGTAGGACTGGTCGTTGGTGAAGTAGTCGGACTGGTTGTAGGAGAAGTGGTAGGACTTGTCGTTGGAGACGTAGTCGGTGATGTATTTGGGCTGGTTGTTGGTGATGTCGTAGGACTTGTTGTTGGAGACGTAGTCGGACTGGTTGTCGGAGACGTAGTAGGACTGGTTGTCGGCGAAGTAGTTGGGCTGGTTGTTGGTGAAGTAGTAGGACTGGTTGTTGGTGATGCCGTAGGACTGGTCGTTGGTGAAGTAGTCGGACTGGTTGTAGGAGAAGTGGTAGGACTTGTCGTTGGAGACGTAGTCGGTGATGTAGTAGGGCTGGTTGTCGGCGAAGTAGTTGGACTGGTCGTTGGTGAAGTAGTCGGACTGGTCGTTGGTGAAGTAGTCGGACTGGTCGTTGGCGATGTAGTTGGACTTGTTGTAGGAGAAGTGGTAGGACTTGTCGTTGGAGACGTAGTCGGTGATGTAGTTGGGCTGGTTGTTGGTGATGTCGTAGGACTTGTTGTTGGAGACGTAGTCGGACTGGTTGTCGGAGACGTAGTAGGACTGGTTGTCGGCGAAGTAGTTGGGCTGGTTGTTGGTGAAGTAGTAGGACTGGTTGTTGGTGATGCCGTAGGACTGGTCGTTGGTGAAGTAGTCGGACTGGTTGTAGGAGAAGTGGTAGGACTTGTCGTTGGAGACGTAGTCGGTGATGTAGTTGGAGACGTAGTCGGACTGGTTGTTGGAGACGTAGTCGGACTCGTCGTTGGTGATGTAGTTGGACTTGTTGTAGGAGAAGTAGTAGGACTTGTTGTTGCAGACGTAGTTGGACTAGTTGTTGGTGATGTAGTAGGACTTGTTGTTGGAGATGTAGTCGGACTGGTTGTAGGAGACGTAGTAGGACTTGTTGTTGGAGATGTAGTTGGACTGGTTGTAGGAGAAGTGGTAGGACTTGTCGTTGGAGACGTAGTCGGTGATGTAGTTGGGCTGGTTGTTGGTGATGTCGTAGGACTTGTTGTTGGAGACGTAGTCGGACTGGTTGTCGGAGACGCCGTAGGACTGGTCGTTGGTGAAGTAGTCGGACTGGTTGTAGGAGAAGTGGTAGGACTTGTCGTTGGAGACGTAGTCGGTGATGTATTTGGGCTGGTTGTTGGTGATGTCGTAGGACTTGTTGTTGGAGACGTAGTCGGACTGGTTGTCGGAGACGTAGTTGGACTAGTTGTTGGTGATGTAGTAGGACTTGTTGTTGGAGATGTAGTAGGACTGGTTGTAGGAGACGTAGTAGGACTGGTTGCCGGAGACGTAGTAGGTGTGGTTGTCGGCGAAGTAGTTGGGCTGGTTGTTGGTGAAGTAGTAGGACTGGTTGTTGGTGATGCCGTAGGACTGGTGGTTGGTGAAGTAGTCGGACTGGTCGTTGGCGATGTAGTTGGACTGGTTGTAGGAGAAGTGGTAGGACTTGTCGTTGGAGACGTAGTCGGTGATGTAGTTGGGCTGGTTGTTGGTGATGTCGTAGGACTTGTTGTTGGAGACGTAGTCGGACTGGTTGTCGGAGACGTAGTAGGACTAGTTGTTGGTGATGTAGTAGGACTTGTTGTTGGTGAAGTAGTAGGACTGGTTGTTGGTGATGCCGTAGGACTGGTCGTTGGTGAAGTAGTCGGACTGGTTGTAGGAGAAGTGGTAGGACTTGTCGTTGGAGACGTAGTCGGTGATGTAGTAGGACTGGTTGTCGGCGAAGTAGTTGGACTGGTCGTTGGTGAAGTAGTCGGACTGGTCGTTGGTGAAGTAGTCGGACTGGTCGTTGGCGATGTAGTTGGACTGGTTGTAGGAGAAGTGGTAGGACTTGTCGTTGGAGACGTAGTCGGTGATGTAGTTGGGCTGGTTGTTGGTGATGTCGTAGGACTTGTTGTTGGAGACGTAGTCGGACTGGTTGTCGGAGACGTAGTAGGACTGGTTGTCGGCGAAGTAGTTGGGCTGGTTGTTGGTGAAGTAGTAGGACTGGTTGTTGGTGATGCCGTAGGACTGGTCGTTGGTGAAGTAGTCGGACTGGTTGTAGGAGAAGTGGTAGGACTTGTCGTTGGAGACGTAGTCGGTGATGTAGTTGGGCTGGTTGTTGGTGATGTCGTAGGACTTGTTGTTGGAGACGTAGTCGGACTGGTTGTCGGAGACGTAGTTGGACTAGTTGTTGGTGATGTTGTAGGACTTGCTGTTGGAGATGTAGTCGGACTGGTTGTAGGAGACGTAGTAGGACTGGTTGTCGGCGAAGTAGTTGGGCTGGTTGTTGGTGAAGTAGTAGGACTGGTTGTTGGTGATGCCGTTGGACTGGTCGTTGGTGAAGTAGTCGGACTGGTCGTTGGCGATGTAGTTGGACTGGTTGTAGGAGAAGTGGTAGGACTTGTCGTTGGAGACGTAGTCGGTGATGTAGTTGGGCTGGTTGTTGGTGATGTCGTAGGACTTGTTGTTGGAGACGTTGTCGGACTAGTTGTCGGAGACGTAGTAGGGCTGGTTGTTGGAGATGTTGTTGGACTGGTCGTTGGTGAAGTAGTAGGACTTGTTGTTGGAGATGTTGTCGGAGACGTAGTAGGACTGGTTGTTGGTGAAGTAGTCGGACTCGTCGTTGGTGATGTAGTTGGACTTGTTGTAGGAGAAGTAGTAGGACTTGTTGTTGCAGACGTAGTTGGACTAGTTGTTGGTGATGTAGTAGGACTTGTTGTTGGAGATGTAGTCGGACTGGTTGTAGGAGACGTAGTAGGACTTGTTGTTGGAGACGTAGTTGGACTTGTTGTTGGAGATGTAGTTGGGCTGGTTATTGGTGAAGTAGTAGGACTGGTTGTTGGTGATGCCGTAGGACTGGTCGTTGGTGAAGTAGTCGGGCTGGTCGTTGGCGATGTAGTTGGACTGGTTGTAGGAGAAGTGGCAGGACTTGTCGTTGGAGACGTAGTCGGTGATGTAGTTGGGCTGGTTGTTGGTGATGTGGTTGGACTGTTCGTTGGTGAAGTAGTTGGACTTGTCGTTGGTGAAGTAGTCGGGCTGGTCGTTGGCGATGTAGTTGGACTGGTTGTAGGAGAAGTGGCAGGACTTGTCGTTGGAGACGTAGTCGGTGATGTAGTTGGGCTGGTTATTGGTGATGTGGTTGGACTTTTCGTTGGTGAAGTAGTTGGACTTGTCGTTGGAGATGTTGTTGGAGAAGTATTAGGACTGGTTGTTGGAGATGTGGTTGGACTGGTTGTCGGTGATGTAGTAGGACTTGTAGTTGGAGATGTTGTTGGAGAATTAGTAGGACTGGTTGTTGGTGATGTCGCAGGACTTGTTGTTGGCGACGTAGTAGGACTTGTTTCTGGGGATTCGTTTTGATCTATCAATGGTGAAGTATTAGGACTTGTCATTGGAGAAGTAAATGTTATTGAAATTTCTGGTTCTGTTGGTTTTGGTAAATTATCAAATATTTGATGACATATTTCAATAAGTCGACTAATTGTCCGACATTCCAAAGTATCTTCCCTACAAGCATTTTCAATTAATGTAGTACAGGCTCCACGGGTTATCAAATCACCTATCCCTGCATAATTGCCAGAGTCTGAGTTTCTACACAGTGTTGCACAAAAATCAGAAAACGCGAATAAAGCACAGCAGGTATCTTCATTAGCAGCACATGCATCTCTTGTCACTTGCTGAATATCATTACACGCCATTGAATCAAAAACATTTCCCAAATCAGTAACAGGGCTGAATGGTACCCGGAAAAAAGAATGCGGCATCCGAAAATAAGAATGTGGCATCCGAAAAGAAGGATGTGCCTTGGTATCCTGCAACGTTAACATGAGTAAAACTAAATACAAAGATCCCACGCGCATCTTGCCCATCTAAACATTAAAACTGTTCTGATCATTGACATGCTT
Source organism: Patella vulgata (assembly GCF_932274485.2). NCBI lineage: Eukaryota > Metazoa > Mollusca > Gastropoda > Patellidae > Patella > Patella vulgata. The sequence goes on from NC_065880.2 coordinate 1,613,659, forward strand.
TAAAGGAAATGAAATGGTGGTTTTTATTATATATATATAGATGTGTATAGGGTTTGGCTAATCAACCGAAAACAAAGATAATGTCATAATGATAATTTAAGCATGTTTTATCTTAATGATGATCGTCTATATCAGCTGTTAATCCAGCTGAAGAATGATGTAATGATGGGGATATTATATAGACCATGGTTGATATTTGTCCAACGCCTAAGGCATGTGGACATGATACATTACCCATTTTAAATGTTTCAGATACGACGACGGGATATCGACCGATTTATGGAGCGTCTTGTTTTGCCTGTGGGAATTGGAACTTAGAAGTGGTAGGGGACAAACACGATTAATTTACTATTTACTTTATCAACCATGCTTTCCTTGGGATTTTCTTGTCTTTGGAGCTATATTTTAAATTGAAGTGGCTTGTCTGGTTCTGTTATTCGTGAATTGTTCCCCTTTGCTTTATCTTAGCTCGCTAGGATGTATTAGAATAAATGAATTTGTAAGTCAGTTATCTTAAAACAATAGTAAAAAAAAAGAATAAGTTTGTCTGGAAAGTCACGCGTATTTAAAAATGTATATAGACGCTGTTCATGTTCGTAGGTTACCAATCCACCCCTTAGTCCCATTTTCTTACTTTTATAGATATTAGAATATTAGTTATATTAGCACTAGTATCGGAATGATCGAAAAGGATGAACGATGAAAATATCGAATTGTTTATCGACAATTTACTTCTCTGCAGACATTATTGTTTCTCACATAAAGACCCACTGTCATAATTTTATTGTCAGATAGTAGCTTATGTGTGTGATAAATCGATAAACTCGGTATGGTTATCTTCCTAATACCATTAAGCTAGGTCTACTCTCTGATTGGCGGATTAAAGGTCTATATTTCAATAATTCGTTTGTGCGTATCGAGGTCGTTAGCAGTGGGAGGAAACTGGAGACCGTGTCTATTCATTTAGGTGTTAATGACATCGCCGCGACATCGTCGCCTGTGGATATATACCGTAGAAAATTAGAATTTGTTCAACAGTGACAATATTCAAAGGATAGGTAAAATTTTTGACAAGGGGGGATTTTTCAAAGGCGCCTGGTTTGGAACCGGAATCATTTAAAAGACAAAGAAGACGCGTTAATAAGTCATTAAAAGACAGATATAAAGATAAATTCGTGTGCTTTCCTGACATATTATACCTAAATGATTTTTTACAGAACCGAGTGCACTTGTAGACAGCGTGTTATACTAAAATCACCAGGATGAAGAAACAACTATAGTACAAGAAGACCGTTAAATGAACATTTTTAACCAACCTCTAAAATACTATTTTATTTGGATGTTTGGTTGTTTATTTTATAAACTGATTTTATTTTAATGCATTTTTTAAATCTTTGTTAATTTCTTTTGAAACTCTTTTTATTTTATGTTATGTTATATATTGATATGCTTTTAACGTGGAATATTGTATGAATTCACTATAGTTGAGGCATCTAAAATAACTCGTTTTCCTTATTTTAACTTCGTTGTCTTGGAAACAAACAGATGATTAATCTGAATAGCAATGTAAAATCTATTTATCGGTTGTAAAGGAAAATAAATGCGCAAATTATCGATTATTCGTTGCAATTATTATACTGATGTGCTGCTAATTGACGATATTAGGTTTGTATTTTATAATATTGGGTAGTATTTGATAAGTATTTGGTAGTATTGGGTTATTATTTTGTTGTGTGTTTCGTATAGGGAGGCAAATGGAACAGCCAGACATCGCTAATCACATTTCCCATGATATATCTCACTATTTTTGGAAAAAAATCAAGTAATATGGTAATTTGGCACCATTATGTTGTAGTATGTGTTGATATTGGGGTGGTATTGGGTAGTATTGGGTATAACGTCCCGCCGCTCAAAAATACAAATATTGAGAACGAGAGAACGTGTAATTTGTATTCTTCCGAGAAAACCCCACACCAACCTACCGCTTTCCCCCAGAAAAGACTTCAGTGCAAGGGCTCCCCTTTATCCAATACTATTTAAGACACATAAGCCATGTGTAATGAAACCTCTAAAATACTATTTTATTTGGATGTTTGGCTGTTTATTTTATAAACTGATTTTATTTTAATAAAAATCCCATGACAGTTGGAATTCGATAACGAGTCGGAGCAGAACAGTAGGACGTTAAACTTTGTTGCTTGGACTAATTCTGATATCAATTGATCCAGGTTCCCTGGCAACAGAAATCGTCCCTGCTTTGAGTTGGTAATAGAGGCAATTTACGAACAATTACATTTGAAATTTAAAATGTGTTTATTTAAAAACTAAATACTTTTATATTTTTAATCAGTAATGCTAGGTTCCCATTATCACGATTCGTGCTACGATTGAAATCGTGGTTTTAATCGTGGAGTAATCGTAGTGATACTATCAGGTCTTGTCATATATCGAGGCAATCGTGTTGACGGCATCGAAACGCATCCGGACGTGTCTGCACGTAGTAGATCGTGTACCCAATAGGTCTATCGTAAGGCATCACACGACAGTGGGAAACTCATATAACACAATTACCATATATATATATTTTAATTAATACAATATATACTAATAATAAACTCTGAAAATACAATGGAATATTTAAATAGCCGGTAGCAGCAAATTGTTAGGTCCACCCATAACCCTAACCCTTCAAGTCAAATTTCAACAAAATAAAATGATTACAAAACTGTAACATTCACAGTTGGAGAACAGAGGCCACATAGTTACCGAACGTATTGTCGTTACCTCGACGCTGTGCTAGAATTAGAAATGTACAAGTTAAGTGAATATCTAATTAGAGTTAAGAATAAACCTAAATCTGTTCATGTTTCTGAAATACAATATTCAGGGATAGGACAATCTATTTCGAACTGAGGACAAACCAATTGTATGAAATAAGTGGTTCCGAAATTACCTGGGTATTTTATTACCCCCCCCCTCTCTCTCTCACACACTACATTCCAGTTGGCGTGCAACGACTGGTAACCTCGTCAAAACCGTTAGGGCAATCCTGAACGCCGTTACAGATATTGGTTGCAGTCTGGCATGTATTGTCGCTGTTTCGGCATTTAAAAGTTCCCGGGGAACAGCCATCTACAACAAATTTAAAAAGTATTATTTATGTTATCAACTAGATAAGAATTTTAAGAATTATACACGAGATCCACTCTTTCCTATAAATAGATTGTTAGACCAATTAATGGTGTCTTCTCTCCGCGGGAGAGAGAAAGATGGGGTTTAACGTCCACTAGACACATGGTTCATATTTATAATTTTAGGGGAAAACCCACGAGATTGGACAGGCGACCCAACTCCCTGTCACGTACAAGCGGGAAATTGAAACCACACCACTTGACTCAATGTGTGTGTGTGAGAGAGAGAGAGAGAGAGAGAGAGAGAGAGAGAAATGGGGTTTAACGTCTACCCGACACAAACTAGGTCATTTCGGGACTAACATATGGTTCAGTTTTATTTCAATAATTCGCTTATGCGTAGGGGTCTTTAACCGTGGGAGGTAACCTGGTGACCTGGAGAAATCCCACGAGATTGGACAGTCGACCCTACTCCTTGTCACGTACAACCGGGGAATCGAGACCACGCCAGTTGACTCAATGACAAACCTTATGATACAGCGCGCACGCCCTAACCAGCCGGCCATCAAACACCCTTCTGAACTGGAAATTGTGGATCTTTTTTTTAAAATCAACTAGTAATTAATAACCCATAGTTTATCAACACATTTTCTGGGTTGGATAAAGAATTTCGACCAGAAGCTGGTCCTATAATACAACTTACTACAATTATTGGACATTTCATCTTCGCCATTTTGTGTACAGTCGATATTTCCGTCACACCAAAGTAATACCGGAAAAGGAACACGCATTGGTTGCATGGCGATATTACAGTAGAATATACCTGTAAAATACGTGCAGTAAAATCAAAACAACAGCTCTTCTTTTTTAAAAATGCATTATGGAAGAGCTAAATTTGCCTATTGCAGGTCTTTATTTATGAAATGTTATCTAAATTATTAATTAGACATTAATTAATTTATCCAGACAATAATCAACTCTCGGTGTCATCGCTTGTCTGCGATATTTAACGGATCTCGGTTCAGAGTGTGGCAATAATGACAAATGAATATATGGTTACAAACAAGATGTGAGTGTTTTAGTTGTGGTAAGATCTTAGCTAGTGTTTATAATTTCTTATCGTAGCAATATCCAAATCTCGCGGGTCTTCGAATCCATTTACATCTCGGTCATTCGGTGGACAAATGATGCGATTATGGACGTCCTATAAATAAATTTCGTGATGTTTATAATACTAAAACAGACGAACAAACTCCCAAACTCACCTGGATTAGGACTAGTTGTGGGCGAAGTGGTAGGGCTTGTTGTTTCGGAAGTGGCGGGACGGGTCGTTTCTGAGGTAGTTGGACTTGTTGTTGGAGACGTGGCAGGACTGGTTATTGGTGACGTAGGACGACTGGTCGTTTGTGAGGTAGTTGGACTGGTTGTTGGTGACGTAGGACGACTTGGTGTTGGAGACGTTGTTGGCGAGGTGGTGGGACTAGTTGTGGGAGAGGTTGTTGAACTGGTTGTTGGAGAGGTTGTTGGGCTGGCTGCTGGAGTTCTAGGTAGATTATCATATATCACGTCACATATTTCAATAAGATGATTTATTACACTACACTTTAAAGTGTGTCCCTCACAAACACTGTTAACTAATGTAACACACGATTCAAATGTTATAATATCCTCAGCTACCTTCAACGCATATAAATTTGGAATAGTACATTGATTTGCACAAAAATCCGAAAACGAATATAAGGCACAACAGCTAACTTCGTTAGCAGTACATATATCTCTTGTAATATTCTGTATATCATCACATTTGGTTAGTAATTTAAAATAAACCTTGATCAGATCAAACGGGTATTCAGTTGAAATCAAAATTGAGTCATTTTCTTTCAGACAGCATAAGCTCAACAAACATAAAAGTTTGACGTACATGGTATCTGGAGATGACAGGAAATTCCTCTAATTTTCTAAATGCTGAAAGGTATAAGTACAGGTTTGTGAGGGGAAAAAGTTCAAGAATGTCAAACTAATCAGTAAATATGACATGTTTAATTCACCGGAAAGAGGATAGAACCGGGGTTAACAAATACTGCACTTATTATTTCAGGTAAGTTCGAATTAATGATAATACTAAGACAGCGACACATATTTAATTTAAAAGGTTGCTCAGGACAAACTACATCAAAATAACTGTACATAATGCGACACACACACACACACACACAAATTACTCAGTAACTACATTACTGATTTGAATACCTGCTCAGATAGCAAAATAAATATCACATGTTAATTACAAGCACTGAAACGTTAGGATTATTATAAAACGATGAATTATTATGTGCCACCATGTATATATTTACTAAAGCTATGATTCGTGGATTGATCATGGAGAGAGAGGGGGGCGGGGGGTTGTATTGGTCTTTAACTGTGGGAGAAAACCAACGAGGTTGGGCAGGCGATCCCACTCCATGTCAAGTAAAAGCGGGGAATCGAAACGCAATGACAAACCCTGCAATCCAACGCACACGCCTTAACCACTCGGTCCCCAAACACCATAAAGTAATAATATTAGATGTAAACCATCAGGTATTTAAAATATAACACCAGTGTCAAAAATAGAAATTAATAATACATCATATGATCAATTACACGTAAACATCTATTTTGAGACTTTAAAGCAGCATTTTTTTTTATCATTTTATCAACGTCTATGGAATACAATTGCTGATTATTACGTTTCGAATATTTCTTCTCTAGTCATTACCTTTGCTTAGTCCAAACATCGCTTAGTAATTGTATTCCATAGAATTACGACCTGTATATACACTTCAATTACTAAATACCAATGAAACAATTTAGTTTTTATCAATGTGTTGGCATTTCGAGTAATAACAGTCCGATAAATTTTAAACAAGGAGTATTTATCCCCTAATTAATATGTGCTTTGTAACCCATTCCAGGTTCCGAGGGACATTTGGCTCCTTTAAAGGGCGGATAGCTCTACTTTTTCGAACCTTAAAGAAGCAATATAGTTATTATCGTACTTTGCATGGAATTACACCATGCTATATTATTGTCATCAGCAAACTTATTGAATTTTACACAGCTTTCATTCTTAAATTGGTAGGCTATCAAAATAAGGTTTGTTTACTGTGATACTATGGAAGCCTGTTGTGGCCATTTTACAATCTCGACTTCCCAGAGCGAACTAAGGATTTGCAAACGCAAGAAATCAATGACCAAGATAAGATCGAAAAGGACCAGGTTTACAGTAATTAAGTAACATTTTGAGATGAACAATGAACATCATACAATATTACACGTTAAAAGCATATCAATATATAACATAACATAAAATAAAAAAAAGTTTTAAAAGAAATTAACAAAGATTCAAAAATGCATTAAAATAACCATCCGAATAAAAGAGTATTTTAGGGTTTGATTTAAAAATGTTCATTTAAGGGTCTTGTGGCCTACTCAAGTCTTGGAAACCAACTGCAAAGCCAAAGATGATTAATCTGAGGAGCAATCTAAAATCGATTTATGGGTTGTAAAGGGAGATAACTGGGTAAACATTTAATTTGTCTGAATAATATCGAATATTCGTTGCAGTAATTATACTAATGTGCTGTTATTTGACAATATTAGGTTGTTATTTGATCATATATGGTAGTATTTGATGAGTATTTGGTAGTATTGGGTTAATAGTGGCTTGTTTTGGGTGGTATAGGGGGGGGGGGCAAATGGAACAGCCAGACATCGGTTTCGCATTTGAAGTACATTACCCGCGATATAGCTCTCTATTTTTGAAAAAATCAAATGATCTGTCTATTTTGCATCATTATGTTGTAGTATTGGGTAAATCGTCCCACCCCGTTTCTTTTGCCCCTGCTTGTCCGTTATACACGGATTAATTTTTATGTCGTTTGTAAATCAGGTATTTTTTAATTTCTTCCGTATTGCCTTCTTGGATATATTTATTTGTTCATCACAAACAAATAGAGTACTCATTAAAACTGGACATTGTGTCTTGCGTATTGGATATTAGGATCACATATTTTCACGGCAAGATAGCAACATCAATATTGATTGAAATGGAATAATATTGAATTTTAATTCATGCTTTAAATTTTGAATGTTATGGACAATATTGAAATTCTAGGTTTTGCTCCTTTAATATAGAATATAACAGACGATTGGGCAATCCATGTATTTCCACAATAAATAAGAGCGTATAAATATGACTGGAAGAGTTACAAGATGGGCGGACAATAATACGTGGATAGTAAAGCTTATGATGAATAAAACAAGAGAGTGGTAATTATGTATCAGGGATTGTGTAAATCTATTACTATTATGTATCAGGAATTGTGTAAATAACTGTGTTATTAGTAAATGTATTAATATTATGGTAATGGAAAGTTTAATGATTAAGTACACCATATCGTATTAGTGATATATATTCTGCTTTTTACTGAAAATAGTATTAGCATTTCAGTCGCCACACACTATTTAATCTAAAATTGATACACAAAACATTACATTAGATCGGATTCCAAACACTGGCCAGTGTTATCTCAAATAAATGTCTATATAATTTGGTTACTATACACATTACCATACTGGTGTGTGGAAGGAATCTGTTTTACAGAGAACCGATTGACGTAAAGAGCTGGGGTAATATAAGGTCTATTGCAGGTTGTTAACTGATAGTATTACAGGAATCATGCTACTAACTTTGTTTCTTCTGTCGTTACTTTGTGTATGTTCTGTGGACACCATGGACAGTCCTATGACGAGACTCCATAAGAATATATTCAAAGGATACAATCCTGATGTTAGACCTGTAATGAATGCCTCAATTCCCACCGACGTGACGATCACCCTTGGGTTACAAGCCGTTAGGAAAATAGAGGAAAACATGGAGACAATGGTAACAACATTTTGGTTTGAATTAACATGGCAGGATGCATTCTTGAACTGGAATATGTCCGACTATGAGAATATTGAACTGACATCCATGCCAGCTAAGAAGATTTGGACACCGGATATATACATAAGCAATAGTAGATCCAACAAGCCGTATTTGTTTACGCCAGATAACTATGTGCTGTCTATTCAGCATAACGGTACTATCGTATGGTATGTTGGGGGGTCAGTTGAAACACACTGTAAATTAAATGTTAGAATATTTCCAATTGATACACAAATCTGTGCTATTGAAATTGCTCAATGGTCCAGCTATGCAAGTCAAGTGCGCCTGGCGGCAAACGGTCATCTAGCAAATTGCATGTTTGAGCCTAGCGGAACTTGGAAGTTAGCAGGGTTATCCGTGAAAGAAGAAACTATATGTAGTGAACTGCAACAAATGGTGAAATTTGAACTTACTTTAACGAGATTACCACTATTTTATATAATAGCCATTATTATACCCGTTTGTCTTTTAACAATTTTAAATCCAGTTGTTTTTCTCGTACCAGTGGAATCCGGAGAAAAAATTTCCTTGGCAATATCTATCCTCTTGTCCTATTCGGTGATTCTTGCTTCACTTACACAAGAATTACCAGAAGCTTCCGACAATATAAGTGTTCTAGGAGGTTATGTGTGTTCCATGCTGTGTTTAAAAGTTGTCACTGTTGTGTCATCTGTGGCTATTGTATCGCTATATCACCGTTCAAGAACAATTCCAGTGACTGGTGTATATCTGTGGTTAGCAACATTTAGAAAATCTAAATATTGGTCTAAAGAAGAAGCCGGTGATGAACACATTATAACATGGCAGGATATATCGGAATCAGCAGATCGTTTCATGTTTAACTTAATGACTGTACTCATATTGATCATATCAATCATTTGTTTAATCTTAATCTGTCAATAACTGGATTATGTAGTACATAGGATGTTTGATTAGGTCTAAATATTAAGATCACCTGCAGCTTTCGCCAAGGTCACAAGATGTTAACACGAGTAGCTCTGACAATCGCTTACCCTAACAATGTTTACATCTAGTGACCTTGACGAAATCTGCAGGTGGTCTTAAATATTTAGACCTGGGTTTCTCCGGGTTCTCCAACTACTAAAGACTACATGCAAGTCCCGAAATTACGTAGTTTATGTCGATTAGACGTCAAACCCCATTTATCTCTCTCCCTTTTGTGTATTGCATAAACATACATTATGCAAGGGCTAAATATGCCTATTGTAGATCTTTCTTTAGGCGATCCAGACCATAATCAACTCTCGATTGCATCGCTAGCCTGCGATGTTTATTGGATTTAGGTTCCGATTTGCTGTTCGACTCTCATTCATAATTAAATCAAAAAATGGATAATCGGGACTATGTTGTTATCCTATTGACATTAGTAATTATGATCGAGGCTAGCCTCAATATTCAATCGCTAAAATCTCGGTTCAGAGTGGATCAACTTGTATGAAATTTTCAGCATATTCCCTTTAAATTATCTAGTTTTTAACTATTCTAGTGCAAACTGCCAGCTCTTTATCTAATGTATCTTTAACTTTAATGCAAGAGAAAACAGACCCCGGATATGTAGGATCTTGTGACCTACTCTTGCTTCATCTAATTGTTGTTGTTTATAGACACTACGCAAGTGGTCTACTTGTTGAAGTAATTCAGAGCGCCTTTGGGGTTTCCACATACTGTTTGGAATCTCCCAGTGTTGTATTTTACACGCTGATAAATACTCGACAATGTTTTCTTATATTTGGAGTTGTTTAGTGTCATTTCGTGAACCGAAAAGAAATTAACGATCAGTGTCTAAATTCCTTTAATCTAATCCCCATTTTACAAAATACGCCATTTTTAATACACGAACGCTTGATACTGCACATTTCTTTTAATTTCGCCGCTTTTACCGCGGTTATACTGTACATTGGTTTTAATTTTGCCGCTTTTAACGCGGTTATACTGTATACTGGTGTTAATTTCGCCGCTTTTACCGCGGTTGTACTGTATATTGGTGTTAATTTTGCCGCTTTTACCGCGGTTATACTGTTTACTGGTATTAATTCCGCCGCTTTTACCGCGGTTATACTGTATACTGGTGTTAAATTCGCCACTTTTACCGCGGTTGTAGTGTATACTGGTGTTAATTTCGCCGCTTTTACCGCGGTTATACTGTATACTGGTGTTAATTTCGCCGCTTTTACCACGGTTATACTGTATACTGGTGTTAATTTCGCCGCTTTTACCGCGGTTTTACTGTATACTGGTGTTAATTTCGAGCACTTTATATCATCGAAATCCTAATTTAAATCAATTATTTACCGTTGATCCCCACCATCATTTCTCCAATTAGTTTGTGGACTCTCTACAGGTCACACTTTTTATCCGATTTTGACGAAACTTGAACTATAGGTATATCTCCCAAAGATCTCGCTTCCTTTTGATATGTATCGATAAATCTGAGCAGAACTTCATGGAATACGGTCCCTGATTGTACGAAAAATCAAGATTTTAGCTTGTGTACCTCCTGGAGGTCATAATTTTGATGAAACTTGAAATACATGTTTATAACCCAACGATCTTGGTTCCTTTTGATATTCGCGCATATTGGATCGTGATTTCCTATCATCTTTACACCGTAATGTCAGTTGGGTTCAAATTTCGGGAAAATCGAAATGGAAACTGCTGGACAAAATGGCTGTCCTCGTACGCAAATTGTGTCCGATTGGGATGAAACTTTAAATATATCTTTATATTCTAAAGATCTGTCCCGTTTGATATTTCTGTTTAATGGCCCCTGATTGCAAAATGTGGGCGTATCTTGCTTGCCTGGCAACCGCTGGTTCCTATATATGAACATTATACTAAAGTACTTTATTAGCTTATCAGATCTCTCTTGTTCAACAACAAATTTTAAAATCAATTGTCATTTGCACGTACGTACCCCCCCCCCCCCCCCACAGAAAACCCCACGAAGAATCCCTACTGATTCAGAGCGAAGGTTGAACTTTTAATGTGTCCAAGGACCTTAACTCTTTGTGACAAAACCGTTACCTCTGTAGCGCTACATATGGTGGTCAATTCATCAATGGCTAAATCAACCAAAAATCTAAGGTAGCAATACTTTTAACTGTTCATGATTGATGGTTTGAATTTTAAGTCTTCTGTTAAAATAAGCCCCAAATATGGCTTGTTTAATGTATTTTTTTCTGGTTGTGACCCTAGACAATGCAAGAAATAAACAACAAATAGCATAGCATATATAAATTATGCTATTTGTATTTTACTTGAATTATGCCAAATGTTATCATATCGTTTATATGTTAATGTGTGCAGTACCTAATTTGTGACAATGATCATGAAGAACCTATTGTTTCAATTAAAATCAGTTTTACTTAAAGAGTGTTATAATATGATCATTCAAATTTAATTGTCTTTTATACGATGTACCCAAAAAAATCCGTGCCATGTTATATTCTTTTTTCTGCTTACATTCCCCCACCCCACCCCCGGCGATCAACATAAAGCAAAACTATTCAATATCATATATATCCTGATGATATTCACAATCAGCCATCTAGCAAATATACCATCACCTATCAACTTGAAGATTCTATCTCTGATAAGATATCTTGAACGGATAATAATATATATGCCTCGGAAAAGAAATTGGGACTGAATGAAGGACATCAGAAAATAAAATAATTGTTGATGAATGTAAAGATATGCTCTAGGATAATAATTATATATCAAAACAACTAAGTCCAATGTGTTGTGGTAAAACGCAAAAGGCATTTAACCGCAAAAGGCACAACTACTATAATAGGTTAATGTTTGTACAATATTATATGAGATATGCTCCAGAAACAAAATTTGTTTCCATGGAAACCCCCCCAAAAATAAATCCAAGCAATTCAAAAATAGCAAAAGGTTATATAATAGGTTTATTATTATGCAAAATACATTAACCTCTTGTCTTGTAATTATCGTGTATATTCCATTCATGTAATTCCTAAATTAAGACAATTATAGCTCGAAATTTGATTTTATTTCAATTTAATTACCAACCTTTTCTTCGATGACGCTTGTAAGAATGATCAGGGAACAAATTTAGAATTTTGACATTCCTAACAATCATCACTAGGGCCCGGTGCTTCAACTGGTAATCGAAGCAAAGCTGGAAGGGATAAGGGGGTTTGTGCTGGAAACTCTACGGCAATTCAAAGATCAAGGAGACCACGCCCTAGAGCGCTTCGAATTCGTCACGACAAACGTGGAAGATCTAATGGGGGAGCAGAGGGGAACGAAGAGGGACGTGGGGGAAATCCGAAGCAGCTGCGAGGATTTAGAGGAAAGGGCCGGGAGGTGAGAGTGTCACCAAACTGGATAGGTTCTCTTACATAGTTTAGGTAAACAACACAAAAATCAGCAGTAATTTACATATATTTATATACATACAATGTAATAAATTTGCATAATCTTCAACATGCATCATTCATCTCCCTAGTGTAGCTTGCGCTACTGTAATAACATAAAAAAAGGAATAAAACATTCAACGTTGGCACATATTATCTACAGTACATTCGAAGTCCCCCTCAATTCCCATAATCCGAAAACATGTTGTTATAAACTTCTTATTATACTACATCTATTAATGTGCAGGTAAATATATCTTATTAATATCGTAAAATTTCGTTTTCGAGGGTGACGAAACGTATAAGGTTCGAGTAAGACGAGGAGGATTCCTTGTCCATGTAAGTACCGGAATGATTTAGTTTTTATAACGAGGCTTCAAGGGAGATAATAGCTGTCATAGTAGAATACCTTATCATCGGATACTTTCATTCTCATGCACGATTTTAAGAAGCAGTGCTTTGTATCTCGCTGTAAAGGCAGATGTTTCTTCAGTCGACTATAGACCAGAATAAGACTCGTCTTCTCGCCTGGCAGAAAGTTTAAGAAAGACCGGTATATTTTAATGCCACTGACATTTGCCAGTTCTATTACGACACCGTCAATGTCATAGTCCATTGCTGACCGACAGCCTGCTTCGGCTTCATTTATACAGTTGGACTGTAAAATGTGTGTTCCCGAAGAAACTGTTCCGTATCTGTTAATAGTGCATTCTTAAAGGAAAAGGCATTAATGGCTGTCGTCTGTCAACCACTCCTCTGTCTTTGTAGCTAATTATGTGACCATCGGTTGGTAATGCCATTCCTGAAGCAAAGAAGAAGAAACAATTCGAATTACTTATTTGTTTAATAAGAAGGTATGAATCACGACGGCTGCTTCGATGGGTGGCTAACTAAATATAGTGGATTTTGTTTAGTAAAGGTTTGTTTAGCATTCATTCGATGATCGGTGATGTCTGTCACTGAGAAGACGTCATATGCTGTGTAAAAAGCGTTAAAGACAAATGAAATGCGACAGAGCGCACATGGAAAATGTAATTAGGAAAATGTAGACACGTCAAAAACAGTATTTTCCAATAAAACATTTGACACACTGCATTTGACGTATTACATTTAACTTTGCCCTTCGAGATATTTTGACTTTATCATTACCGGTATTAAGACTTTGTACATTGTACTTTTTATACGTAATCAGCGGAAAAGACATTTTAGCAGAGCATTTAATATTGGCAGCGATGCCCTTGCATAGTTATATATAAGATATGTCAAACTTGAAATAGAAGTTTCGAAATTTCTTTTAAAATGCGTAATTGTGTTCCGCCTTTGGCAGTGCTCTTAAAATAAAGAGATTTTATTCTAAAAAGAAATAGTTCTCTATCGTTACATATTGTTTAAAATCATGACTGTGAATAGAAAACATTAGAGTGATATCTTACTATAAATTGGCGGGTATTTAAGTTTCCGAACTGCACCCCCTTCCCTGAAGCTTTGTCTGCCATCCGTTACATCGTACATTTTTTTCATATGACGAGTTGCGGCTTTGACGGAATTCGTGGACTGCTTCCATTGTTTGGACCAGTTTCTAAGTGAACCCATCTTTAAATTCCTGCTCCCTGTGGAGGTAACATTGACAGAATGGAGGGTTGCATTAAATATAGCGAACAAATATGGATTATGTAATGGAACGCCAACTGTGTTTCTGGTATCTATGAACATCTTTATTGCACTCTTACAACTGTAGGTAACAAAATGTACGCATCTACATTCTTTATGGACTGGCCTGAAGATATGGCCATATTCATTCTGAACAAGCCAACAGTGAGGCTGATGTCCACCTCCGAAATCCCTAAATATATAGACGACACATATTAATTAATCGCACGTTTATGTTTTTCAAAAGAATCAAACTGGGACCCGTTTCTCGAAATCTTAACTAAAGATAAAATCCAAATTTTAGTAGATACTCCAATTTTGATTGGCTAATCACTAAAATCAATCTAATATTATCCAATCAAATTACTAAAATTTGGATTTTATCTTAGTTAAAATTTCGTGAAACAGGCCCCTGATTATCAACTTCACAGTCAGTTTCATCAATTTCTATCAGATAGAATCAAAGTCAAAGAAATTGCATGGCTCTGCTTAGCTTTAGCGGGAAATGTTAATCATTGAACCCAGTCAAGACATTCACCTAATGAACATTAAGTTTAAACATTCTACCTCAATTAAAAGTAGAGTTGTCATGTTCCAAAGTCTTGACCAATTAAAATTGCTGTGCAGAAAATTTTCATCAAACTTACTCAAGGTAATGAATGATATAATGAATCTATACTCGGGGTTTCATACTTATTTATAACCAAACTTAACATAAGTAAAGCATCAACTAATCAAATTGTTTATCTCTGCTTACCCTAAGCAGAAAATGCTTATCTTCGATCTCCATCAAGGTATTGACCTAATAAACACCTACATTCTAGAAGGAGAGTTATTGTGTCCCAAAATGTCTGACGGACGGACAGGTGGGGGACAGAATATAAATCAACCTTTGGAAATGTGGCCACTAAGATGAGTCAGTTCATTTTACTCTGATCCGGTGGGGTGCGGATTATCTTAGCTGGTAGTAGCACATTTTTATTGGGTGTTTATTATGATCATTAATTTAATTTTCCGTTAACGCCAATGGCGACCACGTTTCGCTAGTCGTGGTATATTATCATATTTATTTTCTTGACCAAGGCCACGTTTCATTGGTTGTTGAATATTTGCACTGCTTGTTGTTTGACTGTCGGCCCTGGGCATGTTTCATCGTTGGAGTTTTCGTTAATATGACGAGGTTTCATGACTGTCAGCCCTGGACATGTTGCATCTTGAGTTTCATCAGTACATAATTGACGGATCTGTTCAAAAAGGTACCATTGTGTTGCAGCTGTTAATCCTAGTGGAGGTATTATTGATGTCAAGTCTGCAGTTGGGGCAGTATTGAAACATTTCAACAGACAAACTTCAACCTCATCCGAGTCTCGGTATTCCTTACAAAAAACAACGCCTGGATTTGTGTAATAACATGAAAATATCAAGAAAAATCATCTAAGAGATTTAGTGATTGGATTTGCAAGGCCATGGAGAATAAATCGACCGCCAGGGTCAATGAGAACTGGAAATAAAGAAACATATCTGAAGAGATACTTCTTTATACCAATGACAGCTTTGCAGGTTTCATTAAGTTTTTGGTGCCTGTTTATATATTGCTGGACAACGTTTTACATCCATCCATTGTTGGTTGAGTCAAGTTAACTTCTGTTACTGTGTTTTATCGTACTACTTCTGTTAATGTATTTAATCGTACTACTTCAGCGAACTCGGCTACTGAACATACCCTGGATTTCCGGAATTTTTGTTTTTATCAGGCCAAAAACACCAATTCGGTGAAAATTTGGTATGATCATTAATCAAATAATTTAATGTTATGGACTTTTGTAAACCATGGACCCCCTCCCCCCATGCTAAATAAGACAAGACAAATTCGATCTGATATTTTCCTGTGCAATTATCATAGTGCATGGCCAAATGGCTCTCACCCAATCCATATGCCCTCAATGAGTAATGAAGATAACTTGTTACAGCAGATAAACCTCGCCTATCAGTAAATTAACCTGTTGTGGGAGACTCTCACAGCAGAGCCCAAACAGGCCACACTGTCAGAAAATAGAAACGTCCTGGTTGTAGTGGATCACTCGGCAGATGCACCTGCTGTGCCAATTCAAACGAATAATGCACATGGTCGTCCCGTGAATATGGGATATTAGGTCCAAGACGAAGAGTTGGGCCTTGTAGAGTCTCTTTTGCAGCAGCAACCATATCCCAATAAAATGCACGTTCCATGTCTATAATACGTAAATGTTCTTGCTGTTTATTTAGTTTGAATGTCTTCACGATATCTGACAGATTGGCGCTACCGTACACTTGGTAGTTATTTTTGGAAAAATCCAACACAGGTCTCCAACGGCTTTTCACAATTTCACTTTTATATTATATTCAATATCCAATATTCTGGCCTAGTTGGATTAATTAGCCCAACTAGTTTCTAACTCACGCCACGTGGATGCCCTCTTTTTGGTAGTCATTTTCTGTTGGGGGGGGGGGAGGTAATTAACTGCTTAATATATGTAACTCACTGACCACTAGTAGGAGAAAGTTCAATAAACCAAATTAAAACTTTTTTAAAAATTTCCTTAAATTTTTCGCATTGGCTACCCCATCGGGCAGCAGCTCTGCCTCATCCGGTGATATCGGTTTCGGCTCTGATGCCAAACATCCGAGGAGATGCGACGATGCTTATGTGAGGCGACCCTCGCTTTCGTTTCCCTGATGTTACCGTAACTGTAGGGTCAACTGAACATGTGGGGGGCGTGTTGAAAGCAGTCGATATTATAAAATTTGACATCTCGACCGCCCGTTCCCTTGCAATATTGCCTTGGGGTGCCAACCGTATATGACAGCTGTTTGGTCTAGTAGTCAGCGGAACAGTTAGGCTGATCCGAAAGTACCACAGTCTTGCGAATGGCTCGAGCACTCTGATTCTAGCCCATGGCCACAGCAGGAACCCGTTATAAGCAGAACAGGCAAGCTGTTTTACGACGGAATCCCTGGCACCCGTCTAAGGTCTCCCAGGCAACAGCCCAACAAATGTCTTCTGTTCCCGGTATAGTGGAGCCGGAAGATGTAGCTGGGCTAGTGCACACGTGTTAGTTTTGTATCTTATGACACGGATGACTGGCATGTCAAGCCGAGGATGGCCAGGGTGCGCTACCCGCTGATTAGCAAACAGTGCAGACCATGGTATGCGACGAGATCTCCATGTAACTTGACCCATGTTGGCCAGGGTTAGGGTTATAACTTGACCCACGTGATGACATCGCCCCGTCCTCTTTCATGGTCGCAGTAACCCCCATGCACTTTTCCATTAACAGACACAAATTTATATTTCGTTGAATAAATAAAGACAGCACCTAATATACTTGTTTTTTTATTGCAAAATTTAAAAAAAAAAAAAATGTCATTAACATTGAAATTTGTAGAATTATTAAAAATTAAGCAAACAAAAGATCTCGTCACTGAGCGAGATGTCATGGTCGCCGACCATTTTGCAATTAGTCATGTGAATAACGTCATGTGAGGACGTCGCCCCGTCCTCCTTCAAGGACGCAATAATTCCTATGCACCTTTTCAATTACATACACAAATTTCTTTTCCGTTAAATAAAGTCAACACCTAATATTTGTAAAAAAAATGTATTAGAGGGTGCATCCTACTCCTACCTATCCCGAGCGACAGAGAGAGAAATGGGGTTTGACGCCCACTCGACACAAACTAGGTCATTTCGGGACTAACATATGGTTCAATTTTATATCAATAATTCGCTTGCTTGTAGGGGTCTTTAGCAGCGGGAGGAAACCGGAAGACCTGAAAAGAAATGAAATGAGGTTGAACGTCCTACTGTTTTGCTCTAAAATGGGCTAATCCGGAGGACCTGAAGAAATCCCACGAGGTTTGGCAGGCGACACCGCCAGGGAATCGAAACCACGCCAGTTGACTCAATGACAGACCTGATGCAACGCGCACGCGCTAACCATTTGCCCCCCCCCCCTACTTGTCACGTATTAAAGGTGAATACTACCACAAAAAGTTGTTTTAATTGGAATAGTAAGTTAATATTAGAATATTTTTAAAAAGGAGAAATATCCCCCCCCCCCCCCCAAAAAAAAAAACAAACCCCAAATGGAATGGACATTATGCATATCTGTAGTATCGTTTTGATTTTTTACGATAAAAACGTGAATTTCCCTGTAGAGGGATATTGCAACTGAGCACTGTTTGGTTTATGGGCTGTATTGTGAGAGTTTAAAAATACAACATGTACCTAATAGGGCTGTTACTTGGTCTCGGGTATATGGAGTACTAGGATTTACATTTTGAATTGGGAGATTTCTTTATATTCTCTTTATTTACCACATGTACACGGTAATGCCATTTCTGTATTACATGGCTTCCCACATCCGTTTGTATTTCAACAGCAATTCAGCCACTTCCTGATTCTTTATCTATTTGTTATGTTTGACCAGCTCTATACATTGTCCCCTGAATATGCCTAAGAATTATTACCGTATACTCTGTTACAGCCTGGGAAATGGTATCTTTCGCACTGCACGGGTAAAACTTAAAGTACCGAATTTTAAACCAATTATCTTTAAAGGAGCTAAATCATTATTCTTTTGCACCTAGAAATGGACACAACGCCTATACTAATGTTAAATGAATGTATATAAACTGATTCAGATTCAATCGTTTCTGTTTTTACTGTAATTTACAATTAGTTATGTTTCGCGAAATGTGCAAATTGAATAGGAATATTTTGCGTCTGGTTATTCCAGTCCACCCCGGCAGTCTTCCCTTGTGAGATATGTTTGGCCTCGTTCGCCGAATCGCTTATTACAAATGGCGTCAAATTCTTGCCCATATGGCGAATCTTTTAGAGAATAAACCACTGATCCTCTTAAAACTTCATTGTGTCATAAATATCAGATACTATAAGCCTGTATAAAAGTTGTTAAAGTAGATCTGGTTTTTTTTCTATCAGAGGATAAAGAAAATTATGCATATATGGTGAATCATTTAGAGAATAAACCATTGATCATCTTTAAACTTCCAAGGTGTCATTCGACAATTTTCTCCAGTACACAGATAGTTGTGCTGGGCAATATAAGAGTTGCACAGTCTTGAGCTATAATAGTAATAATTAAATACTAATCCAACGAAATTACTTTAGGAGTCGGCACGGAAAAGGTTCATATGACTAGGTAATTGCTGTTGTAAAGTAAGCAATTGCATGTGCTATTAAATCAAGACAACTTATTGTAAACACAGCAGAAGATATCTACAGATTTCTGAAACAAAAATATGCTTATGTAATACTTAAAACGAAATTTATATCAGACACAGCCGACTTAGTCGAAAGCAGCGTAATACCAGAAAAGACAAGCCACCACCCGAAGAACTTGTACCCAGCGTAACACTAGATGAGACAAACCATCTACCTGAAGAACTTGTACCTAGCGTAATACCAGAAGAGACAAACCATCTACCTGAAGAATTTGTAACTGGAGTAATACCAGAAGAGACAAACCATCTACCTGAAGAACTTGTAACTGGAGTAATACCAGAAGAGACAAACCATCTACCTGAAGAACTTGTAACTGGAGTAATACCAGAAGAGACAAACCATCTACCTGAAGAACTTGTAACTGGAGTAATACCAGAAGAGGCAATAGAAATTAATATAGAAAACAGGTACATTATATTCTCCCAACCCCTCAAAAGAACAGAGGATGTATTCAAATGACACCCATAGGTTTTAGGATTCCGTAAATTTAAATTTAAGGATAGTATTGAGTACAATTAACAATTTATTTAGGGGCCTGTTAAATACATTGCTCCTTCAGTATAGACCTACTTTAAATTGGTGGCTTGATATTGACTTCTTTATGTTTTAACTTAAATAGTGCAGGAGAACCGCACTACACCCAAAACAAAAATCTACAAGATAAACCTGCGGACAAGACGGAAAATAGACATTGCACCAAATAAACAAATATCAAATCAAGTGAATGGATCAGGGGGCCAGCCGTAAGCGTCCACTGCGCTGTACAGTCCCGGGCCTGTGGTGACACAGACTTCACTCGAATTTGAAAAACAAATCAGTTGACGTCATGAGTTAGAACGTTAAACAATTTTAACAATAAGGGCGATAATCCGGATATAATCTCGGAAAACGCTAGTAGCCAAGTCTCTAACTCAATATGGGCTTCTGATATCCAATATAAATATCCAAGACAAAATACATGTTTATAACCCAAAGATCTTGGTTCTTTTCGACATTCGCACATATCGGATCGTAACTAACTGAATTATGGCAACTGAGTGTACGAAAAATCGCTTTTTTATCTGTGGTTCTTCTAAGAGTTCACATTTATGAAAAAATGGCCGACCTTCGATCGCAAATAGTGTAAACATATGGTATATCAAGATTGTGGACCCTCTAGGAGCTCACAATTTTGATAAAACCTGGAATGCATGTTTATATCCCAAATATCTTGGTTCCTTTCTATATGTCGATGGGGATAATTAGTTTTTAGTGCTTTTTATGCCCCCACAT
Organism: Patella vulgata; assembly: GCF_932274485.2. Lineage (NCBI taxonomy): Eukaryota > Metazoa > Mollusca > Gastropoda > Patellidae > Patella > Patella vulgata. The sequence goes on from NC_065880.2 coordinate 1,634,374, forward strand.
TTTAGTTTGTGGACAGTCTACATTTCACAATTTTTTTATCTAGTTTTGACAAAACTTGAAATATTATAGGTATATCTCACAAAGATCTTTGTTCCTTTCGCTATTTGCCCATGTCAGTCGCGACTATCTGGAATTATGGCTCCTGATTGTACGAAAAATCGCGTTTTTAGCTTGGTGACCCTTTAGATGTCACAATTTTTATGGGATTTTTAAAACCCTCTAGGGGTCACATTTTTTTGTCTGATTTTGATGAAACTTAAAATATGTCTATATCCCGAAGATCTAGATTCCTGTAGATATTCACGTATATCGGACCGCAACTTCCTGGATTATGGCCCCTAATCGTACGAACCAGTTCCTGCCAGGTAGGATACGCCCACATTTTGCAAGAGATGGATAGAGAACAAGCTAAAAACAAAAGCGAGTTTTTGTACAATCAGGGGTAATAATCCAGAAAGTTATGGCCTGAAATGTGCAAATATCAAAAGGGACAGAAGTCTTTGAGATATAAAGATATGTTTTAAGTTTCATCAAAATTGGATAAAAATTGTGACCTCTAGAGGGTCGACAACCTTCGAATTACACACTTCTATACAATTTGCGTACAAAGAGCGGCCATTTTGTCGGGCAGTTTCATTTTGATTTTCCCGAAATTCAAATTCATCCTTCATTACGGTTTTTAAAATCCGGAAGCTAAAAATGCCATTTTTCGAACAATTAGGGGCCATAATCCAGGAAGATAAGTTCGGGTATCCGCGATTATCAAAAGGAACCAAGATCGTAGTGTGTAATGGTGATATAATCACACTTTGTTATTTAAAATCAGATAATTGTGACCTCTAGAGGGACCACAAGCTAAAAAGGCGATTTTTCGTACAATCAGGGCCATAAATAAGGAAGTTATGGCGCGAATATCGACAGGAACCGAGATCTGTGGGTTTTAAACATACATTTCAATTTATACCAAATCGGATAAAAATTGTGACCTCTACAGTGTTGACAAGCTAAAAACGTGATTGTTCGTAAAATCAGGTGCCCTAATCCATGAAGTTACAGTCACATACATGTCAATATCGAAAGGAATCGAGATCGATCGCAATTAATTTTATATTATTTTTCAAACTCTGCTCCACATAAATTTGGTGTGATCTTTAGACAGACATCTGAAGCTGCGATTCAAGTCATAGTTTGGGATCAATGGGATCAATTTTCGTCATAAATCTAAAATGTTCTCAGTCTTGCCTGATCCGAATTAAATAATTTTTGGCATGCAAATAGCTAAGCTAGTGCTAAATAAAATAACGGGAGTATTTTTTCATGGTGCCAATAATAATGCCCAAATCCCAGAAAATCAAACAATTTCATCGGTCGTTATGTAAACCGGTCTGAGAAAAATCTGTTTCATATAATCACAATTTGTCCAATAGAAATGTTCCTCTGAATGTAAGCTTCGATTTTACGCCAAGTTTGTTAAAATCGGTTGAGTAGAACTTTGATTTTTTTCATCGTTTTCCTTGGTTTTCAAAAAGGTTCTTTCGAATCGTGACGTTTTCGTGTAATAACTAATGCGATTTGTAAAAAAAATCGACAAAATATCATGAATTAGCAAGGAGTAGACTTTAGTGCGAATCTTAGACATGGCAACGCCCCTAAAATCATATTTACTACCGTTACATAAATTAAGCTCATGGGATTTTACAAGTGTGGTCAAACATTAATTGTATCATTTTCCAAATAAAATCGCCGCCTGCGTGCAAATGAGCATTCGCTGCAGACACAGACATATCCCAATAGTCCAAATACTTGATTTGATTTACAAACCCTTTCATCTCCTGGTGCAATATGGTAATAAGATGCCGACCCATGAAATCATTCACGCACGGTACCCAACTTACACAATAATAAATATGGGGCGACTTGACAATCACTTGTAATTCTTTGTTTCTTTTTAAAGCTTCTCTTAAAGCAGGCAACATGGTTCGCACTTTATCTCGAAAAATATGATAACGCACTCTAGTGTAATGGGCGAAAATATGCAGTACAAATATATAACGTCCCTTGTCCGGGATGTCATTAAATACATCGGATAGGGAATGATCGGAAGTTGTATTTATTTTCAATTTATTAACGTCAAAGAAACTAAAGGGCATGGCATGTGGTGCCCATTTCAAGGTAAAATTCCATTTTTTCGTGACACATGTAACTTTTTCATACCATTTACCGGTGAAAAAAGGTGCCTTTATCTGTGTACAGTTTGAAAATTGTCGCAATGTTTTATACCATTGAAGAGTTGTAGAATCTCCACTAAGATGGAGAATTGTATTCTTTAGACATGTTCTCAGCTGATCGGTCGTCTGGGCCCGCCTTCTACATTGAGTCGATAAATAATTCGATTTTTTATTGAAGTATCCAGTCGGACTTGATAAATCCCATGTCTTGGCAGGTTGTAGGTCATTACACAGTGGGGGTGTAGTTTTTATGATTTCACTTTCTGAAAGACGACAACATCCTTAAATCAACAATTATATACAATGCCTAGTCAGCAAAACATGCAGTATGTAAGACCTATATGTGCCTATTACAGGAATTCTTTCTGGCGCCCAATGTTGTATCAATTATTGAACTGCCATGTCTATATTAACCTCTCTTAATTACCGTCCATTGTCTGAGATATTAAGTGGATTAGAAAATATCTGGCACATTTTCGTTAACAGTTAAAATGGAAAATCGAGACATTGTTTACTATTATACCTGTAGCAGTGGCACTTGGCAATCGAGACTACTGTCCAAACTTCAAACATGCTTAACTTCGTTAATTATTATTTATCAGGACGGTTAGTGGTACTTGATAAATCGAGATTATTAACGCTATTACGTAACAAAACTTTTAACATTTATAACTTGGATACAATTACTTATTATTACTGTATTCGATAAAATTGTAACCTGTATATTCCAGTTCAATTACTAAATGTTATTGAAACAATTTATTCATAACTTGGCCCAGAGTAAAGTAATTCGACTAACATTGTCAATATTCATTATCTATTTTGGAACTATTGTACCCAATAAGTCTTTATGTAAATATTACGTAACGTATCTTTAAAAATACACGACGACAATGTATTCTTATTTCAAGAATCGGAGAGAGTTGGTATTTTAGTTTCCAGTTTAATCTACAACAAATGCTTTGGAAAAAATGAAATGAGGTCTACATCCCCCTTTTCTTCACCGGCCGGGCATATGCCATACCGTGTGCTATGAGGGAAATTTTGCATGTTCAGCGGCGCTACGGCCTACTCTTATTTCGAATTCCAACTGTCAAGTGTTTTTTCCGTGCGCGCCAATGTATACACGGGACCTCGGGTTTTCTTCGCATCCGATTGACACACCGCCCTCCGGACTTCCTGGGTAGTTAGCCAGTGCCTAAACCACTGAGCCACCGCGACTCTCCAAGCTGATTTAAAATATTAGTTAATGCTTACGTAGCCTTGAAAACCAGCATCAAAACTGATTACAGCTGCAAAATAAAAATCACCCACCTTTAACACTGACTTTCATCTCTCTGGTGCGACCGATATTAGTACATGTTCTTAAAATAGAAAATCAAATTTTATTAAGAGACATTTATAAAATCATATTATGCCAGGCATGCACAGTTGCCTATTTCTCGGCAATAGACCAAGTTAAAAACTACTTTATCATTTGCTTGATAAAGACGAGGGGGATCACGTGGCTAAGTGGGTAAGACGCTGGTTCGCTAGCCGGGAGGTCGGTTGTTAGATCCCTGCATCAGCATTCATCCAGATTTTCCGGCGTGGTTTCCCCTTGTCAGGAGGACCTGACAAGAACAGCTGTCTAGTCGTTCGGGTGGGACGAAAAACCAAGGTCCCGTGTACACATGGGCGTGCACGTAAAAGATCCCTTGGCAGTTGGAATTAGATATAAGAGTAGGCCGTGGCCCGGGCAAAATTTCCCTCATAGCACATTGTATGGCGTATGACCGTCTTCATTAGCCCAGGTAAGGAGCAGAACAGTAGGACTTTAAACCCCCATTTCATTTCATTTCATTTCGATAAAGACGAGAGTATCCACGTTGAATCGTCGCTTGGTATTAAACTCAGTAATTGTGTATCCATAAAATTGTACCTTGTGTCTTCATATACATTATAATAACTTAAGGGAAGGAAAATCCTCAAACCCGAGAAAGAAGAAAGGGGGGAATGTCCCCCGGGCATCCATTTCATGGGGGTATCCCATTTAATAGTCAAATAAAAATTACGCGGGTTTTTTTTTGTTTTGTTGCATAATATCAAGTAGTTAGTCAGGGGTATGTATCATCTAATCTCTATATAAGTCACTGCTTTGACTTATGATAGATATTTTATTAATCACTGATTTGATTGTAAATGACATCCTTCGAGGACACGAGAGAAACCATGCCGTTCCGCCATTGCTGCAAGTATTTGTGGGAGTATCCAGCAGGAGATTGCGGATACTCCTAGAATCCACCAGTTCAAAGTTTCTAGGATACTACACCGTGTAACAAATGCACGTACTAGGCGGATACACCAATTAATGACGTCCGTAAAGAAGAAGAATGTCAAGAACATCGACACCGGAAATATTCCTAACCAAAGTTAAGGTCGTATTTTATCGCAGATTTAAGATGTTTTACACATATTGGCACTAAACATATATGTCGAACTCTGTTCATTTTTTAAATATTAATTTAAATAAAGGTTAGATTTTAGGCGATTTTTACTCAATTGGAAATACAGAAAAGTACTTTAATTTTCTAGACCCTTGTAATAACGATGCAACACCCCGGTTGGGTATTAAATTAAATGCAACAGGGTTTAACTTCGGTTTTTGGAACAATCTGAACGACTATACACTGTTCCTCGGGGTGTGGGTGGGGGGGCAACAAATCCAGAGGAACTTCATCTCCTAACAGCGGGAGCTAGCCCGGGGGCTCATGGTTAGCAAGCCAGCTTCTTACGCACTAGCGGCGAATTCAATTACCAGATCTTGACATTCTGTACCATGTTTATCACTCTAGATATTTACCTTTTTGACCTACATACCTTCGAAATAACTTGATTTCTTCACGAGTTGCTCCAATGTCAGTAAATCTGTAGTCCCCAGTTCCGGCAAAATCTTTACAGCTAAGATGTTTAGACTTTGGATGACCACAAAACCAGAGTTGTCCACCGTTATGAGTAGAAAGATTACACACTTTGCTATAACCGGTTATATTGGGCCCTGCCATACATAACGTACTTTGTTGAAGTTTACCGTTAGAGAAATCGCCATAATGGTAAAACATTGAGTTTAAAGTTCTGAACCATCTGAATAAAGTCGACACCTCTTCCCGATAATATGGTATTACAACAGAAACCGTACTAGTACCATTCCATAAAGCAGGGACAGTTACTAAATATGTCCCATTGTTGTAATCCTTAGAGCGTCCTGCTATTCGCATCTTGTTCTGGACGACCGAGACACGAACATCATCTCCACCCCTTTTTAAAAGCTGACCAGAACTATCGTAAATAACCATCCCCAATGTTATCATTTCTCCGACACGTAGGACTTTATCAACATTTAGAAGTTTAAGTTTAAGTTTTGAAATGTCTGGTAATCTAGTTTTATTCGTGATTTGCTCATCACGAAGAGTTAATTTTTCAGCATCTAATAGTTGGGTTTTAATTAGGTAAGTGTTATCGGATGGCACCGTGTGATTATAGATGGGACTACTACAATCAATTAAACAAGCGCGGCCTTTACATGCCATTGCTTCTGACGCATTGAACGTCCTACATGGGTTCTTACAACCAGGACAGCCATACGTCAAACTATACACCTTGATTTGGTTGGTAGGGCGATATTTAAAATAATGAGAAGCCACTATTATTTCTTTATTTTTTCTTTGGTCGGATGGTGTCGAAATTGTTTCTTGATTTCCCGGAAGTGACGACATAGGAATCTGTGAACCATCTGTTCGAACAAGTGGTTTTGGGATTCTCCGGTTTGTCATTCCAAAAGTTAGCCATGAGGTCTCACTGTAAGGAAACCAGAAAGTAAGAACAAGGGTATGAACAAATTAATTTCAATAATAAATGATACAAAATTAATTAAAACGAGGGGGAGGGGGTCACATCCACTCGACATTAATTAGGTCATTTCAGGACTAACATATACATGAGTCAGCTCTATATCAATATTCAGTAATTTGCTTGTGCGTAGGTGTATGTTGCAGTGTGATGCAACCGGAGGACCCGCAGAAAACCCACGAGGTTTGCAAAGTGATCCTACGCCTTGTCACGTCCATGCAGGTACGTAATCTGACAATAAACATGGATGAAATGTAAACATATGGGGGGGGGGGATGGCCGAATGGTTAGCTCGTGCGCGCTGTATCATAAGGTCTGTCACTGAGTCAACAGGGGTGGTTTCGATTCCCCGGTTGCACGAGACAAGGAATGAGGTCGCCTGTCCATCCTCGTGGGTTTTCTCAGGGTCCTCCCTCTGCTAAAGACTCCTACGTGCAAGCGGATTTTTGAAATAAAATCGAACCATGTGTTAGTCCCGAAATGACCTAGTTTGTGTCGAGTGGACGTTAAACCCCATTTCTCTCACTCACCTTTAGATTGTCTCTAAAATCAACCAAAATAATTTAACGTCAATAAAAAGAACTTCAAAATACAATGAGCCACAGAATATACGCTTTGGTTTATCACCCCCACAGCAAGCAGATATGCCCATTCTGCCAAATTACAGGAATCACACTGAACTAGCTGATAGTTTCGTTTGCTTTTTCGAAAACAAAATCTCAAAAATTCGGAAACGCTTCTGTTTCATATTACCTACACAACCAACTCTTTTACACATTTTGAACGGGTAAATAAGCTATTAATGTTAAAACTTATTCGGCCTATGAAAACAAGCTGGATCCCATTCCCACATCTCTCCTTAAAATGTGTATTGACTACATCATTCCTCAAGTAACTTCTGTTGTTAACTCGTCTCTCAAGTCCGGAGTTTTTCCAGGCATATTTAAGGAGGCGATAGTTCGCCCTCTTCTCAAGAAGACAGGGCTTGATCAAAACAAACTCTCCAATTACAGATCGGTATCGAATATTCATTTTATGAGTAAAGTTCTCGAGAAAGTTTTTTTTTAACCAGTTACATAATTATTTATCATGTTTTAACTTGTATTCAAAATTTCAGTCAGCATACAGAGAATTTCACAGTGTTGAAACAGTTTTAATAAGAGTTCGGTAATTTCTAGCGTGAAGTTCCGCTACAAGGTCCTCCCTACTAAACAAACGGTTATCCAGAGAGGTCAAGCAAAACGTCATGTGATAATTGTCAAGTAAAGGCTGTATTTACACTAACAAGTTGACATAAAATTTAATATTGACGAAAACACCCAATGCCCCATCCTCGGCAAATAATACTAAATAACACGACATGGGCTTCTATTAAATTATAAAATTAAACATAATATAGCCTACGGCAGATAGCAATATTATTATAAACCCTATGATACATACTATTCATACAGTTTACCTATTATCAAATATCCAGTCTCTCACTATATATGAACACATCTAAATAGCTTTGCCGCATTATCCTAGTGAATAGAACTGAAGTATGGTATAGCTTAGGGGAGAAAAGGAAAGAAATGACATGCGGTTTTATGACACGCCTGTTCAAACCGGGCTATAGTATCCCAGGGATAGCTTAGGGGAGAAATGGAAAGAAATGACATGCGGTTTTATGACACGCCTGTTCAAACCGGGCTATAGTATCCCAGGGAAGCGTTCTAGACCGATTTTATTCACTTTTTATTCACGTTGGGCCAATGTCGGCAATGGTTGGCCAGCGACGGTGTCGCACGACCAACGTCGGGCCAACGTCGGGCCAACGTCGCATGGCCAACGTATGCCCGTACTTCGTGTAACGTCGCATGGCCAACCTATGCCCATTCATTATCGGGCCAACATCGTATATACTTCGTGTAAATCGACGCTTGTAAACCTTTTCAAATGAAACTTTGATTTAAAAATATTTTCGAACCCTCTGGACAAGTAAAATAGGATGTAATGGATAATTTACACAACAGATAGGACACTTAAACATCTAGTACTTAGATAGAGATATTATTTATTTTCTGGAGCTTTCAAGCCAGCAAGAGTGTTATTGTCCCTTTAATGGATTAGGGTCCCTGATTTTACGAACAATAACGTTTTTAGCTTGTCAACACTGTAGAGGTCACAATTTTTATCCGATTTGGTTTAAAATTGAAATGTATGTATAAAACCCACAGATCTCGGGTTCTGTCGATATTCGCGCATATCGCATGATAACTTCCTTACTTATGGCCCCGATTGTTCGAAAAATCGCTTTTCTAGCTTGTGGGCCCTATAGAGGTCACAGTTTTTATCCGATTTAAGAAACCGTTTGAATATATCACCGTTACACCCTAAGGATGGCTGCGTTCGAATTTCGTAAAAATCGGACCGAAACTGACGGACACAATTGGCCGCCCCTCATTCGCAAATAGTGTCAAAATATTGTCTATCAGGGTTGTGGACCCTTAGGAGGTCACAATTTTCATCTGGTCTTGGTTCCTTTCCATTTTCGTAAATATCGAATCATAACTTCCTGAATTATTGCCCCTGATTGTACGAAAAATCGCGTTTGTAGCTTGTGGTCCCTCTAGAGGCCACAATTATCTTATTTTAAAGAGGTCTATAATCTATATTAAAATTGCGAGAATCTGTCATTTAAAAAAAAACAGTCCTAGGCCTACGTAGGCCCTGAAATGAAATGAAATGGGGTTTAATGTCCTACTGTTCTGCTCCTAACCTGGGCTTATGAAGACGGGCATACGCCATACAGTGTGCTATGAGGGAAATTTTGCCCGGGCAGCGGCGCTACGGCCTACTTTTATATCGAATTCCAACTGCCAAGGGATCTTTTACGTGCACGCCAATGTGTACACGGGACCTCGGTTTTTGTCCCACCCGAACAACTAGACAGCTGTCCTTGTCAGGCCCTCCATCCTGAATCACTGACAAGGGGAAACCACGCCGGAAAATCTGAATGAACTTTCTCTGCCAATGCAGGGATTGAACACCCGACCTCCAGGCTAGCGAGCCAGCGTCTTACCCACTTAGCCACGTGATCCCCGCGTAGGCCCTACACCTATCATATTTTCAATGACATCGAAATTTCAGAAACTATAATTCATGAAAAGTTAAAATATTGAACAACAATGATTTGATACAATAATTAACATTTGCTTTGGAAGAAATGTAAAAAGATTACAAAAAATGTTGACATTTAGACATTGCTAAAATTTGCTTATTATAATTATTTCTGTTTATTAATAGTATACTATTAATTTTTATTACAGCATATTTATAGTGCTCAGGGGAACTTACAGAGTGACAATATAAAAAAAACAAAAACAATGTTAACAGTTGTATTATAAGTTCCATGGTATAGAGTACCGGTACTAAAATACAACAGGGCCAGATAGAATCCTGTTTAAATATGTGTTTTTAAGTAGTTTTTTTAAATAAATATATAGAGATGTAGGCCTACAACATCTTAAACTAAATTTTTAATTGTAGGTCTAGTTGTAATTAAATTAGCCTATTAGTATTATCAAAATGGCGATCAAGTACCGGTATTTAAAAATATTGTTGACCTATTTATTTTTGTGGGTGTGTGGGTGTTACTGTGACCCAGATGTGAGATAATTAATACATCACAAGTCTCAAGCGAAATATAGGCCTATAGCCTAGTTCATGAAAGTTGTTAAGATATTAGAAAACAATGTTTTGATACATAATTCAACATGTTTTTAGGAAATAGATTTATAACCAAACACAAACAAAATAATTTCTGTTAATGATACCGGTAGTAAAAAATGATTTTTAACTTTCTATTTTTTTTTACTCGTATTTTTTAAAGATCGCTAGGATTGGTCACTAATGACGTAAGTGAAATTTAATCCAATCGCAGCCTTCGTCTCATGTTATGGCCCATGGGCGCCATCTTTTTCTTTTCGCTAACACTGTTGAAAACAATTTAAGGTAAGTTATTATAATATTTCTCAAAGTTTTAATTGTTGTAAAGACCAGGTTTTTGTTATAGCTAGCCAATTTAATGATTAGTTACGATTTATCACTTACAAAATGTCTAAGTTGCTGAAAATCGCGTAAAAATAAGTTTAGTGTGATTATGACTCGCACACAATTTGGATTTGGTACTAATTATGCATGGCGTCGAAATGCCAATTTCATTGATTGATGAAGTACACCAGTGTACTTGTATTTTGATATTTGTGGACTACATAACTAGACTTTTTGTGTGGACGAGTTAACTGGCATTTATTTTGAATGATTACAGTTGTTTTCGGTAAATTTAAACTGCGGTACACTGTATTGGTACTTGAAAAAATGTGAATTTATTTCGTCTTTATTTTTTTTTTTCAGAGGTTGTAAATTAATAATCCACCAGTGCGGTATGTGAAAAATGTGTCTAGACAAGATGGTAAATTGAAGTAAACTTATTCTGTCACCCTACATGTCTGTTATTCCATACATGGGCCGATGATCTGAAATCCGTTAGTTCAATGGCTCTTGAGGTTGTTACATGGTTGGGCGGCCTGAGAATCTGAAAGTCAGTTATAGAGATTACCCCTCAGTACTGCTGTCCAATAATCATACGTTCCCTAATTCCCTGTAGTTTAAAGGCAGCTAATGGCCCGTAAATTTAAATCTTTCAACCTTTTCTTCCGATGGTCCCAATATTGAATAATTTCTCAAGTAGAAATCACATGGAATCCACCCTCGCCACTGTTACCGTTCAGGGTTCGATAACAGTGTTGCCAAGTAAGTTCCTCAGAATTTCCTGGCATGATTTCTCCTTGTCAGATTCAGATAGGAAGAAAACCAGGGTCTCTTGGACATGGAGGACACGTAAAAGAACCCTTGGCAGTTGGAATTTGTTATAAAAGGCTGCAACTTTGCGGTCCAAACAAAACTTCCCTCAAAGCAACAGAAACCCCCCATGGTCATAGGCCACTGCATAGCGTATGTTCATCTTCATTCAACCTCATTTCCCTTTTTTTTTTCAGAAAAATTCCAATTTTAAAGTAAAGAATTCAAAGACGTGTATGACATGATGCGAAACACTCATTACCTTATGCATGTGTAGGTAATATTTAAATTGATTTTTAAGAAAACTTTCTTCACAGGTCAAATTTAGCTAAGAACACTGTAAATGATTAGGCTTAGTAAGACGCAGGCACCCTAACCAAGAGGTCTTTGGTTTGCCAAGAAAGTTCTGGTGTGGTTTTCTCTTGTCAGCATGGTGGGACTGGGAGGGCCTGGCAAGGACAGTATCCAGTTGTTCAGAATCAGATGGTACAAAAAACACAAGGTCCACAAGAACCCTTGACAGAATTCAATATAGTAGGCTTTAGCGAAGTGGTTCTGGGCAAAATTCCCCTTATAGGTCACTGTATGGCATATATCTGTATTCATTAGTCTGGTGGGTGCATAAAAGTAGACATTAAATATGATTAAATTAGTATGCTTGGGATTGTTGCTGGAAAATAAAACATGACACATTCCTAACTCAACATTAACTTTTTAGGGCAAGTAGTTCAATGATTTCACTTGCCTGAAAATGAAACTGATTGCCAAAATGTACAAATTGCATCAATTTTGCTTTGTGGGATAATTAAGTCATATAGGTGGGATTGTTTATGTAGTCTGATAAAAAATTTCCAGTTAACTTTTAATGTCGCTCCCCGATCCTTTTTATACACCAACATTTTCATGTGGACGTATATTGTCGTCGCCCCTGTCCGTCCGTCCGTCCGTCCACAATTGCTTGTGAACACTCTACAGGTCACAATTCTTATCCAATTTCAATGAAACTTGAAATATAGGTTTATCTCCCCAAGATCTCGGTTCCTTTCGATATTAATATTAGCATGTATCGGACCGTAACTTCATGGATTATGGCCCATGATTGTACGTAAAATCGCGTTTTTAGGTTGTGAACACTGTCGAGGTCACAATTTTTATCCGATGTGGTTTAAACTTTAAATGTATATTTATAACCCACAGATCTCGATTCCGTTCGATATTCGCGCATATCGGACCATAACTTCCTGAATTATGGCCCCTGATTGTACGAAAAATCACGTGTTTAGCTTGTGGACCCCATAGAGGTCACAATTTTTATCCGATTTAAAAAAAAACGTGTGAATATATCACTGTTACACCTTAAGGATGGTTGAGTTCGAATTTCGTAAAAATCGGACCGAAACTGACGGACAAAAATAGTGTCAAAATATTGCGTATCAGGGTTGTGGACCCTCTGGAGGTCACAATTTTCATCTGATTTTGATAAAATTTGAAATGCATGTTTATAACCCACAGATCTCGGCTCCTTTCAATATTCGCGCATATCGAACCATAACTTCCTGAATTATGGCCGAAAAATCGCGTTTATAGCTTGTGGTCCCCCTAGAGGTCACAATTATTATCCGATTTAAAACAACGTTTGAATATATCACCGTTATACTCTAAGGATGGTTGAGTTCGAATTTCATAAAAATCGAACCAAACCTGACAGACAAAATGGCCACGCCTCGTTGTCAAATAGCGTAAAAATATGGTATATCAATGTTGTGGACCCTGTGGAGACTTGAAATAGTTGAAATGCATAATTACAACGCAAAGATCTTGGTTCCTTTCCATATTCGTGCATATTGGATCGTAACTTCCTGAATTATGGCCCTTGATTATATGAAAAGTCGCGTTTTTAGGATGTGATCCCTCAAGATGTCACAATTTTTATCCGATTTAAAAAAAACGTTTGAATATATCACTGTTACACCCTTATGATGGTTGAGTACGAAGTTTCGTACAAATTGGACCAGAACTGCCGGACAAAATGGCTGCTCCTCGTACGCAAATATTGTAAATATATGGTATATCAAGGTTTTGGACCCTCTGGAGAGAGGACACAAATTTGATCCGATTTTGATAAAACTTGAAATACATGTTTATAACCCAAAGATCTTGGTTCCTTTCAATATTCATGCATATCGGATCGTAACTTCCTGAATTATGGCCCTTGATTGTACGAAAAATCACTTTTTTTAGCTTGTTCTCTGTCCATCTCTTGCAAAATGTGGGCATATCATGCATGGCAACCGCTTGTTAAAAAAAGTATGGGGATTGTTCGTTAATTGCTGCAATTAAATTGTATCTTTTTCTCACTATACATGTAACTCATACCCTCATATGTAGAACGGAGGGGATGACAATGAAAGCTGTCTAGTCGTTCGGATGGTCCCGTGTACACATTGGCGTGCACGTAAAAGATCCCTTGGCAGTTGGAATTCGATATAAGAGTAGGCCGTAGTGCCGCTGTCCGGGCAAAATTTCCCTCATAGCACACTGTATGGCGTATGCCCGTCTTTATTAGCCCAGGTTAGGAGCAGAACAGTAGGACGTTAAACTCCATTTCATTTCATTTCATTTCATACCCTCATCTTTGAGAAGAATCATCCCATCTGATCTAAAAAGATAATTTTATGTTTTCAGATGGTAAGCTTGTGACCCGGATGGATGAATGATGGAAAGACAAATAATAAGTACTGTATACAGTATTTGGTATAAATCAGTCATTGAAAGTCATTACAGCTGAAGATTTTAATGACGCTCTGTACTGGTACTAACAATGTTGATTACAGTCAATGGAAGATAATCCTTTGTAGGCATTCACATTTCAATACAGTCGTATATTTCCGTCATCCACTCCTGTGGTCTGTCATCCATATTTGTCTTAGCACAATACAGGCCTTAATCTTAGTTAATCCCCTTTCCTTCATGGATTATAGCACCTGACTGTATTGAAAAAATCACATTTTGAGCTTGTGAAACCTCCAGGAATCACAATTTTTATCTGATTTTAAAAAAAACGTTCAACTATATCACCGTTACATCATAATAACAGTTGAGCTTAAATTTCGTGAAAATCAGACTGAAATTGCCAAACAAAATAGACAAAGTTTTGGACCCATCTAGAGGTCGCAATTTTGAACATAAAATGTATGTATATAACCCAAAGATCCCAGATCCTTTCAATATTCGCGCATATTGGGTCGTAACTCCCTGGATCTCATTTCCTTTCAATATTCATGCATATCAGACCATAACTTATAGATTATGGCCCCTGATCGTATGAAAAATTGCATTTTTAGCTTGTGGACCCTTGAGAGTGACAATTCTGATGATAAAACTTGAAATGTATGTTTATATCCCAAAGATCTCGGTTCATTAGAATATTCGGGCATATCGGACCAAAACTTATGGATTATGGCGACTGATTGTACAAATCACATTCTAGAGATCACAACTGTTATCCAATTTTGATGAAACTTAAATCGCTTTTTTGGCTTGTTCTGTCCATCTCTTACAAAATGTGGGTGTATCTTGCATGGCATCTGCTTGTTTTCACTGTGTCTCTTAGTGTTTCCATGGGAATCTGGGGGGTTGGATGGCCGACTGGTTAGCTCATGTCTGTCATTGAGTTAACTGGCATGGTTTCGATTCCTCAGTTGTATGTGATGAGGAGTAGGGTCAACTGTCCAATCTCATGGGTTTTCTCCAGTTTCCTCCCAATGCTAAAGACTGCTACGCGCTATCGAATTATTGAAATAAAATGGACCCATATATTAGTCTTGAAATGACCTAGTTTGTATCGAGTGGACGTTAAACCCCATTTCTCTTTCTCTGCATGAATTTAGTATTTTCTAGTAAGATTGGGTGTCTCTACTTTCCATATCCAAACTTACCATATTTTATTCGAAATAATCTCCCTATAATTACTTTTTTCGGAATGCATCTTTAACTGAACATTTTTTTTTGTTTTAATTTCAGGTTAATCAAACCATAATAACAGCACCTATGAATGTGGTCGAATAAGGTGTGGAGGTGATCAATAGCAACATTGAATGTGGGTTGAATATGGTGTGTTAAAGATGCAAGAAAACACACGAAATGTGTAAACTGTAATGGATTATAGCCTGGCGCTATCCAAATTACAAAACACCTGCCCTTGAGTCTATGAATATTTATTTTTTATGGCACCCACATTTTCATGTCGCTGCCTCTGTCCGTCCAGATGTACCTCCGGTTAAATTTGTTTGTGGTCACAATTATCCGATTTTAATGAAATTTAAATGTATATTTATATTCAATCATCTGGGATCAGATTCATTTTGAACTCTAACCTCATGGGTTATGGCCCCTTATATTGTGGAAAAATTGGGTTTTTAGCATGTGGGCCTATCCAGAGGATTTTGGCGTAGAATATTACACCTGATTGTACGATCCATTGTTTTTAACTTCTGGATCCTCTAGAATTCTCAGTTTTATATGCCAACATTTCCCATGCCCGAATTAACCCCTCTTTGCTGAAGATTTGGCTTTCGAGTTCAGAGTTATGCCCCATAGCCAAAACTTTGAATTTGATAGGAGTTACAGTTTTTAACCGATCCTTTGCAGATTTGGTGTGAACCATTGGATTCATGAGATCACGAACCCCAACGATATACAGTGATTCGAAGATAACCTTTTCAAAAAAGCTTGTGAATGTGATGAGGCTACAATTTTTTAATTTGCCGTGTAGCATTGGGACCATGAGAGGACAAATCCAATAAATTTCAGCAATCCACACTTAACCCACTTTTTTGGAAACCATGTGAACGTGATAAGGCTACAATTTTTTTAACAGATTTTTTTCTAATTCTATATGAAACATTGTGACAATGAGTGGATAAGCCTTATTTATATTCCTTATTCTCTTTTGCAATATGTGTGTGTATCTTAGATGGCAACCACTTGTTAATTGTATCAATTGTGTTGTAATATTTTGAAAACAATAATAAATAATAAATATCAAAGTGTTATTTTGTTTCATATTTGCGGTTTTTCAGCATAACTAGGATTATTCAGTGTGCTATGAGGGAAATTTAGCCCAGATGTGGCTTTTCTGAATTGTCCTCTTTTAATTACACAGGTTTCTTTTTTTTACATGGACGACAATTTCTGCATGGAACTTTGGCTTTTCAGCCCCATCACTATCACATCAAAACACCATCCTTTGCCAGGTCCTAAATCCACTGATCAGGCGAACGGTGCAGAAAATCCTGGGAGGGTGGAGTAACTTTCATGACCGACACTGGGATCAAATACAGCCCCCACCCCCACCTGGTTTGTGAGCTAGGGCTCACACTGTTGAAGTCTGCAACCTTACTGGGTAGAAGTGATAATAACAACCAATAAGCACTGGGTTAAAGTGAGAAAAACACCCGATAAGCCCTGGGTTGAAGTGAGAAATACACCCGATAAGCACTGGTTTGAAG
This sequence comes from Patella vulgata, assembly GCF_932274485.2. NCBI lineage: Eukaryota > Metazoa > Mollusca > Gastropoda > Patellidae > Patella > Patella vulgata. Next base: position 1,650,845 of record NC_065880.2, read on the forward strand.
TGAGAAAAACACTGGGTTGAAGTGAGCAAAACACTACATAAAAACTGGGTTGAAGTGAGCAAAACACTGGATTGAAGTGAGCAAAACACTCCATAAGCACTGGGTTGAAGTGAGAAAAACACCTGATAAGCACTGGGTTGAAGTGAGAAAAACACCTGATAAGCACTGGGTTGAAGTGAGCAAAACACCGGTTTGAAGTGAGCAAAACACTCGATAAGAACTGAGTTGAAGTGAACAAAACGATCAATAAGCGCTGGGTTGAAGTGAGCAATACACTCGATAAGCACTTAGTTGAAGTGAGAAAAACACCCGATAAGCACTGAGTTGAAGTGAGAATAACACCCGATAAGTACTTGGTTGAAGCGTAGAACTAGAATACTAACGGGAACGCCCACTCGGTGACGTATAACGGTGATGACATAATTATGTTGTACATCGCATGCGCGAAGTCAATAAGGCACAAGTAACTTCAGGCCGTATGTCAACATAGCAGAAGCGTACGACGTCCTGGAATTTCAAGAACTTGACGGTGTAATAGATGTAAGTTATTCATAATTTTAATGAGTTTTTTTTAAATTAGTTATATAACATACCATCGGGAGTATAAACCATTTATTTTCGGACATTAAATTATCCGAACACACGTTTGTGTATCATTTTCTACTACATATTATAAAATTATTATTAATAAATTATGATGACATTCACATTTTATTTAGGACTTGTTATTATTTTTATTTATTGTTTTGTGCATATTGTTGTTAGCCTTTGGCATGTCCGTGCCAGTTTTGGCTGGTTTCCCAGTGCCCTTTTCTTGTTTATAACAAGGGGTTTTACATAGGCTAAGCCTGTTCCCCAATCCCATTCAGACATCCTGAATAAAAATATTGTTTATATAAAAAAAAAAATGTGTATTCTTTACTACAGCTTTTCTTTGCTAAAGATTTGTTTGAGACATCTCAACCTGTCGTTCCAGTAGCATCCGTAAGTTTTCTACATATACAACATACATACATATAGTCACATAGTGTTCGTAGCAAATGGGCAAGTTTTGAAACTCATTATAGTCTCGACCATGTCTATATATTTTTTTTCTTCTCAAACGATCAAATTGCTTTGGAAATGAAATGAAATGGGGTTTAACGTCCTACTGTTCTGCTCCTATGCTGGGCTAATGAAGACGGGCATACGCCATAAGGTGTCATTTAAGGGAAATTTCGCCCGGGCAGCGGCACTATCACCTATTCTTATATCGAATTCCAACTGCCAAGGGATCTTTTACGTGCATTCCAATGTATACAGGTGACCTCGGGTTTTCGTATCATCCGAAGGATTAGACAGCTGTCCTTGTCAGGCCCTCCGTACTGCATCACTGACAAGGGGGAACCACGCCGGAAAATCTGGATGAACTTTCTCGGCAAATGCAGGGATCAAACACCCGACCTCCAGGCTAGCGAGCCAGCGTCTTACCCACTTAGCCACGTGATCCCAAATTGCTTTGGAACAGTTTCTTTTATTTTGTATAATATTTACTTTAAAGGGACAATAACACTCTTGCTGGCTTGAAAGCTCCAGAAAATAAATAATATCTCTATCTAAGTACTAGATGTTTAAGTGTCCCACCTGTTGTGTAAATTATCCATTACATCCTATTTTACTTGTCCAGAGGGTTCGAAAATATTTTTAAATCGAAGTTTCATTTGAAAAGGTTTACGTTAGACGTTTCAAACCATTATGTTGAATTTTTTAAATAAGGTGTGTTAAGATGAAATTTGTATCATCAATTAATTGAAATATTCTAAAATAGTTAAATTTGTTGACCAGAATAAAGATTGGGACATATTATTCAGTTACAACAAGAGTGGTATTGAGCCTTTAAAGAACTGTATTAATTTGGTATCAAGCTCGTAATTAGATAAAATTGTGAGGGAAATTTTAACCTCCAACCCTGTCTTTGGTTGTGTACAGATTTACACTGGTAATTTTAATTCATAGCTATTGATTTTGTTTGGTTTTTATTTAGGTTGTTTTCATTGTTATTTATTTTCTTTTTAAGATTCAAACTAATCCAGTTAAATTTAATGGGAAAGTTCAAGTAGTGGTTATATGAAAAATGATCTGATGTTCACATGATCTCAAGGGTTTGCCGAACCTCAATCGAGTTTAACCCCAACAAGGAATATTATACATCAAAACTTGTCATCTGCCTGTGCAATTTCTAGTATAAGTTTATCATCATTTGGAACAAATGGTTAAATTACTATTCAAGATGACTAATTTAAAAAACAAGAACAACAATATGTGGTTGGAATGATCCAAGGCTCTGTTCAAAGATATTTTATTCACATGACAGTGATGCTTGTTAAATAAAACTTGTGAATTTAACAGATAATGACCATTGATAAACACTAAAGGCAAATAGAAATGCACAAAAAAATCCATAAGCTTATGATAATAATGATTAAACATACATTATGCAAGAGCTAAATCTGCCTATTGCAGGTTTTCTTTAGGCCTGAAATGTTTTCTAAATTATTAATTAGACATTAATTAACTTATCCAGGCCCTAATCAACTCTCGATAGCATCGGATTTCTCCAATATTAAACAGATTAGAACAGTTCAGCCATATTTTGATTTAAGCTAAAAATGGAGGAGTGAGACTACTTCGAACAACCAGTACGATGGTTGAAATTATTGCACACGTCTTGTCAAACCTTCAAAGGCCTTCAAAGGCTAATATCTTCGCTCGCAATAGAGTAATTTGAATGAAATTTTCAAATTATTCATTTTACATTATTTATCTTCGAACTATTATAGCAAGAATGGCTAGCTCTTTATCAAAATCTTACATAATGTATATTTAAGAATAATTTAATACATTTATAAAGCTCACACATTACAAGTTGTGCACCTGTATAAAATTTGTATAAATTTTGTTATCATTGTTAATATTTTATACTGAGATGCAATAAAAATAATACATCACTTTTATAAATGGATGAATGTAAATCTTGTTTGAAATGAATCCAGGTTTAACGCCCTACTTAGTACTTTTCAGCTCAATTTTGTTTAAAAGATTTGCTTTAATCTTGCAATTAAGGATGTAATAACATCATATTACGATGATAACATGTGAGAATGTTTTGAAGATTGCGTAAACGCACCCCGAACAATTCTCAATCAAAAAAATTTAACCCAACAGAATCAGTATGTTGATTTTTCTGGTACACACGTGGGGTATATAATGCAGCTTTTAAAAAGCTAGGTTTTGTGCAACTGTGGAAGGTGCAAAGTTATGCCACGTCATCTCAGAGGTGCTATTTTATTGCGTCTCGATATATTTTGTTTACAATTATCAACCTGGCCCCAAGTTCACAAAGCATTCCCAGACTTAATAATTTGCTCAACTTTCAATCACTGTTTTTGAGAAATATCTTTGATCCAGAAACACAAAACTTTGCACATAGTTTCTTATTGATATATTTACATTAAAACAACAATAGTTAGTAAAGTGCTGTATTTAAGTTAAAATAAGACAAACAATTTTGAGTAAAACCTTAACTTAAGACTGAGAATGCTTTGTGAACTTGGGGCCTTGTTTTCTTTTCATTACTTATTATCTACAATACAGTAATAACAAGAAATAAAAAATCTGTAGAACACTGCTGATTAAGTTCTAGATTTAATCCTAGATTCAATCACATTTATATTTTTAAACTTCCAATATCGATATTAATTCCAATAGAGCCAGGTGATGTTTAGTTTAATTATACACTTTCTATTTTGTTGTATGAAATTATCTGTATAATCTGTGTTTTTGTTACTTTCATTGTGTGAAATGCTTGCAGCAAAGTGCTGTAAATAAAATACCTGACATCAATGATCACAGTTTAACTCTATAACTTCTCATTTGACCTCAAATCTATGTGGAGTCGAGTCAGTTGGAAGAAATAAATCAAAATGGAGTGAAATCTACATTTTAATCAAATTCGTACCACATGATTATATTCTACCACTTTTTGCTCGTTTATATGGCAACTATATATTATTGCTAAGCTATTTTTGAATTGTAAATTACATTTACAAGTATGTAAATATTGATTCTTTGAATTATATATTTTCAATTAAAATCTGAATATGCAATGTGCTATGTAGCCATATATGTGAAATAAACTATTATTATTGCTATTTACTTTCTCTGTAAATCTCTGTTAATCTGTCGACAACTTAAACAAATTTCGATTTGAGTGTCCTCAAGAAAACTATTACATACAGAAGCAAGTACACAGATTTCGTAATTTATATGTTGACTTATTTGTGTTCATGAAAAGATCAACCTGTCTGATATATCTTACAGTTGTAGGCTGACATTGAGAATAAGACTGTAAATGTTTTGATGTTATGCCCCTACATATCTTCATATTCTCAACAGTTCTTATAAGTAAATCTATAGATGTAACTTTAATTTGAACAGGAAACAAAAATTATTATATTGTACTTCACAATTCAAGTCCTTGTCAATGGTTAAATGGTATGTTACACTTTTATCTTCAGTTTTAAACAGATAGATATAATCACTTGAAGACTGACATAGCCACAAAGCAGGCATTTGACATAAAAATGATTTCTGCAACATCTGAAAGGTTACTTCGTTCATATGTAAACATTGAGTTTCCTCGGTTTTCCCTGGACTCTGAATAAAATAGACAAATTCATAAAACTCAATTAAAACAAGAAGAATTGGATTCTCATACATGTATTCATAATTTTCTCGGTTTCTGAATAAAATCGAAAAAAATTACAAAAGTAAATATAAAGAAGAATCGGATATTCATACAAGTATTTATAAATAAAATTATGGTAGATTACAGAAAGAGCTAGCAGTTCTCATCATAATAGTTAAAAACTAGATAATGTAAAGGGAATTTGCTGAAAATTTCAGTCAGATTGATCCACCCTGAACCGAGTATTTAGTGGTTGAATTTTGGGCCTAGCCTCGATCATCATTACTAAGGTCGGTACGATAAAAAAAAACATGGTCTCGATTATCCATTTTTTGATTTAATCAGAAGTAGCAGACTGGGCTCTAATCCAGTATATATCACAGGCTAGCGATGCCATCGAGTGTTGATTATGGTCTGGATAAGTTAATTAATGTCTAATTAATAATTTAGATAACATTCCAGGCCTAAAGAAAGACCTGCAATTGACAGATTTAGCTCTTGCATAATGTCTGTTTAATATTGATGAATTAAATGTTCATATACTGATCTTTTATAAGGAAACATCGAATGTTCATAATTATAATTAAGTTAACAGAAATTTAAGTTACCGGTGACTTCCTTGGATTCAATTTCTTTGTTGTTACGCTTTTCTGTAGAAGAATTAAGGTTGATAGTCTCCCTAACCCTTCTTTTAATCTTCGATATGTGGACCCAGAATTTTTGTAAACATCTGAAATATTCATAAAATCAAAATAAAAAGGTTCCTACATACAAAACAAAAGGTTCAGATATAATTATTTTTTTCCATGCTTGTTGATTATTCATACCGGGAACAAGATTATTTCGGAATTTAAAAATAAAAGGATTTGACAGGTCAAGGTCAGTCATAAATAAATATACAATTTTAATTTTTATGGAGCTGCTCAGTTAAAACTTTGACCTTTAAAAAAAATAATAATTAGTAATTCATAAAATTAAAGTAAAAGAAGATTGTTGAGAGAGAATCGTCATGCTGTCACACACTCATCGGGTGTAGTAATCGTCAATTTCATAACAAATTGAAAGTAGACTAGGCCTAGCTACGGCACTAATGTAAACAAACCTATATGCATACAAATGAGAGAAGGGGTAAAATCTAACGGGCAAACATGAAAATACAGACATTCAGCTAGTATGGGTTTAACTTAACTTCATTGTTTCATTGTAGGTTGTCAGGGTGGACTGCCAACTAGAATCTACATAATTAATTTCTTTTGAGTTTTCACTTACTTTTTCAACGAAATAATCCGGCTCAACGTGTCTTGATTAATAATTAGTAATTCATAAAATTAAAGTAAAAGAAGATTGTTGAGAGAGAATCGTCATGCTGTCACACACTCATCGGGTGTAGTAATCGTCAATTTCATAACAAATTGAAAGTAGACTAGGCCTAGCTACGGCACTAATGTAAACAAACCTATATGCATACAAATGAGAGAAGGGGTAAAGTCTAACGGGCAAACATGAAAATACAGACATTCAGCTAGTATGGGTTTAACTTAACTTCATTGTTTCATTGTAGGTTGTCAGGGTGGACTGCCAACTAGAATCTACATAATTAATTTCTTTTGAGTTTTCACTTACTTTTTCAACCAAATAATCCGGCTCAACGTGTCTTGAACATATTGTCAAGGTCTTGTCATTTATCGGGTCTGATCTGGTAGACTGTATGATACGTAATGATTCTCTCTCCACTCTGTTGTTTTTGGGTAAGCGATAGAATGATCAACCCCGATTTCTTTTATTGCAGGCGGAACATCCGAACAAAACACAATTCGCGCCAGGCATTTTGTTAGTGCGAGCAGAAACCGGAAGTACGCTGTGCCCGATATCAGCGTCAGAAGCCCGCCGTCACATAAGGTAGTGACGTCACACGGTGGGCGTTCCCGTTAGTATTCTAGTTCTATGGTTGAAGTGAACACTTCGCTGAAGCCTAATTTGCATATTTGGCATGGCTTCTTCCTCACTTCAACATCATTTCTGCCTTCTTTATTTCATTGAAAATTTGAAGTGTTGTTACGGAAGTGTGGTAGAAATGAACACTTCAGATATAAAATTTTTCACCTCGAGCACGTCTCGGTTTAGTGTCACCTACACTTCATATGGGTGGCGTCATCACTTCATTTGCGTGAGGGGAATGTACAAAAAATCGCGTTTATTTTTAGCTTGTTCTTCTGTCCATCTCTTGCAAAATGTGGGGGTGGGTCTGGCAGCCGCTGGTTATTACATCTTATGAGATATCCTTTTTGTGTCTAAATTATAGCTGCCTGCAGAAAACGGGGCCATTCAGAGGCCAATGCCAAGGAAAGATTGAAGGCTTGGCTCTGCTACAGTTCGGACAGAAAAGAAAGTCTTTTAAATGTTTACATTCTTCAATTTGGATTTGAAACTATTAGAAGTAAAATCAATCTCTTCAATTCTTTACAATGAATGAAATGGTGAAATGAAATTAAATGTCTGTTCTGCTCCGACTGGGCAAATAAAGACGGGCATACGCTATACAGTGTACTATGGGGGAAATTTTGCCTGGACATCAGTGCTGTGGCCTACTTTTATATCGAATTCCAACTGCCAATTCCACAACCTCTAGGCTAGCGAGCAAGTAGTGTCTACTTACTTAGACCAACTTGGCTCCTATATGAAATGGTATAGATACCTTAATTTCATATATTAAAATGACAAAATTATTAGAGTAAATTGTTGATATTAGACATAGATTTGTGGTAATAATTATATTAATCTAAATCATTATTTATTCGTAGCTGTGGAAGTTGAAAATCTCTTTTCCTCTGATGGAGAAGATTAGATAAGGAACTGGCAGTTCTTACTATAATAGTTAAAAACTAGATAATGTAAAGTGAATATGCTAAAAATATTTTATCAGATTGTTCCACTCTGAACTGAGAAAACCTTATTTTAAAATCACAGCAGCCTTGATTGTCATTGTTACCGCTAAGTAACGGTTAAGTAACAATGTCTTGATTATCCTTTTTTTTGCATTTAATTATCAATGACCTTTGAAGAGCATATCGGATTGAAATCAAATCAAAATCAGAGACATCAGATGGCATCGAGAGTTGAATATTGCGTTTTCATGTTAATAAATGTCTAATTAATAATTTAGATACCATTTCTTCAGGCATAATAATGTTTAAATTTACAATAAAGAGAGATATCAATGATCTTTTGGGGCTTTCTTTTTTATTTCCAGTCTTTCAAGGGATCACATGCAGGAAGTATGTATGAATGCACAATTGTTGAAGAGGCAAGCCAAGTTTCATATTGATTGTCATTGTACGTAATGGCCTCGATTTAATATGTTATGCCGATGATACTCAACTTTACCTCGGGTGTAAAATAATGTAACAAATAATATACAAAGTGTAGACAAATGTATTAATGTAATTATTTCATAGATGGTTGATAACAAGTTGACTTTAAGCGATAAAAAGACAGAGACACTATATTTTTACACTAAATTTCGAAGAAAAGAAAACAAATAGACATATTAAAGGTTGGTGACACATCAGTTAAATCTTGCACGACTATCCGTAATTCAGGTTTTAATCTTGACAATGTTTTATCCTTACATGACCATATTTCAAAAGTTTGTAAATCAGTATCACATTCATTATTTCGTATTGGGCGTATAAGAAAATTTAGATCGTAAATACGCCGAATCACTGGTTTTATTCACTTTGTACTATGTAAAAGATATTATTGACTTCTGTAACAGCCTTCTCTATAAACCTTAAACCTAATTAAAGGTGCTAAAACTCTAAGTCAATATTATATTCGAAAACACGAATTAGGATTCAATATTGGTTTGTTTCAATCGACACTGATGTTATCTTACATCTAAAATTCATGGTGACCTCGGGTATCGTTTTTTCGGCCAATATTTCAATAATTCGCTTGAGCGTAGGGGTCTTTAGCAGTGGGAGAAAACCGGAGGACTCGAAGAAAACCCATGAGGTTAGACACAAGACCCTACTCCTTGTCGCCTAAAACTTGGGAATTGAAACCCCGCCAGTTGACTCAATGACAGACCTTATGATACAGCGCGCCATCCACTCCCCTTCCTCGTTCAGAGAGAGAGAGAGAGATAGAGAATTACAACTTACCTCCATTGAGTGGTCATCAACAACACAAATGCTACGATTATTACAAAGAAGCCAAGCGGTTTAAATCCACGTATAGAAATAATCTGAATAATGTAATAATAAATAAAATCAATAAATTCCATTGATAATTTACTTCACAGTCCACTTTAGGCATGGGCCAAATGGGTCGAGCGTCCCGCGCTTCATGGCAAAAAGAGAAACAAAAATATATTAAATTCCATATGAAAGTTTCACTCATCGATCTAGCGGCGCGATTGGCTGAGACTGGGTGAATCTGTGATCTCTAAACCGTCTCTATAATTGGTCGAAACCCGTGACGTAGGCCATTGGCGTCAGTGGGCAAAGGTTTGATGATGCCGGGCTCATTATTTGCCCCCATCGCCAATCCAATACTCAAGTATAGGGCCTACTATTGAGAAATGGGGGAAAAGAAACATTTCATATTATTATATAAAATCAGATGAAATAAACCTATTACCGCAAAGGTGACAGCGATAATTTCAATTTTATCAAACTTTATTTTGATTTTACTCTTTGATTGGATTCGCCATGAAATAGATGCGTGGCGGATATATACAAGCACCACCCGATCAATATTCCTACCAAATATTGTTGAAGCCCATTAAAGGGCATGCTCCTCGCAGTGTTTCGTTTCAAGCACTGCCGTAACGAAAGCAAATTTCTGTTCCAAATTATGACTGGTCAATATAGTTCGATTAACAACCAATGCCTAACTGCGTAACAATGTCATTCCGGTTTAAACAGAGCTCCACATTGTTTACATGACTCAAGAAATTTTTAAGCACAATTAACCAGTGAATAGCAGAATATTGCCGAAAAACTAATTGCGTGACAAACGAGGCTATCAACATTTAAATTGAAAACAATACTGTTTGGAGACGAACAATACTGTCACCTTAAATAATTGTCCAAAGTTTTAGGGAAGACCCCAGATTAAACGAAGGACTGTCATGTTGCTATACTTAAGAGAGATTTGATTGAACGGGAAGAATAGATACACTCCCTCAAAAGCTCAAGTACCAATAAGTCAATCCAGCAATGGCCATAGAGGGATTTCTCAGGCCATTGCTTCAGGGATTGTAAAAACTATGGAATCGAACAATTTCGTGAGACTAAATCCCAATAACCGCAAGCTAACTAACATTCATGTACGTATCAAAAAATTTAAGATTTAAGACTAACTCTTAACTTCATCACCTTTAGGTGATCCCTACCGCGTTTCCGGATGGACTTGAGTGCTTACATATATACAATTTGAATGGAGTATAAATTCCGAAAGAGTCACTAATATTCAGTAACTTGGAAGCATACGATTTATATTGTGTACCACGCGTTTACCACAAGATCATGATAGTTTAAGGCAAAGGGTCAAAAGGGTTAACCTATCAATCCCACATTATACTACATTACAGAATCCAGAATTCACATTGGCCTCTTCGGCATGGTTGGGAAGTATATGATACACACCCAGTACCCTATGTCTCGGTGTTTAGACAACTTATCAATTGATAACTCCTAAAATAACATTATTTTGCAATCTGATTGCGAAAGTCCGACAAATGATTGAAAATACCTAGACTCTTGACGAAGGTATTCTGGGATAAACGACCCATACTGTGGAATACATTATTATATATTGTATTATAATGTATTATGATAGCTGTAATACATGAAGGATAAGATTCGTGGATAACTTGAACAATTTATGGTTGTTATTATTTGTGTAGTCCTGTATAAATGACAATCCTTACTTTTTTAGTTCTATCAGGTTGAAAATGGCATATTCGTGTTTCTCGTCCCACAACCGCTGCGACGACATAGCAGACGTGTGTTGCTATTGAAAGATTAGTTTTCGAGCCAATTTCTGTCGACATTTAGCATTTTGCCGGCCATAATGGAGCAACCGTTTGTGAAATGAATCGGCAACTGCCCAAGTGAGTCCGGTGACCCAAAAACCTATAAAATGATATTATTACACAAGTCATTTCACCAACAATGTTTGTTAAGGTAAATTTCAGACTATTTTTGGCCACCGTCTTGGATTTTCGGCTCTCCTGGAGTTAGCCCGTGGATATCAAACTACAAATATCTTCACTGGGGTCCCTTCTAACAGAAACCATCGTCAAACTTTGTTCTCTGAGAAATTGCCACGGATGTAGGGGTTGTGATAATAAAGAGTTGTCTATTCCTGCTATAATAGCTCAAAAATAGAAAATCTAAAAAGAAAATATTGAAAATTTCATTCAAATTCCTTTATTCTGAGCCAAATTATCGCTGTTTATAGTTTTGACAAGATGTGTACATCGTGGTAACCAGAACACTGGTATGTTCGATACTTAGCCTCGCTTACCCATTTTTAAATTAAATTCTTAAATGATGAAAGGTTCTAATCTAGTTAAAATCTCGAGTATCCGATGCCATCGAGGGGTGACTATGGTCTTGTTTTCTTAATTAATAGTTTATAAAATATTTCAATCGTAAAGAAAGACATGCAATAGCTCTTCCATAATATATGTTTAATTTACAAAATCATACATTAATTTACAAAATTAGAAATAGAAATTAGAAATTATTTTTCAAAATTAAAATTCAAAAAAACAAAAAATGAATACATAGTGCGTATTTGAGGTTTCGTATTTTTCTCATTTTGTATTTGTAATTTATTGTTAAGCATATTCGAACATATTATAATGGAATCTGCGCTATATAAATTATGTAATAATAATAATAATAGAAAATAAGCCAGTAAACGTCTTGAATGAATGAATGAATTATAAACAATAATACTGATAGAATTTACATATCAACGTTACAACCAAGGATTCTTAAAATAGATTAGTACAGTTTGCCGTAGTTCTCTTTCGATTAAAATGTTTAAAAAGGATTTGAAGCAAAATTTTGATACATATATTCGTTTTCACCTGTCATTAAATCGCACAGTTTGTACTTGAGAAGGCGTTGGGAGCTCGGGAAGGGCCACAGAAGTGGAATAGCCTTAAATTATTTTTAAAAAAGAGTGATAATATGAAACAACTTACCATTTTATTTTATTATAATAATAATATATTGCATCTGATAATGCGCCACATCCACCCAAGTGAGTGCTCTGTAGTCCATACATACATAGGTTATGTCTATAGCAGGGCTTTCATGTATCATTCAACAGTAGACATGTTTTAACACATGATCGTCTAAATATTATTCACTGTTCAATTTACACAGATTATTGTAAACGTCTTTCTCATAAATACCGCGTGTCGAGTTTACATAATGGATTAATGCGTGAACTGCCCTGCGCAAAATCATTTTCTACACATTTCTTCTAAACAAAACCAGACACAACTTTTCTAGAGTAAAATTTTGCGTAGAATACGATGCCGAGTGATAATCAATCCGCCGTTGGGACAGCCCCCCCCCCCCACGCACTTAGCCTCCGATCTATTCGACATTAATCGCTAACTAACTAATTGTCGGAAGGCGTCAAGATATGGTGAGGTTTTGATTACCAGCTTTGGGCAGGGGTCATGGTGGCTAAGACTCTGACTCGCGAGCCTAAGGTCGGGTGTTCGATCCCTGCATTGGCCGAGAAAGTTCATCCAGATTTTCCGACGTGGTCCCCCCACCTCCTTGTCAGTGATGGAACGTGTACACACATTGGTGTACACGTAAAAGATCCCTTGGCATTTGGAATTCGATATAAGGGTAGGCCGTAGTGCCGCTGTCCGAGCATAATTTCCCTCACAACACACTTTATGGCGTATGCCCGTCTTCATTACCCCAGTTCGGAGCTAGGACGTTAAACCCCATTTCATTTTCCGAATACCAGCCTGTATGTGATAAAAGCGTGGGGTGATTTGGTTCATCTATAGATTATATTTGAATGTCGGCTTTGTTAGGGCTTAATTTTAGTAGAGTACGGAGTGGAACAAATGAATGTAGGACGTTTCGTCCACTGGGCATTTCGTGCTAGGGCATTTCGTTCTAGGACTTTTGGGCCACTTTGTTTTTTTTCGGCCAAATTTATTTGTTAGTTTTCTCCTACAGATTTTTACTTTGCTGTGTTTTTGTTTTTTGCCCTGACTATTAAAATTGGTTCGTATGTCTGTCTGTCTGTCCGTTACACTTTCTGGGACACAATAACTCTCCTTCTAATTGAGCTAGAATGTTCACACGTGGCGTATGTGTTTATTAGGATAGTGCCTTGAGCATTTTCTGCTAAGGGTAAGCAGAGATAAGCAATTTGATTGCTTGATGATTTGGGACACGGTAACTTTAATTCTAATTAATTTAGAGTGATGAAATTTGGTGTATAGTTTTATTACATCAAGAGGGGGATCACGGGGGGTAAGACGCTGACTCGCTAGCCTGGAGGTCGCGTGTCGCTAGCCGAGAAAGTTCAACTAGATGTTCCGGCGTGGTTACCCATTGTCAGTGATGCAGGACGGACAATGAGAGCTGTCTAGTCGTTCGTATGGGACGAAACACCGAGGTCCCGTGTACACATTGGCGTGTACGTTATTTGTATTGAATAAATTACTGTATCAAATAACCTTTACACACACTGGTTGAATTGCATTATGTTGACATTGAAACCATTCTAGGTATCGGCAATGTCAAGGTCAGGAGAATTCTCATAGGTGGTATTTGACCTATTCAATCTGACAATGACTCACAAACAGGTGTTTTGGGTTCGATCCCGGTGGTAGCCATGACAGGATATTTCAAAGGGATTTCCCCCTTGTCAGTGGTACAGGACGGAAGGTCTGACAAGGAACATATTCTGGTCCTGATCAAGAATAGACGAAAACCCAAGGTCTCATAAAGTATAGTTTAGCGTGCACGTTAAAGAATTCCTAGCAATGATGCCTGGTCACAATTGCCCCCATACCCAAAAACATTGTATGCTCGGATCCATTAGATCAAAAAATCCAAAAAAGTAGCACGTTAAACCGAACGACACCTGACTTTATTTATTTATTTTTATAATATTTATATTGATGTTATTGAAGGGAGTAATGGCAAGGTTAAGGTCAACCCTCTCGAGTTTAACTTTTTTTTTTTTTTTTTTTTTTTTTTTTTTCGTTCTTATTTTTTTTTCCTCCTCCTCCTTTTTTTTTTTTTCTTTTTTTTTAAATTTTGTGATCTGATTTTGTATTTGGATGGTGATTTAAATGTGTAACACTAGTTAGTAGGTTATTAGATATGTATGCTCTGTCAATTCGACTAGCACTACCTCTTGTATTGGACCATGTATATAATATCTTGTCTGGAAATTTATTCCTGAAAACATCTGATATTTCTATTATTTTTGTGATATTGATAAGTAAGTCAATAACTATCTGGGAGTAGTAGGTATCATTTTTGGAATCAATCTTATTTTCTGTTACATTGAAATCACCAATTAAAATGTAGTATTCTTTCTCATTATAGATATTTATTATATGATTGTGTAAACTTTGAAAGAAATTTTGTTTTTCTTTAGTTGAACCAGGAGGGCCATATATATTCATTACATTGGTTGTTTTATCGTTAATGTATAATGATATATGTTGGTACCTTCCTTGTAGTAAGTTTGGATATGTATGTTCTTTAAATTCAATGTCATTTCGGATAAGCATGCTTGTTCCCAGATAGTTATTATCAATAGTATTTGATATAATTTTATAGTTACCATCTTGATATATCTTGGATTCATTTATAATTTTAGTATTTGACACTGTTTCTTGTAAACAGAGTATCTCTGGGTAGCTGAATTTATCTGTTAAGATGTTTATTTTTTCATCAAAGCCTCTTTGAATATTAGAGGATATAATATGCATAATTAGTGAGATAATCAAGATTTTCACTATAGACATTGTAGAATAATAATTGTATTGTTATATATAAACTTATTCAGTTAATATGATTTCACAATTGAGTCCAATTCACTTTTTAGTTATTATATCAGTTTTTTCTAGTCAGTCTGTTAAAGACCTCAACTATTGGACTTTTCATTCTTAGTTTTTTATCTGTTACATCTTCATTATTGCTAATATTCCTTTTCTTTGTATTTTTGCTATCTTGGATTTTAACATAGTCTGCACTGGTACACTCAGTTTCCTGTGCTTCTTTGACTGCAACATCATTTTTGTTTATATTAAAATCCATTAATGTATCAATAATTTTATGGTCGTCTTTATTCACATCATTATTTGGATCAAATGTGTCAGAGTGGGTTTGTTTCAACTCTGTTTCATCATTTTCTGTTGTAGAATTCTCCTGAGGAGAGTATTTCAGATTTAGATCCATTTTGGGAGTTATAGGTAGCTCATCTATATTTCTGTATGGATCAGGAGTTATAGGTAGCTCTGTAGATGGAGAGGATTGCAGGGGTGGAAAATCCTCTGGGATGGGTGAGAAGTTAGATTTATTTGTACGTTTGTCAGGCAAGGGACAATCCCTTCCTAGGTGGCCCTGTTCTCCGCAGTTGAAACAAATCTTATTATATCTGATCTGCCCTTCGTATTTAACGCCTACTCGTAGGCCTTTTATGAAAATATGGGATGGGATAGGCTTGAACACGCGTTTGACATGAATGATTCTCACCCCACTTTCTATTGTTGGAAATTTTTTGTAGCATGGCCTCTCACATCTGATGACATCGGCATAGTTTGATATTTTTCGTGCAATGTCCTTATTATCTATTTCATAGAATAGATTATAGATAATTATCGGGATAGAGTCTACTGGGTATTCCCAGATAGCTTTGATGGTGCCTTTCGACTCATATTCCAGATCATTGATGGTAAATGATTCAAAGAGTCCAACAAAGATATCTTTAGATTGTTGAGAGTCAACTGTCAGATAGAAATTCCCATTTCCTATATTCTGAAGACATTTAATATATTTTATATCAAAATTATCATGGGCTAGGATAAATGTTAAAAGTTCAACTGATGACAATTTTGTCTCACCATATACTGGAGATATAAGTATTGTATTCTCTCTATTGAGTTCATTTGTCACACTAACACCTTCAGGTCCCACAGTTGTTTTTGTAGCCCTTATATTTTGCATGGCTTTTGTTTATATAGTTTTGTTTATAATTTTTTTTTTTTTTTTTTTTATTTCCCTTTTATATACGACGCAAATATACACTATAGTACAGTTTAGAGAAGAGTCACGACCAAGTTATCACTATTGTTCTTCTTGGCCGCCATATTGGCTCTTCAGCTCTCGGTTATTGTAAGCAACACAAACTTCAATTATCCTCTATCGATCCTTCACAGGACGCCAGATTCGTTTTGATATTTATCACATTTTAGTTCATATGTAAAACTCTATACATTGTTTCAGATGATATATTTGAATGCTAAGCTAACAATATTCTAGAGATTCTATTTATGTATTGTTTAATGGTCGAGAGCGAGACATTAAGTAATATATTGTAACAACATGAGGACCGTAGGCCCGAATGTTTTTACAATATATTACGCAATGTCGTAAGCTCGAGACCATTAAACATCTTAAAATACTGACACCCCGCACGAGCTTTTACGTCACACTAGTCCAATATCTCACTGGTATGAATAAAGTACTATTGGCAAGTTGCCCGTACGATTATTTGAAATAATGGTACGCCAACATCAAAGGGTGACGTCACATCTGTATTTTAAATAGAGTTAATCTTTAATAATCCATACAAGTTGAGTGTTTACTCTGGTGGTTTTTAATACAATATGTATTTATTAAAGAAATGAATGGAGGATCGTGCTATGAATATATTGACACTGTTTCTCTTAAATTGTGATTCTTAGGAAATCTGTGTAATATTCATTTATCCACGCTTGGTGTATGAATATACCTCTTTTTCTGAACCCAATTTGTTAATGTTTTTGTATTCGCAGATTCTTAATTTTCTAATCTTGGTCTGGATGGGACAAAGAACCGAGGCGTGTACGTTGTAATTCGATAAAGAGTAGGCAGAAACGCAAAGCTTCCATTTACAGTACGTTAAAGATCCCTCGTTGAAAGACAGTCGAAATCATCTATAGTTCGTATTAAGGGAACATTAAATTCTTTCTTCTGACGTAAACAACCAACTCCCCAACCCCTTTCCGAAATAATTAATATTTCATCAGTTCAATAAAATTAACAACAAAAGGACAAAATTGTGTTGTTGTTATTGGTTAACGTCCGCTACCACCAACGGTGATATCGCAGACTAAGACCTAGGTTAATTGTGGAGCCATGTTCATAGATTGTGCGGGGTGGGGTTGGATGGCCGAATGGTTAGCGCGCACGCGTTGTATCATAAGGTCTGCCATTGAGTCAACTGGCGTGGTTTCGATTACCCCATTGTACATGACAAGGGGTAGGGTCGCCTGTCCAATCTCGCGAGCAAGCGAATTATTGAAATCAAATTACACCATATGTTAGTCACGAAAGGAACTAGTTTGTGTCGAGTGGACGTTAAACTCCCTCTCTCTCTTTCTCTCTCTCTCTCTCTCAAATAATTACTTATAAAGATAAACGTTATAGTAGAGGAGGCCTACTTGTAATACGATATAAAATAATTACGTATAAAAGGCACATAAAATGTTTTTGCAAACTGTTTAAGTTGATGTTACGGTTATTTATATGACAACGTCTATGTCAAATAACTTAAAGGGGCATTCTTGTGAATGTATAACGGTGGTTAAGTGGGTAAGTCTGCCGGTCGTGGGTTCAATCCCGGTGTTGGCCGAGAAAGTTCATCGGGGCAGGACTACGGGTCTGACAAGGACAGCTGTCTAGTCATTCGGAGGTGATAAAACATGGCGGTCCCGTGTACCCATTGACGTGCACGTAAAATATCCTCGATTTCATTTCCTGAATGTATATATAGGGTAGTTATTTTTAATAAACGTATGATCATTCTGTTCTTTATGGATTCTTTTGGAGCTTAAACTGTTACAATAATATGCATATCGTCAGTGCAGGTGCATAAAATGTTAGAATGTTTACAGTAATAAGCATATCGTCAGTGAAGGTGCATAAACTATTAAAATGTTTACCGTAATATGCATATCGTCAGTGCGGGTGCATAAACTGTTAAAATGTTTACAGTAATATGCATATCGTGAGTGCAGGTGCATAAAATATTAGAATGTTTACGATATCATTAATGTATTCAATCAGTTCAATCATCTACGACAAATTACACTAGCTCGCCACTTTAAATTCATGTCTTTCTATTCAAACAAAGCTCATTAAATATTATAATTATATATATGGTAAGTCATCGTCAAAGTAACTTATATAAATGTAATTGTCCATACAGATTTCCATTTCCTTTTGGAAATGAAATGAAATGAAATGGAGTTTAACGTCCTATTGTTCTGCTCCGACTGGGCTAATGAAGACGGGCTTACGCCATACAGTGTGCTATGAGGAAGATGTTGTCCGGAGAGTGGTGCTAAGGCCAACTCTTATATCAAATTCCTACTGCGCCAATGTGCACTGACCCTTTCTTTACTCAGATTTCTATGAAAAATGTTTACAACTAACTACATCCGTCTATGATACTTTCTGCTTTCTGCATACTATTTATATGTTTCAACTAGTCCGTACTGTCATTGATATATACACTGTATACGGATGTGTGCGTGTGAAATAGCGTTATTTAACGTCTGCTTCCACCGAGGTGATATCGCTGACTCCACCTTAAATACAGTGTCATATGAGTTCGAGGATACGCATGGCTAAGCAATGTTTTGACTTTATCTAACGTCACTTTGCTTCATAACAGTGCTGTGGTTGAATTGTTCGTGTTTCAGATTGACGTTAACCACATAGAGTTTTTGACTATATCCGTGTTCAAACTGCATACAGTATTGTGGTTCATTTGCACTGAGTTTAGACAGTGTCACATCCAATTTGGAAAAGAAACACCGACAGTTAAGATGAAATTTGATGAAATTATAGAGATTTTGGGAGAATTTGGACCCTACCAGAAACGGCTATATTATTTAGTATGTCTTCCGGCCATATCTTGTGCCTTGCAAATGTTGGTAACGGTTTTTACTCTGTCCATTCCAGACCACAGGTAGGCAGGAGAGAGAGAGAGAGGGAGAGAGAGAGAGAGAGAGAGAGAGAGAGAGCTAATCCTATATTGCATCTTCATGCCATGGGTTGGATACAAAACATGGATACAAAACATGGTATTAAAAAGGGCTGATCTTTTTCCATTACTGATTGTCAACGCTCTAAACGATTTTAAAATACTTAATTCGGTCCCCTGTCAAGTGTTGCTCGGATCATAATTCTCCTTTAGCAAAATTAATCAAGTCAAACGACCCCCTTTAAAGGGCGGATGGCTATATTTTATGGAACCTTGAAATGGAACCTTTAAATGATTTTAAAAGCATATATTAATGTAATATGAATGTATGAAAGGTCTTTTATATTCAATTTTATATAAATATTGTAATATCTAATCAATTATATTTAGTGAAATACGTGAACAGTTCAAATATTGTAATTTCTAATCAATTACGTTCGATGAAATACGTAAACAGTTCAAATATTGTAACTTCTAATTAATTACGTTCGATGAAATACGTGAACGGTTTATATTGTTTGTGAATCAGCCTTTACGAATTACTTCCACATTGTGTTGTATATGTTTTTATTTGTTCATCACAAAATGGCACCCGAAACCATACGGTACACAACTCGTGTACTGATTAATAAACTGTTAATTGTGTCTTTAATATTTGATAATAGGATTCTATTGTTTCACGGCAAGATAACAACATCAATATTATCTTGCTATCTCTAACATAAAAAAAAACCAAAATGCTAGCCACAAAATGACAAACATTGGCGTGACACTTACCGGTAAAATGTCAAACCTTCAAAATAACACACATTATACTCGCGTAAGAAACCTGACATTAACTGTATTTTGTTGACGTTATACTTAGCCCCGATGAAATTGCACACGGTCCCACCTAAGAAACATATATGAACTCGTACTTTGTTGACGCGATACTTAATCCCGGCGAAAATACAAAAATTGAATAATTACATGATATCAACTGTATTTTGTTGACGCCTTGCTTAACCCCGGTGACAACCCATATCCTCATGTCAGAAACATATATTGGCAAGTGCACGGGAACTGCGCTACACGTAAATCAAAATCGACAAGTGAAATCTATGGATAAAACAAACTGTACAGACATTTTAAGAAATAAACCACTAGACCCCCCCCCCCCACAACCCCCACAAGACAACTATATAGACAATGCAAGAAATAATAAAATATTTTTTTTTCAAAGTTTTCAACCAAGATCTGCGTCCGTACACTTACTAATCTTGCTCGAGGGTCGACGCCCTTCAACAAAATGGACATAGCACTTAATGGCATGTTCTTTTGACAATTCAATGCATTAATATTAAATGCAAGGGTGACTGCACCATACACAAACACAATATACAGAAATCACAAACAACAAATGAACATATCAGATCAATTGAGATCACAATTCAAAGTACCTTGCAGTATATAATTGTATTGTTGTCATCTTAAATTGCACCCATTATTTCTGATATGATGTTTACCTTGGTTTTTTAAAAAAGAAGTAGAGCATTTTAACACGAAGAAAGATATCGTTAACGTCTGGGGACAAATTGATAATGAAATGAAATGGGGTTTAACGTTTTACAGTTCTGCTCCGACTGGGCGGATGAAGACGTCCATAAGACATACAATGTGCCATGAGGGACAGTTTGCCCGGACAGCGACACTACGGCCTACTCTTATATCGAATTCCAACTGCCAATGTACCAATGTATCCTTTACCTGCTCGCCAATATGTAAACGAGATCTCGGTTGTTTCTTGTTCCATCTGAACGACTATAGGTTGTCCAGTGTCAGGGACTCTGACCTGTACCACAGACGAGTAGGGGCCACTGACGAGTGGGAGCCACGTCGGAAAATCGCCATGAATTTTCTAGGCCAAGGCAAATTAATAATGATGACGGTGTTCAATGTCTTATGGATTTTAAGGGGATATTGTGCAATATAGAAATAAAAAAACTTGGGTTTTGACGTCATGTATACATTTTGTAACAACTGATGGACGCCATGCACCGGCTATCAGAGACATTCTACCCAGAAAGCAGTGGGAGGAACCGCCCGAGTTACAATCCTGATATATTTTTCAGCTTGTGATCTCAAGCCCGCTTGCTACACGATGACCATATCCTAGACGTTATTAAATATCAGCCATGTCAAGCCATCTAGAGAATAAATTATATACGTATATACATACATATATAATTCACAACGGCGACAATATAGATGTCACCATTTAAGGTCACCATTTTGATATATTTGTTAAACATAAGGCCTCAAGATAGCTATTTTGTTTTGATATTATTAAATTTCTGAGAATCTTTAATATATTTGGTGTATTATGTGTATTCACAATATATTTGGTATATTATTCATGGCGGTGATGAAACGGATGCGACAAATCAGTCCTCGGGATACGTCACCATTCAAGGTCACTATTTTATTGTCGTTGCGAAACACCAACCAACAGGGAAAATATTTTTTAAAGTTATAAATTATAGATACAAAACATTTCTGAGAATTAATGAACCAACGGAAATGAAATGAAATGAAATAGGGTTAAACGTCCTATTGTTCTGCTACAACTGGGTTAATGAAGACGCCATACAGTATACTACCTGTATTATACACAAATACATCAGGACCAACGCGTTTTAATACTGACCCTTTGCTTTTGGGTCTAAAGTTGATAAATGAAATCGGGGTTAACGTCCCACTGCTATGTGCCGACTGGACTAATGAAGACGGGTAAAGTTGATAAGATAATGTTGTACCTTTAAATAACTGAATTATTGTCTTGTCTCTTCCTTTCGTTTCATCAATAAGCCACCCCACCGATTTACCAGCTGTGTGATTTGATGATATATCGGGACAGTAATCGTATTCAAAATAATCTTTGTGTCTTTTAACCAAATCAGAAAAGCAACAAAACACTGATGTGAAAATGCCATTTGAATAAAAATGACGGTCATTTATTTAATAACAAAATTAGAATGATATGACGTTTTAAGTGAAATTAGAATGATATGGCGTTATAAGTGAAATTAGAATGATATGAGTGAAATTAGAATGATATGACGTTATAAGTGAAATTAGAATGAAATTAGAATGATATGACGTTATAAGTGAAATTAGAATGATATGACGTTTTAAGTGAAATTAGAATGATATTATGTTTTAAGTGAAATTCGGATGATATGACGTTTTAAGTGAAATTAGAATGATATGACGTTATAAGTGAAATTAGAATATGACGTAGAATGATATGACGTTATTAGTAAAATTCGAATGATATGACGTTATTAGTAAAATTAGAATGATATGACGTTTTAAGTGAAATTAGAATGATATGACGTTATAAGTGAAATCCGAATGATATGACGTTATAAGTGAAATTCGAATGATATGACGTAGAATGATATGATGTTATTAGTAAAATTAGAATGATATGACGTTTTAAGTGAAATTACAATGATATGACGTTTTAAGCGAAATTAGAATGGTATGACGTTTTAAGTGAAATTAGAATGATATGAAGTTATAAGTGAATAATGACGTTATGAGTGAAATTCCAAAATTAGTGAAATATATGCAAAACATTATGGAAAATAATACTATGTGGAGATGTTTTTTTGAGTCAGCAAACTGATCATCACTTCAGAAGTGGCTTTATCAAAATATGTCGACTGCTAGGCAGGAAGAATCGCCGAAAAATTGGCACCATGAGCAGAGGACCATGAGAAGAAATGATGGCAATAAATGTATCCGATTACGAGTTATAGTACTGGATAATCGAACAAATAATACTATATATCAAAATATACATATCCATCAAAAATTTGCTTCAAATCACTCGCTTTAACCTACGAAACATGTGCTTGCGCAGTGGGGTCTCGCCGAATTGCTTCTAGTGACGAAAATTCACAATTGTCGTGCACTGAATATAAAACCATTTAGACAGATAAGCATACAATGTCTTGTACACATTGCCGTAACCATGGATACCTAACCAACGCGACGGTAGAACACCCTATTGGTTTCATACATAAAATCTATTATATTTACTGCTCATTAGAAGTTTTGAAACTTTTTTTCAGGTGCCATCTGTCGGATCCATACAATGATACGTCATACCAACCACGTGACCTATTACATCAGTTATACGTCAATCATTCTATACCACGTGATAGTGATGGTAAATGGTCATCATGTAAAAGATATGACGTCAACCTAACGAAAGTTACGACACGCACTGTAATAGATGTAAATGCTACACGGACAAGTTGTGACAGATGGGTTTACGATACGTCAACGTTTGAAGATACGTTTATTACAGAGGTAAAAAAAATGTCGTTTTGAGGAGTTCGCTTCCTCCTCTTCCCCCAGTCCACCATCCCTCCCCTAACATTTCCATCTTTCTGTCACCTAATCATTTTACAATCGTCGAGAAATATAACACTTACGTGTATATCAAGAAAGTAAATCAACTTAGCTATAGGTATGGCAGTGTATGATTTTTCTTGCTGGAATAAATACCACTTCTCATATGGCGAGTTCATATATTCCGCTAGAACATTTGATACTACTTTTCAACTAGCGCGCTCACATCTAACAACCCGTAGTTTACTAAGATTACTTTTCTTTCAATATTACTTATTTTGCTCAGATTATTTTAAAAATCCATCCACATCTATATTGTACTTATATTCGTTTTATTTTCTTTAAAAAATCAGAAGCCACACTATTGTGCCATGATAAAACATTTCAATTTAGAAGCCATTAATAGCTGATTAAATTATGATTAGTTTCTTTTCCACAGCAAAATATGATCTGTGACGATGCTTCATTCCGTGCCCATGCCAACATGATCAATATGGCTGGATTACTGGTTGGTGCTTTTGGATTTGGAATTCTGTCTGATGTGTAAGTGAGATGTTGTTATTCAAACTGTTTCAGTGACATTAAACAAAGAGGTCAATCAAAAGATTTTAGAGAATATTATAAGTGACTTCGGGGGTGTTGGCTATATCTTAATATCATTTACAGGTGATGACATAGTTTTCAGTTCATCATATCTTTCTTGGGACTTTCTTGGAGATTCAACTTTGAACACAACATTAACAATCCCTCCAATGGCAATGAGAAACTTTAAGTCATTGAACTGACTGATGTATAACCGAAAGTTAAAGGCTCAATACCACTCTTGTTGTAACTGAATAATGTGTCACAATCTTAATTCTAGTCAACAAATTGTACTATTTTACAGCAATCCAATTAATTGATGATACAAATTTCATCTTAACACACCTAATTTAAAAAATTGGAAAAATTCAACTAATTGATTTGAAAAGCCTAACCTAAACCTTTTCAAATGTGACTTGGATTTTCGAAACCTCTGAACAAGTCAAATAGGATGTAATGGATAATTTACACAACAGGTAGGACACTTAAACATCGAATACATAGAATAAGGCTATTATTTATTTTCTGGAGCTGACAAGCCAGCAACAGTGTTATTGTCCCTTTAACTAAACCATACGTTAATGCAATACAGGATAATATCCAGACAGATGTTTGAACATACCATACCTCTCGTACATAAGCCAGTTACTTCAATGATAGACCTTATGATACAAAGCACACGTGCTAACCATTCTAAGAACATGGCTCCAAAATTAACCTAGGTATTAGTCTGCGATATAACCGTTGGTGGTAGCGGACGTTACACAATAACAACAACACAATTACAATACTGTTTATAGTACAAATGATATTAAAGTGTGGAACAGGGCCAGTGCCCCTTTTGGTGAAAACAACCAAACTACCACTGCGATTCCTGTTATTTCACACTGTGACGTATTCACTGCTAGCTATGTGACACCTCGTGCACTCTAAAACCGGAAGTGCCATAAAACTTTCACTTTACTTTTCTTTTAATTGGAGTTGCTTAATTCACGAGCTAGAATTTGCGGCAGTTAAATTTTCAAAATTTTCTCTCGACGGTTCCAACTCCGTGAATTTTAAATGATATATTGATTGGACAGTAGTCTGTAACCCGGAATTTTTTCGGGCATTCCAGGTTCTTACCCACTAACACTCATCGAGCCCTACCCTGAATTTTAACCTCGTGACAGCCCTTGTGTAGCCGCAAACCGCAAAACACTGAAAAACGACAGTTACAAATATATATAAATATGTAGATGCTCTTTTTTTTCAGAATTGGAAGAAAGTTTGGTATGTTGGCATCTGTATCATTACATATTGTTGGGTCGATAGCAACAGCCTTCTCGCCTAATTTTACCGTCTTTGTCATCTGTCGGTTCTTCACTGGTGCTTCAAATGCTGGTGCCTTTATGTCAGCTTTTGTACTGGGTAAAACAAATTTAATTTAATTAAGAAATTAACTATACTGTACGAAGTATAGTTTTACTATTTACGGCGCATCATTCACAAAACAAAAAGTGTTTAGATATTACTTTGCAAAATGAAATGGGGTTTAACAATATATTTCTGTTATATGTACCTGCTGGGGAAATGAAGACTGACATTCGCCATACCGCGCACTATGAGGGTAATTCGCACAAACAATGTCATTTTTGTTTACTTTCGGATTTCAACTCTTAAAGAGTCTTTAACGTTAAGTACAAGTTACTATGTGGCCGGTATTCCTGTAACACGTACAATGTGTAACCAAGCTGCAAAATCCTGGTTAATAGCCGAGCCACCACGACACTGTCGCTTTGAAATACAAACATACGCATTTAAAATGAAAATTTTAAAAGATGAAAAAAGATAGACGATAATATACTATGAATCGACGCGTGCTCAACGAGCCATGGTGACCCCGTCGCTTTACAAAACAATCATACGCCTTTGAAATGAAAACTTTAAAATATGAAAATAAAATAGGATATAAAAAAAACGTAGACTGGGGAATAGAGTCATTAAAAACTGATAAAAATAAATTGAGTCTCAAAATGTAATTTAAAAAGAAAAAAGAAACACCGTATCGCTTTGTCTAGTAAAAAATGACAACTTATGTCATTACAAGGGGGGATTAAAAAGAAAACGCGAGTCACTGTGTGAACCCAGTCATACGCATCGGTTGACAAAGCAGTATCCATCAGATAAAGAACTTTCAAATGAATAATACCACAAATTTCACTGTTAGACCAAGATACCCGTGAGAACATGGGTAATGTTGTATTGTGAAATGAATGGATTGCATAACACCTGCAGAAATAGGCCCCTATTCTTGTTTGAACGTACTGCGGTGAGCTTTTAATATAAAGTAGTCATGTCTGCGCATTTTCATTAAAGCAGTAGGAGTTGTCACCTCCTGGGGACAGAGAAACCCGCCCCGACGCCCACCACAACCATACACACTCTGGGCCTATTTCACTTATTTTGCTGAAAAGACAGGCATACGCAATACAGTGTGATTCGAGGGAAATTTTGCCCGGACAGCGGCACTACGACCGACTCTTATATCGAATTCCAACAGCCAAGGGATCTTTTACGTGCATGCCAATGTGTACACGGGACCTCGGTTTTTCGTCCGATCCGAACGACCAGACAGATGTCCTTGTCAGACCCTCAGCCCTGCATCACTGACAAGGGGAACACCTGACCTTTAAGCTAGCGAGCCAGCGTCTTACCCACTCAGCCACCGTGATTCCCCCAAGTAAGAAACAAGACATTACAATGTATTATACCTGTACAGAAGAAATGTTATAATTAAGAGCGGAATGTGAATCAGAAAAGGTGGGGTACATCATTATTTTTAAGGCCTATTATAGTCCATAGCCCAGAAGAAATTCTGATCACGCCCACTTATTCCTACTCACTCTGCTGCTGCGCCACTGCATGCAAGCGTATTAGAGGTACGCGTAGTCCTGAAATCATCTGATACGTGTTAAATTACAACTGTTTTTCAACTGCTCTTCACCCAACACCCAACCCGACTAGGATAGAGGTTAGTCTGTGTTGAGTGGGCCTTATTAGCTATTCTTTTTAATAAAAATATATTTTCTAGGATTGGAACTGGTAGGACCATCTAAAAGAAAATTTGCTGGAATAGTTATGGAGTTCTTTTGGTGTATTGGATTGTTTATTCTGGCTATCACGGCCTTTTTTATACGAGATTGGAGTACTCTACAGCTGGCTATATCAGTTCCATCTGTTCTCTTGTTGGCCATATTTTGGTGAGTGTCGCATATTGTTTTAGAATTCTACGTAAAAATCATTTCAAATCCAACTTATTATTGAAATCCTAAATATCAGCACAAATAGTGACCTGAGTTACATGTCATAACACTTGATATCTTGCAAACAAATTCACCTTCCATAACATCAAAAGGATAGCCATTGTAATAGCATGGACACAGATGATCCATAACACTTTTCAAAACCTCAAAATATAGTAATCATTGTAATAGCATGGACACAGATGATCCAATAACACTTTTTAAACATGAAAATGGTGTTCATTGTAATAACATGGAAACGGACGATCCATTAAAATAATCGTATCGGGTTGATTTAGTTAACAAGTATGGTCGCCTGACTCACCAGATGGGTTGTCTCCGGGTACTCTACAAACAGAAGTCCCTCTCTCCTTCCCTCAACTGAAATAATTGTAAAAAACACATTTTATTTGCAGGTTTATCCCAGAATCTCCCAGGTGGCTAGTCGCACACGATAAGACGGAGAAAGCTGAAAAGATTCTTCGTAAAGCTGCGGAAGTGAATAAAGTGGAACTTCCGGTTAAATTGTTTGATAAAGATACTCAAGATTCTGGACCGCAGGCTAAAGTTTATGAAATGTTTACATCCCCAGTTTTACTTATTAGATCTTTAATCATCTTCTTTAACTGGTAAGATACACGTTCAAATTGACTTTGCTAGTCTTATCTTCTTAAACTCGTAAGATACTCTGCTACAAGTAGGAGCTTCTCTTAACTTTGATGGCTTTAACCTACGTTATCTCCTTCAACTCCTAAGAGGGTTTCTCTAATGCTGATGATACAGAAAATACAGAGAGTCGGATTACACGTGTTATAATAATAATAATAATAATAATATCAGTTTTTAAAATGTATTTTAAACGGGGCGACGTCTTTGAAGATCTGTTTCGTTTTAAGGTAAACTGCCAGTAGCCAGCCATCAATGACTTAAACGCTTCATTTAATTTTTTCAGGATGGTTGTGAGCATGGTGTACTATGGTTTAGGATTAAATGTTGGTAATCTAGGTGGCGACATCTACGTCAATTTTACCATCGCCAATATCGTAGAAACTGCTGCGTACATTCTGTGTTTGATTCTGCTGGATAGATGGGGTAGAAAAGCTCTACATTGTACGAGTATGTTACTAGGTGGAATAGCCTGTATATTAACAATATTCCCCGTTTTATACCTTGATAAATGTAAGTATTGAATAGCCTGTATATTAAAAATATTCCCCGTTTTATACCTAGATAAATGTAAGTATTGAATAACCTGTATATTAACAATATTCCCCGTTATATACCTTGATAAATGTAAGTATTGATTTTTGTCCAATTTAATTTCGTGACATTTAATTTATTTGACATGACTGTTGATCGTAACATCAATTAGAGATTGCAAGAACAATACAAATGAAAATCAATGGCTTTATTTTCGATACAGTTTAATATGACTCAGTTTAATATGACTGTTTGTAACATTTTCTTTTGCGTGTGTCTAGGTGTGGTGGGGGCGTAGGTTTCGATTCTCAAAAAACAGAAAATTATATTAGTGTGGCTTTATCTATCAATTAGTTTGATTCAACTGGGCTTTATTTTACCATTACAGCATATGAGTGGATCACAATAACTTTATCGATGGTTGGGAAGCTTGGTGCATCGGCTGCTTTCGCCATTATTTACGTCTTTGCCGCAGAACTGTTCCCTACCATAACCCGAAACTCCGCAATGGGATTTAGTTCCTTCTGTGCTCGTGTTGGTGGAATGATATCACCGTATATCGCGGATTTGGTAAGTCATAAGGAGCTGGACCGCTCTGATTTAAATAAACTCTTGTATGGTCAAAAATCTGTAAGATTTTCTAAATATTGATAGGAAGTTCTTCTGTTTAAATTTTTGGCTTCGACTGTCGACAGTGCAGCACAGACTCAGCTATATCGCACAATGACTTTATTTTATGTTCACTAAACAGATGAACACCCAACAGCTGTACATGCATGACAAGGGCAAGGTTCGCCTTTATAACCGGATGGGTTTTCTCAATTTACCAGTGGTGTATCTTCCTTTAATGTCGAACTTACACAGGTGGTAATCTGCCGTGAGTCAGTTTCTGATCTGTGGGTGTATTAATAATATTTCAGGGAACTAAAGTTAAGGGTGGTATTGGAACTGCTCTACCACTAATGTATATAATATTTCAGGGTACTATAGTTAAGGGTGATACCATTGTTGTATATACTATTTCAGGGAACTCTTGTTAAGGGTGATATTGGTACTGCTCTACCACTGTTGGTATTTGGTGGAGCTTCTGTAGCTGCTGGTCTCTTATCTCTTTTACTACCAGAAACATTGAACCAGACTTTACCAGAGACTATTGAAGATGCTAAACAATTTGGAAGGTAGGAATAGATGGAATATCACTCATCTTAAAGGGATACCATTCAAGAATAAATGACAAATGCCCAACTAGAGATTGTGTTTGTTTAATTTCTTACTGACATATTTACACCTGTGACAAATTTGCATTGTTTTTGATTCAACCTCTGGGATTACACTAATGACTTCATTGAACCTACAGTTCATCTATCTGAAAAAAACCCACATTCCAGCCCATTATCGAATTCCTGGCTTTCTGGTTACTGATACCAAGATATCCTGGCTGCCCCGCTAGGAAGAAATCTATTTATATCATATTCCACATAGTTTTAAGGAACAGCGTCTAGTCGCTCGGACGGTATGCTAAAGCGTGAACGTTAAAGAACCCTTGGCTGGAATTCAAAATAAATTGTAGCGCCTGTGGCTGTCTTCATTAGCCCGGTTGGTGTAGAAAAATCTAACCCCATTTCATTTCTGTTTTCAGGAAAAACAAAAAGTCGAAATATCATATGAACACAACTGAAGAAGAACCTAGAGGAGGAAAATATGAACTGAAAGAGAAGTTTTAGTTCTTGCTCAGAACATTTTAACAGATGTTTTAGACCTTGAACAGAACATTTTATCTATTTTTATTATTTATTTGATAGTTCAAAATATCCATATATTATGTTTATATATTTCTAACTGTTTTTATATTTCAAAGATTTTTTTTTAATAAAATACTCTTCCTTATTTAAAAATAAAATGTTAAATGGTGTTTATTTACGTTACCTATGGATATATGATCTGTATTGTTTTCATTAACATCATAGCAGCTTTGTACGTGTAGCGGGGTGGTGGTGGTGGTGTGTGTGGGGGGATAGGGGGTTTGCCAGTTAGCACCAATCAGCCCGCATTATTCTAAAATGGCTGAAACATCGGTCTACCGTACACATATACCGTCTCAAATAGGAAATGGTAATATCTAGTCTTATTTACACAGGCGGTACTTTAATAACAAGTTGAATTAAAAAAAAAGACCCCAACAGACAACATTTTATCGGAATTACGTCGTACGAGCCGCTGTAAGGGCAAAATTTCCCTAAAAGCCCACTGTATGGCCTGTGTCCGACGTCGTTATCTCGGTGTAAGTAAATAAAAGTAACATTCATTTCGCATTTCCATTTTGTATGGTCCATGTGTTGACCGTTGACCATCGTTTATGATCGGTTGTGGTAGATCTGTATTATTCACACTTCACGTTTCGGATGTTGTTCATTAATGTGTTTAAATGGGGTAAGAATCTTATCGCGAGTATCAACAGATTAAAGCTGGGGAAGAAAAGAATCCGATGACTTGGTCAATCCAGTAGTCTTCTGCACTGCTGGATTGTGCATATTGACCAGCAGAACTGTTCCGCCGTGGATCTTATAATAAGAAACTTCTGGATGAACTAGACCCTCGTTCTGAACGAGTCGAACCAGTGGCAGGGGGAAATCATGCTGAATAGTCCTGGAGAACATTATCGACCAACACTGGGGCTTTATGATTAGTAAACCTAGGACTTGAACACTGAGCTGCCCAAATCCAAGCGAAATGATATGGGTTTATGAAATCTAGAGCTAATATATATTTTTTGCATCGATACCCGGTGAGACTACAATGGCTGTCAAACATTAATAGGATTATCAGATCGGATAACCAAAAGCAAACACAATACAATAGTGCAATAAAATTTTTCCGACCCGTCCTCAAGGTTAAATTTCGGTAAATTTCCCCCCACGTACCTTTTAGATCAAGTGGTCATGTATCTTCTATCTCCTCCACTCACATATCATTTTCAACGTGTCATTTTTTATCAGATAATGTCGAGCAGTATTGGAGTAGAGATCGTTATCATTTTACACAGTAGATTGTTAGGGTTATAACTTTAACCTCAGTTTTAATCAAGAAACAAATAAACGATCGAAAAGGGTATATTAACGATTATTCCCAAAACTTCTTAATGTACTATCTAGCATCGAGCACATAGCAGCAACGCTCGTGTGCAATTTGTCCATAGTTTCTGAGAGGAATGTCTAGAACTGATCACAGCAGAATAAACTATTCGGCTGAGAAAAGTACATGGATTATTTGAGATCTGGGTTGATTGTTTGTTGTGTACAGATGATCACATTACACAAACGTGTACATATTATTCCCGGGGCTTCTTAGTGAACCTATGACACAACAGAAAAATCTTTTGGACTGAAAACAGGTGCGCGTATTGTTTGGTATCAGAGGGTTTCTTCGTTTACTGGTTAATGTGTACAGGGGATCACATTAACAGAACAATTCTGGACAAGGATTTTATTAGTGCTTAAAGCATCGTCTCGGATACACGACACTGAATAGAGATGAAATTTGATGAAATTATAGAGATTTTGGGAGAATTTGGACCCTACCAGAAACGGCTATATTATTTAGTATGTCTTCCGGCGATATCATGTGCCATGCAGATGTTGGTGACTGTTTTCACGCTGTCCATTCCAGACCACAGGTGGGTACATTTTTTCAAAGATCTAAAATTCAACCAAATTCATATATCTTAGTAACGTCATCGACTTTTTATATAAAAGAAGAAAATGGGGTTTAACGTCCACTCGACATTTCGGGACTAACAATTTGTATGTCAATAAGGTCTTCGCAGCAGTGGGAGGAAAATGGAGGACCAGGAGAAAGCCCACGAGGTTAGATAGGCGATCCTTCTCCTTGGCAGGTACAAAATGTACTTGCCACCCAACACCCCTCCTTTTTACATGCTTTTGACACCCATCTGTCGGATGATCAATTTTCTGCTCAAAATCAGACTGGTTTTCAAAGTGAATGGGGGGGGGGGGTAGATCACAAAGTCTGTCATTGGAGATATATCCAGAGTGGGTTGTTGTGAATCAACCTTTGAACGAGATACTTATGCGACCACCATCGATTGACGAAATGTACTTGAGTCTGTAAAATAAACCCCTCCTTACTGACGACTGAACCAGTGAACGAACGGGCGTTACACTGCAGTTGAGGTTTACACGCTTTAATCGATTAGAAATCGGATCGCATTTGTGGATTTGAGATGGGTTGTTGAAGTTTATCTGTTTACATTGTACGCGACCAGAATCTGTCGAGGTTTAATCCGATATGGTGTTTGACGTTTTACTCTTTTTTCAAAACGCGCCTATTGGGGAATATGGAGACCTTACCGTGGTGATGCGGACCACTTTTTTCCAATCTATAACGGGACCTTGGGTTTTACAACTTATTACTTGGTATCCTTAGTGTCGTTCCGTTCTACTCCACTAACATCGGGATCTATCCACGGAGGAGACACGATCAAATTATCCCCACTTGATACTTCTGCTATTTTTATCGACGAATCGAGTGGGGAGTACCTTGTATTTTATTCCAGCTAAGATTATTCTGGTGACTGGTATGTAAACTGTATTTTTATATATTCGTAGAATCAAGTTACGATCCCGGACAGATGGTCCGAGAGGTTAGTGAGTTAGAACGGGACGATACTGTCACGATACCACTGAGTATACCGCGAATGATAACTAGTTTGTTGTTTACTAACAACATTGTTATTGTTAATGACAGTATCTTCAAAACAAGTCCAAACGGTCCAAGTATGATGATAACAGGTTCATCCTGTTTAAAGTCAAATCCGTGTGATCCTCGTCAATAGTGTGCACTATACCGTTGTGAATTTTGTGATCGGTTTTATCCGCGTCAATAGTGTGTGTTATACCTGGTGTGGTATTATCGTATTTATATGTTTAACTATATAAAATAAACATTGACGATAGCGCTACGGTCAGATGTCCAGCATAGTGGTTATCGGAGATAGCGATACGGTCAGATGTCCAATAAAATAAATATTGACGATAGCGCTACGGTCAGATGATAAGCATACTAATCATGTATTCAAATACTTCAACGATAACCAGATAACTTACACAAACATTAATGCGATCTTAAAGATGATTCGGGAGTTGAACCTTTGTCCTCAAATGGTCTATTAATCTTTAATTAGACACTTATTCACATGCCATGCCCATAATTATATATAATCAACTCTCTAGAAGTTCGGTCAGTTTTGATTTTCAACAGATTTCAATTGGATAATCGTGACTCTGTTTATGATAACGGTAGTGATGTTAATCGAGACTACATTGTTCTGCAAACGGCGATAACTTCAATTCAGGATGAAGTAATTTGACTGAAATGTTCAGCATTTTCATTAGCTATTATAGCGAGAACTCTCAGGTTTTTATACAGATCTTATATAATTTAATTTAAAAATGGATATTCGAGAATTTATTTATTGTCCGAACAACGGTAGTAATGACAATCGAGACAAAACGACGATAACTCCGCTTAGAATGAAGTGCTCTGACTGAAACTTTCAATATATTCCCTTGTGTGCATACTATAGTGATAACTCTCATGGATAATCGAGAATTGATTTATTATCATAACAACAGTAGTAATGACAATCGGGACTACACTATTCTGCAAACCCGCTCAGAATAAATTGCTTGACTGAATATTTCAACATATTCTCTTTTCATTATCTATTTGTTTAAATATTATAGTGACAACTGTTGGTTATGCAAACAAACACGAACATTACTGGAAATTAATGCGATTTTAATGGATATTAATGTGGTTTTAATGGAGTGAACGGAGCTTAAAAGGTTAAAGTCTCGTTAACCCGATACTTTGGAGACAAACATAAGGTCATTTTATTTTAAACAATACACTTTTATTTACGTCAATATTTATAAGCACGTGTTACGTACATTTATATCATAAAAATAAAATAGATTTTCTGTATAAACGGTTAATTACACGGGTTCCTACTATACACAGATCTAAGTACATGGTATCTATCAATGGGGAATCGGTATGGAGGAAGTCTTAAAAAGATATTTCCATTTATTTATGTATAATTCGGGAGATATCTCAATTTCCAATTTAGCATGTTCTATTAAAAAGCTTTCATACTTATTAATGTTGAGTATTTCGTTTCGTAGTTTAGCCCGATATATATAGAACTTAGTTTACATGATTAATGAAGATCCATTCAGTATTATTTATATAATCTGGTTTGTTAGTTAAAACCAAGATGTTTGATATGTGTTTTTATATTTATCTTTATATTGCTGCTATCTAAGATAGTATAAAAATGATTATTTGTTAAAATGGGCAGAAAACAGAGAGATGTTCTACATTTTCTATATTAGATTCGCAGAAAGTGCAGAGTGTGTTATCTACTTTTCTAATTTTGAATAATAATTTATCATTTGTGAATATTTCTGTTCAAAGCTCCTCAGTTTTGTACCAAGACATACAATGTTTATTATTTTAAATGTATTTTCTACGTCTAGATCGTTTAACTTTGTATCTAGAGTGGCTTTTGGCCTGCTGAACGTTGCTTTTATCCGGCTATCATAAATATCTTTTGAATCAACGTTGTGAAAATCTGTATTGTATATTTTGTAAAAATTAGTATGTATAAAATGGAAGGCAATGTATGCCATGAAGTTTATGAGAACCGTGTATGATGTTGAAACCAATGTATTTTGTCCAGCTATGTTGAATTTAAACAGTCTTTTCACTCGCCATTCATACCAGGGGCCGCGGATTGTGATGCATTCCGTGCTGCAAGATACACTTTCGTTATCCGGTCAGAGCCATGACATTCAGGACAATAAGATTTGACTGCCTTTCTTTTTACTTTCAGGTGCCATCTTCCCGATCCATACAATGATACGTCATAGGGTCAAAAGTTGCTCGTATGACACATGACGCAAGCTCACACTACAACTGTTGAGATTTTCATGTAGTAGAGGGTGGGGGGAGTATAAATCAGCGGTTCCCATGCAAGATACGGCCACATTTTTCAAGAGATGAACAGGGACGAAGCTCAACACAGAAGCAATTTTTATACGCCCACATTTCACGTTTTTAGCTTGTGAACACTGTAGAGGTCACAATTTTTATCCGATTTGGTTTAAACTTGAAATGTATGTATAAAACCCACAGATATCGGTTCCTGTCGATATTAGCATATATAGGACCATAACTTCCTGAATTATGGCACCTGATTGTACGAAAAATCGTGTTTTTAGCTTGTGGTTCCTCCAGAGGTCACAATTATTTTCTGATTTAAAAAAACAACAACACGATTATATCACCATTACACACTACGATCTTGCTTCCTTTTGATAATCACGGATACCCGAACTTAACTTCCTGATTGTTCGAAAAATCGCATTTTTAGCTACCGGATTTTAAAAACCGTTTAAATACATCACCATTCCACCATACTTTCAAGACCATAAAAGAAAAAACAGATTACAAAGTAGCTAAAAGTCTAAACTATACCTTCCGATACATTGATGACATAACACCTATCAATGATAACGGAAATTTCAACAAATATAAAAATGAAATATATCCTCCTGAACTAATATTAAATAAAGAAAATTCAGGTACTATAAATGCACCTGTTCTTGACCTGGACATCAATATAATTTACAATAAATTTAATGTCGGTATTTTTGACAAATCGGACAAATTTGGTTTTGAAGTAGTAAAATACCCGTCAATTTATAGTAACATACCAGATACCAGGCTATATAGTGTTTTCTATTCACAGGCATTAAGATTTTTGACAATATGTAACAATAAAGAACTATTTCTCTCCCGAATAAAATCTCTTTACTTTAAATGCACTGCCAAAGGCGCTACACAATTACGCATTTGAAAAGAAATTTCAATATGTAACGATAAAGAACTATTTCTCTCCCGAATAAAATCTCTTTACTTTAAATGCACTGCCAAGGGCGGTACACAATTACGCATTTGAAAAGAAATTTCAAAACTTCCGTTTCTTCAACATACCAAGTTTGACATTTCTTGTAAGTATATAACCGACTACATACTGGATAATGATCCAATTTAAATTTTCTTTTAGATTTTCTGTAGTTACGTAACCCTGTCTGAATTACCTCCCTTAATTTTATGCCTTTATAAATACACTTACATAGTACGATTTCTTCAGCATACCCGTTTTGCATTTCTTGTGTGGGATATTATATTAATATATTATAAATTGTACAATTACATAACTTAATAATTCTGATTAGTCGCTAAAACTTAGTTTTGAAGCTTTTAACTTTATTTTATCTGGATTATCGCCCTTATTATTGTGATTTTTTTTATCACCTTCTAAGATATGACGTCAGCAGGCGGCTGTCCCTCGAGACAGTCTACATTTCCTATTTGCTTCTTTGTATTCAGTTTTGTTTTTGTTTTTGTCACGGATGGAACACGTACCCTATATGTATTGAATACTGAAACGTTTCTTGATTGATTTTAGAGCATTTAGGTTTAGACTACTTTTTTATACATTTCACCGATGTGGTTACTTGGATAGTTGAATTTTACTACATATGCTTACATTCGTATTTCGTGTAGCATATAGCAGTTGCGGTCCGATATGTGTGAATATCTACAGGAATCTAGATCTTCGGGATATAGACATATTTTAAGTTTCATCAAAATCAGATGAAAAATGTGACAATAAAAATTGTGCCATTTTGTCTGTCAATTTTGGGCCGATTTTCAAGAAATTCGAACTCGGCCGTCCTAAGGGCGTAACGGTTATATAATAATACGGCCATAATTCAGATAGTCGCGTCTGATACGAGCAAATAGCGAAAAGAACCAAGATCTTTGTGAGATATAACTATATTTCAAGTTTTGTCAAAACTGGATAAAAATTGTGACCTGTCTACCTGGGGGCATAAAAAGCACTAAAAAATAATTCTCCGCAATAACATTGCCCGCATAGAAGTTACTATCCGATATGCGCGAATTTCGAAAGGAAACAAGATCTTTGGGATATAAACATGCATTCCAAGTTTCATCAAAATCGGATGAAAATTGTGAGCTCTTATAGGATCCACAACCTTGATATACCAGATGTTTACACCATTGCGAACGAATCGGATCATAATGTGAACTCTAGAGGGACCACAGCTAAAAACGCGATTTTTCGTACAATCAGTTGCCATAATACAGGAAATTACGATCCGATATGTTCGAATATCGAAAGGAACCAAGATCTTTAGGTTATAAACATGTATTTTGTCTTAAATTATATTGGATATCAGAAGCCCATATTGAGTTAGAGACTTAGCTTCTTTAAGTTAAAAAATAAAGAGGTCAATATCAAGCCATCAATTTAAAGTAGGTCATATTTAAAAAAATACCAGACCTGGAAAAATTAATGTAATTAACTGGGCCCTGTTTCTCGAAATCTTAACTAAAGATAAAATCAAATGTTAGTAGATACATCAGTTTTAAGTGGCTAAGCACTAAAATCAATCTAATATTATCCAATCAAATTACTAAAACTTGGATTTTATCTTAGTTAAATCTTCGTGTCCCAGGCCCCTAAATAAATTGTTAATTGTACTCAATACT
Organism: Patella vulgata; assembly: GCF_932274485.2. Lineage (NCBI taxonomy): Eukaryota > Metazoa > Mollusca > Gastropoda > Patellidae > Patella > Patella vulgata. The sequence goes on from NC_065880.2 coordinate 1,688,966, forward strand.
ATTCTTAAATTTAAATTTACGGAATCCTAAAACCTATGGGTGTCATTTGTATGTCCCCCCCCCCCGCCTGCCCCCTGTCCTTTTGAGGGGTTGGAAGAAAATAATGTACCTTTTTTCTATATTAATTTCTATTGCCTCTTCCGGTATTACTCCGGTTACAAGTTCTTCGGGTAGATGGTTTGTCTCTTCTGGTTTTACGCTCGGTACAAGTTTTTCAGGTAGATGGTTTGTCTCTTCTGGTATTACGCTGGGTACAAGTTTTTCAGGTAGATGGTTTGTCTCTTCTGATGTTACGCTGGGTACAAGTTCTTCGGGTGGTGGTTTGTCTCTTCTGGTGTTACGTTGGGTACAAGTTCTTCGGGTGGTGGTTTGTCTCTTCTGGTGTTACGTTGGGTACAAGTTCTTCGGGTGGTGGTTTGTCTCTTCTGGTGTTACGCTGGGTACACGTTCTTCGGGTGGTGGTTTGTCTTTTCTGGTATTACGCTGCTTTCAGCTAAGTCAGCTGTGTCCGATATTAATTTGGTTTCAATTAGAACATTACCAAAGTGGGCGGTCGCCTCTTGCACCAGGTTGGTTTCAGGTTCTGTAAATGGTTTCCTTCCACAAATTTAGGAAGACAAGAGGATTCATACAGATCTCCAAAGACCGATAAATCCATCTGTGACTCGATACTCTCTATGTCTTCTCTTTGTAATTGTATGGTAGCAGATGAAGAATTCAAAATTGAAAGGAGGTGGACAAAATGGTTTGGGGTCCAGAAGGCTGCTTTATCAGCTTTGCCATTAGTGTTAGTTAACATAGTGTAACATGGTTTATTTGATGATAAAAATATCATATGCCCATAAAGGACCCTTCTTTTCTAACAGACATAGTTTCCATTACGGACGTTTTGAAATTCATCAGAATACATTACATAAGATTTAACGAGATTGTCATTTGCAGATTATCCTTGTTTTAATAATACACTATCAGTTAGTGTATCTTTGATCAGTATAATTTCCACAACGATTCGTGATCTTATTTCCAAATGGTTTTCTCCATTACTAACACACCTCGGTAAACAATTTTCATCCTCACATATAAGCACTGGAAATCTATTTTCTAAAAAATCATCTGATACAAGATCCAATAATAACTTGTCAAGACATTGTCTTTCAAAGCCAAAATACCAAGGTTTGCAATAGGATCAATCGGAATTCTTCAATTTATTTCAAAGAACATGTGCCTAAACTGTAGACGTCTTCATATCGTTTTATAGTCAACCATCTAACGGAGAAGCAAACTAAAAAAAATGACTTCCGTTCATTTATTAAATTCTTTGTCTAAATGTATTTCTTCCATATATTTAATGCTATTATTTAATTTTCTTTTTTTTTAACGTGATTCTTTTTCAAATTCTTCTTTCGTGTTAGTGGAAGTACTTGCTATCTTACGTTTCAGCTTAGTTTTTTTTTCTTTTCCTTCCTTGGACCTAGCAGAATTGGCAGTACTGGTATTTAATTTCTTTCCTTTCCGGTATTTTATTTTTATTTTCGTCCTTAGATTTATTTGTTGAAGGTAACCTAGCTTTTTTCCAGAAATGAACACAATCATAGTTAATACAGTTATAATACTCTTTCCCTTCGGCAGTTGGAACAAAAGCATGAAAGGTGTCTGGTCAAAATGTAGTCTGAATCTTCGGGGAACTATTTCAGAGAATGTACTTTTTGTGTTCCTTGAAATGTTTGAACATCCATTTGTTTGTTGTGATCAGATTTAACAAGAACAAAAGTAACGTTATGATGCGGATCTGTGGATATCTTCTGCTGTGTTTACAATAATAGCACATGCAATTGCTCACTTTACAACACCAATTAACCTAGTCATATCAACCTTTTCCATGCCGACTCCTAAAGTAATTTCGTTGGATTGGTATTTGATTATTACTATTATAGTTCAAGACTGTGCAACTCTTATACTACGCAACACAGCCATCTGTGTACTGGAGAATAGTGTCAAATGGCACATTGGAAGTTTAAAGATGATCAATGGTTTATTCTCTAAAATGATTCACCATATCGGCATCATGGTTTATATCCTCTGATAGAAAAAAACCCAGATCTTCTTTTACAAATTCTCCACAGCTGTCCACTGTTGAACTTGGCACACAAATCGTGAGTACAAATCTGGCGCCATTTGTAATAAGCGACTGGGCGAACGAGGCCAAACATAAGCCACAAGGGAAGACTAACGGGGTAGACTGGAATAACCAGACGCAAAATATTGCTATTGAATTTGTACTTTTCGCATATTTCTCAAAACTTAACTGATTATAAATTACAGTAAAAATAGAAACGATTGAGTGTGAATCAGTTTATATACATTCATAAAACATTAGTATAGGCGTTGTGTCCATTTCTAGGTGCCAAAGAATAATGGTAAGGGACAATCTGAAAATTAAAACTTGACAGGTGAACACAAAATGTATCCTTTTTGCAAGACAATAATCATATGTTTGATAAAACAAAGGTGTGTCATTTGATTTTTTTCAGTAAATGATATACCTAATTATAAAATCCTGTCTTATTAGATAAAGAACCGAATAAATTCGTCATATCTTTGTACATACCGATCGGAATTGAACCATACCTCACCGCACAAACTGTCTGGCAGTGGTCATTGAGGTGGTACGAAATTAATTTAATCTAGCCTAGTAGGGAGGCGTGGCATTTTGGGCGTGGATGCTTGATTGAACAAAAAATCACACTTTTAGCTTGTGGTCTCTGTGGTCAAAAAGTGTGAATATATGCCCATTACACCCTAAGGATGGTTGAGTTCGTATTTCGTAAAACTCGACCCAAAACTGACAGGCAAAATGGCCGCCCCTCGTACTCATATAGCGTAAAAATATGGTATATCAATGTTGTGGACCCTCTAGAGGTCACAATTTTCTTTTGATTTTGATGAAACTTGAAATGTAATTTTATTACCCAAAGATATTGGATTCCTTTCGATATTCACGCATATCGGATAGTAACTTCCTGACTGATGGCCCCTGATTGTACGAAAAGTCGCGTTTTTAGCTTGAGGTCCCTCTAGATGTCACAATTGTTATCCGATTTTAAAAAAAGGTTGACATATATCACTGTTACACCATAATTTCGTGAAAGTCAGACCAAAACTGCCGGACAAAATGGCCGCCCCTCGTACACAATAAGCGTAAAAATATGGTAGATCAATGTTGTGGACCCTCTAGAGGTCACAAGTGTCTTCTGATTTTGAAGATACTTGACATGTAAGTTTATAACCCAAAGATCTTGGTTCCTTGCGATATTCCCGCATATCTGACCATGACTTCCTGAATTATGGCCCTTGATTGAACAAAAAATCACGATTTGAGATTGTTGTGGTCACAATTTTTATATGATTTAAGAAAAATGGGTGAATATGTCACCATTACACGCTAAGATCTTGGATCTTTTTGATAATCACGGATACCCGGGTTAAACTTCCTGGATTATGGCCCCTGATTGTTCGAAAATTGTCATTTTTAGCTTGCGGATTCTCTAGAGGTCAGAATTTTTTTTCCAATTTTAAAACCCGTTTAAATATTTCACCATTCCATCATAATGAAGGTTGAATTCGAATTTCCGGAAAATGGAAATGAAACTGCCCAACAAAATGGCCGCTCTTTGTACGCAAATTGTGTAAAAACATGCAATACGAAGGATGTCGACTCTCTAGGGGTCACAATTTTTATCCGATTCTGATAAAACTTAACACATATCTTTATATCCCAAAGATCTCAGTCCCTTTTGATATTTGCGCTTTTCAGTCCATAACTTTCTGGATTATGGCCCCTGAATATTCAAAAATCACCCCGTTCGTTTTTAGCTTGTTCTCTATCCATCTCTTGAAAAATGTGGGCGTATCCTGCCTTGCAGTCGCCGGTTTTGATTATTTGGTCTAATTTAGACAGTTACTCTTATATCGCTTATTGATTTCAATACACATATTTTGGCAATTATTGAGCCAAACGACCCCCCCTGTCTAAATCGACAAAATCTGATCTTTCAACAAAATCTAAATTACATTTTTTCATAAACTTTAACCGTTCTACAAAGTCCACTTTGTAAGTATGTTTTCGCATAATTTACCCATCGGATCTCTCAACACAAATCAATGAATTAAAGGAGTATGTTGTCATGGACTGCGCCACGCGACAATATAGCCATTCAGTAAAGAATTATAAAACGATACCAATTTCTTTTGCAGTCACACGTGCAATCAGTTCGAGTTGAAGATATTTTATCGAAGGCCGAGCATCCATTTTGCGTTATCATCTGATAGAAAATGAAATTTGTAGAAGTTTTAGCATATCATCTAACTTTCTATTTCATGGTCAAAAGTCTGAAACATTCATTATTTTCAAAAACATCTATTATATTCAATACCTGTAGTCGTGGTATTGTGCTACAAGATATTAAAGTCAAGCGACGTTTCCAGTGTTCCATGGTGTGTTCACAAGACACAGATTGTAGAAGATATCTTTATTGTAAAACAGATTTATCATGTAAAACATATCTTGATGGAACAGATTGTACTTTATCTAATAATTCTGGGCAATGTTCTTGTTATAGAAAGGTAAGTTGAAATTTAGTAATTTCTTTAACGATCTTAAAATAACGACTAGACCTCTATAATTCAAATCAGAAACAAACCCGGTGTTCAGGTATAACCGACTTTGTGCTTAACTGTCGACAGTCAGGCCAAATTTCTTTTAATATGTCGAGGGGGGTTGGATGGTCGAATGGTTATCACGTGCGCGCTGTATCATAAGGCCTGTCATTGAGTCAACTGGCGTGGTTTCGATTCCATAACTGTACGTGACAAGGAGTAGGGTCGCCTGTCCAACCGCGTGGGTTTTCTCCGGGCCCTCCGATTTCTTCCCACTGCTAAATGCAAACGAATATATTGAAATAAAATTAAACCATATGTTAGTCCCAAAATGGCCTAGTTTGTGTAGAGTGGACATTAAACCCCATCTCTCTCTCTCTCTCTCTCTCTCTCTCTCTCTCGAAGAAGAAGAAGAAGAAGAATTTTATGTAAAGATTATCCCATCCGTTATCCAAATAACACATCAGATATCATACTTCCATTACAGAAAATTGGATGTTATAAAGGGGAGTGTACATGTCCCCTTGGTTACTATGGTGACAACTGTCAGAATATTATAAAAGGTAGGGTTTTAATATTAAATGGAATGAAATCAAAGTAAAACATTAAACCAGGGCTAGAAATTCGTCATTTTTGCGAGAATCTAAGAGGATTCTCATATATGGCATTTGTGCGAATCCTCCGAATCTTAATTAATAATAGTGTCTAAAAAACAGAATTGGGTTAATCTAAAACATCGAAATACAAGAACAATGATAAAAATTTAAAAAATCAGATGGATTTATTTGGTAAACACTTAAATAGTGTCAAAACAAATATCCAGAAAATGCCTTGGGCCAAAATAAGTTGATATGGCACCATGGCTTTTCTTAATAACATAATTTGTAGTCTTTTGTCCATCACGTAACTTGCAAAAGGTTTTATTCATTCGTCGATGATAGACAAACGGCACAAGGATCACGTGACAAACACAACTGAAATTGCTATAAAATAAAATTCTGTCAACTATGATATAGCCTTTAATAATATTTTTTTTAAAATTAAGCCTCTGCCGACATGTGTATAAAATAAAAAATCATAACGGTAAACACTACTTAGATCTGGTTTATTGAGGTAATTCCACCAACCGAAATGTCACATGGGGGGGGGGGGCGATCATGCCCATGTTCCACTAAGGCTAAGCAGAGATAAGCAATTTGAATGGCCTAGACTTTGGAACACGACGACTTATGTTCTAATTGACGGAGAGTGGTGAACATCAATAGTATGAATTCATTATATCAATACCTTGACCAAGTTTGATGATGAGAATTTTCTGCTTAAAGATACATTATGGGAGATTTTAATAGAGAGTTGGCCTTTCTTGCTATTACAGTTCAAAAATAGATGATGAAAGAAGAATGTATTGAAAATCTCAGTCAAATTACTTTATTCTGAACAAAGTTATCACCATTGTAATTTTTGACTAGAAATAGGAGTCAACTCTCTCTTCGCCGTCTCCGAGAATGGCCGATCGTTTGATTGACAGGCTATAACTCCACCTACATAATCTCGAATATCAAGTAACGTTTTCAATGGATGTGGTATCGTTAGCATATTCGGTATGAGACGGAGTTGCAATTCAATTCGTATCGCATTTATTTTTACTACAAATTAAAAATAAGACTTTTAATATATATAAGAAGCGAAACTTTGAAAGGAACGGACCAAATCAATGAGGCATAATTATAGCCGACTTCTTGTTAGCCTACGTGTACTCTTGTACTGTAACTGGTAAGCCTACATAACCCCCGAAAGAGACAAATAGGAAACAGTGATCCAATGGTGCTGCAATTCAATTGGGGTGATGTTAGCTGCGATGTTTATCAATTTCCATATTTTTTCTGTAAACGCAAGTGACAAAAGAGCGTATAATACCGACATCCAAACTCTTATTTTAACCACAACTAAACATAATATCAAGGCCGTATATATATCGAACTTTCAATCAAATTGACTGACATGCGGCCTCGCTTCGTACACTCTATCATTTAGCCTCGATCTAAAATTTCCGGGAGTATGACGTCAACGTAACGGTTAATCTCCGCTTACGACGCCATTTAAAAATTTAATATATCAATGAAATCCTGTTTAAATCCAAGCCACCCGTGGGTCTACAGAGTTGATTTTGTGCTTGTTGTGTAAATAAAGATCTGATTTATAATTTCTATGACATCTGAAACCTAAATAAGATTCCTCGATAGTCGCGAATACTTTCAAGCTAAAATGTCTACCTGTGATAATTGAGTTGGAAAGTTCAAGGTTCATTCAATGTCAAGGGTTCCGTGGACGTCGAGATGTCTACTCGCGTGTCTGTAGATAAGATAGCTATAAGTTCGGGAATTGTGAAGTAAACAAGCAACGTCTAGATGTTGTAAAACTCGCAGTTTGACCGAGTTCAGTCGTAAACATTTTCTGCTCGGGTACAGTTGATAATCAGTTTGATTGCTCGATACCTTTCCAAAAGACAAATGTATCATCTATTTATTATAGAATTGCTGAGGGGGGTGGGCACTGTTTTTAATTTTGAATATTATGGATTATATTAGGTTTGAGGTTAAGCCCCTTTAACTAGTATTGTGTCGCTTGTTAGTCTTTAAGGATTTATGGCCGATGGAATTAGTATGCCCATCCTGGAAATCCACTATTTTGTATTCTTACAAACAATAACATGTCAATTCCCTTCGTTTCCTAGCCATGTATTGATTTCGATATTTTCGTATTGTAACTAACGATATTTCAGATTGCCGTGAGGGGTTTATGAGGAACATGTCTTTGGGTGTCGTTAAAAAGGTCCACATCCAGCCCGGTTCAGAACCATTTGAAATCATCTGTAGTTTTGGTTTGCAAGGAAACATGGAAATCATAAGACGGAATAGAGCCTGTCTACACGAAAACTTCAACAGAACAATGGACGAATATAAAACCGGATTTGGAAATGTATCCAAAAACATGTGGATTGGTCTAGAGAGGATGTACGAAATACTCAGTCTACCCAACAGAAAATTTATGTTAATCTTATCTGCGGTAAGATCGGACAAATCAAAATGCGAATCGTATTTTAAAGAGGTTCAACTAGGAAATGTTAGCACCGGATACAGCTTTAGTTATTTAAACATAGCAAATCGTTCTAAAATTAATGGATGCGGTAACCCTTTCGGGCAACCATTTAAAAATAGGTTCTCAACTTATGACCAAGATAACACTGGAAGTAATGGATGTGCTACCAGATTTGGTGGTGGATGGTGGTTTGATAGTGATGATGTAAATTGTACCAGAGGTTTTTTGACCGGATCCATGGATGGGTCTGGAGTTGATATTTTCCTACCAGATGATCTATTCAACCAACAATATCAAAATATAATGGTTAAAATTGGATTCATGTAACAATAGGATAAATGGGACTTTTAAAACGGGTCTATCCGCCAATGTCCACCCGTCCACAATTGTTTGTGAACACTCTATGGGTCACAATTCTTATCCAATTTTGACGAAACTTGAAATATAGGTTTATCCCCAAAACATCTCAGTTGCTGTCGATATTGGCATGTATCAGATCGAGAATTCATGGATTATAGCCCCAGATTGTGGACCCTATAGGGGTCACACTTTTAATCCTATTTTGATTAAACTTGAAATGTAAGTTTATAACCCAAAAATCTCGGTTCCTTTCGATATTCGCGCATATCGGACCGTAACTTTCTGAATTATGGCCCCTGGTTGTACGAAAAATCACGTTTTTAGCTTGTGGACCCTATAGAGGTCAACATTTAACCGATTTAAAAACCCGTTTTCGCATATCCCCGTTACACCCTAAGGATGAATGAGTTCACATTTCGTGAAAATCGGCATACAACTGACAGACAAAATGGCCGCCCTTCGTTCTCAAATATCGTAAAAATAAGGTATATCAAGGTTGTGGGCCCTCTAGAGGTCACAATTTTCTTTTGATTTTGATGAAACTTGAAATGTAAGTTTATAACCCAAAGATCTCGGTTCCTTACGATATTCGTGCATATCGGACCGTAACTTCCTGAATTGTGACCACTGATTGTACGAAAAATCGCGTTTTTAGCTTGTGGACCCTGTAGAGGTCACCATTTTTATCTCATTTTTAAAAAAATGTCTGAATATATCACCATTACACACTAAGATCTTGGAACGTTTTGATAATCGGGGATACCCGAACTTAACTGCCTGGATTATGGTCCCTGGTTGTTCGAAAAATGGCATTTTTAGCTTGCGGATTCTCTAGAGGACACATTTTTTTCGATTTCAAGAACCGTTTAAATATTTTACCATTCCACCATAATGAAGGTTGAATTCGAATTTCGGGAAAATCAAAATGAAACTGCCCAACAAAATGGCCGCTCTTTTTACGCAAATTGTGGGTTGTCGACCCTCTAGAAGCCACATTTTTATCCGATTCTGATGAAACTTAAAACATATCTTTATATGCCAAAGATCTCAGCCCCTTTTGATTTTTGCGCATTTCAGACCCCAAAGATCTCAGTCCCTTTTCATATTTGCGCATTTCAGACCATAACTTTCTGGTGAGGATTTTCCCCTGATTGTACAAAAATACCGTTTGTTTTTAGCTTGTCATTAATTAACTCACCCAAATTTAATGTAAAAATGGATAATCGAGACTTTATTATCAAACCCAAGTTAGTAATGACGACCGAGACTAGTCTAAAATTGAATCACTAATATCTCGGTTCGTAATGAAGTAATTTGAAATTTTTAGGATATTTTTTTGTCATTATCTATGTTTTTAACTATTAAAGCGAGATCTGTCAGCCCTTTATCTTGTCCTACCTAATTCCTTTTTCACTGTTTCAGATGTTGTGTTTTTGATATTTTGGTCAACAATGATTTTGTTTGTTACGTTTTCATATATATATATATATATATATATATATATATATATATATATATATTTGGCTATATACGAGACATATTTCCACTTATGACCTTTCTTGTGGGGTATTCAAAAATTATGGGGCATATAAAAAAAACTCGTTTTTATCTTGGTTTTATTTTTTAACAATTGGGGCATATTTCGGTTTTATATCGATATTTCCAATAGTTGTCTCCCCTTGGACCACATTTCTGACGATCTGTCAGAATTGTGAATGTTCATTGACATTCCAGTCTACTATTCGGGTGAAGCTGATTGGCTAAGGCGATAAATGCCCCATAAAATTGTTCGAGACCGCTATACAGTCTAGCGTATTCGAGACTACTTTTAGTCTAGTGTGTTGGAGATAAGTACAAAGAAAATAAACAAAGAAATTGAAAAATGCATCCTACTACTGTTCTGGTTTTTTTTGTGAAGGTAAGTTTAAGATTTGCTAATAAAAAGGTAGTTTATCTATAGGCTAATTAACGTATCGTCGTGGCAAAGTCGATTGAAGAAACGAAAGTAGTCTATTATTACGGGGCACAGAAGTTTTATCGGTAGCCATTTTTTCAAGCTTGGCTTGTATTTCTTTGCTTAACAAACCATTGTGCATGGATCCATATACATTATAAGCCTACACTAAAAAACCCAACAATATCCGTGAAATTCAACTACGTATTAGTCCTGTTGATTGTATATTTTAATAACTAAATAAGGTAAATGAAATTTCGATTGTTTATATATATATTAGGCCTATAGGCTAATGGAATTTTGACCAGCTTCTGAATTTGAGTCTGATCATAGTTCAAAAATAATTAGCACTATAAATATAAATTTAATTAAATATTAAGTACTTATTGTGGATTTATTGACCTCCAATTAAGATCTTATTTAAAAGTATCACCTGTATAAGTATTAAGTATACACAAGTTGAAACAAAGCATGAATGAATTATTTTTTTATTAATTCATACTCATAAGAGCCGTGGTGGCTATGTGAGTACGACACTGGCTCGGTAGCCTAAAGCCTCAGGGTTCGATCCTTGTGAAGCCTTAGTTAGTAAATGCCCCAGATTTCCCTGCAACGTTTCCCCTTGTCCGTCTTCATTAGTACAGACGAAGCAGAATGATAAGACGTTAAAGTCTATTTCATTTCAATTTATTTCATTTACTCATGTAAATTTAAGTAGGACTGAAAAAAATCCATGCTTGAGTAGTCCAACTTGCCCAAAATGACTGCTATGGCAGTGAAAGTTACTTCTGGGTTGATCCACTGCAGATTATATTATAGGATACCCTAATCTCTTAGTCTTAACAACATTTTTTTATGTTATTTTTAAAGATTTGTTGGATGAAGTGCGACATTGGAGTAGCGTGCCGAAAAGTAGGACATAACATTGTTTCATGTCTTTTCTTTAATAATTTGCTCATTTTGTTATTTATTCTCTTCATTTTACTTTTACAGCTCCTTGAAATGATTTGGAATTTAAACTGGTTGCAGTTTACATGGGCCACACTGTGGCAATACATACCGATATTCAAGCCTTGATAGCTCTTGAAAATGGAACACTGCATAATTTCAAGGGTGAGATCTAACTTCAATTGATTTTGAAGGTTAGTTTATGATTTCTGTTTTTAAATCCCTTTAAACGCGGGCATAAATGTTGGGTGGGGGAAGGGGAAAATATATAGTCCTGTCTCAAAAATATGCATCAGCAACAAAATGAATGGATGAGGTAAACCAAAATCCCAAATATGTATGAATATATTGGTGTATACATTTAATTGCTTTCATTGGATATCACAATACACACCAGTTTATTAAAGCTCAAATTAGTAAAATCTGTTAGGCATTCAGTAACGAAACAGGACTCCTCAATAATCTATTGACTCCCCCCGCACACACACAAACAAGTTGTGTATGTGTAATTACCACCCTCTGTAATTTAAAGTAATTGTATTAGTTACATTCTAAAAAACAATATGGGACGGAGTACATTTGCTGACACAGAAGGTTTCCTTTTTGTCTGTAACTATACATACACTGTAATCATCAAAGTTTGGGGTAAATTTTGACTTAACTAAACTGCAATTATTTTTTTATTTCAGAAATTCCATTGTCTCTGGGCAGTCAAAAGACAGATTATTGTGCTAATGAAAATGCAACAATGGAAAACAGTGTTAGAGGAAATAGGTATGCTGTTCTATTCAAAATTGGATTTGTATTGGATGCGCTTTCATGAAAATTGATATACATGTATGGCTTTGTTTAACATTTTCTTCCAAGAACTGTTCAAATTTGAATGTAGCTTTCTTCTTATCAGAATGTAAAATATATGTTTTGCCATAATGACCTTATCATTCAGGAACTTTATGTCAGATGGGAATAAGGAATAATATCACTTGGCTTGTGTCCTTTGTAGATTTTTGTCCCCCGCCTTTCGAAGAAAGCAGGTGACTATTAAAATGGGTTCGTCCGTCTGTCCGTCCGTCACACTTTTTGGGACACAAGAACTCTCTTTCTAATTGAGCTAGAATGTTCAAACTTGGTGCGCTTAGGATAAGTGGAGATAAGCAATTTGATTGGTTGATGCTTTGGGACACGATAACTTTAGTTCTAATTAAGTGAGAGTGAGGACACTTAGTGTATAGCTTTATTACATCAATACCTTGACTAAGTTCGATAAAGAAATTTTTATGCTGAGGGTAAGCAGAGCGATAAGCAATTTGATTGGTCGAGACTGTGGAACACAATAACTCTCCTTCTAATTGAGGTGAATCCCTTGATGGGGTTCGATGATGAACATTGTCTGCTTACGGTAGGCAGAGATAAGCAATGTGATTGGTTGATGCTTTAGGGGCACGATAACTTTGGTTATAATGAAGTGAGAGCGATGAAACTCTGAATATAGAATCATTATATCATTACCTTGACTAAGTTTGATTGTGTGAATTGTCTGCCTGGGCCAAGTAGCGATTGGCAATTTGATTGGTCAAGACTTTGGAACATAATTGAGGTAGAATGTTTAAATCTGATGTAGATGTTCATTAGGTGAATGTCTTGACTGATTTCAATGATTAACATTTCAAGCTAAAGCTAAGTAGAGCTAATCAATTTCATTTAATTCATATTATTGAAATTACATGTAACCGTAACAATTTTGTTTTGTATTTTGATTTTTAAATGAAATGATTTAGATCTGACAGTCTGGTTCTGATTCTAACCCATCTAATTGGTAACCTTGTAGGTGGTTGAGTAGTCTTTAGGTGTGCTCTTTAGATCATAAAGTCTGTAATTCAGTCAAGTAGATTTGCCCGTCATGACCTACTATAACAATTTTGTTTGGTATTTTAATTTTTAAATAAAATAATTCAGATCTAACAGTCTGGTTCTAATTCTAATCCATCTATTCGATTTACATTTTCCATGTGGGTGGTTTTGTGGTCTTAAGGTGCACGCTTTAGATTATAAGGTCTATAATTGAGGACAGTGGCATGGTTTTCGAACCTAAGACTGCACATGAGTAGAGTTTCCTGTTTTCTTGCATTGCAAGTTCCTTATGGCTGCCAATTTGACCTGTGATTTTTATGCAACCCTTTTATTAAAACTTTTAACACTTGCATTAAACACTTTTATTTTAGGGAGGGGGAATTGAAATTAAATAAAAGGTGCCATCGTGCGATTTTGGTGCCGGAGACTAAAATTTGATATAATCTTCCCGTATATATTATGAAAGACCCGTGAAAATTGGAGCTTGCTGGCCTGAGTGCAACTGGAGATTTTGCAGCTATGACATTCCTAACTGATCACTTCTTTGCAACATACCACCACTGACCCTTTGGCTTAATTTGGGAGCTGGGAAGCTGGAATATTTTAGAAATTCATCCTTTATATATATTACAAGGTGGCTGTATAAATTTCAGCTTACTAGATTAAGACAAAATGAAGATATGGATTCATCACATGTCTAAATATGGCAAATTTGACCAAATATCATGTGTGTAATGCTCTGTATTGAATTCTATTAATGCCAGGAAGCTGAAATTGGGGTAGGTACCTCCGCGGAGTCTGTTTGGGAACATATAAAAATTTCAAGGGGATAGTATGATTCGAAGTGACAAAGGCAATGGTGTTCAGTTCTGCATTCTTTGTCAATCCCAGGCTATTCTCATGTATACCCCTGCTGGTTTTTTTTTAAATATTAGAGCCATGAATGTGCAATTTTCAGAGAATCGTCATACATGTATTCCTGGGTGACAGTAACAATTTCAGCTTGCTAGCTCAATTAAAACTGTGCATTTGAGGCTTTGAAAAGCTTCAAAAGATATTTTTCAATGAACACCTCTCTACACATGGTTTTCCGCTCAATTGAGAATGCTTGCATATCAGCTAATCGAACCTAGTTTTGGGCCGTGGTATTTTAGGCGTGTCTCTTAGGGCCACTTCACCGCACAAACTATCTGGCATTGACCGTTCATGATCCCGGTGGTGGTGCTGAACAACTTCCACTCAGTTTCAGGTGGTACGAAATTGATTTAATCTAGCCTAGTTACGGTGTGGCAGTTTGGGCGTGTATACTGGATTATGACGAAACTGGAAAGGTTGATCTCCCATAGATCTGGATTCCTTTCGATAGTGGCAGGTGTCGGGGACGTAACTTCAGGGATTATGGCCTCTGATAGTAATACAAAACGTGTTTTTGATATTTTGATAACAATGATTTTGTTTGTTACGTTACCGTATATACATCTTTGTGCAGGTTAATTAGTAGATTTTATTTTATAAATATTACTGTTTTTTTACTTCATTATATCTGTTTAGATCAATAATTCCATATTATTGTCATGCTCGCTGAAGTATTGCAAAAACATATACAACCACGAAACGGATTAAAACCAAGAAGCAGAAGAAAAAATGAGTTAACATCCTAATAATTATATTTTATTATTTACGATATCTTTTGAAATCCAACCTTTTTTTTTCTATTTATTTTATTTTTCTGCTGTCGGTGCACAAATAAACAAGCATCAACCTTAGGGCTAAAAAACCCCAAACCATTCAATTACTTTTCTAATTAACCAATCCTTTCGACATATCATACAATAATAGCCCATCTACGTATTATATCTTTCATCTGTGCATAGAAATGGTGACGTACTAATTTTAAGGGTTAAAAACAGATCAAAAGTATGTAGCTGATTAAATGACAGCTATGAATAATTTACCAAATATCACACAAGCATGGATTTTTTTCCCTTTTGAAAACGAATTTAAAAGATGGAAATGAAATGAAATGGGGTTTAACGTCCAACTATTCTGCTCCTACCGGGCTAATGAAGTCAGGGTGAACGTTCTATGGCGCACCGCAAACCGGGATAATGAGAATAAGTTTTTAATACTGGAAGGAAACCGGAGAAAACGCACGAGGTGAAACAGGCGATCCCTTGCTAGCAGGGAATCGACATCAAGTCAATGATATAATGTAATGGAAGTTAACTTGCATTAATCAAATATAAATATACCAGGGGATACGATTTATAATTTGATAAATACGCATGTCTTATTTGTCTTCTACATTGTCAGTATTTTAGCTATGGTATGAGTTATAATTTTATAAAATCTTATTTGTCTTCTCCATTGTCAGTATATTAGCTATGGTATGAGTTATTAAAAACGCAAATTAATTTGTTTCTGAAATATGGTGACAATAACAGGACAAAGGGTTTTTAAATACTCAAAAAGTCTCTAAAATGACTAAGTTGGGACCGAGATCATTTTCGTTCAAGACCATGTTCTTATTCTGTATTCGTAATGAAGATTAAGGGTTTATTAGTATCAACAGTTGTTTTAGCATAATTGTATATATTCCTATCTTTAAGGGTTTCTTATTGATTAATAATAGTTTTCATAAGTATGGGGTTTAACTTTATGGCTTCTGATTCAAACTCTTAATCAGTTTAGTGTTATCCACTTGTATATAAACTTCTGTACCATGTTTGATTGAAACGTTGCCGTTAATAAACCTAGTGAATGTTCTCCATGAAGTTGTCTGTTTATCACGTAGAAATCACAGAGCTTTGAAATCTTTATCCAATCTGGTTCTTGATGTGATGAATACAAAACGAATGTTTTCATATTGTTAGCTTGTTTATTTATTGGGTTACAGTTAATCAAAATACATTTTTGATCATATTAGTCAAGCCCGGAGTCTTTTCCTAGATGTATATACATCTAAAAAACCACTTCAAACAGTGGTTTTTATTAGGTGACAGCTAGTCAGCTGGCAAATGATAATTGTTTCAGGAATGGAAAACCACAAATAGAAATACATTTAAAGGCACACATTGTAAAATTAGGAATTCAAATGCCTTCTGATAAAAAAATCACACACACACATACAATGACTGTACATTTATTATGACTAACAGACAAATATAATAAAATGTTTTTGTCATTTAGGCTTGGAGGACACAGAAAGGCATATCAAAAAAAATAAAGACATGTAAATAATCAAATATCATGATATATTAAATATCTCTTGTTATAAAATTATCAAGAAAAAATATCAACAACAATGAGTAATAATATATTTTTAATAAAATTGCATACAATCATAAAAAAAAATCAATGCTAAAGTAATAAATTGTAAAATCAGGGATTCAATGCATGTATTTGTAACGCATGTATACGCTCTGTATTGTAGCCAGAAATACATTCTGCACTTGACCATTATAATAATGCACCTTTTCTGGAATGATGCGTCCTCGATAAACTAAACCAAGACTTTAGCAGTGTTCTACAATTCAACGCAGCAACACAATGGAGTGTTGCATGAATTCGAGCGAACACATTATGGATTCTGTAATGGAACACTACTGTCACACCCTTTATTGCATTCTTGCAGTCTAGGGTTAACAAAATGTACGGATCAAGTGTCTTTTTGACTATCCATTCTGAAAAAAACCCAACAATAACTGAAGACGATAACCATCGATAGTGGGGGTGCCAACACGACTATGAAACCCGCTACTGACATTCGATTGCAAATCGCCGTGTTAGCACACCCACTCATTTACGGCCATAACGTATGCAAGGTTGTCAAGGAAAACGAAATATACCACGAATGAGTCTAAGTCATGCAATTAATCCAAGCAAGAATTAGCTCTTATACATCCGCTGTATAAGATGGCTCACAGAGAGAGAGAGAGAGAGAGAGAGAGAGAGAAATGGGGTTTAACGTCCACTCGACACAAACTAGGTCATTTCGGGACTAACATGTTTTTTTTTAAATTTTATTTACATAATTCGCTTGCGCGTAAGGGTCTTTAGCAGTGGGAGGACCCGGAGAAAACCCACGATGTTGGACAGGCGACCCTACTCCTTGCCACGTACAACCGGGGATTCGAAACCACGCCAGTCGACTCAATGGCAGACTTTATGATACAGCGCGCGCACGCTAACCATTCAGCCATCCACCCCCCACCCCCCCAAGATGGCTGACCTTTCTGCTCTTTCACACAAACATTTTAAGTGGCAGTAGCCTAATAGATGTACCCTAAGCCAATGGAAATATCACAAGAACCATCCGGTCACAATCAACAGGGTGTGTATACTACGTATCGTGTTCTTGTGGCCATAAAACGCCGGAATCACAATCTGATTATAATACAGATCTTTATTTCGTTTCGTTTTTTTATACTTTCGATGGCCTACACTACATGAAGATCTGACAGGTTGTAGCGATAGGTCGCGTCAGAGGTCATACGAGCGAATTTTGATTCTATGATGTCAGACATTTGATTAACCAATCAGCATTGATGTTCCTAGTGGATTACCCACAGTTCCGTGCAAAACACGCCTAAAACTCGCCGTAACAGACCGTTTCATTGGTTAATTATTCCTCACACTATTCAGAACACGTCAAGGATAACAACACTCTTCCTGATCCTAGTGTAGTAAAAACAAGTAAAACGAAATTTTGAACTATAAAAAAGAAACGAAATAGGATCTGTGTTTTAAGCCTGATTCATGGAATAATATATACAAGAGGCCATTCAGTACATTAATCATCATTAAGTGATGTACACTTAAATATTTGCTTATATTAAATGAAATCTTCGATCAGTAATAATTTGCAGTATTGGATATAATGATCAGTGAAATATTTGAATACGTCATTACAAATAAACTAGCTCGACGGTTATTATCCAATTCCTAGTGTTGTTAGTCAGGTGACAACAAGGGGAGACTTTTGAACAAAAGGGTTTGGGTTACTAATGTCGTTTGTCAGGTGACAACAAGGGACGACTTTAGAATCTGATTTACGATGTTTAAAGAAGGTAAATCTGTGGTTGATTTAAATTATTTTTATTTAAGAGTAATACTGGTCTTCTCAATATACCGTGTATTGGTGGTAACACGAGAGTATTTATCGTGTATTGATGGTAACACGAGAGTATTTATCGTGTATTGGTGGTAACACGAGAGTATTTACCGTGTATTGATGGTAACACGAGAGTATTTACCGTGTATTGGTGGTAACACGAGAGTATTTACCGTGTATTGGTGGTAACACGAGAGTATTTACCGTGTATTGGTGGTAACACGAGAGTATTTACCGTGTATTGGTGGTAACACGAGAGTATTTATCGTGTATTGGTGGTAACACGAGAGTATTTGTCGTGTATTGGTGGTAACACGAGAGTATTTACCGTGTATTGGTGGTAACACGAGAGTATTTTTGGGTCGAATTTAGATAGTTACTCTAACATCGCTTATTGATTTCGTTCCAGCCAATCAGGACGTATACATTTCGGATTTTTAACGAGGCCTTGAATCTCGATGAAAAATACGCTTATTTGGTATTTGGCAATTGGGCCAAACGCCCCCCCCCCCCCCCGGCCTAAATCGACAAAATCTGATCTTTCCACAAAATCTAAATTACATTTTCATAAACTTTTAACATTCCTCAAAGTCCACCTTATATATATCTTTTCACATAATGCACCCATCGGATCTCTCAATACAAATCAATGAATTAAAGGATGTATAATGCACCCATCGGATCTCTCAACACAAATCAATGAATTAAAGGATGTATGTTGTTATGGACTGAGCCACGCGACAAAACTCATTCACTAAAGAATTATAAAATGATACCGATTTCTTTTTCAGTCACACATGCAATCAGTTGGAATTGAAGATATTTTATCGAAGGCCGGGCATTCTTTTTGCGTTATCATCTGATAGAAAATGAAATTTGTAGAAGTTTTGGCATATCATCTAACTTTCTATTTCATGGTAAAAAGTCTGAAACATTCATTATTTTCAAAAACATCTATTATTATCAACACCTGTAGTCGTGGGATTCTGCTACAAGATATTAAAGTCAAAAACCGTTTCCAGTGTCCCATGGCTTGTTCACAAGACACTGATTGTAGAAGATATCTTTATTGTAAATCAGATTTATCATGTAAAACATATTTTGATGGAACAGATTGTATTTTACCTGATAATTCTCGACAATGTTCTTGTTATAAAAAGGTAAGTTGAAATTTAGTAATTTCTTTAACGATCTTAAAAAAACGACTAGACCTCTATACATGTAATTCAAATCAGAAACAAAGCCGGTGTTCAGTTATAACCGACTTTGTGCTTAACTGTCGACAGTCGGGCCGAATATGTCGATGGGGGTGGATGGCCGAATGGTAATCACGTGCGCGCTGTGTTAAAAGGCCTGTCATTGAGTCAACTGGCGTGGTTTCGATTCCCAAGTTGTAAATGACAAGGAGTAGGGTTGTCTGTCCAACCTCGTGGGTTAGGGTTAGGGTTAGGGTCCTCCGATTTCCTCCCACTGCTAAATACCCCTACGCGCAAATTAAATTTAACCATATGTTAGTCCCAAAATGGCCTAGTTTGTGTCGAGTGGACGTTAAGCCCCATTTCTCTCTCCCTCTCTCTCTCTCTTTAATGTTTCGAAGAATTTTATGTAAAGATTATCCCACCCGTTATCCAAATAACATATCAGATAAAGCCAATGTAATCATGTATTTTAACCTGAATCGAAGAGGTTTATATATTGCGCTGATTAATCAAGAAATGAAATGGGGTTTAACGTCCTACTGTTTGACATCGACTGAGTTAATGAAGACAGACATACGCCATATAGTGTGTTATGGGGGACAATTTGCCCGGACAGTGGCGCTGCGGACTACCCTTATATCGAATTCCAACTGCAAAGGTTTTTTTTTACATGCACGCCAATGTTTAGACAGGTTCTCGGTTTTTCATCCCATCCTTACGACTATACGATGTCCGTCCTGCATCACTTGACAAGAGGGTAACCTCCTGGTTAGCGAACCAACGTCTTGGGGATGAAAAAAAAAGTATCGGTTATCCATTTTTACTATTATTTATTTTTCAATAAATATATTCCAATCCGCTAAATATAGCACGCTAATTATAACAATTTAGATAATATTTCAGGCCTAAAGAAAGACCTGCAATAGGCAGATTTACCTCTTGCATAATGTATGTTTAATGATTAATACAATTACGTCATTATTAATGTGACGTCATAATGTATGTTTACATTACTGTCAGATAACAATAAACTGAAAATAAACGAATGTTGCTTTTAAAACCTGTGGGAAATATTTTAATTTTAAAAATTGGGGAAAATGTGTTTTTGGCGTCACAAAAATACTTATCCATGTTTTATGTAATTATAATAAATGAATAAAACCATCAGAAGGAGATCGTAAACTGTGTTAAGGGAAATGTCAGAATAGAAAGATTTTACCATTTGATAAAGCACTATAATTAATATCAACTGAACCATCTTATGCTGAAGAAAGTTTCTACGGTGGCCTGTTAGTGCCATACGTTGATTTATACATTTTTTTTGTACTTTACCTCGTATGAGTAATCGCAATCAAAACCATGAAAAATCTTTCTCCGCGGTGTAAACCTTGTACCGCGGAGAAAAGGTTTACACCGCGGAGAAAGCTTTGTACCGCTGAGAAAAGGTTTACACTGCGAAGTGTCATATGCAGTAAATTACAAGGAAACAGTATAAATCACCGTATATGGCACTAACAGGCCATCGTAAGTTTCTGACTTATTTTTCTTGACAAGAAATGATAATCGTTAATGTTTACAATTGTTATTAGAGAAGTTTATAAACCACTGTCACTGATGTTATAAAGGGGAGTGTACGTGTCCCCTTGGTTACTATGGTGACAACTGTCAGAATATTATAAAAGGTAGGGTTTTAATATTAAATAGAATGAAATCAAAGTAAAACATTAAACCCGTTTATATAATGTGGACGTATATTGCCGTCGCCCTTGTCTGTGTGAGTGGGTGTGTCTGTGTGTCGCCTACAGGGCGCAATTCTTATTCGATTTTCTTCAACTTTGTATACTTATTCCTTATACACAAATGATTATCCCTATTTTTTATGGTGCATGTAACGCCCATTTCTTGTATTTGTTTGTTTGTCGTCTACAGGCCGCATTTCTTAACGTATTATCTTGAACTTTTCATGCTTATTCTTTGTACCCTAAGGAACATCCCTATCGTTTGGGGTGCATGCCCAACCCCCAGGGACAGTGCCACGTCTGTTTTCTTTTTGTGTGTCTGTGTGTCGCCTACAGCCCATAATTCTTAATCGATAGTCTTGAAAACTTTTTTATACTTATTCCCTGTACCCTAACACTGGCCTCTATTATTCTTGGTGCATTGCCGACCCCCTGGGTCAGAGTCACGCCGAGTGTTTGTGTGTCGTGTGTTTCGCCTACAGGCCGCAGTTTTTAACAGATCCTTCTGAAACCTTGCATACCTCTTTTGTTTTTTGGTGATTGCCCAACACCCAGGGGCAGAGCCATACCCAGTTTTTCTGTGTGTCTATGTGTGTTGGCTACAGTCCACGATTTTTAATAGATCGTCTTTGAACTTGGGATATGTATTCCTTATAACCTAAGAACGACAACTTCATTTCCCAACCCCCAGGGGCAGAGCCACGCCCAATTTTTGTGATTGTCGTTTACAGGCCGCAATTCTGAATGAATCATATGTATTCCTTATAGCCTTAGGGCATCAACTATTGATTTTGGTGAATGCCCTGACCCCCTGGGGCAGAGCCACGGATACCTTTTGTCATTAGCGCTGAAAGCCACAGTTCTGAATGGATTATCTTGATATATTTATTCCTTATACTCTAAGGACGGCAACTATTGATGTTGATGCACAACCCCAAGCTCCCCCTCCCCCCTTCACCGCCTCCCCTTTCGACATTCGGCAGTGCCACTCCCACTTTATGTTGATATTTTGTCTGTAAATGATATACAGGTTGCAATTATTAACAGATTTGGATCCAATTTGTAATTATCCAGCATATGGTTGGACCTATATATATTGGTCCATGTTCAACCCCGAGGGGCAGAGCCACGCCCAATTTTTTGTCTACAGGCTGGAATTCTAAATGGATTATCTTGGAACTTTGCGTATTTATTCCCTATTCTGTAAGGATGGCAACTATTTATTTCGGTGTATGTCCCCCCCCCCTCCTCCCTCCGGGTTGTTGTGGTACCACACCCATTTTTTTGTTAGTTTTTATTGGTAAATACTCTACAGGTTGCAATAATTAAAATATTTTGTTCAAATTGAGCATATCAATCAGTTCAATAACAAGGTGGTACCTATTTACATGTATATTGTTCCATATCCAACCCCCAATGGCAGAGCCACGCCCAATTTCGGTATTTATTGTCTACGGGCTGCAATTCTGAATGGATCATCTTGGAACTTTGTTTATATATATTTCTTATACCGTAAAGACAGAAACTATTTATTTTGGTGCATGCCCCGACCCCCTGGGGCAGTGTCAAATCCACTTTTTTGTTAATATTTTGTCTGAAAATTTGGCAAAACAACCCTACTCCTTGTCACGTACAACCGGGGATTCGAAACCACGCCATTTGAATCAATGACAGGCATTATGATACAGCACGCACGTGCTAACCATTCGGCCATCCAACCCCCCGTTAGTCATTAAGGATTTATGGCCGATGAAATTAGTAAGTCTATCTTGCAAATCCACTATTTTGTATTGTAACAAACGATAACATGTCAATTTCGTTCGTTTCCTATCCATGTATTGATTTCGATATTAGTATTGTAACTAACGATATTTCAGATTGCCGTGAGGGGTTTATTATGAACATGACTATGGGTACCGTGAAAACGGTTCACATCCAGCCCGGTTCAGAACCATTTGAAATCATCTGTAGTTTTGGTTTACAAGGAAACATGCAAATCATAAGACGGGATAGAGCCTGTCTACACGAAAACTTCAACAGAACAATGGACGAATATAAAACCGGATTTAGAAATGTATCCAAAAACATGTGGATTGGTCTAGAGAGGATGTACGAAATACTCAGTCTACCCAACCGCAAATTTGTGTTGATCTTATCGCAGATAGATCAGACAAATCAAAATGCCGAACGCATTTTAAAGAGGTTCAACTAGGAAATGTTAGCACCAGATACAATTTTAGTTATTTAAACATGGTAAATAGTTCTAAAATGAATGGATGCGGTAACCCTTTTGAGCAACCATTTAAAAACAGGTTCTCAACTTATGACCAAGATAACACTGGAAGTAATGGATGTGCTACCAGATTTGGTGGTGGATGGTGGTTTGATAGTGATGATGTAAATTGTACCAGAGGTTTTTTGACCGGATCCATGGATGGGTCTGGAGTTGATGTTTTCCTACCAGATGATCTGTTCAACCAACAATATCAAAATATAATTGTTAAAATTGGATTCTTGAAACAATAGTATAAATGGGACTTTTAAAATGGGTCTATCCGTCCGTCCGTTACACTTTCGCCCGCCCCATTGGGACACAATAACTCTTCTTTTAAGTGAGGTAGAATTTTCAAACTTGGTGTAGGTGTTTATTAGGTGAACGCCTTGATAGATGAACATTTTCTGCTTAGGCTAAGCAAAGATTATCAATTTGATTATTTGATGATTTAGGACACAATAATGTCGGTTATAATTAAATAGCGAAATGTGGTGTATAGTTTCATTACATCAATTTCAAGGTAAGCAGCATGATAAGCAAGTTGATTGGTCGAGACTTTGGAGCTCGATAACTTTGATTCTAATTGCGTGAGAGTGGTGCAATTACGTGTATAGTTTCATTACACCAATACCTTGACTACGTTCGTTGATAAACATTTCCTGCTTAGGCTAAGTGGAGACTTCAACCTAATTGATCGATACTTTAGAACACAATAACACCCCTTCTGATTAGGGTAGAATGTCTATTAGGTGAATGCCTTGACAGTTTTCCACGACACAGAGATAAACAATTTGATTGGTGGACCCTATAGAGGTCATAATTTTTATCCGATTTAAAAACCCGTTTACGTATATCACCGTTACACCCTAAGGATGGTTGAGTTCAAATTTCGTGAAAATCGGCCCAAAAACTGGCAAACAAAATGGCCGCCCCTCGTTCTCAAATAGCGTAAAAATATGGAATATCAAGGTTGTGGGCACTCTAGAGGTCACAATTTTCTTCTGATGTTGAAGAAACTTGAAATGTAAGTTCCTGTCGATATACATACATATCGGACCTTAACTTCCTGAAATATGGCCCCTGATTGTACGAAAAATCGCGTTTTTAGCTTGTGGACTAAGGATGGTTGAGTTCGAATTTCGTAAAAATCGGACCACAACTGACGGACAAAATAGCCTAAAAATGTGGTATATCAATGTTGTAGACCCTAGAGATCACAATTTTCTTTTGATTTTGATGAAACTTGAAATGTAAGTTTATAAACCAAAGAACTTGGTTCCTTTCGATATTCGCGCCTATTGGATAGCAACTGCCTGAACGAAAAATCGCGTTTTTAGCTTGAGGTCCCTCTAGATGTCACAATTATTATCCGACTATAAAAAACCGTTCAAATATATCACTGTTACACCGTAATTTTGGTTGAGTTCAAATTTCGTGTAATAAGACCAAAACTGCCGGAAAAAATGACCGCCCCTCGTACACAATTAGCGTAAAATTATGGTATATCAATGTCACAATTCTCTTCTGATTTTGATAAAATTTGAAATATAAGTTTATAACCCAAAGATATTGGTTCCTTTTGATATGCGCGTATATCGGATCATAACTTTCTGAATTATGGCCCCTAATTGAACAAAAAATCACGTTTTAAGCTTGTGGTCCCTGTAGAGGTCACAATTTTTATCTGATTTAAAAAAAAATGTGTGAATATGCATTACACACTAAGATACCCGAACTTAACTTCCTGGATTATGGCCCCTGGTTGTTGGAAAAATGGCATTTTTAGTTTGCGGATTCTCTGGATTTTAAAAACCCTTTAAATATTAATTCACCATTTCACAATAATGAAGGTTGAATTAATATTTGGGGAAAATCGAAATGAAACTGCCCAACAAAATGGCCCCTAGTTGTACGCAAATTGTGTAAAAGTATGAAATACGAAGGTTGTCGACCCTCTAGAGGTCACAATTTTTATCCGATTCTGATGAAACTTTTAACATCTTTATATACCAAAGATCTCAGTCCATTTGATATTTGCGCATTTCAGACCATAACTTTCTGGATTTTTGCCCCTGATTGTACAAAAATCCCGTTTGTTTTTAGCTTGTTCTCTATCCATCGCTTGCAAAATGTGGGCGTATCATATCCTGCCTGGCAGCCGCTGGTTGAGTAGATAGAGCAATATTTATCCATGCCTTACGCCAGTGTTAAATCTGCCTATTGCAGTTCTTTCTTTAGGCCTGAAATGTTATCATTAATTAACTCATCCAAACCATAATGAACCCTCTGTGCCATCGTTAGTCTGCGATATTTTCTCGATTTGAATACATATTGTGATGGATAATTTAACGTAAAAATGGATAATCGAGACTTTATTATCACACCAACGTTAGTAATGACGACCGCGACTAGCCTAAAATTGAATCACTAATATCTCGGTTCATAATGAAGTAATTTGACTGAAATTTTTAGGATATTTTTTTGTCATTATCTATGTTTTTAACTATTAAAGCGAGAGCTGTCAGATCTTTATCTTTTCCTACCTAATTCCTCTTTCACTGTTTAAGATGTTGTGTTTTTGATATTTTGATCAAAAATGATTTTGTTTGTTACGTTACCGTATATATATCTTTGTACAAGTTAATTAGTAGATTATATTTTCTAAATACATGTATTACTGTTTTTTACTTTATTATATATGTTCAGATCAATAACTCCATATTATTGTCATTCCTACTGAAGTATTGCAAAAACATATACAACCACGAAACAGATTAAAATCCTAATAATTGTACAACCAAGAAGCAAAAGAAAAAATGAGTTAAAATTCTAATAATTATATTTTATTTGCGATATCTTTTGAAATCCAACATTTTGTTACCTATTTTATTTTTCTGCTTGTCGGTGCATAAATAAACAAGCGTCAACTTTAGGGCTAAAAAAACCCCAAACCATTCAATTAATTTCCTAATTAACCAATCCTTCCGACATAAAACAGCCCATCTACGTATTATATCTTTCATCTGTGCATACAAATGGTGACGCAGTAATTTTAAAGGTTAAAAAACAGATCAAAAGTGTGTAGCTTATTAAATGACAGCTATGAATAATTTACGAAATATCACACAAGTATAGATTTTCTTACCCTTTTCAAAGCGAATTTAAATGATGGAAATGAAATGGGGTTTAACGTCCAACTATTCTGCTCCTACTGCGCTAATGAAGTCGGGGTGAACGTAATATGGCGCACCGCCAACCGAGATAATACTGGAAGGAACCGGAGAAAACGCACGAGGTGAAACAGGCGATCCCTTGCAAGCAGGGAATCGACATCAAGTCAGTGTGATATAATGAAATAAAGGTTAACGCGTAATACTATTTGGTAATTTACGCTAAATTGCATTAATCAAATATAAATATACCAGGGGATACGATTTATAATTTGATAAATACGCATGTCTTTGTCTTCTACATTGTCAGTATATTAGCTATATGAGTTATAATTTGATAAATATAAATGTCTTATTTGTCTTCTCCATTGTAAGTATATTAGCTAAATGTCTTATTTGTCTTCTACATTGTCAGTATATTAGCTATAGTATGAGTTATTAAAAATGCAAATTAAATTGTTTCTGAAATATGGTGACAATAACTGGACATTCGGGTCCAAGTAACGTTGCCAAAGGGTTTTTAAATACTCAAAAAGTCTCTAAAATGACTTTTTCACTGCAAGCGTCAATTATTGAGATTCAATAATGTGAAGGAATTTTGATAAAATATTATCGCATTTTGAGAATTGGAGACACTAAAATACAGCATGTTTTAAAACGCAAAAAAACCTGACCGAAGCTAATATCTCAGAAACTTGTAGAAATTGATGTTCACGATGTACTTGAACAGTTTCTATAGTGTTTTTCCTAGGATGCATCACTGAGATCCAGACTTGCTTGCACTGTTATGGGGACTCTTCTGCCCCTCTTTTCCTATCGTGTGTGAGGTTTTTTCGTCATCTTCTTGGGATTAAAAATATAGACATGTGAATAATCAAATATTATGATATATTAAATATCTCTGGTTATAAAATTATCCCCAAAAAGTATCTACAACAATGAGTAATAATATATTTGTTACAAAATTGCATACAATCATTAAAAATATCAATGCTAAAGTAATAAATTGTAAAATTAGGAATACAGTGCTTGTATTTGTAGCCAGACATTATGCAGTCTGTATTGTAGCCAGAAATACACTCTCCATTTGATCATTATAATAATGCACGTTTTCTGGAACATTTGAAGAACTTGTATTTATGGAACTGAAGCGTGAAGTGAAGAGTGGATAGACTCTTGGTGCTTGCGTACATGCCTAAAAAAACTGGTTTGATACAATATAATCCCATGACTTCTGTGTTTGTCCTCCAAGTACAGGTAGAAATGCTTACTTGGAATTCACTTTCTTCAATTTATTTTTAACTCTTCTCAAACTATGTTTTAAATAATGGTTGGAAAATAAATGCGATATAGGCCCTACATTTTTATTTTGTTTTGCTAATGAATGCCTAAGTCACGTGCGCCTAATTTAAGGATATATTTTTTTTGATCAAAATTCAGTTCTTATAGCGATTAATATATTAAAATAAAAATACTGATATTAAGATCATCATCTAAATACATAATACTTCAGTTACATAAGTATGCTAACGTTAGATGAATAAAACCCAGTGGTCTGATCCCATACACGCACCTACGAAGAGTTTTCTTTCCACAACTCCACTCCGGTTCCACTTTTTGCCGTATTGCCGAATCCTACGGGGGATTTTCGCAAAACAAAAGGTTAAACTATACAAAATATAGGCCAGGATATCCAAAAATACTGATATCTCGAGCGGAGCGATCTTTCGTCCCAAGTTAATATTAAATTAAAAAATAGAAAGCAAGAAAAATAAGCGAAAATCCGATCAAAATCTTACCTGTAGTTTAGCGTTACAATAATAGGACAGTCTAAGGCCAAGGATAAATTCTATTGTCTATTACACTCGTGTGAGGAATATTCCATTCCACATCCAACTATCAGTAAAATTCTCTTTGAAAAGAAAATCATTGGCCATTTGGTTGTTTTTTAATTAGGTCTATAAATTATTTTTTTTAAGAGGAAACGAGATAACAAGTAATCACCGCTTTGATTAATTATTCGGGGTAATGATTTGTCGACGACCTTATCATTGTTAATTATCAATCAACAAATCATTAGTCCATTGTCTAGGGTCGTGGTGGGTGATTCCATTGTGCGGGATACGTCTAAGATGCAAGATGTGAAATGTGTAGTCTTCTCTTTAGGGGTTGGAAGAATTCGGGATATTGTTACTAAACTTTAAAGTTCGTGCTTATGTGAGTGTGAATGACGTAAGCCATTGTTTTAGAAAGGGTTTGGGTTTAGATGGTATAATCGGTGATCTGTCAGATTTAGAGCAGGTTTTGGGTTATGTTAAAAATGTTTGTCAATCTACTATCTTTATTTCCGCTATTTTATGTATATTAGGTTCAGGGAAAATGAATGGAATAAATAGTTTAAATGACCGGTACCGGAAAATGTGTTTACGGAATAATTGCCGTTTTGTTGTGCATGATAAAATATCAAGCGAGCAGTTAAGGGACGGGTTGCATTTAAACAGTCGTGGTTTACAAGTGTTTTGTGAAGACCTGGGGTTGCTATGAAATCTGCCCTTTAAACACCTAGTGTAGATTTTTCTTTCTTCAAATCATGGTTTGGATAAATGTGTGTTGGGTAAATTCTGTATTGGGAGGGTAAAATATGTATTTCAATATGTTGGTTTGTTGTATTATTAACGAAGTTGCTGTGCTGGGGGCGCGCAACTGTTTCCCAGTACACACATCTGCAGGGCAAGGGTGGATATTTAGATAGAGAAGTATACAAGTCTATTTGGATTTTATGCGAAGATAAAATTCTATGAAAAATAAAATTTAGATTCAGTGGAAAGTTCAGATTTTGTAGATCTATCAGGGGTTCGTTTTGCCCAATTGTTCACTGCTAATATTTGATTGTTTATTACCAATGTCCCAATCAGATTAAAATAAAGAGCTATATTTCGTTTCGTTTTTTATACTTTCGATGACCTACACTGCACGAATTTCTGAAAAATTATAGTGGGAGTTCACGGCAGGGGGTCAAACGACCCTATGACGTCATACTTGGTTTATCAATCAGCGTTGACGTTTCTAGTGGTTTACCCACAGATCCGTGCATTAAAAGGCAAAAAACTTGCCGTAACAGACCGTTTCATTGGCTAGTCCCTCACATCTTTCAGAACACGTCAATGATAACAACTCTTCCAGATCCTAGTGTAGTAAAGACAAGTAAAACGAAATTTTGAACTATAAAAACGAAACGAAATAGGATCTGTGTTTTAACCAGATTGTCAATGTCCGAACGCGCGACTGTGAAAGCGATAATTTCATATTTTCTAAGAAAGTCAAAACATAACTATTTTCTATGTCTTTTGCTCAATAGGTTGTCAACTCACTACTATACGATCATAGGTACTATTCTCTCACTTAAAAATCCTTTGACCCCGGAAATAATAACACTATTACCTCCCTTGTTTTTATATACCCCCCCCCCCATGGAATAGCTATCTTCAAACGTTTGAATTTGAAGTTGAAAATTATATTTTTGCCAATTTCTCAACTGGCAATAGTGAATCATAGGATTATTCTTTAACAGAAGTAGGACTTTTTATAGATACCATCTATTTTAAGGCTTTATTTTAATAAATTTTAAAAAATACAACTTAAAAATATGAAATTGCAACTTTAAAAATGTAGTCCTTGTTTCGTTTTAAACAGTAGTTACCTCCCTTATACATTATGATACAATTCTATATAACCCAACAAAGATGGCACGCAAGACCGAGGGGAGGGGGAGTGGCCTAGTTGTCAAGAGTGCCGCGTTTTGCCAGCTAGCTGGTAGGTCACATCTGGCTTGTTGTTGTGGCTTCAATCCCTGGTGTGAGCGTATGTGGCTAGGAGATAGGGGGCCTTCTCAACCTCGTGGCTTTACTCCGGTTTCCTCTCACATGAAAGACCCTGCGTGTGCGCTAAGATAATACAAATGGAAAATAAGACTTATCTGCGATATCACCTACAGTGGAAGTTAAACACTAAGAACAACAACAACAAGAAGGACACAAGACAAGCGCAGCTGATTAAGAAATCCATTGATTTTAAATTGTCGCGTTATAGTAATCAAATATACACCACGATGTACAATCATTATAAGTGATTAAATATAAATACAGTGTGTTAAAATAGTTATTAGATGGATGGATCAGTGGCTAAGGTTGAATATCGACGATCAACAACATGTAATATTTCACATTACTAATTTGAAAATAAGTCCGTCAACAGGGTGACGACGACATAATGCTCTACAATGTGAGCTATCAAAAATACAACCCGTCTTCATTATGCCCAGTATAGGGGCAGAACAGTAGGACGTTAAACCCCATTTCATTTCATTTCAAAAATACAAACACATATAAATAGTAACAATTTTCAAGTGTAAATAATTTAATTGAATAAACCTGCCCATAATATATATTTTGTATTGAACGTTAAATCTGTAATAAATAACATCACTCGTCTTTTTGTCTACGATATCACCCCTGGTTGAAGTGCACGCAAAACTCTAGTAACTAACTCACTTGTCATTGTACAGCGGCCCGAGGGCAATATAGGTATGGCAATAGTAACTATTCCGATTAATAGCCGGGAAAAAGTAGCTTTTCCGCCATGCTAATAAACTATATTTAATTTTGGCTTTTATTAATCGATGATTTAAGAAGTATTTAAGCGTTTAGTTATGGAATTTAGGGCTTATAAAGTTAAAGTGGCTTTCTCCATTTTCAAATATTACTGCGTTTTCGATTCGAATTGTTTTGTACTTTTTCTCGTCGATCACTGGCGTGGGTAACGCTCGCGAAGTTATTCCGCGGATTTTTTTTTTTTTACTTTGTGGACTTTTGTCTGCATTCAGCTGTTTCGGTCTTGCTTTTTCATGTCATTAGTTTTATTCTGTGGACTTTGTGAAAACCGGTACCTGTTTACTTTGCCTGCCGTTAGAATTTTATCTTGCTTGGAGCGAAATCCAGCTGTTAGAACGTGGTCTTGAATGGGCGAAACCAGCTGTAATGTTGGCAGAAAGACGCGTAAGATTCGCAGTTGTTAAGAAAGTTACTATGGTACGATAGTCATGGAATCTCGACATTAACTTTAAATTGGTTGTTTTGTTTAAACGTACCTTCATGTTCATCTGGTAAACACTTTGGTAAAGCTAAACCCTTATCTTGGAATTTGAAGGTAGTTGGGTTTTTTTATACATTAATAACAATATTGTTTGTTTAAGATAAATAAAATTATACAAACCTAAGGTATAGTGGAACTGAATGAAACAACTGGGAATATCGACGTTGTACATTAGTGGTTTGGATGATTTAATAAGGTTGGAGGTGGTTGAATGTTTTTATAAATTAATAATAATATTGTTTCTTTAAGATAAATAAAATTATATAAGCTCCAGTATGTTTTTAGATCTCAGGATTATGCTATCTGAATAATTAATGTAACCAAATAGAATGCATGTAGAGAATGGCAATTTGATCTCTCTTTAAAAATGGTTGTTCTATATTTTATTTTTGCTAAACATTTTGTCAATCTAAACTTATCTTTGTCATTTCTAGAAATGGGGTTTAACGTCCATTCAAAACAAAGTAGGTAATAAAGGGGCTGACAGGAGAATGCTTTTATTTCAATAATTTGCTTGTACGTAGGGCTATTTGGCAGTGGGAGGAGACCAAGGACAAAGGAGGAAACAACTTACATCTATTATATGATTGGGATTTTGATCTGAAAGTGAAAAAAACAAAACAAAAAAAAACGTTGGGAATCAACACGAATAAAACAGAATATGTATCGATCATATCTTTAGTTTCATAAATCAATCTCGATGCTTATTTTATGCACGCATCAAAATATTGAGCTGTAACCTTCTGAAAACTAATAAGGGTATAGAAACAAAGAAGGAAGAAGTAAGAAAACACAACACGTCAAAGAGTATTTTTCTTTAATTAAAAGTATAAAACGAAGAAGGAAAACCAAAAGGGACCAAGTACTTTGTTTATTTGAAGCCCGACTAAAAATATGTAAAAACTATCATCAAGTAATTAAAGAATGTGTTTCTCACAAAAGCAGACTGTTATAGACTGGTTTGACACCTTTTACATAAATAATTCATGATGTTTTATGTTGGGTAAATGATACAACCACAAGAATAAACAGAATTACACGCGTTAATTGCAATTAAATTTATATAAATAAATTATATAAATGTTATATATTCATACTATAGAGATCTGGCACCACAGGAAGGCTGTGGTTGTTTGCACTAACCTATAACTCAAGTTCAGCCTTCTGTTGTACCAAGTACAGCTCGGAAGAAACTATACATTTGTTATGGATTGGCATATAGCTGGGTCGTTAGAGCACTGGACTGTCCTGGTCAACGCGTTTTGTTGCGGTATGTCAGGGGTTTTAATTCCATCAAGCACACATACCTTATATTATATACTGGGACGTCTATGACTTACTTTCGTTGTGTTAATATAGATAGTTTACATTACGGAATATGCATGTCTATATATAGCCAAGAAACTACAGTTAGTAGTGATAATGCGAGCCACTTGGAATTACTGGTCGAACGAAGCTTGGTGATCTCTCCAGGTTAACATGTATTTGTTACAAGTTTTGGGATATCACATAACTGTGTTTTTCATGGTTAAATGTTTGGAACATTCATCATTATTTTCAAAAACTTCTATTATTATCAACACCTGTACTCGTGATTTCCTGCTACAAGATATTAAAGTTAAGCATCGTTTCCAGTGTCCCATGGCTTGTTCACAAGACACAGATTGTAGAAGATATCTTTATTGTGAAACAGATTTATCATGTAAAACATATCTTGATGGAACAGATTGTGTTTTACCTGATAATTCTCGACAATGTTCCTGTTATAGAAAGGTAAGTTGAAAATTAGTAACCCATTAAATTTCCTTTTATTTAATTTAAACTGTTAAGTCTAATTTGCACATTTGAATTTTAACAGCGGGAAAATTATTTCATACACAAATATTAGCAGACTTGTTCAACTGTTAACAAC
Source organism: Patella vulgata (assembly GCF_932274485.2). Taxonomy (NCBI): domain Eukaryota; kingdom Metazoa; phylum Mollusca; class Gastropoda; family Patellidae; genus Patella; species Patella vulgata. The sequence continues at coordinate 1,722,393 of NC_065880.2, forward strand.
CAGAGATTGTGTTTATTACCGAGCATGTAATTTTGTTGAGTTTGGATCGTAAGGATGAAATGACATTGAGTTTAACGGACGACGTATGCCAAACAGTGTGCTATTAGGAAATGTTACCTAGACAGCGGCGCTACGGTGTAATCGTATCAAGAAAACACAGTGGTTATTAAGATAACGCTACATATATAAATATGATTGAATAACTTAATAAGAATATTAAAATTTTGATAATATGGGGCCCAATCGGTCATTATTAATTTAGCAATTTCTTATAAAAATATATGGATGATGGATGATCTTTAATATACTACTACAAACAATACTATTTTGATTTCTTATTTTCTTCTTATTATTATTATGATTTGTTTTTTTTACAGAACATTGGGTTTTATAAAGGGATGCGTACTTGTCCCCTAGGTTACTATGGTAACAACTGTCAGAATATAATAAAAGGTTAGAATATAATATTAATCGTTTAATACATGAATATGATTATGTACTGTGATACCAGTGTCTAGATCATTACACACTAGGTGTAAAACATTTTATAAATAGTAAACGATTCGTAAAACAAACCGACTACTATCGATGCAAAAAGTACATGCTATAGATGGAAAGTTCCATTAATCCGTAATCAATGTGGTACGTGACAAGGAGTGGCTGATTGTTGATGCTTTGGGGCACGATGACTTTGGTTTAAATTAAGTAAGAGTGATGAAACCCCGAGTATAGATTCATTATATCATTACCTTGACTAAGTTCGATTTTGAGAATTTTCTGCTTAGGCTAAGGAGCCATAAGCAATTTTATTGGTCAAAACTTTGGAACATATCGACTCTGCTTTTAATTGAGGTAGAATCCTTAAACTTGATGTTTATTAGGTGAATGTCTTGACTGAGTTCAATGATTAACATTTCGAGCTAAAGCTAAGCAGGACTAAGCAATTTCATTGGTCGATGCTTTGGGACAAGATAACTTTGATCCTATTTGTGATAAGAGAGTGATGAAACTTAGTGTATAGTTGATAATCAGTTTGATTGCTTTATACTTTTGAAAAAAAATAAATGTGCTATTAATTAATATGTATCATCTACTTGTTTTGGGATATCGGCGGGTGACATCAACCTCGCTGTTATCTTGTATTCAATACAATTCACCAATTTTCTTGTTCCATTAATTAAAGAGGCATTAGGTAAGATAAGATAAAGAGCTGACAGTTTTCGCTATTTAATAGATAATAAAACAAAATATGATGAACATTTCAGTACACTTGCTTCACTCTGAACCGAAATATTTAGACATTGCAAGATTTGGGAGCGTATTTCTATTTATTTTGATGGAACATTGATAGATTATCCTGTTATCTTGTAAGTGTACATGTAACGCACCAGATTTTATTCTCTGGTGTTTTTTAACACACGAATTTCACAAGAGACTGGACATAGAAAAAACAATTAATATGTTCACAGATCCCCAATATGCCTGTCCAATATATTCTGGAACTCTTGTGGTGAAAAGTTGCACACAAATGCCCTCAAACCTTGCCATAACAGATATTAGTGATTCAATTTTAAGCTAGCATCGGTCGTCATTACTAACGTTGGTATGGTAACAATGTCTCAATTATCCACGTTTACGTTAAATTTCCATCACAAAATGTATTCAAATCCAGTAAATATCACAGGCTAACGATCGCATCGAGAGTTCATTATGGTGGGGATAAGTTAATTAATGTCAAATTTTATTAAAATAACTTAGATAACATTTCATGCCAAACGAAAGACCTGCAATATCCAGATTTAACTTTGCTTCTATCTGAGTGATGAAACTTAAGGGTATAGTTGATAATCAGTTTGATACTTTTAAAAAATAAATGTGCTGTTAATTAATTATGTGTCATGTATTTATTTGGGGATTTCGGCGGGGGACATGAGCCTAACTGTTGGCTTGTTTATTTTAGATTGTGTTGAAGGCCTTGACATGAATATCACAATGGGTCACATGGTAAAAGCACTGGTTCACATCCAACCAGCCTCTGTACCATTTGAAGCGGTCTGTAATTTTGGGTTCTTTGGTACGACGATGATGATAAGTCGCGATAGATCCTGTTTACATGAAAACTTCAACAGAACAATGGACGAATATAAAAATGGATTTGGAATTGTTGCCAAAAACCGTTGGTTTGGTCTGGAAAGAATGTACGAAATATTCAATTTACCAAGCAATGGATTTTCAATAATGTTAGTTGCGGTAAGATCCGATTACTCAGTATGTCAGACAACTTTGCATGGTGTAGAACTTGGCGATGAAACTGTAGGGTATAACATTAGCTACCAATCTTTAGATGCAGAATGCGGCAACCCTTTTGGACCATCTCTTCAAAACAGATTCTCAACTTTTGACCAAGATAACACCGGAAGTAATAAATGTGCTGCACGATTTGGTGGTGGATGGTGGTTTGATGCTACTGCAGACTGCGGCAGAGGTTTCTTGACCGGATCAATGGATGGGACTGGAATTGATAACTTCCTATTGGACGATACCACAGGTCAATCATATGACAACTTTGAAATTTCTATCGATAAATATTGATTATTTTTTACGTAAAGTTGTGATTCTATTTATTTAACGATAATAAATTACATTGGCTCCCAATTCCAGCTCGCATCAACTTTAAGGTCATGTGTCTCACACATCAGTGTCGACGAAATCTTGCACCCAGCTATTAATCAGATTTATTAACACTATATCAACCAAATCGTTTTACAGTCAAAACTGAAACATTTTGGTGACAGAAGTTTCTGTGTAGTTGCTCCTAAATTGTGGAATGATTTAACTCAAAATAACGGAAACAGTAAAACTTCAACTACTTTCAAGTCACAGCTGAAGACTAACTTATTTCGAGAATGCTATGAGAATTAGACTTTATGTTCACACTGTGTATATGACTATTGTCTCATTGCGCTTTAAGCATTCTTTTGGATGGATTTTGGCGCTCTACATGTACAAATGTATATTATTATTATTAGGCCTTAAGGAATAATCGTAAAATTGTGGGCGTATAAAAATGCCGTGAATAATTTTCCGGTCTTGATAATTGCAAATCGTCTGTATTTTCTTACTACCAACTTCCATAATTCATACCGCTATGATGCGCGTATACATGGTTTGTAAACTTTGCAGTCATTCGCCTACACGAATTCACCGAAACACGACTTGTTGGCCAGACAAGTTTCTATAGAAACAGCTGACTACGATGTTCAGGATTATAAACCAACCAATCAGTAATAAAATTCTTCATGAAGCACGGATGGTTTCCCTTGCAGGACTTGGTATGATTTTCTGTCCTAGAACTGGTTATATGGACCAAAACAGAATTCCATTCAAGTTGGCGAACCCTCGGGCGTCATTTAGGACAGGCGGGAGAAGGGTCATTTTTTATTAAAAAAATGATCCTTTGGTGTCACAGTAGGCATGTGCAACGTGTCGTGCTTTACCCAAAAATGAACGATTCTATTAAAAATACTTATTTGACCACTCTGCGGGATTGGTGTGAGATTTGAAAGGGGATGTTTGCTTTAGGTACGTTGTAGTTAATCTCTACCAGAAGCTTTTTTTTAATTCTTAAATAAAACACCCGTTGCCTATTACAGCCATATACCAAAATCGCCACATCCGTGAGTTGGTTGCACGTAGGACATAAAAACCTCTTTCATATAGCATTAATTGTTCAGTCTTTTCAACAGGGCCCATTAAAAACTGTGTGGGATTTGAAAATTGACAGAAATTATTTTTTGTATGACCACACGAGAAATTAAATGATGTTTAACATCAGATTGTTCTGCATCGAATAAAGACGGTCGACCACACGGCACTCCAGCGTCAACAATTGTATATGGTGACTTTGAGCATGCTACGACCTTTTGATCTAGAGTTATTCCCCTATCATTTCGATTTGAAAATTTCTTGTTAAAGCATTAGGGTCGGGAACTCAATAGAGGCCACAGATTTTAACGGATATTTCACCCCCTTTCGAAAAAAAACCCGGTTTAGTTTGAAGTGCTGGGGTTATGAGTTGACGAACCCTATTGATTTTCAATACCCCGCAACTTTCCGTACTGCAATTACCCGCTCTTAACAGATTTATTTTTAAAATTTGATGTGATGTGAAGCATGATGGTCATCAGAGGACTAACTTTATAGATATTCAACGATCCGTGTTAATCTATTCGTAGTTACCACATCCCTCCCATCTTTCATAAACTTTGTTTTTAAAATATGTTTTTCAAATTTGGTGTGAAGTATTTGGTTCATGAAACGAAATATCCTATCGATATTCAGTAGTCCACGACCTTCAGTTCAGCCCCCCCCCCCCCTAATGTGAAAACCTTTAACATAATATGTCGTTCGAATTTTCTGTTAAATATTGGGCTCATGAGAGGACAACCCCTATCGATAAATAGCAATCCACGACTATTTGTTCCAATCCCCCTTTGTAAAAACTTCGTTAACGTGTTTCAATGAATGAATGAATGAAATATGGTTTTATGGCACGTCAGCTCCAACCCGGCTATATTGCGCCAAACATATGGTGAAATTATGCGACACAAAATAAATGAAATCACAGGAATATATTGATATCCATAAATAAAAATAAGTATCGCAGATAATATATAAAATTAAAAATAAATATCAAATACTTTATGAATATAAACAATTAAAATGAAAAAAGACGGGTTACATATATACATTAAACACTCGTAATAAAATTTTGTCTCTTTTAAAAAATTTAGGATCTTACAATATAGCTCCGGTTGAGCAAATAAATGTTGTAATGTCTGACAACGGTAATATTTTGATCTAATATTTCCAAGATACTTGCACTCAATCAAAATGTGCTTCACCGTCAAAGAAACATGACAGTGTTCACATTCTGGTTGAGGCTCTCGCTTCAAGATGAAAATGTGAGTTAAAAAAGTATGACCAATGCGAGAGCGAAAGAAAACAACTTCATCCCTCCTGTTAGTTCTATAGACGTTTGGTCAATCTCGTAAGAGAGGCTTAATGTGATGAAGTTTGTTAGTGCCTGCAAGATCCCACGACCGTTGCCAACGACCATAAATTAAATGATTAATTGAAGGTTTAAAATCCTTATATGGAATTAAAAAGGGTGATTGGGGACGATCTAGAGCAGCTTTGGCAGCAAAATCTGCTTGATCATTCCCCCTCATTTTTACGTGGCTGGGGAGCCAGCAAAAGACGAGGTCTTTGCTGTGGAACTCGTTAGATAGTAGCAGACGATAAACATCTGCTACTAATGGTTGTTCAAGCTGTTTATTGTTAATTGATTGAAGCGAGGACAGAGAATCAGTAAAGATGATATACTTTAAAGATGAAGAGGATTTTATGAACTCCAAGGCCTGAAGAATGGCCTGGAGCTCAGCTGTAAAAATTGAAGCAGCCGGTGGAAGACACACAGAAATGGTCTCAGATGGCGTCACGGTAGCCGAGGCTACCCGATCACCATCCGTAGAACCATCCGTGTAAATAGGAGCATAATCACCATACTTAGACCTTAACACTCTAAAGAGTGATTGTAACACCGTAGAGCTAGTGTCTCTCTTTTTGTTTTGAGTTAGATCGAAAACGATCTTTGGGGGTGATATACCCCTCGGCGGGGTCCTAAAGACAGGAGTATTCCCAATACTGTCAACCTCATTACTGACCTCCAATGTGGATTTCGGTCCCAAAGGCGCACTCTTGATCATCTCGTTCGATTCGAAACGTTCGTCAGGGACGCTTTCATCCAGAAGCAACATTTAGTTACAAAATGTTTTGATCTGGAGAAAGCTTATGATACTACATGGAAACATGGTATCATGCGCGACCTCCATAACCTCGGCCTACGAGGTCGCTTACCTATCTTCATTAAAAATTTCCTGGAAGATAGGTTATTTAAGGTACGACTGGGATCAATATTCTCTGACCCATTTCCTGAGGAAATGGGGGTTCCTGAGGGAAGTATATTATCTCCTACTCTTTTTGCGATTAAAATTAATACAATCCCAGCGAGCTCTTAAACCAGGTACAAACGGCGCTCTTTATGTTGATGACTTTCAGATGTGCTATGGTTCTACATACATGCGGATAATCGAACGTAAGTTGCAGCTTTGTTTGAATGCACTTCATCAATGGGCAACCAAAAATGGATTTCGATTTCCAGAAACGAGGTTTGCATCCCGATTCAGAACTATACTTGGATGGCAGTCGCCTTCCAGTTGTGGATGAAACCAAATTTCTGGGATTGATATTTGATAAGAAATTATCATTTATCCCCCACATTAAAAACCTCAAAAAGAAATGTATGAAAGCCCTCAACATATTGAGAGTCCTATCAAATACTGACTGGGGAACAGACCGTAAGGTCTTGCTTTGATTATATAGAGTATTAATGCGATCAAAACTCGATTATGGGTGTATTGTGTATGGGTCTGCCCGCGGGTCTTATCTCAAAGAGCTCGACACCATACACAACCAGGGACATAGAATCAGTTTAGGAGCATTTCCTACATCTCCAGTGGACAGTTTATACGTCGAGGCGCATGAGCTTTCACTGCACAACAGACGCGATAATCTGGCCCTGCAGTATGCTACGAAAGTTGCATCACTTCCGAATCACATTTCATTTAACACCATATTTAGACCTCTTCATGAGCATTTGTATCTGGTGAAGACTAATGTTAACAGTTGACGTGTTAGAGACTACATGTTTCAAGCCTTAGTACGGTAGGCAGATTAACGCTGTTGAGAAATAGATCATGTGTGACCGTATGTCAACGTTGGCTATTTTTATTTCTGTTGACAACCTATTATGGCAATGTTGAAGCTTACGCCAGACAACAGATTTGCAACTTATGACACTCGAAGTAATTGCCGTGGTACCAGATTTGGTTGTGGAGGGTAGTTTTACACTACTGTAAATTGTACCAGAGGTTTCTTGACCGGATCCATGGATGGGTCTGTAGTAAACAGTGTCAAACTTGCGTTTAGAAGAGAGAGAGAGAGAAATGGGGTTTAACGTCCACTCAACACAAACTAGGTCATTTCGGGACTAACATATGGTTCAATTTTATTTCCATAATTCGATTGCGCGTAGGGGTCTTTAGCAGTGGGAGGAAACCGGAGGACCCGGAGAAAACCCACGAGGTTGGACAGGCGACCCTACTCCTTGTCACGTGCAACCGGGGATTCGAAACCATGCCAGTTGACTCAATGACAGACTTAATGATACAGCGCGCACTTGCTAACCACTAAGCCATCCAACCCCCCGCGTTTAGAAGAATCACGTAGGCTATAATTAAGGCATAAGAGATTTTCATTTTCATTTAAACACCTTTTCATTCAGTTGACACCGAAACAAACCAATGGATTATATAGACCAGTTGTATAAAAGTGGGGAGCCATGGTGGCTAGGTGGTTAAGACGCTGGCTCGCAAGTCTGGAGGTCGGGTGTTCGATCCCTGCATTGGCCGAGAAAGTTCATCCAGATTTTACGACGTCAGTGGTGCAGAACGGAGGGCCTGATAAGTACAGCTGTCAGTACAGCTGTCTAGTCCTTCAGATGAGATGAAAAACCGAGGTCCCGTTTATATATTGGAAGGCACGTAAAAGATCCCCTGGCAGTTGGAATTCGATATAAGAGTAGGCGATAGTGCCGCTTCCCGGGCAAAATTTCCCTCATAGCACACTGTATGGCGTATGCCCGTCTTCATTAGCCCAGTATAGGAGCAGAACAGTAGGACGTTAAACCCCATTTCATTTAATTTCATTTGAGTCAAATAGACTGTTTTCCATTTCCCCCTTGACAAGGAGTAGGGTCGCCTCTCCAACCTCGTGACTTTTTATAAGGTCCACCTACTGCTAAAGGTCCCTTTGTTAAGAAATATTTAAAAAAAATGTAGGGTAGGTTCAGAATACGAGCAGGTTAAATCAGATTTCAGTTCATTTCTACATAGCATGCACATCGTCATATCCATCAGAGTATAGTATAAATAATAATATTGTAACTAGATCTACCAAACTATGGTATACACGATGTTTTTATATTTCATTTGCTTGTGTTGCATCGACGTCTGTCTCACTTGGACGCCCCCTACTCTTGGCGTGGGTAATTAGTAGAGTAACTCCGTGGCGAAGCAGCTTAACACCCAGCATACATAAACATAGCGTCACCCTTGTCTCAATCCGGAGCAAGTTATTTAAAGTTCACTCGACACAAACTATATCATGTCGGGATTAACGTATGGTAAACTATCAGAAGTATCATAAAATTGAGCAATGTTCTAGCAAGATAGACCAGCAGTGTTCCATAGCTCTTCGGAAAAGGATCGAAGTATTATATCCCATTGCTGTATACTTGTAATCGTTTTACCGTTTCTAAGACAGTTGTACGTGACAAGGAGTAGGGTCGCCTGTCCAGGCTCGTGGGTTTTCTCCGGGTCCTCCGGTTTCCTCCCACTGCTAAAGACTCCTGCGCGCAAGCGAATTATTGAAATAAAATTAAAACCATATGTTAGTCCCGAAATGACCTAGTTTGTGTCGAGTGGACGTTAAAACCCATTTCTCTCGCTCTCTATCTATCTCTCCTTTTCTAAGACATATTTTCAAACAGCCTGGGCTTATTCAACTAAATTCAGAATTATTCCCCCTGCCCTGCGAGACCTGTATTTTTCTGGGTTAATTTGTCTCGTGATTGATTGGAATAGAAAGTATATCAGCATAATGATGCTGGAAAGGAGTCAACATAAGCCAAGTCGGTTCCCCAATCCATTTCGAAATGAAATAAAATATTGTTTATAAAACATAATATCCAATTAATTGTTTCGCCCTATCAGACTGGGCTTTTGTGGCATGAATTTTACCAAACCGCGGTAGCCACAACATCAATGTTGATTTAAATTGACAGATAATACCTGTTTTCAATGTGGAAGACTTTGGATGATATTGAGTTAGAGACTTTAATCTGCCGAGAAGGTTCTGCACTATTGTATCAATCCAGAAACAAAATTAGATTAAATGAACCAAAAGGAGTTAGAAATAGATCCAAAAGAGTTCAGAATCCCTAACGAAATTTCTATATAATCTTTTATAACTGTTTATTTAGTTTAGATCTAAATATCAAATTCACAATTGAAATGAACGATCTGCAAATAGCATTGAAACGAAGGGGAGAACTCCTTTTAACTGATATGTATTCTAAAGAAACATATACCAAAAACTATCTCTCTTATAAATCATGTCAACCACGTCATACCAAAAATACTATTCCATTTTCCTTAGCTAGAAAAATATGCACCATTTTGATCGATGAAGAGCTTTGGATTGTCAGATTAGGTGAGCTAAAAAGAAATTTATTGAAACGGCATTACACCCTCGAGGTAATAGACGTTGAGATAAATGAGGCTTTGGCAAATGATATCCAAACATTGAGGGCTACTAAAGCAAAAGACGGTTCGGATAATATTATTACCTTTGTCGCTACTCATAACCCCCAACCTCCCAACTTCTTTAAAACAATGCACGAGAGCAGGAAAATCCTGGCATCAAACGACAACCTCAGAAGGAAATTTGACAATGTTCAATTCATTATTAAGACAGCCACCGAATCTGAAACGTCTCCTAACCAAAGCATAATTCAATTCATCTATCACAAGAACCGGTTTTTATGTATCTAAATTCCCAGATCTTCGATGTAAATGTTGCGACCATATAAAGTCAAATAAATATAATTTTCATAACTTTACTTTTAGCGTCAACGATAATAGGAATTGTGACAAAATATCTCATATATGTCTTGATTTGCAATGGTTGTCAAAGGTTTTATCACGGGGAAGCGGGCACAAGGGTTGTTTTCATGTAGGTCATGCTTGTATCCATTCATACGTAATCGTAGCAAGTTAGTTTGTCCCGCGTATTGTTTGGAACAGACTTGGCAGGCTGTAACGTTGATGCGCCATTTCGAGTCAACAGTTGGTGACGGAATTTTTACAGCGATGTGTTTGTTTTTCCATTAGTAGTGCTTTTGATGTCGTCATCCGTTTTTCCTTTAAGACACGGTAGGCAAGGCTTAATCGGGAATTTATCGGTGATATTTCTTGGTTTGGCTCGGGGGGGGGGGGTTACGTTGTAGATTGGTAGGTGGAGAAAAATTGATGATCGGCGTATTTGGAACGGCTTTCTTCATTTTGTCTGGTAGGTGTAGATAGTGGTAGATAGTGAGTGAGTATACCTATAAGGCCTGGGAGTCCTGGGGCCTTATTCACGAAATTTTAACTAAGATAAAATCAAAATTTTAGTTATTTGATTGGATAATATTAGATTGATTTTAGTGCTTAGCCAATCAAAACTGAAGTATCTACTAAAATTTGGATTTTATCTTTAGTTAAGATTTCGTGAATCAGGACCCTGGATGGTACTCGACCGTTAGATATACATTCTTGACCATCGCCTTGGGGTCACTGTCCTCACTAGGATGGGGCGATTGCAGATAGTTGTCGAAGGCTTTACGAATCTTTGCCTCAGTGTTTCTGATACTGTAGCCACTCTGTATCAGGAAGTCCTCTAGTTCTTTACAGCGTACACGGACAGCATCCAGTTGTGAACAAATTCTGATAACTTGAATAGCCTGACTATATGCTATACTTGGCTTGATATTAGGCGGATATATATACTAAGTTAACGAAAGAAACCAAAATACTAATTTAACGTCTAGCGCTTTCTGTTCGTATGGAACATCTTTAGACCATTTCTATTTATGGAAGATTACGCAGAACAATAGACGCAACGCCATGACGTTACGATAAATATATATCAAATACAACATAATAATATTTCTACATTTAGTAAATAGTCAATAAAAAGAGAATTATTTCATCTGTTACTATAATATCTGTTTATTTAATTCTGGTTTGTACTTTTTGATGAAATAATCTTCTTTATATTCTTGTAAATCATTATTTAAAAAGTTCAATCTGTACGTAAACAAGCATGTGATTAACCTGACCTGACATAGACCTGCAACAAGTCTAAGTGTGTTACTATTACTTGAGGAAAATTGGTCAAATAAGAAAATACATTAATAATGATGCAACAAAAACTCTAATTAATTCATATGTTACCTCTAGACTAGATAATTTCAATTCCTTGCTATCTGGACTTCCTCTTACAGTACTTTATAAACTCCAAAAAGTACAAAATTGTGCAGCTAGGCTAATAACACAAACAAAACAGTCCTCTCATATTACTCCAACATTGTACAGGCTTCACTGGTTACCGATTCAATATCGAATTAAGTTTAAAATTCTGCTTCTTACATTCAAGTGTCTCAACAACCTCTGTCCTGCATATTTATCAGAACTTCTTGAATTGTATACCCCTAAACGCAACCTCCGCTCTTCCTCTGATCCATGTCTTCTTGTTGCACGTTATGCAAATTTAAGTTCATTGGGTGTCCGTTCATTTTATGTACAAGCCCCCCTACTTTGGAACAAATTACTACTAGATATTAGAACATGTTCATTACTGGCTACTTTCAAAAAGCAACTAAAAACACATCTTTTTAAAGAAGCTTTTATATAAACATTTTTAAAAGTTACTTTTATATAATATGTTCTTATTTTTTTAACCTGTGGTTTTTTGTTGTTTTTTTTTACTTAAATGTATTCTGTATGTTTTATCTTGTCATTTTATACTTGTCGTTATTTTACATTTTTCTGTAACCCTTTTAATTATATGTAGTTCTTAATTTTTCTATTTTTTAATTGTGTACAGCGCATATGGGCACCTAACGGTGGAAGCTATGCGCTTTATAAATTTTTTCAATAATAATAATAATAATAAGGCGACAACCCGACATCACGACATCACCGCATTATAACCCGACACTACGACAACCAGACAGCACGACATCACGACATTTTTAACCCGACACTACGACATTTTCACCCGACACCACGACATTAAGAATGTCGTGATGTCGCGTAAAAATGTCGTGATGTCGGGTTGTCAGGTTGTCGACTTTATTTATCAATGTTGAAGCGGCCATGAGATCAAGTCAGCCCTCACTATCTCATCCTTCACTAAGAATACTTACCCTTCACTAACTGCGAATCAAGCTGGCCCTCACTACCATATTACGGGTCTTAATACGAAATTCCAGATATCATGCTACATATCAGTAGAAAGCACGTTCACTGTTCTTTTCAAATATATAAATAATTTTCTGGCACATTTATATTTACTTGCCTTGAAAAGTGAAAAGGGGGAGTGGAGGGTATTTTAAATAAAATTGCGGGGCTTCATCCAAAATTACGTATATCTATATGAAAAGTAAAGTTAATCCTCTCTTGAAATGTATTTATTATATTCTCGGCGGAATGCATATATACTTTTTTTTAATTAAAATTGATACAAGTTTGGTAGCCTTCACTGGCTGAATTAAAGAGAGTGGTGGGGTGGGACGAGTGTTTAATGTCAACATACGTGTCTTAATACGAAATTCCAGTTATTGTGTCATACATCGGGGGGGGGGGGGGCGTGTGAGCGCTGTATCATAAAGTCTGTGATTGAGTCAACTGGCGTGGGTTTTCTCCGGGTCCTCCGGTTTCCTCCCACTTCTAAAGACCCCTACGCGCAAGCGAATTATTCAAATAAAATTAAACCATACGTTAGTCCCGAAATGACCTAGTTTGTGTCGAGTGGACGTTAAACCCCATTTATCTCTCTCTCTCTCTCTCGCTCATACATCACCGGAAAGTAGGTTTCTTAGGTTCTTTAAATTACTTATTATTTTCTGGCACATTCACGATTACATACTTTAGAAGAGATAAAGGCATTTTTATTTTGATCAAAGAAATCGGTTACTAAAAATAGACTACTTTCAATTCTTATTTATCGAAGGCTCGAATTAGCCCATACCGAGCACGTGATTACACTCAAGTCATGGTCATCCAGCGAATTTGGTAGTGAGGACCAGCTTGATTCGCAGTTAGTGAAGGGTAAGTATTCTTAGTGAAGGATGAGGTAGTGAGGACTGGCTTGATCTCGGCAAGGGACAGCGCTCTATTATTCATGGCCGCTTCAACATTGATAAATAAAGTCGACAATCCGACAACCCGACACCACGACAACCCAACATCACGACATTTTTACTCGACAATACGACATTTTTACGCGACATTACGGCATTCTTAATGTCGTGGTGTTGGATGAAAATGTCGTAGTGTCGGGTTGTCGTGGTGTCGGGTTATACTGTCGTGATGTCGGGTTGTCGCCTTATGAAGGGCGACACCACGACATCACGACATTATACCAATCAGCCACCATACATAATTAATATTTCATGAGTTAACAAATTTTTTAAAAAATGACATAGTTTGGGTTGTGTGGACTTAACATTATATAAATAAACACAGCAATTCTATGGATAATAATTACTTGAAACATTATATAAATAATTACTTATTAAAGACACAAAACATTGTAAATTGAAACTGTGACGTGAATGCTATGAATCTTCAAATTGAACGGTTACCATAGTGACAGTGATAACTTCCCTCAGAATAAATTCAATTGAATGAAACATTTCAATATATTCATTTTACATTATCAGTTGTTAAACTATTATAGCACGAACGACCAGCTCTGTATATCTAAATCTTACAAAATGCATCTATAAATTATTAGAATGTCTACGGTAATATCGTTAGTAATGTTGAACAATACAATTACCCTGGCTCGCCACTTTAAATTCATGTCTTACTATTAAAACAAAGCTCATTAAATATTTTAATCATATGTATGGTAAGTCATTGTCCAACTAACCTATATAAATGTAAATTTACATAAAGATTTCCATTATGTTTTGGAAAGATGCAGTGAAATGCTATCTCCTTTGGATTTTTCTTTAATCAGATTTCTGTGAAAAATGTTTACGGCGAACTAGTCCGCATCCGTATATGATACTTTCGGCTAACAGGGTATTTCCGAAAACTATTTATACATTTCAAGTGGCCCGTATTGCCATCGACATTCAGTAAACGGTTATGTGCGTGTGAAATAGCTTCATTTAATGCCCGCGTCCACCGACGTGATATCGCAGAAAATTCGTTCTGCAACTCCACTCAAAGGTTGAGTTCAAGGATTCGAATCATCAACCTGGGTTGTGACTTTATCTAAAGTCACGTTGCTGTGATTGAATTGGTCGTGTTTCGGATTGGCTTCACCCACATAGTGTTTTTGACATGATAACGCCGACTCCGCCTTAAATACAGTGTCGATTGAGTTTACTTTGCTTCATAACAGTGCTGTGATTGAATTGTTCGTGTTTCAGATGACGTAAACCACATAGAGTTTTGGACTATATCCGTGTTCAAACTACATACAGTATTGTGGTTCATTTGTACTGTGTTTAGACAGTGTCACATCCAATATTAATTCGAAACACCGACAGTTAAAATGAAATTTGATGAAATTATTGAGATTTTGGGAGAATTTGGACCCTACCAGAAACGGTTATATTATTTAGTATGTCTTCCAACTATATCATGTGCCTTGCAGATGCTGGTGACGGTTTTTACCCTGTCCATTCCAGACCACAGGTAGATATATATATTTACATATTTCATTGTTCTCAATTATAGTTTCTGAGAAAGAGAGAGAGAGAGAGAGAGCTTAACGTTCACTCGATACAAACTAGTTCATTTCGGGACTAGCATGTTTTTAATTTAATTTCAATTATTCGCTTGTGCGTAGGGGGTTTTAGCTGTGGGAGGAAACCGGAGTACCCGGAGAAAACCTATGAGGTTCGACAGGCGACGCTTCTCCTTGTCACATTCAAGCGGGGATTCGTAACCACACCTCTTGACTCAATGACAGACCTTGTGATTACACGCGCGCGCGTTAAACCACTAGATCCCCACCCGCCTCCCCCCTGCAAGAAATAAAACTGAAATGGGGTTTAACGTCCTACTGTTCTGCTCCTATGCATGGTTAATGAAGACGGGCATACGCCATACAGTGTGCTATGAGGTAAATTTTGCCCGGGAAGCGGCACTATCGCCTACTCTTATATCGAATTCCAACTGCCAAAGGATCTTTTACGTGCATTCCAATGTATACACGGGACCTCGGTTTTTCGTATCATCCGAAGGACTAGACAGCTGTCCTTGTCAGGCCCTCCGTCCTGTATCACTGACAAGGGGGAACCACGCCGGAAAATCTGGATGAACTTTCTCGGCCAATGCAGGAATCGAACACCCGACCTCCAGGCTAGCGAGCCGCCAGCGTCTCACCCACTTAGCCACGTGATCCCCTTACAAGAAATAAACAGCAGATATCAAATCAAGTGTTATTATTTGTATATAAAATGTTCAATCAGGATCTGTTTCTATACACTTACTATATAATCATGTTCTCGGATCGACGTTCTCCAGAAAAGCCTAAGACATTCTTTTGACAGTGCAATGCGTTGATATAACGTCGCATTTCCAAGATGTCTGCGATGACGTCATGGACCAAAATGATCGTATTTATTTTAAGAAAATGATGTTCATGAAAAATTAAAACTCTACATTTCGCAACTCTCTTGATGCCCTTGATTAGGGCTGTACGATATTGCAAAAAGGGACGATATCGATATTGGCATTTTTTTCAACGATATAGTTAAATATCGCGATATTTAATAATAATGTCACTTTGCTATTAAAAAAATTAAATATAAATGCATTAAAGCTGACTACAGAGTGAGTAAGAATTGTGGGTAAGAATTGCTTTATTCATACACTTTAACCTTTGCTTTTTTTATAATATAGATTTATTAAAATGAACAAGACAACATCCTTTTTGGATAAAAACGTTTCAATGCTTTTTAACAAAAATAACAGGAGACATTACTTATGCCTGTACATATAATTAAATTAAATACAACCGCTGATGTTTAAAAAGCGTCTGCTTGTGACCTTGGGTAAGAAAATTCTCAAATATCACATGCAGCGGTAGTAAGTAGTTGCGGTCTTCAAGTCCTGTATTGTAAGTTCCAACTGTCTAACAAATACTAAATGATCCGGACTATCTTCCATTCAAGCATTCGATTGGCTGCGGTATTCCTGGCCTAACAGTGACAGTTATCTATTTATAGATCGTTTTATTCTTGCTTTCAGAAATTAAGTTTCGTAGAGTTTTCTAAAAACATTCGTTTTTAAAAAATATGACAACCTATTTATAGCCTGGTAATTAGCCGCGGTAGTGGGAAATTTCAGGCGTTTAGTAGGCCTAAGCTTTACATGGAGTAACAACTGACAATTTATTGTCGACTAAAAACAAAGTAAAAGTAACGCATACACGGCTGCGGACACTGCGCAAGTGTTTTCAACATTTAACGATTCTCAAAACATTAGTTTTATTATAGTTTATTGCCGTCGGCTAATTTCCACTGCTGTATAGTGTATTTATTATCTATTTTTATGATAATATTTTTCGATATTTGAAGTTTTTGGCGATATTCGATAAACCACTATATCGACGATTTTTGGCCACATGATATCGTAGTTAGGTCTGAAAATACCATATCGCGATAAATGACTATATCGAGAATATCGTACAGCCCTACCCTTGATGACTGGGGAGAAACTCTTTCTTTAAATAAATATTGACAACTTTATTTACAAATGAAACATGGTGTAATTAACTACAACATCTGAACGAGTTATGGTCGTGGACCATACACTTCACAATTCTGTGGATCTTGTCTGCCCCACGAACGAACGAACGCAAAACTGTGTCCCCCTAAATTTCTACTGGCCAAAATCACTGCAGCACAGATGAATATTTCTACATGGCATCATATCATAACACACCCAGTCAAAATACCTTGCAGTATATAATTGTATTGTTCTCATCTTAAATTGCACCCATTATTTCTGATATGAGGTTTATCTTGTTCAACTTTTTTTTAAAAGTAGAGCATTTGTTACATGTCTGGAGATAATGGGGTTCAACTTCTTACCTTTCTCTTTATGGTGAAGGCGGATTTTAAAGCGATAATTTTATATTTTTAAGTTATTTTTTTAAAATGTATTAAAATAAAGCCTTAAAATAGATGGTATCCATAAACAGTTCTACCTTGTTTAAGAATAATCCTATTAATCCTATAATTCACTATTGCCAGTTGAGAAATTGCCAAAAATATCAATTTCAACATCAAATTCAAACGTTTGGAGATAGCTATTCCATGGGGGAATAGAAAAAAACAAGGGAGGTAATTGTGTTATTATTTTCGGGGCGAATGATTTTTTAAGTGTGAGAATGATACCTATGATGGTATAATAGTGAGTTGACAACCTATTGAGCAAAAGACATAGAAATAATTATGTTTTGACTTTCTTAGCAAATATGAAATTCTCGCTTTCAAGGGATTTTGTTCAAAAATTGTAAAAAAATAGATAGTTTAAGAAATGAAAGAAATGGGGTTTAACATTTTACGTTTTTGTTACTGAAGAGGATGGACATCATGTAGAGAGCTATGAGTAGAAGAGGACGGACATCATGTAGAGAGCTATGAGTAGAAGAGGATGGGCATCATGTAGAGAGCTATGAGTAGAAGAGGATGGACATCATGTAGAGAGCTATGAGTAGAAGAGGATGGACATCATGTAGAGAGCTATGAGTAGAAGAGGATGGACATCATGTAGAGAGCTATGAGTAGAAGAGGATGGACATCATGTAGAGAGCTATGAGTAGAGGAGGATGGACATCATGTAGAGAGCTATGAGTAGAAGATGATGGACATCATGTAGAGAGCTATGAGTAGAAGAGGGTGGACATCATGTAGAGAGCTATGAGTAGAAGAGGATGGACATCATGTAGAGAGCTATGAGTAGAAGAGGATGGACATCATGTAGAGAGCTATGAGTAGAAGAGGATGGACATCATGTAGAGAGCTATGAGTAGAAGAGGATGGACATCATGTAGAGAGCTATGAGTAGGAGAGGATGGACATCATGTAGAGAGCTATGAGTAGAAGAGGATGGACATCATGTAGAGAGCTATGAGTAGAAGAGGATGGACATCATGTAGAGAGCTATGAGTAGAAGAGGACGGACATCATGTAGAGAGCTATGAGTAGAAGAGGATGGGCATCATGTAGAGAGCTATGAGTAGAAGAGGATGGACATCATGTAGAGAGCTATGAGTAGAAGAGGATGGACATCATGTAGAGAGCTATGAGCAGACTTTTTGTCCGGAAAACAGTTGAAGGTAACCACGAGTTACAAACCTGAAACAGTGATCAGCTAAGGATGTATTCCTTGCGATCTAAAGCACACTAGCTATATGGTAGACAGGCTTAAATGAAATTCTATACAGCATGCGTGTCATGGCATCTAATGAATAAATAATAGTCCAGAGATGTCACCATACAAGGCAACTATTCGCATATCATTGCGACACACCAGGCCTCGGGATAGCCATTTTGTTTTAAGAATATTAAATTTCTGAGAAAGATACCACGAAATCAAATCGAACAGGGGACCTCCAGGTGAGCGACCCAATATCTTATTCACGGCTGATATTACCTGTAGTAGTATTCAAACAATCAACACAGACTTATTTCAGGACCAATAGGTTTCATTATTGTACTTGAGCGTTGGGGTCTTACTAATATTCTCCTGGTGACGAAAATACCAAACCCACCTCTGTCAATCACTGTGAGACGAGACTGTATGTGTTTTAGTAACGGTAAGTATACAATGCTTCGACAACATTGCCGTAACCATGGATACCTAACCAACGCGACGGTAGATCACCCTATTGGTTTCATACATAAAATCTATTATATTTACTGCTCATTAGAAGTTTTGAAACTTTTTTTCAGGTGCCATCTACCGGATCCATACAATGATACGTCATACCAACCACGTGACCTATTACATCAGTTATACGTCAATCATTCTATACCACGTGATAGTGATGGTAAATGGTCATCATGTAATAGATATGACGTCAACCTAACTAAAGTTACTACACGCACTGTAATAGATGTAAATGTTACACGGACAAGTTGTGACAGATGGGTTTACGATACGTCAACGTTTGAAGATACCTTTATCACAGAGGTAAAAAAATGTCCTTTTGAGGAGTTCCCTTCCTCCTCTTCCCCCAGCCCACCATGCCTCGTCTAACATTCCTATCTTTCTTTCACCTAAAAATGTTACAATAGTCGAGAAATATAACAATTATATCAAGACAATAATTTCTTATTTTAATTAAAAAGTCATTTATAGTCAGCTGACGTTATATTGTGTTTCTTTTCCACAGCAAAATATGATCTGTGACGATACTTTGTTCCGTTCCCATGCCAACATGATCACTATGGCCGGATTTTTGGTTGGTTCCTTTGGATTTGGAATTCTGTCTGATGTGTAAGTGATATGCTGTTCTTCAAACTGTTTCAGTTACATTAAACAAAGTGGCTTGTCAAAAGATTTTAGTGAATATTATAGGTGATGTCGGGGGTGTTTTCTATATCTTAATTAATACCATTTACAGGTGATGACAGTTTTCAGTTCATCCTATCTTTCTTGGACTGGTATTCCCCTTAGTGATTCAACTTTGATCACATAAGTAAAATATTATACTCTCAGGTTAAAGTATATAGAAATATGAGGTTTTTAGAAAGAAAACACTAATTTCTTTTAGCTAGCGCTTTCACCCAGTACGGGGATCATCAGGCATTTGATAATCCCATATAGTCATTGAACTATGTGATGTGTGACCGAATGTGAACTAAACCGGACGTCAGTTGAACACAGGATAATATCCAGACAGATGAGTAAAATGTCAGTGAAGACAGAATATACCCTATATCGCGCACGACACCTTCCACAACCTATGAACATGGACCTTAAATTATTTTAGTTCTTAATCTGCGGTATCAACTTTGTTAATCAATAACATCAACACCATCTGCGGTATCAATAACATCAACTACATTACAATATTATTTATCACATGAAAGATTAATAACGTTGTCGTCCACAAGGCGTTTGGCACGCAGAGAGCCCCCCCCCCTCCCCCCCCCCCCCGCCCGCCGCCGATGCTGCTGATTTATATTTCCAGGTAGTCCACATATTAACTGATAATGTATTCATTACTAGCTGTTCCCCAGGCGTTGGGTGGGTAGAGAGTTTCGCGATGCTTTCTTATAGTAGTTTCGTGAACTCTAAAACCGGAAGTGGTAGTGAGACTTTACCAAGGTTATGTCAAGTTGGAACCGCCTGACAGCCCTGACATTACTAAAACCACAAACAGACAAACGACAGTTACAAATATATATAAATATGTAGATGCTATTTTTTCAGAATTGGAAGAAAGCTTGGTCTGTTGGCGCCTGTATCATTACATATAGTTGCATCGATAGCAACATCTTTCTCGCCTAATTTTACCGTGTTTGTCATCTGTCGGTTCTTCCTTGGTGCTTCAAATGCCGGAACCTTCATGTCAGCATTTGTACTCGGTAATTATTATAGTTTTACTATTAAACAGCGCATCATTCACAAAACAAAAAGTGTTGATATTACTTTGCAAAGAGAGCAATGAAATGAAATGGGATTTAACGTCCTACTGTTCTGCTCCGAACTGGGATAATGAAGACGGGCATACGCCATACAATGTGTTATGAGGGAAATTTTGCCCGGACAGTGGCACTACGACCTACTCTTATATCGAATTCCAACTGTCAAGGGATCTTTTACGTGCACACCAATATGTACACGGTACCTCGGTTTATCGTACCATCCAAACAACTAGGCAGCTGTCCTTGTCAGATCCACTGTCCTGCATCACTAACGTCCACTCGATACAAACTAGATCATTTCAGGGCTAATATATGGTTCAATATATGGCGACCCTACTCCTTGTCACGTACAACCGTGGAATCGCAACTTGACTCAATGACAGACCTTATGATGCGACTCACACGCCCCCCCCCCCCAAACACACACACACCCTTTGCAAAATAAAATTGGATTTATTTATTTGGCATTCTATTTTTCGGAACCCGCTGGGATAATGAAATGGGGTTTAACGTCCTACTGTTCTGCTCCGACTGGGCTAATGAAGGCGGAAATGCGCCATGCAGTGTGCTGTGAGGGAAACTTTGCCCGGACAACGCCGCTACGGCCTTCTATTATATCGCATTCCAACTGCCAAGCAAGCTTTCATGTGCACGCCAATGTTTACACGGGACCTCGGTTTTTGTCCCATTCGCACGACTAGAAAGCTGTCCTTGTCAGGCCACTGACAAGGGAAAACCACGCTGGAAAATCCGCTTGAACTCTCTCGGCCAACATCGTGAGCGAACACGCGACCTCCAAGCTAACAAGCCACCGTCTTATTCACTTCGCCACTGTGGTGATAATGAATACGGCCATACGCTATGCAGTGTACTATGGGTGAATTTTGACAGAACAGTGCCGTTTACACCTACTCTCCATCGCATTGCAACTGTCTAGGCTTCTGTAACGTTTTCCTTCTTGCCCATCAGACAAGTAACAAATCCAAGTGAGCACTGGGATCGAACCAGAGGAAGTCTTGGTTAATGAACTGATGGGTGCTCGCCGATCCACTTTACTATACAAACTCACGGATTTAAAATGAAAACAAAGATAGACACTAATCCAAGATATAAAGATAACGTTTACTGGAGAATAAAATCTGTGCTGTTGTGGGAGTTCACGACGCCTGGTGACAGCCCGACCCCCCCCCCCCCCCGACCCACCCCGACCCACCCTCCTTGCACATACTCCTCCCCCACCCCCACCCACACCCACACCCACAGAGTACAAACCAAGTGACTCGGGCTACTATTCTTGTACGAAAAAACTACGGTGTATTATTAATATAGTCATATTTTAGTGAATTCAAAAATACAGGTCAAGCTATGGTATGGTTGGGACAGACATACTGCACACTCACCTACAATCAAGCTGGGGTATGGTGGGGACAGGCACCGTGCACATACTCACCTACACACTCCGGGGATCACGGTGGTTAAGTGGGTAAGACGCTGGCTCGCTAGCCTGGACGTCGGGTGTTCGATCCCTGCGTAATTGGCCGAGAAAGTTCATCCAGTTTTTCCGCTGTGGTTCTCCCTTGCCAATGATGCAGGATGGAGGGCCTGACAAGGACAGCTTTCTAGTCGTTCGGATGGGACGAAAAACCGAGGTCCCGTGTACAGATTGGCGTGCATGTAAAAGATCCCTTGACAGTTGGAATTCGATATAAGCGTAGGCCGCAAAATGTCCCTCATAGCACACTGTATGGAGTATGCCCGTCTTCATTAGCCCAGCTCGGAGCAGAACAGGAGGACATTAAACCAGATTCATTTCATATCATTTTCCTACACCCTCCCTATTGACTAAAGGTTTTTAAATGACATAATAAAGGAAAGAAAAAAACAGACAAAACAATGAAATGTAACTAATATGTACAAAATAAATGTTATAACAAACACAATTTTGAGCCGAATATTTGAATCAGAAACAAAGTTAATGACATAATTATTAATTAGGGAGTTATAGGCCAGTGGCACTGGAGGGAATTCTATTATTAGACATTATGCTACCGGTACTTTCCAATTGATCTAGTTGTTATTGATTTACATCCGGGGTCGGCTGCTCTTCATCCCACCCCTCCCGGCTAGGCCATACGCGTGAATTAGAGGCTAGATTGTTTGTTAAATATATTTTCTAGCAATGGAATTTGTTGGACCATCTAAACGAAAATTCGTGGGAATAGTTATCGAGATGTTTTGGTGTATTGGATTGTTTGTTTTGAGTATCATGGCTTATTTTATCCGGGATTGGAGTACTCTACAGCTGGCTATATCAGTTCCATCTGTTCTTTTGTTGGCAATATTTTGGTGAGTGTTGCAGATTTGTTTAATTAAGTTCTAAACCATTTTACGTAAATCATTTGAAATCCATCTTAATTAGCCATCTGTTATTGAAATCCAAAACATCAGCACAACTAATGACCGGTGCTACTTGACATAAAGTCCCCGTCAGGCCAAAGCACGACAAACGCGACTCGTTGTAAAGCCCGAGAAGGTTTTCCTAGATCGCGAAGGTCGCAGATCTTGTTCAAAAGGTATCTAATCGATTCATTCCAGACGAGTGACTGTGGCGGTCCAGGTCGTGATTTGGTGTGATGGGGGCGTTTACCGGAAAATGTGGATTTTGAGCTTGAAATCTGCTCAAAGCGTGATGCATCGTAGTTGGTCGTATCAGCCTATTTCGTCGGGTCGCCAAACGTTTTAGACTTGATCCACATCCATTGTAATAACATGGAAACATATGATCCAATAACATAATCCTATCGGGTGTTCCTTTGTAGATTAATGATTAACAGGGATGGTCGCTTGCCTCGCCAGGTGGGTTGGCTCCGGGTACTCTCATGTCCGTCCATTTTTACAGACATGATTCTCTCTCCATCCCTCAACTGAAATAAATGTATTTGCAGGTTTATTCCAGAATCTCCGAGGTGGCTGGTTTCTCAAGATAAGACAGAGAAAGCTGAAAAGATTCTTCGCAAAGCTGCGGAAGTGAATAAAGTGGAACTTCCGGTTAAACTGTTTGATAAAGATCCTCTAGATTCTGGACCGGAAGCTAAAGTTTATGAAATGTTTACATCACCAGTTTTACTCATCAGAACCTTGGTTATCTTCTTTAACTGGTAAGGAAGGTACAATATCAAACTGTCAGATTCTCTTCTTTAACTGGTAAGGTACACACTCATCAGAACCTTGGTTATCTTCTTTAACTGGTAAGGTACAATATCAAACTGTCAGATTCTCTTCTTTAACTGGTAAGGTACACACTCATCAGACCCTTGATTACCTTCTTTAACTGGTAAGGTACAATATCAAACTGTCAGATTCTCTTGACTTTGTTAGCACTAACCTACATCTATTATCTTCTTCAACTCGTAAGACACTCTACCAAAATTGTGACTTTGCTAGCTGAAACCTGCATGTGTATTATCTTCTTCTCAAATGTTGATGATACTTGAGAGAATTGTAATATTCTCCCTGCCTTGATCTAACCTTTAACGTAACGGAAGTCACGATGGTTCAGTGACCAAGAAGTTCTACGTTCCATCCCGATGTTGACCGATAATGATAATTATGGGTCAATTTTATTTCAATAATTCGCTTGCGCGTAGGTGCCTGTCACAATGGGAGGGGACCGGGGGATCGGGAGAAAACCCACCACAAGGAAGGTTAGGTAGCCCTACCCCTTGTCACGTGACTTAATGAAATACCTTCTGATCCAAAGTGCACGCGTAAAACATTTGCCACCCCCCCCCCCTCCCTCGGTGAGTATGGCTCTGACTCGATCGCTAACAAAGGGGTTTGGTTTCGATCCCAGAGTTGACCGATAAAGGTTATCGGGATATTCAAGCCTTTCTTGGTGTCAGTAGTGCAGGACACGGGCCCTGGCTAGGATACATATATAGTCGTTCTGATGGTACGTGACGTCGATGTCTCGTGCATACCTCAGCAGGAGATCAAGGGGTTTGAGAAAATTCTTCGGGATTTTGTAGGCTGGTTTCCGATTGTTTGTAGTGCAGGACGGAAAGACGTGTATCCACTGAAATTTCTTTTATTTTTAAATGCACAGGAACTCGATAGCATTGGATATAAATTTCGGGACACCAATCTCAGCTTCCCCAATAATTCGACCTGCGACTCGTGCAGCTAACCGGATGTTGTACACTGTGTGAATCCAAGAGAAAGGATATTATCAGGAAATTTGTTGTATTTGTACGTCTTTTATAACATAGAAAGCAGAAGATTTGGAGTAAACTTTGTAGGGGAGGGGGGGGGGCGTCTTTGAAGATTTATATAAGTTTTACAGAAAACATTAGTGTAGCTATCAATAAAATAAACGCCTCGTTTTATTTTTTTCAGGATGGTTGTTAGTATTGTGTACTATGGTCTAGGATTGAATGTTGGTAATTTAGGTGGCGACATCTACGTCAACTTCACAGCTGCTAACATCGTAGAGCTAATTTCGTATATATTATGCATTTTATTGCTTGATAGATGGGGTAGAAAAGCTCTACATTGTACGAGTATGTTACTAGGTGGAATAGCCTGTATATTAACAATATTCCCCGTTTTATACCTTGATAAATGTAAGTATTGAATAGCTTGTATCTTAACAATATTCCCCGTTTTATACCTTGATAAATGTAAGTATTGGCTCACTACAAAAGCCGTGACAATTAGATATTGTTCGCCAATTGAGACTTTAATTCGTGAGTTTAAATTCCTCATATATTATTTGTCATGACTGTGTAGTATTAAACTATTTTATTAGCCACTTGCATTACCTCAACGACCTGGGTCTACTTCAAAATCATGTGTGGTAATCTGTGGAACCAACATTCAGTGTTCATCATATGTGATGAATCTTGGTGTGCTACTGGATTCCTCGTTAACCATGGAGATACAGGTCGTGCGTGTTATTACCGTCTTTGATGTATTGGCAATATTCGACACCTCTTGACAGTTGAGACCTGTAAGCTACTTGTGCGTTCCATCTTTGTATTCCCAAGGATCGATTTCTGTAACGGTGCCTTGATTGGAAATCCACAAAACCTGTGTGAAAAACTCCAAAAAAATCACATCGCCGCCGCAAGAATAATAACAAGAACACAACAGTACTCTCACATAACTCCCAACTTAATCGTTCCTCATCTTACACCACGGATCTTATTCAATCATATCGAACAGTAGGGCGTTAAACTCGACCACTTTGCTCACAAAATAAGCCCTCATTGGTTGTGCCGCAAGCTAAACTGAAATCCTATAGGGATAAAGCCTCCGGTGTCTGTGGACTGCGTCTGTGGAATAACTTACCATTGGAGATACAGAGTTCTCAAACATTAGCTGTGTTCAAATCAAAACTCATTTGTTTGTTACTTATTATCAGGATTAGGTATTATCTCCCATGTGCTTAGAACATGCACTATGGATGCTGTGAGCGTAATCATAAATGTACATTATTATTATTACCTGAAATTGTTTTGTTTAAAATTTCACAACATACAAATTTGGAACTAATATCCATTGAAGAGCACAACCAAGTAATTTATTTTGTTAATGAAGTCTTGATCATAATATAAATGTAAAAATTAGATATTGAACGAACAATGCAAATGAAGATCAGTGCCTCTCTATATATATCATTAATTTTGTTTTGTTAAGAAGTATTTTTCCCGAATAAATAAACAGGAAAAGGGAATAATTTTACAGGTGTTCCAGATGAACAGAAAATTAAATTAGTGTAGCTTGATCCATCAATTTGTTTGATTCAATTAGATTTATTTTACCATTACAGCTTATGAATGGATCACAATAACGTTATCGATGGTTGGGAAGCTTGGTGCATCGGCCGCTTTCGCCATTATTTTCGTCTTCTCCGCAGAACTCTTCCCCACCATAACCCGAAACTCCGCCCTAGGATTTAGTTCCTTCTGTGCTCGTGCTGGTGGAATGATGTCCCCGTATATTGCGGATTTGGTAAGTCAACTGAGCTTGTACTTCTAGGAACTGAAACGCCTTGATTTAAATACACTGTTGAAGTGGGTTGATCTGGGTCAAAATCTGTAAGACTGAATCGTCGTTTCTACATATTAAACAGAAGCTACTTTGTTGTTTTAGATTAGTTTTGATTTCAACGGTGAACACATCAAACATAACGTTATCAACACTCTTTATTTTGTTTTAGCAAGATAAAAATCAATTTAAATACTGTTTCTAGTCTTTATGTGAACATCTAGTACCACGTCCCTTCATTAGATCTTGAATACTATATCTACTCTTTACATGCACATCTAGTACCACTTCCCTTCATTATATCTTGAACACTGTTTCTACTCTTTCTATGAACATCTAGTACCACTTCCATTCATTTGATCGTTTTGCTCTTTACATGAACACCCGATTTCCATTATGAGATTTTCCCAATTTCGCAGGTGTATGTATGACTTGTAATATCTAATGATTTATAACTAAATGGCCACATTAATGTTATGCTTGTTATGACAGCCGTACGAATATTGCATGGAATTGAGGTCTTGATATCCCCTAGTTGCTCATGGTTCATTGACAAATCTTAACAAGTAGAATAAGTTTCCAATGAATCCTCATGGACCCTGTCTTATTTGTGTAGTTTTTTGACAAGGATAATGGACGCCTTCTTAACCTAACGGGGTTTCCACATTATTCTATTCTCACGTTTTGGAGTAACAATACTAGCATCTGTTTGACATGGCTGTGTTGCGGTGAGGTTAAACTCCAACTCTGCCTCTTCAGTGTCCAACTTCAAGCCCAAGACCGTACAGCAACGTTTGTTGTTTATTGTTTGCTATGTGTGTGGTCCGCAGAGGCGTAGCGGGATAGGGAGAGTGTGAGAGGGTCACCCTCCCACTGGGGGGGGGGGAGGGGAGGGGCACCCCCATAAATTTTTTTTTAAGTTTCAGTCTTCTGTAACACTGCTTTGGCATATTTTACGGGGTTAAACTAAAACATCATACCAACATATTGGGATATGTACAGGTTTTAAACAGATAGAATCTTAACTAATCCTAATCATTGTTGTAAATAAATAGGAGTTAGGGCCTACTATGAATTTTTTTTATGGTGGTGGGGGGGTCCAAGTATATTCAGACCCCCCCCCCCCCCCTAATACAAAAAACAATTGGGTGGGGGTGGGGCGGAAACTATTGTATATAATATTTCATGGAACTATATAGTTTAGGGCGGTACCACTGTTGTATATACTATTTCATGGATGTATAGTTCAGGGTGATATTGGAACTGCTCTACCACTGTTGTATATACTATTTCATGGAACTATAGTTTAAGGTGATACCACTGTTGTCTATAATATTTCATGGAACTGTAGTTAAGGATGCTATCACTGATGTATATACTATTTCAGGGAACTATAGTTAAGGGTGATTTTGGTACTGCTCTACCACTGTTGGTATTTGGTGGATCATCTGTAGCTGCTGGTCTCTTATCTCTTTTACTACCAGAAACATTGAACCAGACTTTACCTGAGACTGTTGAAGATGCTAAACAATTTGGAAGGTAGGAATATCACTCATCTAAAAGGGGAATCGCGCCATAGCAAAGAGAGGAAACTGCAGGACTCTGAGAAAAAGCAATCCTTGTCCACTACAAGCGGTAAATCGAAACCGCGCCACTTGAATCAATCAATGACAGACTCCCGTGTAAAAAAATCCAACTCCATTTCATTTCTGTTTTCAGGAAAAACAAAAAGTCCAAGTATCATATGAACACAACTGAAGAAGAACCTAGAGGAGGAAAATATGAACTGAAAGAGAAGTTTTAGTCCTTGCTCAGAACATTTTAACAGATGTTTAAGTCCTTGATCAGAACATTTTATCGAATTTTATTATTTATTTGATAGTTTAAAATATCCATATATTATGTTTATATATTTCTAACTATTTTTATATTTCAAAGATCTTTTTATAATAACATAATCTCCCTTATTTAAAAAAGAAAATGTTAAATGGTGTTTATTTACGTCATGTAAAGTAAACAGACTTAAGGATAGATGTGGGGTTTTTTTTTGCAATAACGCCGCGACAACTTTCTATCGGTTGGGGGATGGGGTGGGGGCACTTGATTATTCACTTTCACCAACTTTATTTCAATATTCGCTGTGGTGAGTATGGTGTTGGTGCACTAACTAGAAAAAGGCCTTAGTAGTATCTGGTGTGCAGAGATGGACGCTTGGCAAGGAACATCGTCAATCTTGTTGTCCGGAAGGAGTAGAATATCGGGGTATCGCGTATACATTGGCGTACATGTCAAAGAAAACGGTTTAACGCGATAGATGCTACAATTTGTAACAGATGTTTTTCAAATTTGATTTGAAGAGTTGTCGTCATGAAGGGGCGAACACTATTGATTTTCAGCGCTCATATGTAAATAACTTAATTAAATCAACCTGTCCATAATATCATAATGTATTGGACTTTAAATGTTTAATTAACAACATCAGCGTATTAGTGTATTAGCTTGATAACGTTGAAAGAATACTCTACGAAATGTCGCCTTAAAATACACTAGTAGCTGTTTTCCATAAGTATGTGTTTTTGTTGTTTCTCTATCAATTTACTAAATGCCCCTAAAAGATCATGATAATAGTGTTTCTATATTGTGTGATATAGATGTTATTTCTAGATTTTATTTCAAATCTAGCAGAGCGTGCATTACCCTAGCGTAGATAGTTAGTAGAGTGACTCCTGTTGACACCTGCGTGGCATGAACTACCCGATGACACCACCATAGCAAATGAAATGAAATGAAATGAGGTTTAACGTCCTACTGTTCTGCTCCTATACTGGGCTAATGAAGACGGGCATACGCCATACAGTTTGCTATGAGGGAAAATTTTGCCCGGGCAGCGGCACTATCGCCTACTCTTATATCGAATTCCAACTGCCAGGGGATCTTTTACGTGCATTCAAATATATGGACGGGACTCGGCTTTTCGTCTCATCCGAAGGACTAGACAGCTGTCCTTGTCAGGACCTCCATTCTGCACCACTGACAATGGGAAACCAAGTCAGAAAATCTGGATGAACACCCGACCTCCAGGCTAGCGAGCCAGCGTCTTAACCACCTAGCCACCGTGGCCCCCCACCACCATAGCGTCACCCTGACAAACTATATCATTTCGTGAATAATGTATGGTAAAGTGTCACAAGTATTATCAAAATTGATCCACGCTGTCTTAAGATTAAGTATTATGTTGTATATACTTGTAGGGCTATTTCACAGACTCGTAGACATAAATAATTCAAAGGTTTATTGTCTATATCATCAATGTCAAGTGATTGCTCTACAGACAGAGTTTTTAGGACATATTTTTAATCTAGCTGATCTTATTCCACTGAATTCAGAGTTATTCCCCCTGTCCTATATAGAAATAAACTGATAATCGACTTTGAGACTTGTGTTTCGTTTGGTTAGTCAGATTGCAACAAGATGTATCAGAATAATCGAATGATAACCAGTTAGTTTATTCGCCATGTGTATAGCATGTTATATTATGACATGAATTTGATTGACATCCAGTGCCGGACTGTCAGGTCATTGACCAAGGCCCACACAAATACGCGGAGAAGGCGCGTCAAGAGCGCGCCAAAGGCGTGCAAGCGTTCTAGGGGGTCGATAGGAGGGGGGGGGTCGATAGGAGGGGGGAGTGTCGCCCACCCCCCCACCCCCTGAAAAATTGGAAAATTAACAACCGCAAACCCATTTTCCAAGCATTTCAGACCAAAGCAGAAGAAGGCAAATATTTGATTTCCTAATTTGATTTACTTTCTCTTTTGTTCTTTATAGGCTTCTTTCTTTTCTTCCCCCCCCCTCTCCTTTCTTTTTTTCTTCTTTCTTTTTACTTTCTCTTTTGTTCTTTATAGGCTTAGGCCCATCTTTTTTAATGAGCTTAGGCCCACCTACGGTGGACAGGTTGGTCCAGTCGACATCACGAGAGAGCCGCGATGGTACAGCGAGGAGGTCTCGAGTTCCCCCTGGTGTTGGTCGAGAAAGTTTCTCCGGATTATATAGCGGGGTTTGTCAGTGGCCTGGCAATGTGGGCCTGGCAAGGAATAGTGTCTAGGCATTTGAATAGGACGACAAACTGAGGTCATGTGTACACGTTGGTGTGCCTAAGAACCCTTGACAGTTGGAATTCGAAAAAAGAGTAGGCCGTTGCCCCCATAGAACACTGTATGGCGTATGCCCGTCTTCATTAGCCCAGTTCGGAGCAGAACAGTAGGACGTTAAATCCCTGTAACATACTGTGACGAAAATCGACAGTTTGTATTGTAGGTAGTCATAATGGCTTGCTGCGTAAGGTGGGTTAGTTTATTGACAAGAGAGTTCCTATCCTTGACAGTGGTGAAGGACAAAGTGGGTGGTGAAACAACGTCGCCCAGTAGTTCGGATTACGACGCACTGGTCCTCTGGCGCCCTTAATTTGAGGCCCCTCTCCATCCATCCAGCCCCTCTCAAAAATAGGTTAAGTTATTGATACATTTTTTATTTGAGTGCACAAAGTGGATTTTTTATTTGAAAGCTCGGTGGTTAGAAATGTATGTTGGTGGGATGATCTAATGGTTTAACGTGTGCGCCTAAAATCATAAGGTCTGTCATTAAGTCAAGTGGCGTGGTTTGGATTTCCGGCTTATACGTGACAAGGAGTAGAGTCGCCTGTCCAACTTCGTGGATTTTCTACGGGTCCTCCATCTTTCAATCACTACTAATGCGTTAGCGCATTATTGTCGAGTTGACGCTTTCTCT
Organism: Patella vulgata; assembly: GCF_932274485.2. Taxonomy (NCBI): domain Eukaryota; kingdom Metazoa; phylum Mollusca; class Gastropoda; family Patellidae; genus Patella; species Patella vulgata. The sequence goes on from NC_065880.2 coordinate 1,753,858, forward strand.
CTCTTTCTTCCTATCTCTCTCTCTCTCTCTCTCTCTCTCTCTCTCTATCTTATTGCATGTCAATTAACTAACTAATCGTTGTATTTACTTTACTGCACTAATAAAGAAATGAATGATATCGAAAGTCCATTCCTGAGTAAAGTCATTGTCCACAATGCCAAACTGTTCAATCCCCGTTACGTCATAGTTGTTTTAATTCCTTTCAGATGATAAAATATTATACAAGCACAAATACAAAATTCAAATCAAAACACTTTCAAACCTTTTTGAGGGGGCTCTTAGACGTTTTAGGGGTGCATAACGTGCGTGGTGGTTAATATAAAGTAACTACAGTACACATACTTATACAATGAACCTTTTATTCGATTTTATCTCTTTTTGAAACTTATTTAAGATGCAACAAGATATAATAGTTTCTCCAAACACAAGTATATTAATGTTGATGATGCTATCGATCATATTACAATCCGTAACAAAAATTATTTTAAAATATGCCACATATTGTTTTTAGAAAACAATGTTCTGCTCCGACCGGGCTAATGAAGACGGGAATACGCCATACAGTGTGCTACGAGGGAAAATTAGCGCGGACAGCGGCGCTACGGCCTACTCTTATATCGAATTCCAACTGTCAAGGGTTCTTTTACTGTTTAACGTGCACGCCAATGTGTACATGGGCGCTCGGTTTTTCTTCCCATCCGAAGGACTAGACGCTGTTGATGACAGCATATCTTTGTTTTAAATATCCCGTCTATAGAAACAATTAAATGAAATGAGACGTCGTTTAACATGGATTAGTGCGCATCACGTTACCTGTATAAACCGACTGTATTGATTATGTAAATTTGTACACTAGCCAAGGTTACTGATGGGTCATGACCATAAAAGATCCCCTATTGTCACGAAATATTCTCGGATGATTATTGCCTCTGAATAAACATAGAAGGTTATTTGTATTGAATAAATTACTGTATCAAATAACCTTTACACACACTGGTTGAATTGCATTATGTTGACATTGAAACCATTCTAGGTATCGGCAATGTCAAGGTCAGGAGAATTCTCATAGGTGGTATTTGACCTATTCAATCTGACGATAATTAAACCATGGATATTCTACAGATTGTATTTTTATCCTCGTACTTTTAAACTTACCCTGTGAATCAATCATGTGGATCGGGGCCTCAATGACTCACAAACAGGTGTTTTGGGTTCGATCCCGGTGGTAGCCGTGACAGGATATTTCAAAGGGATTTCCCCCTTGTCAGTGGTACAAGACGGAAGGTCTGACAAGGAACATATTCTGGTCCTGATCAAGAATAGACGAAAACCCAAGGTCTCATAAAGTATAGTTTAGCGTGCACGTTAAAGAATTCCTAGCAATGATGCCTGGTCACAATTGCCCCCAGACCCAAAAACATTGTATGCTCGGATCCATTAGATCAAAAGGTCCAAAAAAGTAGCACGTTAAACCGAACGACACCTGACTTTATTTATTTATTTTTATCATATTTATATTGATGTTATTGAAGGGAGTAATGGCATGGTTAAGGTCAACCCTCTCGAGTTTAACAGGCATCAGAGGATCAATGCTAAGCTAACAATATTCTAGAGATTCTATTTATATAGAGTTAATCTTTATGTATCCATACAAGTTGAGTGTTTACTCTGGTGGTTTTTAATACAATATGTATTTATTAAAGAAATGAATGGAGGATCGTGCTATGAATATATTGACACTGTTTCTCTTAAATTGTGATTCAAAGTGTAGAGTTAAGATCTTAGGAAATCTGTGTAATATTCATATATCCACGCTTGGTGTATGAATATACCTCTTTTTCTGAACCCAATTTGTTAATGTTTTTGTATTCGCAGATTCTTCATTTTCTAATCTTGGTCTGGATGGGACAAAGAACCGAGGCGTGTACGTTGTAATTCGATAAAGAGTAGGCAGAAACGCAAAGCTTCCATTTACAGTACGTTAAAGATCCCTCGTTGAAAGACAGTCGAAATCATCTATAGTTCGTATTGAGGGAACGTTAAATTCTTTCTTCTGACGTAAACAACCAAGTCCCCAACCCCTTTCCGAAATAATTCATATTTCATCAGTTCAATAAAATTAACAACAAAAGGACAAAATTGTGTTGTTGTTATTGGTTAACGTCCGCTACCACCAACGGTGATATCGCAGACTAAGACCTAGGTTAATTGTGGAGCCATGTTCATAGATTGTGCGGGGTGGGGTTGGATGGCCGAATGGTTAGCGCGTACGCGTTGTATCATAAGGTCTGCCATTGAGTCAACTGGCGTGGTTTCGATTACCCCATTGTACATGACAAGGGGTAGGGTCGCCTGTCCAATCTCGCGAGCAAGCGAATTATTGAAATCAAATTACACCATATGTTAGTCACGAAAGGAACTAGTTTGTGTCGAGTAGACGTTAAACTCTCTCTCTCTCTCTCTCTCTCTCTCTCTCTCAAATAATTACTTATAAAGATAAACGTTATAGTAGAGTAGGCCTACTTATTATACGATATAAAATAATTACGTATAAAAGGCACATAAAATGTTTTTGCAAACTGTTTAAGTTGATGTTACGGTTATTTATATGACAACGTCTATGTCAAATAACTTAAAGGGGCATTCTTGTGAATGTATAACGGTGGTTAAGTGGGTAAGTCTGCCGGTCGTGGGTTCAATCCCGGTGTTGGCCGAGAAAGTTCATCGGGGCAGGACTACGGGTCTGACAAGGACAGCTGTCTAGTCATTCGGAGGTGATAAAACATGGCTGTCCTGTGTACCCATTGACGTGCACGTAAAATATCCTCGATTTCATTTCCTGAATGTATATATAGGGTAGTTATTTTTAATAAACGTATGATCATTCTGTTATTTATGGATTCTTTTGGAGCTTAAACTGTTACAATAATATGCATATCGTCAGTGCAGGTGCATAAAATGTTAGAATGTTTACAGTAATAAGCATATCGTCAGTGAAGGTGCATAAACTATTAAAATGTTTACCGTAATATGCATATCGTCAGTGCGGGTGCATAAACTGTTAAAATGTTTACAGTAATATGCATATCGTCAGTGCAGGTGCATAAAATGTTAGAATGTTTACGATATCATTAATGTATTCAATCAGTTCAATCATCCACGACAAACTACACTAGCTCGCCACTTTAAATTCATGTCTTTCTATTCAAACAAAGCTCATTAAATATTATAATTATATGTATGGTAAGTCATCGTCAAAGTAACTTATATAAATGTAATTGTCCATACAGATTTCCATTTCCTTTTGGAAATGAAATGAAATGAAATGGAGTTTAACGTCCTATTGTTCTGCGCCGACTGGGCTAATGAAGACGGGCTTACGCCATACAGTGTGCTATGAGGAAGATGTTGCCCGGAGAGTGGTGCTAAGGCCAACTCTTATATCAAATTCCTACTGCGCCAATGTGCACTGACCCTTTCTTTACTCAGATTTCTATGAAAAATGTTTACAACTAACTACATCCGTCTATGATACTTTCTGCTTTCTGCATACTATTTATATGTTTCAACTAGTCCGTACTGTCATTCATATATACACTGTATACGGATGTGTGCGTGTGAAATAGCGTTATTTAACGTCTGCTTCCACCGAGGTGATATCGCCGACTCCACCTTAAATACAGTGTCATATGAGTTCGAGGATACGCATGGCTAAGCAATGTTTTGACTTTATCTAACGTCACTTTGCTTCATAACAGTGCTGTGGTTGAATTGTTCGTGTTTCAGATTGACGTTAACCACATAGAGTTTTTGACTATATCCGTGTTCAAACTGCATACAGTATTGTGGTTCATTTGCACTGAGTTTAGACAGTGTCACATCCAATTTGGAAAAGAAACACCGACAGTTAAGATGAAATTTGATGAAATTATAGAGATTTTGGGAGAATTTGGACCCTACCAGAAACGGCTATATTATTTAGTATGTCTTCCGGCCATATCTTGTGCCTTGCAAATGTTGGTAACGGTTTTTACTCTGTCCATTCCAGACCACCGGTAGGTACATTTTTCATTGTTTTGAATTACAGTTTCCAGGAGAGAGAGGGAGAGAGAGAGAGAGAGAGAGAGAGGGAGAGAGAGAGAGCACCCAATAAAGTGAACATGGGTTGGATACAAAACTAGGATACAAAACATGGTATTAAATAGGGCTGATCTTTTTCCATTACTGATTGTCAACGCTCTAAACGATTTTAAAATACTTAATTCGGTCCCCTGTCAAGTGTTGCTCGGATCATAATTCTCCTTTAGCAAAATTAATCAAGTCAAACGACCCCCTTTAAAGGGCGGATGGCTATATTTTATGGAACCTTGAAATGGAACCTTTAAATGATTTTAAAAGCATATATTAATGTAATATGAATGTATGAAAGGTCTTTTATATTCAATTTTATATAAATATTGTAATATCTAATCAATTATATTTAGTGAAATACGTGAACAGTTCAAATATTGTAATTTCTAATCAATTACGTTCGATGAAATACGTAAACAGTTCAAATATTGTAATTTCTAATCAATTACGTTCGATGAAATACGTGAACGGTTTAAATTGAACGGCAGTCGTTTACACCTGCTTACTGCATTCAACACAAATTAATTATATTGTTTGTGAATCAGCCTTTACGAATTACTTCCACATTGTGTTGTATATGTTTTTATTTGTTCATCACAAAATGGCACCCAAAACCATACGGTACACAACTCGTGTACTGATTAATAAACTGTTAATTGTGTCTTTAATATTTGATAATAGGATTCTATTGTTTCACGGCAAGATAACAACATCAATATTGATTGAATTCTAATTCGTGATTTTAATGTCAAATGTCATGGAAAATATTGCGTTAGAGACTTAGACCCTTTAACCTTGCTATCTCTAACATAAAAAAAAAAATGCTAGCCACAAAATGACAAACATTGGCGTGACACTTACCGGTAAAATGTCACCTTCAAAATAACACACATTATACTCGCGTAAGAAACCTGACATTAACTGTATTTTGTTGACGTTATACTTAGCCCCGATGAAATTGCACACGGTCCCACCTAAGAAACATATATGAACTCTACTTTGTTGACGCGATACTTAATCCCGGCGAAAATACAAAAATTGAATAATTACATGATATCAACTGGATTTTGTTGACGCGTTGCTTAACCCCGGTGACAACCCATATCCTCAACCAAGATCTGCGTCCGTACACTTACTAATCTTGCTCGAGGGTCGACGCCCTTCAACAAAATGGACATAGCACTTAATGGCATGTTCTTTTGACAATTCAATGCATTAATATTAAATGCAAGGGTGACTGCACCATACACAAACACAATATACAGAAATCACAAACAACAAATGAACATATCAGATCAATTGAGATCACAATTCAAAGTACCTTGCAGTATATAATTGTATTGTTGTCATCTTAAATTGCACCCATTATTTCTGATATGATGTTTATCTTGGTTTTTTAAAAAAGAAGTAGAGCATTTTAACACGAAGAAAGATATCGTTAACGTCTGGGGACAAATTGATAATGAAATGAAATGGGGTTTAACGTTTTACAGTTCTGCTCCGACTGGGCGGATGAAGACGTCCATAAGACATACAATGTGCCATGAGGGACAGTTTGCCCGGACAGCGACACTACGGCCTACTCTTATATCGAATTCCAACTGCCAATGTACCAATGTATCCTTTACCTGCTCGCCAATATGTAAACGAGATCTCGGTTGTTTCGTGTTCCATCTGAACGACTATAGGTTGTCCAGTGTCAGGGACTCTGACCTGTACCACAGACGAGTAGGGGCCACTGACGAGTGGGAGCCACGTCGGAAAATCGCGATGAATTTTCTAGGCCAAGGCAAATTAATAATGATGACGGTGTTCAATGTCTTATGGATTTTAAGGGGATATTGTGCAATATAGAAATAAAAAAACTTGGGTTTTGACGTCATGTATACATTTTGTAACAACTGATGGACGCCATGCACCGGCTATCAGAGACATTCTACCCAGAAAGCAGTGGGAGGAACCGCCCGAGTTACAATCCTGATATATTGTTCAGCTTGTGATCTCAAGCCCGCTTGCTACGCGATGACCATATCCTAGACGTTTTTAAATATCAGCCATGTCAAGCCATCTAGAGAATAAATTATATACGTATATACATACATATATAATTCACAACGGCGACAATATAGATGTCACCATTTAAGGTCACCATTTTGATATATTTGTTAAACATAAGGCCTCAAGATAGCTATTTTGTTTTGATAATATTAAATTTCTGAGAATCTTTAATATATTTGGTGTATTATGTGTATTCACAATATATTTGGTATATTATTCATGGCGGTGATGAAACGGATGCGACAAATCAGTCCTCGGGATACGTCACCATTCAAGGTCACTATTTTATTGTCGTTGCGAAACACCAACCAACAGGGAAAATATTTTTTAAAGTTATAAATTATAGATAAAAAACATTTCTGAGAATTAATGAACCAACGGAAATGAAATGAAATGAAATAGGGTTTAACGTCCTATTGTTCTGCTACAACTGGGCTATAATGAAGACGGGCTTACGCCATACAGTGTGCTATGAGGAAGATGTTGTCGGACAGCGGCACCACGGCCTACTCTTATTTCGTATTCCAACTGCCATGGGTTCTTTTCCGTGCAGGCCAATGTGTACACAGGACCTTGGTTTAGCTTCCAATTTGGTCGACTACACGTTGTCCTGCAGCCAGACTCTCTGTCCTACCCCACTGGCAAGGGGGAACCACGCCGGAAAATCCCGATAAACTCTGTCGGTCAACACCGGGATCAAACGGGTGACCATCGCGGCTCCCATGAACCAATGACTGACACTACCTGTATTATACACAAATACATCAGGACCAACGCGTTTTAATACTGACCCATTGCTTTTGGGCTAAAGTTGATAAATGAAATCGGGGTTAACGTCCCACTGCTATGTGCCGACTGGACTAATGAAGACGGGTAAAGTTGATAAGATAATGTTGTACCTTTAAATAACTGAATTATTGTCTTGTCTCTTCCTTTCGTTTCATCAATAAGCCACCCCACCGATTTACCAGCTGTGTGATTTGATGATATATCGGGACAGTAATCGTATTCAAAATAATCTTTGTGTCTTTTAACCAAATCAGAAAAGCAACAAAACACTGATGTGAAAATGCCATTTGAATAAAAATGACGGTCATTTATTTAATAACAAAATTAGAATGATATGACGTTTTAAGTGAAATTAGAATGATATGGCGTTATAAGTGAAATTAGAATGATATGAGTGAAATTAGAATGATATGACGTTATAAGTGAAATTAGAATGATATGACGTTTTAAGTGAAATTAGAATGATATGACGTTTTAAGTGAAATTCGGATGATATGACGTTTTAAGTGAAATTAGAATGATATGACGTTATAAGTGAAATTAGAATATGACGTAGAATGATATGACGTTATTAGTAAAATTAGAATGATATGACGTTTTAAGTGAAATTAGAATGATATGACGTTATAAGTGAAATTAGAATGATATGACGTTATAAGTGAAATTAGAATATGACGTAGAATGATATGATGTTATTAGTAAAATTAGAATGATATGATGTTTTAAGTGAAATTACAATGATATGACGTTTTAAGCGAAATTAGAATGGTATGACGTTTTAAGTGAAATTAGAATGATATGAAGTTATAAGTGAATAATGACGTTATGAGTGAAATTCCAAAATTAGTGAAATATATGCAAAACATTATGGAAAATAATAATATGTGGAGATGTTTTTTTGAGTCAGCAAACTGATTATCACTTCAGAAGTGGCTTTATCAAAATATGTCGACTGCTAGGCAGGAAGAATCGCCGAAAAATTGGCACCATGAGCAGAGGACCATGAGAAGAAATGATGGCAATAAATGTATCCGATTACGAGCTATAGTACTGGATAATCGAACAAATAATACTAAATATCAAAATATACATATCCATCAAAAATTTGCTTCAAATCACTCGCTTTAACCTACGAAACATGTGCTTGCGCAGTGACGAAAATTCACAATTGTCGTGCACTGAATATAAAACCATTTAGACAGATAAGCATACAATGTCTTGTACACATTGCCGTAACCATGGATACCTAACCAACGCGACGGTAGAACACCCTATTGGTTTCATACATAAAATCTATTATATTTACTGCTCATTAGAAGTTTTGAAACTTTTTTTCAGGTGCCATCTGCCGGATCCATACAATGATACGTCATACCAACCACGTGACCTATTACATCAGTTATACGTCAATCATTCTATACCACGTGATAGTGATGGTAAATGGTCATCATGTAAAAGATATGACGTCAACCTAACGAAAGTTACGACACGCACTGTAATAGATGTAAATGCTACACGGACAAGTTGTGACAGATGGGTTTACGATACGTCAACGTTTGAAGATACGTTTATTACAGAGGTAAAAAAAATGTCGTTTTGAGGAGTTCGCTTCCTCCTCTTCCCCCAGTCCACCATCCCTCCCCTAACATTTCCATCTTTCTGTCACCTAATCATTTTACAATCGTCGAGAAATATAACACTTACGTGTATATCAAGAAAGTAAATCAACTTAGCTATAGGTATGGCAGTGTATGATTTTTCTTGCTGGAATAAATACCACTTCTCATATGGCGAGTTCATATATTCCGCTAGAACATTTGATACCACTTTTCAACTAGCGCGCTCACATCTAACAACCCGTAGTTTACTAAGATTACTTTTCTTTCAATATTACTTATTTTGCTCAAATTATTTTAAAAATCCATCCACATCTATATTGTACTTATATTCGTTTTATTTTCTTTAAAAAATCAGAAGCCACACTATTGTGCCATGATAAAACATTTCAATTTAGAAGCCATTAATAGCTGATTAAATTATGATTAGTTTCTTTTCCACAGCAAAATATGATCTGTGACGATGCTTCATTCCGTGCCCATGCCAACATGATTAATATGGCTGGATTACTGGTTGGTGCTTTTGGATTTGGAATTCTGTCTGATGTGTAAGTGAGATGTTGTTATTCAAACTGTTTCAGTGACATTAAACAAAGAGGTCAATCAAAAGATTTTAGAGAATATTATAAGTGATTTCGGGGGTGTTGGCTATATCTTAATATCATTTACAGGTGATGACATAGTTTTCAGTTCATCATATCTTTCTTGGGACTTTCTTGGAGATTCAACTTTGAACACAACATTAACAATCCCTCCAATGGCGATGAGAAACTTTAAGTCATTGAACTGACTGATGTATGACCGAAAGTTAAAGGCTCAATACCACTCTTGTTGTAACTGAATAATGTGTCCCAATCTTAATTCTAGTCAACAAATTGTACTATTTTACAGCATTCCAATTAATTGATGATACAAATTTCATCTTAACACACCTAATTTAAAAAAATTGGAAAAATTCAACTAATTGATTTGAAAAGCCTAACCTAAACTTTTTCAAATGTGACTTGGAATTTCGAAACCTCTGAACAAGTCAAATAGGATGTAATGGATAATTTACACAACAGGTAGGACACTTAAACATCGAATACATAGAATAAGGCTATTATTTATTTTCTGGAGCTGCCAAGCCAGCAACAGTGTTATTGTCCCTTTAACTAAACCATACGTTAATGCAATACAGGATAATATCCAGACAGATGTTTGAACATACCATATCTCTCACAGGCGACCCTACTCCTTGTCACGTACATACGCCAGTTACTTCAATGATAGACCTTATGATACAAAGCACACGTGCTAACCATTCTATGAACATGGCTCCAAAATTAACCTAGGTATTAGTCTGCGATATAACCGTTGGTGGTAGCGGACGTTACACAATAACAACAACACAATTACAATACTGTTTATAGTACAAATGATATTAAAGTGTGGAACAGGGCCAGTGCCCCTTTTGGTGAAAACAACCAAACTACCACTGCGATTCCTGTTATTTCACACTGTGACGTATTCACTGCTAGCTACGTGACACCTCGTGCACTCTAAAACCGGAAGTGACATAAAACTTTCACTTTACTTTTCTTTTAATTGGAGTTGCTTAATTCACGAGCTAGAATTTGCGGCAGTTAAATTTTCAAAATTTTCTCTCGACGGTTCCATCTCTGTGAATTGTAAATGATTCATTGATTGGACAGTAGTCTGTAACCCGGAATTTTTTCGGGCATTCCAGGTTCTTACCCACTAACACTCATCGAGCCCTACCCTGAATTTTAACCTCGTGACAGCCCTTGTGTAGCCGCAAACCGCAAAACACTGAAAAACGACAGTTACAAATATATATAAATATGTAGATGCTCTTTTTTTCAGAATTGGAAGAAAGTTTGGTATGTTGGCATCTGTATCATTACATATTGTTGGGTCGATAGCAACAGCCTTCTCGCCTAATTTTACCGTCTTTGTCATCTGTCGGTTCTTCACTGGTGCTTCAAATGCTGGTGCCTTTATGTCAGCTTTTGTACTGGGTAATTATTATAGTTTTACTATTTACGGCGCATCATTCACAAAACAAAAAGTGTTTAGATATTACTTTGCAAAATGAAATGGGGTTTAACAATATACTTTCTGTTATATGTACCTGCTGGGGAAATGAAGACTGACATTCGCCATACCGCGCACTATGAGGGTAATTCGCACAAACAATGTCATTTTTGTTTACTTTCGGATTTCAACTCTTAAAAAGTCTTTAACGTTAAGTACAAGTTACTATGTGGCCGGTATTCCTGTAACACGTACAGTGTGTAACCAAGCTGCAAAATCCTGGTTAATAGCCGAGCCACCATGACACTGTCGCTTTAAAATACAAACATACGCATTTAAAATGAAAATTTTAAAAGATGAAAAAAGATAGACGATAATATACTATGAATCGACGCGTGCTCAACGAGCCATGGTGACCTCGTCGCTTTACAAAACAATCATACGCCTTTGAAATGAAAACTTTAAAATATGAAAATAAAATAGGATATAAAGAAAACGTAGACTGGGGAATAGAGTCATTAAAAACTGATAAAAATAAATTGAGTCTCAAAATGTAATTTAAAAAGAAAAAGGAAACACCGTATCGCTTTGTCTAGTAAAAAATGACAACTTATGTCATTACAAGGGGGGATTAAAAAGAAAACGCGAGTCACTGTGTGAACCCAGTCATACGCATCGGTTGACAAAGCAGTATCCATCAGATAAAGAACTTTCAAATGAATAATACCACAAATGTCACTGTTAGACCAAGATAGGGCCCCTATTCATGTTTGAACGTACTGCAGTGAGCTTTTAATATAAAGTAGTCATGTCTGTGCATTTTCATTAAAGCAGTAGGAGTTGTCACCTCCTGGGGACAGAGAAACCCGCCCCGACGCCCACCACAACCATACACACTCTGGGCCTATTTCACTTATTTTGCTGAAAAGACAGGCATACGCAATACAGTGTGCTTCGAGGGAAATTTTGCCCGGACAGCGGCACTACGTCCGACTCTTATATCGAATCTTAACTGTCAAGGGATCTTTTACGTGCACGCCAATGTGTACACGGGACCTCGGTTTTTCGTCCGATCCGAACGACCAGACAGATGTCCTTGTCAGACCCTCAGCCCTGCATCACTGACAAGGGGAACACCTGACCTCTAAGCTAGCGAGCCAGCGTCTTACCCACTCAGCCACCGTGATTCCCCCAATAAGAAACAAGACATTACAATGTATTATACCTGTACAGAAGAAATGTTATAATTAAGAGCGGAATGTGAATCAGAAAAGGTGGGGGACATCATTATTTTTAAGGCCTATTATAGTCCATAGCCCAGAAGAAATTCTGATCACGCCCACTTATTCCTACTCACTCTGCTGCTGCGCCACTGCATGCAAGCGTATTAGAGGTACGCGTAGTCCTGAAATCATCTGATACGTGTTAAATTACAACTGTTTTTCAACTGCTCCCAGAGTCGGTAGCTCTTCACCCAATACCCAACCCGACTAGGATAGAGGTTAGTCTGTGTTGAGTGGGCCTTATTAGCTATTCTTTTTAATAAAAATATATTTTCTAGGATTGGAACTGGTAGGACCATCTAAAAGAAAATTTGCTGGAATAGTTATGGAGTTCTTTTGGTGTATTGGATTGTTTATTCTGGCTATCATGGCCTTTTTTATACGAGATTGGAGTACTCTACAGCTGGCTATATCAGTTCCATCTGTTCTCTTGTTGGCCATATTTTGGTGAGTGTCGCATATTGTTTTAGAATTCTACGTAAAAATCATTTCAAATCCAACTTATTATTGAAATCCTAAATATCATAACATGTCATAACACTTGATATCTTGCAAACAAATTCACCTTCCATAACATCAAAAGGATAGCCATTGTAATAGCATGGACACAGATGATCCATAACACTTTTCAAAACCTCAAAATATAGTAATCATTGTAATAGCATGGACACAGATGATCCAATGACACTTTTTAAACATCAAAATGGTGTTCATTGTAATAACGTGGAAACGGACGATCCATTAAAATAATCGTATCGGGTTGATTTAGTTAACAAGTATGGTCGCCTGACTCACCAGATGGGTTGTCTCCGGGTACTCTACAAACAGAAGTCCCTCTCTCCTTCCCTCAACTGAAATAATTGTAAAAAACACATTTTATTTGCAGGTTTATCCCAGAATCTCCCAGGTGGCTAGTCGCACAAGATAAGACGGAGAAAGCTGAAAAGATTCTTCGTAAAGCTGCGGAAGTGAATAAAGTGGAACTTCCGGTTAAATTGTTTGATAAAGATACTCAAGATTCTGGACCGCAGGCTAAAGTTAATGAAATGTTTACATCCCCAGTTTTACTTATTAGATCTTTAATCATCTTCTTTAACTGGTAAGATACACGTTCAAATTGACTTTGCTAGTCTTATCTTCTTAAACTCGTAAGGTACTCTGCCACAAGTAGGAGCTTCTCTTGACTTTGATGGCTTTAACCTAAGTTATCTCTTTCAACTCCTAAGAGGGTTTCTCTAATGCTGATGATACAGAAAATACAGAAGAGTCGGATTACACGTGTTATAATAATAATAATAATAATATCAGTTTTTAAAATGTATTTTAAACGGGGCGACGTCTTTGAAGATCTGTTTCGTTTTAAGGTAAACTGCGAGTAGCCAGCCATCAATGACTTAAACGCTTCATTTAATTTTTTCAGGATGGTTGTGAGCATGGTGTACTACGGTTTAGGGTTAAATGTTGGTAATCTAGGTGGCAACATCTACGTCAATTTTACCATCGCCAATATCGTAGAAACTGCTGCGTACATTCTGTGTTTGATTCTGCTGGATAGATGGGGTAGAAAAGCTCTACATTGTACGAGTATGTTACTAGGTGGAATAGCCTGTATATTAACAATATTCCCCGTTTTATACCTTGATAAATGTAAGTATTGAATAGCCTGTATATTAACAATATTCCCCGTTTTATACCTAGATAAATGTAAGTATTGAATAACCTGTATATTAACAATATTCCCCGTTATATACCTTGATAAATGTAAGTATTGATTTTTGTCCAATTTAATTTCGTGACATTTAATTTATTTGACATGACTGTTGATCGTAACATCAATTAGAGATTGCAAGAACAATACAAATGAAAATCAATGGCTTTATTTTCTATACAGTTTAATATGACTCAGTTTAATATGACTGTTTGTAACATTTTCTTTTGCGTGTGTCTAGGTGTGGTGGGGGCGTGGGTTTCGATTCTCAAAAAACAGAAAATTATATTAGTGTGGCTTTATCTATCAATTAGTTTGATTCAACTGGGCTTTATTTTACCATTACAGCATATGAGTGGATCACAATAACTTTATCGATGGTTGGGAAGCTTGGTGCATCGGCTGCTTTCGCCATTATTTACGTCTTTGCCGCAGAACTGTTCCCTACCATAACCCGAAACTCCGCAATGGGATTTAGTTCCTTCTGTGCTCGTGTTGGTGGAATGATATCACCGTATATCGCGGATTTGGTAAGTCATAAGGAGCTGGACCGCTCTGATTTAAATAAACTCTTGTATGGTCAAAAATCTGTAAGATTTTCTAAATATTGATAGGAAGTTCTTCTGTTTAACTTTTTGGCTTCGACTGTCGACAGTGCAGCACAGACTCAGCTATATCGCACAATGACTTTATTTTATGTTCACTAAACAGATGAACACCCAACAGCTGTACATGCATGTACATGCCAGGTTCGCCTTTATAACCGCATGGGTTTTCTCAATTTACCAGTGGTTTATCTTCCTTTAATGTCGAACTTACACAGGTGGTAATCTGCCGTGAGTCAGTTTCTGATCTGTGGGTGTATTAATAATATTTCAGGGAACTAAAGTTAAGGGTGGTATTGGAACTGCTCTACCACTAATGTATATAATATTTCAGGGTACTATAGTTAAGGGTGATACCATTGTTGTATATACTATTTCAGGGAACTCTTGTTAAGGGTGATATTGGTACTGCTCTACCACTGTTGGTATTTGGTGGAGCTTCTGTAGCTGCTGGTCTCTTATCTCTTTTACTACCAGAAACATTGAACCAGACTTTACCAGAGACTATTGAAGATGCTAAACAATTTGGAAGGTAGGAATAGATGGAATATCACTCATCTTAAAGGGATACCATTCAAGAATAAATTACAAATGCCCAACTAGAGATTGTGTTTGTTTAATTTCTTACTGACATATTTACACCTGTGACAAATTTGCATTGTTTTTGATTCAACCTCTGGGATTACACTAATGACTTCATTGAACCTACAGTTCATCTATCGGAAACAAAAACACATTCCAGCCCATTATCGAATTCCTGGCTTTCTGGTTACTGATACCAAGATACCAAGGGATACCATTCAAGAATAAATTACAAATGCCAAACTAGAGATTGTGTTTGTTTAATTTCTTACTGACATATTTACACCTGTGACAAATTTGCATTGTTTTTGATTCAACCTCTGGGATTACACTAATGACTTCATTGAACCTACAGTTCATCTATCTGAAAAAAACACACATTCCAGCCCATTATCGAATTCCTGGCTTTCTGGTTACTGATACCAAGATATCCTGGCTGCCCCGCTAGGAAGAAATCTATTTATATCACATTCCACATAGTTTTAAGGAACAGCGTCTAGTCGCTCGGACGGTATGCTAAAGCGTGAACGTTAAAGAACCCTTGGTGGCTGGAATTCAAAATAAATTGTAGCGCCCGTGGCTGTCTTCATTAGCCCGGTTGGTGTAGAAAAATCTAACCCCATTTCATTTCTGTTTTCAGGAAAAACAAAAAGTCGAAATATCACATGAACACAACTGAAGAAGAACCTAGAGGAGGAAAATATGAACTGAAAGAGAAGTTTTAGTTCTTGATCAGAACATTTTAACAGATGTTTTAGACCTTGAACAGAACATTTTATCTATTTTTATTATTTATTTGATAGTTCAAAATATCCATATATTATGTTTATATATTTCTAACTGTTTTTATATTTCAAAGATTTTTTTTTAATAAAATACTCTTCCTTATTTAAAAAGAAAATGTTAAATGGTGTTTATTTACGTTACCTATGGATATATGATCTGTATTTTTTTCATTAACATCATAGCAGCTTTGTACGTGTAGCGGGGTGGTGGTGGTGGTGTGTGTGTGGGGGGGGGGGGGGTAGGGGGTTCGCCAGTTAGCACCAATCAGCCCGCATTATTCTAAAATGGCTGAAACATCGGAAATGGTAATATCTAGTCTTATTTACACAGGTGGTACTTTAATAACAAGTTGAATTAAAAAAAAAGACCCCAACAGACAACATTTTATCGGAATTCAATTTCGACATAAAAGACGTCGTACGAGCCGCTGTAAGGGCAAAATTTCCCTAAAAGCCCACTGTATGGCCTTTGTCCGACGTCGTTATCTCGGTGTAAGTAAATAAAAGTAACATTCATTTCGCATTTCCATTTTGTATGGTCCATGTGTTGACCGTTGACCATCGTTTATGATCGGTTGTGGTAGATCTGTATTATTCACACTTCACGTTTCGGATGTTGTTCATTAATGTGTCTTCTGCACTGCTGGATTGTGCATATTGACCAGCAGAACTGTTCCGCTGTGGATCTTATAATAAGAAACTTCTGGATGAACTAGACCCTCGTTCTGAACGAGTCGAACCAGTGGCAGGGGGAAATCATGCTGAATAGTCCTGGAGAACATTATCGACCAACACTGGGGCTTTATGATTAGTGAACCTGGGACTTGAACACTGAGCTGCCCAAATCCAAGCGAAATGATATGGGTTTATGAAATCTAGAGCTAATATATATTTTTTGCATCGATACCCGGTGAGACTACAATGGCTGTCAAACATTAATAGGATTATCAGATCGGATAACCAAAAGCAAACACAATACAATAGTGCAATAAAATTTTTCCGACCCGTCCTCAAGGTTAAATTTCGGTAAATTTCCCCCCACGTACCTTTTAGATCAAGTGGTCATGAATCTTCTATCTCCTCCACTCACATATCATTTTCAACATGTCATTTTTTATCAGATAATGTCGAGCAGTATTGGAGTAGAGATCGTTATCATTTTACACAGTAGATTGTTAGGGTTATAACTTTAACCTCAGTTTTATTCAAGAAACAAATAAACGATCGAAAAGGGTATATTAACGATTATTCCCAAAACTTCTTAATGTACTATCTAGCATCGAGCACATAGCAGCAACAGTCGTGTGCAATTTGTCCATAGTTTCTGAGAGGAATGTCTAGAACTGATCACAGCAGAATAAACTATTCGGCTGAGAAAAGTACATGGATTATTTGAGATCTGGGTTGATTGTTTGTTGTGTACAGACGATCACATTACACAAACGTGTACATATTATTCCCGGGGCTTCTTAGTGAACCTATGACACAACAGAAAAATCTTTTGGACTGAAAACAGGTGCGCGTATTGTTTGGTATCAGAGGGTTTCTTCGTTTACTGGTTAATGTGTACAGGGGATCACGTTAACAGAACAATTCTGGACAAGGATTTTATTAGTGCTTAAAGCATCGTCTCGGATACACGACACTGAATAGAGATGAAATTTGATGAAATTATAGAGATTTTGGGAGAATTTGGACCCTACCAGAAACGGCTATATTATTTAGTATGTCTTCCGGCGATATCATGTGCCATGCAGATGTTGGTGACTGTTTTCACGCTGTCCATTCCAGACCACAGGTGGGTACATTTTTTCAAAGATCTAAAATTCAACCAAATTCATATATCTTAGTAACGTCATCGACTTTTTATATAAAAGAAGAAAATGGGGTTTAACGTCCACTCGACATTTCGGGACTAACAATTTGTATGTCAATAAGGTCTTCGCAGCAGTGGGAGGAAACTGGAGGACCAGGAGAAAGCCCACGAGGTTAGATAGGCGATCCTTCTCCTTGGCAGGTACAAAATGTACTTGCCACCCAACACCCCTCCTTTTTATATGCTTTTGACACCCATCTGTCGGATGATCAATTTTCTGCTCAAAATCAGACTGGTTTTCAAAGTGAATGGGGGGGGGGTAGATCACAAAGTCTGTCATTGGAGATATATCCAGAGTGGGTTGTTGTGAATCAACCTTTGAACGAGATACTTATGCGACCACCATCGATTGACGAAATGTACTTGAGTCTGTAAAATAAACCCCTCCTTACTGACGACTGAACCAGTGAACGAACGGGCGTTACACTGCAGTTGAGGTTTACACGCTTTAATCGATTAGAAATCGGATCGCATTTGTGGATTTGAGATGGGTTGTTGAAGTTTATCTGTTTACATTGTACGCGACCAGAATCTGTCGAGGTTTAATCCGATATGGTGTTTGACGTTTTACTCTTTTTTCAAAACGCGCCTATTGGGGAATATGGAGACCTTACCGTGGTGATGCGGACCACTTTTTTCCAATCTATAACGTGCTACTGTAACGGGACCTTGGGTTTTACAACTTATTACTTGGTATCCTTAGTGTCGTTCCGTTCTACTCCACTAACATCGGGATCTATCCACGGAGGAGACACGATCAAATTATCCCCACTTGATACTTCTGCTATTTTTATCGACGAATCGAGTGGGGAGTACCTTGTATTTTATTCCAGCTAAGATTATTCTGGTGACTGGTATGTAAACTGCATTTTTATATGTTCGTAGAATCAAGTTACGATCAAGGACAGATGGTCCGAGAGGTTAGTGAGTTAGAACGGGACGATACTGTCACGATACCACTGAGTATACCGCGAATGATAACTAGTTTGTTGTTTACTAACAACATTGTTATTGTTAATGTCAGTATCTTCAAAACAAGTCCAAACGGTCCAAGTATGATGATAACAGGTTCATCCTGTTTAAAGTTAAATCCGTGTGATCCTCGTCAATAGTGTGCACTATACCTGTGTGAATTTTGTGATCGGTTTTATCCGCGTCAATAGTGTGTGTTATACCTGGTGTGGTATTATCGTATTTATATGTTCAACTATATAAAATAAACATTGACGATAGCGCTACGGTCAGATGTCCAGCATAGTGGTTATCGGAGATAGCGATACGGTCAGATGTCCAATAAAATAAATATTGACGATAGCGCTACGGTCAGATGATAAGCATACTAATCATGTATTCAAATACTTCAACGATAACCAGATAACTTACACAAACATTAATGCGATCTTAAAGATGATTCGGGAGTTGAACCTTTGTCTTCAAATGGTCTATTAATCTTTAATTAGACACTTATTCACATGCCATGCCCATAATTATATATAATCAACTCTCTAGAAGTTCGGTCAGTTTTGATTTTCAACAGATTTCAATTGGATAATCGTGACTCTGTTTATGATAACGGTAGTGATGTTAATCGAGACTACATTGTTCTGCAAACGGCGATAACTTCAATTCAGGATGAAGTAATTTGACTGAAATGTTCAGCATTTTCATTAGCTATTATAGCGAGAACTCTCAGGTTTTTATACAGATCTTATATAATTTAATTTAAAAATGGATATTCGAGAATTTATTTATTGTCCGAACAACGGTAGTAATGACAATCGAGACAAAACGACAATAACTCCGCTTAGAATGAAGTGCTCTGACTGAAACTTTCAATATATTCCCTTGAGTGCATACTATAGTGATAACTCTCATGGATAATCGAGAATTGATTTATTATCATAACAACAGTAGTAATGACAATCGGGACTACACTGTTCTGCAAACCCACTCAGAATAAATTGCTTGACTGAATATTTCAACATATTCTCTTTTCATTATCTATTTGTTTAAATATTATAGTGACAACTGTTGGTTATGCAAACAAACACGAATATTACTGGAAATTAATGCGATTTTAATGGATATTAATGTGGTTTTAATGGAGTGAACGGAGCTTAAAAGGTTAAAGTCTCGTTAACCCGATACTTTGGAGACAAACATAAGGTCATTTTATTTTTAAACAATACACTTTTATTTACGTCAATATTTATAAGCACGTGTTACGTACATTTATATCATAAAAATAAAATAGATTTTCTGTATAAACGGTTAATTACACGGGTTCCTACTATACACAGATCTAAGTACATGGTATCTATCAATGGGGAATCGGTATGGAGGAAGTCTTAAAAAGATATTTCCATTTATTTATGTATAATTCGGGAGATATCTCAATTTCCAATTTAGCATGTTCTATTAAAAAGCTTTCATACTTATTAATGTTGAGTATTTCGTTTCGTAGTTTAGCCCGATATATATAGAACTTAGTTTAAAAAATTTACATGATTAATGAAGATCCATTCAGTATTATTTATATAATCTGGTTTGTTAGTTAAACCAAGATGTTTGATATGTGTTTTTATATTTATCTTTATATTGCTGCGATCTAAGATAGTATAAAAATGATTATTTGTTAAAATGGGCAGAAAACAGAGAGATGTTCTACATTTTCTATATTAGATTCGCAGAAAGTGCAGAGTGTGTTATCTACTTTTCTAATTTTGAATAATAATTTATCATTTGTGAATATTTCTGTTCAAAGCTCCTCAGTTTTGTACCAAGACATACAATGTTTATTATTTTAAATGTATTTTCTACGTCTAGATCGTTTAACTTTGTATCTAGAATGGCTTTTGGCCTGCTGAACGTTGCTTTTATCCAGCTATCATAAATATCTTTTGAATCAACGTTGTGAAAATCGGTATTGTATATTTTGTAAAAATTAGTATGTATAAAATGGAAGGCAATATATGCCATGAAGTTTATGAGAACCGTGTATGATGTTGAAACCAATGTATTTTGTCCCGCTATGTTGAATTTAAACAGTCTTTTCACTCGCCATTCATACCAGGGGCCGCGGATTGTGATGCATTCAGTGCTGCAAGACACACTTTCGTTATCCGGTCAGAGCCATGACATTCAGGACAATAAGATTTGACTGCCTTTCTTTTTACTTTCAGGTGCCATCTTCCCGATCCATACAATGATACGTCATATCAACCACGTGGTCTTTTACATCAAATATACGTCAATAATTCTATACCACGTGATAATGATGGTAAATGGTCATCATGTAAAAGATATGACGTCAATCTGACACGTGTTACGGAACTAACAGTGGTCGACGTAAACGCTTCCCAGGTCGAATGTCATCAATGGGTTTACGATACGTCAACTTTTGAAGATACGTTTATTACAGAGGTATACAAAATGAAAAACTTTCAGTTTATTGTCTTCCTTTGTTGTTTCATTATTTGACAAAATATCAGATTGGTAAAAATAATGATATGATAAGTAGACATTAATCACCAATAATTAACTTTATTTCTTTAACAAAATATAAGAAATAAAAAATGTATACTGCAATGATGGAATTCGTGGGACATTGTTCCGAACATGTGCAAGTCATAGGAACGAATTAGAACTTGCGACTCCTTCTTAATGTTTCAGTATGAAAGAATGTATTTAAAACAACTAGTCTTTTATTTTATTAACAGCAAAATATGATATGTGATGATGCCCTTTACCGTTCCCATGCCAACATGATAACAATGGCGGGATTATTGGTCGGTGCTTTTGGATTTGGAATTCTGTCTGATGTGTAAGTTAATTGATTATAAAGTAACTACAATGGCACCATTGTTAGTGGACTAGATCTAGGATAAGAACTAATATCAACCATAACCCACGAATTCTCGATAGATTAATTTACTTGCTCTCCTCAACCAGGATAATCTCTACAACCAACCTGACAACACCAACCAACCTGACCTCCCCACCCAGGGGGTATCTCCAACCAGCCTGGCCACATTAAATAGCCTTGCCTCCCCACCCAGCAGGATCTCTCCAACCAGCCTTATCAGCCCAACTAACTTCTCCAACCGGTTTAATCTGTCGAACTGGCCTGGTCTTTCCCAACCAAATTGGTCACCAGCCATTTCACCATAGCCGGTCAGATCTGCAGAACCGGTCGGGTCTTTCAAAACAAACCAGATCTCTTCGACTAGCCTTATCTTCTCCAACCACCCTATAACTGCTAAATACTTTTCACACTATCCACATTACAATTATCGTTTTGTTTTCAGAATTGGACGAAAGCTCGGTCTGTTGGCATCTGTGTCATTACATATAGTTGGGGCGATAGCAACATCCTTTTCACCTAATTTTACCGTGTTTGTCATCTGTCGGTTCTTCACTGGTGCTTCAAATGCTGGAACCTTCATGTCAGCTTTTGTACTGGGTAAAACAAATTTAATTTAATTAGAAATTAACTATACTGTACGAAGTATTTAATTATCTATTTTTGGATTAAGTGGTTGGAAATCACCCAAAAAAGAAATAGTCTTGTTCGGGTATTTCCATTTTTGTTCTAAACAACGAGGACTACCACCGCAACCTGCATTTGAACCTAGTGCTTCTAGAGAATCTTCTGTTGTTGCAAAGGATATCGCCTTCCTATCCCGTCCGCCAAAGTTTACTTAGTTCTGTCTTATGCAATCCCTAAAAAGTTGTTGTTCTACCCCCGGGGCATTCTAGTTGGGAATTCAGTGCTGTAACTGCACCAGCGTTTCGTTACGCCATCTCTTATTATTTAGATTATGCTGATTATGCATTCCCAACCTCTAAATGATGCAGTTGGTAACAAAGAAGTCTTCCATGACTCAACATTGAACGATTTATGTTTCTTTGAGGAGCCACGGTGGCTAAGTGTTGGCCGAGAAATTTCATCGTCGTGGTTTCCACTTGTCAGCGATGCAGGACGAAGGGCCTGTCAAGGACAACTCTGTCTAGGCGTTCGGATGGGACAAAATAACAGATGCCCCTCGTACATACTGGTATGTACGTGGAAGATACTCGATATAAGAGTAGACGGAAGAGTCGCTGTCCGGACACAATTTCCCTCATAGCACACTGCATGGAGTATATCTATCTCCATTAGCCCAGTAGAACGTTAAACCCCATTGCATTTCATATCTCTTTGTAGTTTACTAGGTCTGTAACTGGTTATTCATGCCTAGTCTGTAAACGGGAAGTTCTTCCACAGGTTATACTAATAATATTATAAATGATTTTAATATGTTTGTTTGTTTATTAGGTCCTGTATGTCAAGTCTGTAAACTAGAAGTTCTTCCACAGCCTTGGCTATATGGCTATCTAATTCTATAAATAATTTATATTTTTTTTTGTTATTTACTATAGGTGTTGAACTGGTTGGCCAATCTAAAAGAACGTTCGCGGCTATAATAATACAACAGTTTTGGTGTATTGGTTTGTTCATATTAACTATCCTCGCCTTTTTTATCCGAGATTGGAGTACTCTACAGCTAGCTATATCAGTTCCATCGGTTCTCTTGTTGGCAATATTTTGGTTAGTATAAAATAATAAAACAGTTAATATACGGTGCAGGACAGGGGGGGGGGCATA
Source organism: Patella vulgata (assembly GCF_932274485.2). Taxonomy (NCBI): domain Eukaryota; kingdom Metazoa; phylum Mollusca; class Gastropoda; family Patellidae; genus Patella; species Patella vulgata. The sequence continues at coordinate 1,776,975 of NC_065880.2, forward strand.
TAAGAGACAACGCGCGGGACGAAAAACTGAGGTTCCACGTACACTTTGGCGTGCACGCGAAAGACCCCTTGATAGTTTAGTTGGAATTCGATATAAGAGTAGACCATAGTGCCACTGTTCGTATTCTCATCTTCATTAGCCCAGTATAGGAGCAGAACAATAGGACGTTAACCCCCGTATCATTTTTTCATTTCATGTAATTTCATTTATGAAAAAAGATTATTGACCAACATATATTGTCCAAATCATTTCCTATTTTCCTATCTTCAGGTTTTTACCCGAATCTGCAAGATGGCTGATATCAAGGGGCAAGACGGAAAAGGCCGAAAAGATTCTTCGTAAAGCTGCGGAAGTGAATAAAGTGGAACTTCCGGTTAAACTGTTTGATAAAGATACTCTACAATCTGGACCGGAAGCTAAAGTTTCTCAAATGTTTACGTCATCTGTTTTACTCATTAGAACATTGATAATCTTCTTTAACTGGTAAGACGATAAACAATATGGTATCATTCTTACATTGACCATATTTGTAAGATGGTAAACAATATGGTATCATAGTTACATTGATCATATTTGTTAACTGGTAAACAATATGATATCATACTTACATCAGTGTTTAACGTCCGTTTCCAACGAGGATGATACCGCACCAGCATGGGTCTTTTCTGTGGGGGGAAATCGAAGTACGGGGAGTAAACCCACGAAGTTAAGAAGGCACTACTATCTCCAAGCCACATTCGCTCACACCAGGGATCGAAACCACAACCACATGCTAGGGGTGACCGGTTAGCTAGAGCTGGAGGCGTGACACTCTAGACCACTAGAGCACCCCAACCCCTCAACACGATATTCTGTTGGTTTTCGCTTTGAATGCAAAAACATAAGGTTGGATTAAGCAAGTGTTAAAATGACAACATATCGTATATGTGCCCTTCCGCTGTCAGCCGTGCAGGACAGAGGGTCGTAAAACCGAGTACAGCGAAGATTGGGCGGCTAAGCCGCTGTCCGGACTAAATTTCTCCTTAAGACACTACGGGGCCAGGTAGGACCTTAAATCTCATTTACATTCCAATTTCATCTTTAATTTTAATACTAAGGCCCGTGTTCAATGTGTGTGTTTTTGCAGCGTTTCCGGTCTAATAATGCAAATGTAACTGGCGCGGAAACGCCGCGCAGACGCGCACGTGGAAAAGTGGTCTATACAATTTAAATTACGAATCACTCGACTTGCTATGTTATTTTACAGGATGGTTGTTAGTATGGTTTACTATGGTCTTGGTTTAAATGTTGGTAATCTTGGTGGCGACATCTACGTCAATTTCACAGTTGCTAACATCGTAGAGCTTATTTCGTATATATTATGTATTTTATTACTGGATAGATGGGGTAGAAAAGCTCTACATTGTACGAGTATGTTACTTGGTGGAATAGCCTGTATATTAACAATATTCCCCGTTTTATATCTTGATAAATGTAAGTATTGAATAGCCTGTATATTAACAATATTCCCTGTTTTATACCTAGATAAATGTAAGTGTTGACTAGTCGGTGGCACTGGGGAACGTGGGAGTGGGGGTCCAGCTTCCAATAGGGATCGGAAATTTTGGTGGCACACGTGATAACGATAAGAGGATATTTGTCGAAACGTCGTGTTTTTAGTTTACATAACGTCATTGTTCGTGATAACGATAAGAGGATATTTGTCGAAACGTCGTGTTTTTAGAATAAAACCAGCGATTGTTTCCCATAAAATTTGTATTCTGTTAATATGTTTGTTAATAGTTAAAAATACCAGTTAAATTTATGTACCTAGTAGACTAGATGTGACTAAATGCATAGAATTTATAGACCATGACGGATTTCAATATTACCTTCGTAGAATATCTGGGCCTATACCATTCCCTGGAATCAAGACTTTATTTCTACAATCTAACATGTCATAATTGAATGTCTTGACCAATGAGAGACTGGTATTCTTGAAATGTTATAAATTGTTATGAGTAACGCCCAAGTAACTCACATGATTAATGTACTATTGTTTTTACAGCCTACGAATGGATAACTATAACATTATCAATGATTGGTAAACTTGGAGCATCAGCAGCCTTTGCTATCATTTATATCTTCTCCGCCGAACTGTTCCCAACAATTACCAGAAACTCTGCCATGGGAGCCAGTTCGTTCTTCGCTCGTATTGGAGGAATGCTGTGTCCGTATATTGCAGATTTAGTAAGAATTTTTCAACATTATGAGATCATAAGTATTATAAGAGCTCACCTTAGTTATCTGTCTCTGTAATTACTACCTTTATCGTACAGAAAGAGGACTTCAAAGTAATAAAGAAAAGGTGAAATAAAGCGTGCTTTAATGAAATAGAAACATTCATCTGAACATGGCAATACATATATTTCAGGAAACTATATTTAAGGGTGATTTTGGAACTACTCTACCAGTGTTGTATATAATATTTCAAAGAGCTATAGTTAAGGCAGTGATACCACAGTTGTATATGCTTTAGGGAACTATAGTTAGGAATGATACCACTGCTGTATGTAATATTTCAAGGAACTGTAGTTAAGGGTGATATACCAGTGTTATATATAATATTTCAGGGAACTATAGTTAAGGGTTAATTTGGAACTGATCTACCATTGTTGTATATAATATTTCAGGGAACCATAGTTAAGGGTGATTTTGGTACTGCTCTACCACTGTTGGTATTTGGTGGAGCTTCTGTGGCTGCTGGTCTCTTATCTCTTTTACTACCAGAAACATTGAACCAGACTTTACCAGAGACTATTGAAGATGCTAAACAATTTGGAAAGTAAGAATAGATGCATTGCCATATTCTCAATATATATGATGGTCGAATAGGTCAATTCTAAGTATGTATGATGATCTGGTTGGTTAATTCTAAATTCATGATGATCTGATTGGTTCTTTCTTAAACATACATTATGCAAGAGCTAAATCTGCCAATTGAAGGGCTTTCTTTAGTCTTGAAATGTTATCTAAGTCTGCGATATTTACTGGATTAGAACCCGGTCTGCTGCTTCTGATTAAATCAAAAACTGGATACTCGAGACTATGTTTTTGATCATATCGACTTTAGTAATGATGATGGAGGCTAGGACCAAAATCCAATCGCTAAATACGCGAATCAGGGTGGATCAATTTGACAGAAATTTTCAGCAAATTCCCTTTTTATTATCTAGTTTTTAGCTATTATAGTGAGAACCACAGATCATTCCCTTGTACCGCATCCCCTCGAAAAGACAGGCCCCGTCCTTATTTGTGGGCGGTTAATGAACCGGGAAAAACTACGTTCAAACCAGTCGTTTCCACGGGATGTGCACGTGAAGAACCATTGACAATTGAAATTGGAAATAAACGTAGCCAGTTCTGCTGCTGTCCAGACAAAATCTCCACCAAATCACTCTGCATGGCATATGTCCGTCTCCATTAATCGATCAACCTCTTCGGTACAGAAAGGTAGAATGGTAAACCTCATTTCATTTCCGTAAGGGAAATAACTGTATTACACCTACTTGGTAAATACAATATTAACCCAAGGATATTACTGAGTAGCGTCATTATCATTTCTTTTACAGGAAAAATAAGAAATCGAAATACCACGTGAACGTGAATCAAGAAGATGCGGGGCAAGGGAAATACGAATTACAATCAAAGTTTTAATATTTGGGAAATACATTCTAAGGGCAGACAACTCAAGTAATGCCACCAATACTAATCCTAGTTATAAATCTATCTCAAAATTACGCCAAAAATAAAATATGCAGTTTGAACAAGCCTAATCTTAATTATTGATAATAACAAGACTTCGCTTTTTCACAATCTGATTGGCTGCTACCAGAGTCTATGGAAGTGTTGCGTTCTTGTTGTGGAATAATTTACAGGCAATTGTGTATTGTTCTTCTTCATTATCACAGATTGGTTGTTTCAAGTCTTCATGAAGCTGATCCATAAAACATCGTAAAAACTCTTATTTGTCCTAAGAACCTCAGAAAACATTTGAAATGAAAAACAATAATTTTTGTAGTTTATCACCATGAATCCTATGATGCAATATGATTTAGTTTTTATTGATGCACGGTGTTCATAGATATTATTCATGTTTTTATTTTAGATTTTAATATATATAACTAAAATATATACTTGTATATAAAATCATCCATTATTTTGTTATTTATTCATTTTTTCAGAGCCGCGGTATACCTGTATATATCTTTATCTATTCCAATTCTTTTGTTATTTATTCATTTTGTCACTAACTAAGAGGTTCGAGGTTCGATCCCGGTGTTGGTCGAGAAAGTTCATCTGAATTTCCCAGAGTGGTTTCCTCTGGTTGGTGGGCCTGGCAAGAACTCGAGTCGTTCAGATGGGAAGAAAAACCGAGTATCTGTGTACACGTTCACATACACGTAAACGACAAGAAACCTTCGAAATAAGAGTAGACCATTTCGCGGCTGTTCGGCCATGATCACGATTTCCGTCGTAGTACAACACCTAGTCTTCGTCCGTCCAGTCGGCGCAGAAAAATATGACGTTAAATTCTGATGTCATTTCATTTTTGTCTCACAAACAGCGTGTAAGAAAAACATGGTTATTATAGCGACGACACAAATGATCTTCTTGTCCATGCTTATAAAATGATGTCACAACCATTCGTTCCATTACAAGTGGATGGAAGTTAATGACCAAGATGTTCAGAAGGATGTTACTATTAAATTCACAACCAACTATAAATGTTTAATATTTCGTTCTGTATTTCATTTCGTGTTGATCGCACCTGTTTGTTTTCGCAGTAGACATTCTGGTGACGCAACCCCCCTCCCCACACTCACCCACACTCACGACTTTCTTGACATTGTACAGCGTCGTTTAATTATGTGTACTATCCCTGCATTGGCCGAGAAAGTTCATCCCGATTTTCCGGCGTGGTTTTCCCTTGTCTGTGATGCAGGACGGAGGTCCTGACAAGGACAGCTGTCTAGTCGTTCGGATGGGACGAAAAACCTGGGTCCCGTGTACACATTGGCATGCACGTAAAAGATCCCTTGGCTGTTGGAATTCGATATAAGAGTAGGCCGTAGCGCCGCTGCCCGGGCAAAATTTCTCCTATAGCACACTGTATGGCGTATGCCCGTCTTCATTAGCCCAGGTTAGGAGCAGAACAGTAGGACGTTAAACCCCATTTCATTTCGTTTAATTATATTATACTCTGCTGATTTCATACTCACAACTCAAAGGTGTCCGTTGAGGATCGTCAGGTCTGTTGCCCGAAAAATACCCATGGGACAAGCACTGGGCAAAAATGTCAGGGTATCACTAACTGGCAATCCGGCCGTTGTCCGCAAGCGTATTGTGTGCTAGCTTGACTGAGGCGGCAGTTGTTATTTCTTGATCAATTGGTTAGGCAGTTTGGGGAACATCGAGGGGTGTCAACGTACAAACGACTCCACAAAAGACGTTGACAGAAAATAATTAAGAATTTACTTAGACCTCAATATGCATGATAAACGGATAATGTAAGTAAAAACAATTCGGAAAAATGAGCCCTATTTTATCTTGTGGTATCTCCCCCGAAAACAAAGTTTTGAGAGGGTTTGAAGTAAATTTTTGATTAATTAGTTTGAATATGTTTTTGTCAAAATATATGATCAAATCACCAAGTTTGTACACGGGAAACTATCTTTAACAGAGCGAAATGAAATGGGGTTTAACGACCTACTTTTCTGCACCAACGGACATACAACATGTTGTGTTCTATGAGGGGAATTTTGCCTGGACAGCGGCGCTACGGCCTAGTCTTTTATTGAAATCAAACTATCAACGTTTGGTTTACGTACACACCAATATCTAACGGTAACCGCGGCATTATACGTTGTTATTTGCCAGGCCCTGCTTTCTACACTATTGACAAGGTGGAACCACGAAGGAAACCGCGGCATTATCTGCTGTCATTTGCCAGGCCGTAGCCATGCGTCCCATACCACTGACAAGGTGAAACCACGAAGGAAACCGCGGCATTATACGCTGTCATTTGCCAGGCCGTAGCCCTGCGTCCCATACCACTGACAAGGTGAAACCACGGCCAAAAATCGAACACGGGACACCCAGATTACTCACTGAGTCACCGTGACTCCCAGTTAACAAAGAAATGTATAGATGCAAATAGACAGCACAGTTGGACGACTCTATTTCATAAACAAATCCAACTTTTTATATGTAAAGACTACATATCTCACAAATCTTGTTTATATGTAAAGACCAGACCCCGAGGTCACAAAACATTCTCAGATTTAAGTTAAGAATTTACTCAACTTTCAATCACTGTTTATGAGAAATATTTTTGATCCAGAAACACAAAACTTCGCACATGGTTTCTTAGGGATGTATTTGATACGTTAAAACAACAAAAGTTTTATAAAGGGCTATATTTTAGTTAAAATAAGGCGAATAATTTTGAGTAAATTTTTAACTTAAGTCTGAGAATGCTTTGTGAACTTGGGGCCTGGTAACTCGCAAATCTTGTTGATATGACATTATATTATTGAATATTCGACTAGAGCGTGTGAACATTAAATAATCTTGTATATCCTATGTCAACATTTTGGGTGTTATAATATTCAGAGTTAACGTGATCTGTTTACTAATAAACCCGGGCATCATCAGTAGGTCGTATTGACGCTCTCGTTTGGCGGTAATTGAAGTCGGGCTGAAATTGAGAACGCCACACAAAGGATATAAAAGATTCACCTGAGTAAACCTGCGCCCAAAATATTTCCATCATAAAATTGACACATCGTATCACCGATGTCGTATTACGCTGGTGCTTAAATTGTCGGCATCACAATAAACCGTGATGCGTACATCTAGAGTACCGGAGATGTGAACTGAAGTTTGACGTGATTATCAACGAATCTTGACAGAGAAAACAGTAAGTTTATATGTTTTACCGTAGTTTAAAAACGCTCGTATACGGCCAGAACAACACCTTTGTTGCTAGCGAGTTTCGTCACGTTACGGTCATCAACGGTGGATTCCGGTATCAATGACGTTTAGGTTAGATCCTACTTTTCTGTATGAACCGGGAATTTGAATACGGCCTACTCTTATATCGAATTACAACTGCCAAGGGATCTTTTACGTGCACGCCAATGTGTACACGGGACCTCGGTTTTTCGTCCCATCCGAACGACTAGACAGCTTTCCTTGTCAGCCCCTCCCCATGTGAAACGAACATTTCTTATTATGTTGTTTATTAATTGTGATGTATGCAATTCATTTGTAACAGTGAAAAATAGGCAATCGGACACAAAACTTTATGGATTTACAAACTTCATTAATTTGATTAATTATTCAATAATTATTAAAGAGATATTAACGTTCACGCGACACAAACCAAATCATTTCAATAATTCGCTTGCGTGTTGTTGTCTTTAGCAGTGGGAGGAAACCAGCGAACCTGGAGAAAAGCTACGAGGTTGGACAGGCCATAATTCTCCTTGTCAAGTCCGGGATCGGAACCATTTCACTTGTTTTAATATCCGATCTTATTATTTCCAATGAGCTCCCGTATAAGCGAAAAGTACTTTCAAATGTTACTAATGTGTCGGCATACAGTTTATCTTTTCATCGTTTACCGTGAAACAAAGTAGTGCAGCTTTACGACTGTGCAAATAAATTAGCCCTTGTCTATTGTCGAGACAATGTTCGGTCGGTCTCTCATCGTTGACCTACTACCCCACTAACACGGTATAAGGTTATTATTTACTCACTGAATAATGTTATTGTCTCTCCACTGGTTATTTACACAAGACGAAACTGGACGGGTGGGCCGGTTGCTCAGTGAGAGTCCAGCTGTCATGTAGGTAAGTTAACGAAGACTTATCTGCGATATTACCCTCGGTGGAAGCGAAATGAAATGAAATGAAATGTGGTTTAATGTCCTACTCTTCTTCTCTGACTGGGGGGGTGGGGCGTTGGGGGTGGGTGGATGGCTGAATGGTTAGCGTGCGTGCGCTGTATCATAAAGTCTATCATTGAGTCGACTGGCGTGGTTTCGAATCCCCGGTTGTACGTGACAAGTAGTAGTGTCGCCTGTCCAACCTCGTGGGTTTTCTCCGGGTCCTCCGGTTTCCTCCCACTGCTAAAGACCCCTACGCGCAAGCGAATTATTGAAATAACATTAAACCATATGTTAGTCCCGAAATGACTTAGTTTGTGTCGAGTGGACGTTAAACCCCATTTCTCTCTCTCTTTCTCTCTCCCTCTCTCTCTCTCTCTCTCTCTTCTCTGACTGGGCTAATGAAGACGGGCATACGCCATACAGTGTGCTATGAGGGAAATTTTACCGGGGCAGCAAACTGCCACGGGATCTTTTACGTGCACGCCAATGTGTATACGGTACCTCCGACCTGCACGACTGACAAGGGGATATCACTTCGGAAAATCACGATAAACTTTCCCGGCCAACACTGGAATTAAACACGCGACCTCCAGGATAGCGAGCCAGCGCCCTACTCGCTTAGCCATCGTGTCACCCCCAACCCTACCCTCGATGAAAGCGGATGTTACCACCCACAAGCGAACGCTAATGAAATTTCATAAACAGCATACTAAAGTAGTAAAATGTCATTTGCACGGTAATCGTGTTCATTTGCTCACACACAGCAGAAAAGTAGGACGTTAATCCTAATTTCATTTCCCGTCCGAACGAATAACTACTGACTCAATATTTAAGTTTAAATTATACTAACTAACCACAATCCTCTACAAATATTTCCACAAAACTATGACTTATAAACCATTTAATATCAACTCGCTTTTCACTGTCATTAAATATTATTTTAAAGAGTTATAAATAATTCAGCTTTGTCCTATTATTATAAAAGTGACATTTATTTTTATTTTATGGTTTTGTTTTATGGTTTTGAAATAACACCCAGTATTCTCTGTGTCGAGTAAAAAAACGTGTTAAACGTAAGTTTTAATTTAATATTATATTTAAATAGTAAGTACAAATATACGTCATCAAACAATAAGACAACGTGAACAGGAAATGGCAGTCACGCGCATTTTAAAGCAACACTATACGTGTCTTTAGCCCGGGTAGTACAGAATATGGGAGCTACGCTGGCTAAGTGTGTAAGACGCTGGTTCGCTAGTCTGGGGGTCGCAGGTTTGCTCGCTGTGTTGGCCGAGAGAGTTCATCGGGATTTTCCGGCGTAGTTTCTAGTCGTTCGGAGGGGGACGAAAACACGAGGTACGGTGTGCACATTGACGTGCACGTAAAATATCCCTTGGCAGTTGGAATTCGATGTAAGATTAGGCTGTAGAGCCGCTGTCTGGGCAAAATGCCCGTCATCATTAGCACAGTTGGAGCAAAATAGTAGGACGTTAAATCCCATTACATTTACACAGAACAGTACGACACTAAACCCCATGTCATTGAGAGAAAGAAAGAGAAAATAGGGTTTTAACGTCCACTCGACATAAACTAGGTCATTTCTGGACTAACACACTGTTTAATTTTATTTCAATAATTCGCTTGCACGTAGGGGTCTTTAGCAGTGGGAGGAAACCACAGGAACCGGAGAAAGCCCACGAGGTTTGACACGTACAACCGGGGAATCGAAACCACGCCAGTTGACTCAACGCACTAATCATTCGGCCATCCAACCCCCTCGAGAGAGATGGACACAGAGGAAGAGAGAGAGAGAGAGAGAGAGAGAGAGAGAGGCTCACGTCTGCTCCACTAGACACAAACTAGGTCATTTCGGAACTAACATGTGGTTCAGTTGCTTTTAAATAACTCACTGGGAGGAAACCAGTGTTAAACTATTCCACCCAAGTTTCCTCGGTCCATTTAGAGTGTCAATGTGTTGATATTTAATCGGGTTTTAATCTTACTATGTGTATATTAATTTATAAATTCTAACAGTTAAACTCCATGTACTTGTAATATCCTTGTACAAAGCTCGCACAGTGTAAACATGCGTTATTTTGGTTGCCGGCCGAATTAAAAATTATAGTTTCCGGATTTCAAATTCTCAAATAATGCCCATTGTTTTTCTCTAGTCAACTAATGTAATAAATAGAGTTTGCAAACGTTGTATTTGAAGTATGAAGTAAGATTCGATGCCCATAACATACCATATTTAACTGTACGTATAAAGACTGGGCGTGGTTAGCTGTAAACCACTGTTAACCTGATACTAGGGCCAATTTTCGGCACATTTGACCAACTTCTCCATATCGGGCCCTGCACTAGACATTGACCTTCGCAGCTCACCAACTTACACAATTTCCAGGTAATATCACGTGTGTATTCTAATTCTCGTTCGGCAGCCATTTTTATAAATTTAGCGCAGCCGTTGGATTTAGGAAAAGGAACTAATCAATTTGATGTACAAATCTCGTGCATATTCTAATTCTGGTTCGGCATATTCAATTTCTTTCAACTGATTTCAATAACATAGGAAAAGGTACGAATCAATTTGAGGTACGAAGTGAGGTACGAATGAACTAAGTACGAAACAGCCAGGTTACGAAACAGCCTGCACCCCAATCTGACAGCTGGGCTGTATAATATAGCCCTATTCATATCTTAGAACTTCAGGCCTCCCAAATTGGACCCCGCATTTTGTAAAACTGGCCGTTCATTTACTAATGCAATTTGTGATCATTAAATCATACAAGTATTCTAAACTAATGTTTAGTGGTCATTAATTGGCAGGTGTAGAAGATGTTACAACCCGTGTAGACTCGTGACTAATTATAACATCTATTGAATATACAAACCTGACCAACAGTGGTTTATATCATTAAAGATAGTCACGATTTTAACACCTCAGTGACATAACATCTACAGAATGACTAATGCCTGATTACTCACAATGTTAACCAACTAATAAATATTATCCATATATAATAACGGCTTTGCTCTGTTTGCGCCAAATATTTTCATTTTAAAATGTTTTTGTTCATTGATATCAAAATTAAAGTGAAATATTGCTACTTTAAGACACACAGTACTGAATGACACTTGATTCTTCTGTAATGGAGAATGTGGTTAATTTGATTGTAGGTATTTTAGTGTTCTGTCATACTTTGTACCTTGCCTCTCTCGAGTAACCTGTATCACATGTTACAACCTATACATTTACCTGTATCACATGTTACAACCTATACATTTACCTGTATCACATGTTACAATTAAGTACGTGTTAGTATATAGTTAAATATGAATTGTATATACTCATTAAATTGTTTAAACGGCATTTAGTAACTGAATGAGAAGCGCACATGAAACAGTCATATGGAATACAAGTTAATTAAAAGTTTATTTTTGGTAACGTTTCGACGAGGGTTTATCTAAGAATGAATGACAACCATAGTACAGTGAAGATATATATAATACACAATATGGAACAATATGGAACAATATGGAACAATAAATACATTTATATGGGAAATATCTCATATAAATAAGAGAGTCATTTTACAACCAGGTAAATCAGCTGTTATAATTTTACAAGGTATATTAGCTGTTATGGTGTTCAACATCTGAATTATACCTGTGTTTAACTGTGAAGTGTTTAGTACTTATTCTATTTGTAATATCTGTTATAATTATAAAACGATTTAACTTTAAAATGTGAAATATATAAACCTGTTATAGTTAATAAATCTGTGTGAAGTGAACTGTATATACTTATTGTACCTAGAACATCTGGTAACATCTCTCGTTGTAAAGGGGTTATTGTTTAGGGGCAATCTGTCGGTGATCTAACAGCTTTAGGGTTTTTTTTTGTTACGGCAGGTAGCTTTACTTTTATGTGACTGCTTTTGTTCTTTTTGCGTATTTTGTTCCATGTTCAGTTAATTTGTTAATTTGTTTTGTGTTCAGGTATTTTATTCCCTGTTCAGGTATTTGATTTTTCGGCATATCGATGTGCTTTGTTGATTTAATAAATGCTGTTTATCGTCCCTCGGTGGCTCGGTGAGTAGGACGTTGGACAAGAAAGTTCATCGGGGTTTTCCGGCGTGGATCCCCCTTGTCAGTGGTACGTGACGGAGGGCCTGACAAGGACAATCGTCTAGTTGTTCGGGTAGGCCGAGGTCCCGTGTAAACATAAGCATGAGAGTAGGTCGTAGTGTCGCTATCCGGGCATTCATTGTTTCTTCAAAGCACACTAAGATGTTAAACCACATTTAATTTCTTGTATTCATTAACCTTGAACTTTAACATTACAGGAAGTTGTTTAATACAAGATGAAGTTTAATAATATTATAGAGATATTGGGTGATTTTGGTAAATACCAGAAACGGTTATATTATTTACTGTGTTTACCAGCTGTAACTAACGCCTTGCTGACTTTAATATCTGTATTCACACTGGCTATACCCGATCACAGGTGAGATTCTAACGATACCTGTATTTACCCTGGCTATACCTGATCACAGGTGAGATTCTAACAATACCTGTATTTACCCTGGCTATACCCGATCACAGGTGAGATTCTAACGATATCTGTATTTATACTGGCTATACCTGATCACAGGTAAGATTCTTTCTAACAATACCTGTATTTACCCTGGCTATACCTGATCACAGACAGGTAAGATTCTAAAACAATACCTGTATTTACCCTGGCTATACCAGACAACGGTAGGGATTTCTACAATTTGATTTAAAGGATCTATAGCTCTATTCGTTGGAACCTTAAAATAAACGACATTGGGTCTAAAACTAGTCTTTAACCAATTTATACCTGACCACGGGTAATTGGATTTCTAATAATTTGATTTAAAGGGTGTACACCTTCGCTAGATACAAGATCACAGGTAAAGGTTTGAAATAAATTGATTCGGTTTAAAGGAGCCAAACCTCTTTGATTGCGCTATATATACACGTAAATATAAAGTACAGAATTATTATTTTTTGATCGTGTTATTTCTATTAGAGCAGAAACTAGGGTGCTAAAACCCATTCCATTTCCATTATACTTAAATGTGATTAACCGCTTTGATTTGGTGGAATAATTACGGAACAGACTCAAATATGGAGATATAATTGGGGTTTAACGTCCACTCGACACAAACTAGATCATTTCGGAGCCAACATATTGTTCAATTTTATTTCAATAATTTGCTTGTGCCTGGGGGTCTTTAGCATCGGAATAAAACTGGAGGACCAAGAGTAAGCCCACGATGTTGAACACGTACAAGCGGGGGAATCAAAACCATTACTTTGATTTAGTAGAATGTTTGGTGAAATAGAGTCTAACAGAATCAGATTTTAGACTCTAACGAAATCAGATTTTAGACTCCTACAGGATCAAATTTTAGACTCTAACGAAATCAGATTTTAGATTCATCAGATTTTAAACTCTAACGGAATTAGATTTTAGACTCTAACGGAATCAGATTTTGATGTATCTTCTGGTGTATTACACCCGGTGTCTGACTTAGTTCAAATGGGGCGTAGTCTAACTCATGCATTTCAGAGGAGTATTGGGGGGTTAAAAGCTCCAAACAGCATTATTGGGCGTGTTTGGGTTCCACAGCAGTTGGTATTTGAAACAGAATATCAAGAAACGCCACTTTTTCCCGGCCCTGCCAGAATTGCCCGAGTGACCATAAGTCTGAAAATGGACAAGTAATATTTTCAAGGAGACGTTCATCCTTCCTACCATTTAATGGTGTTATTTTCAGGTGTCGTCTGTCTCAACCATACAATGATACGTCATACCAACCACGTGACGTATTACATCAATTATACGTCAATCATTCTATACCACGTGATACTGATGGTAAATGGTCATCATGTAAGAGATATGACGTCAATTTAACAGAAATTACTGAACGTTCATTGGTTCATGTAAATAATACACAAGATGACTGTAATAGCTGGGTTTACGATAAATCTGTATTTATTGATACGTTCATGACAGAGGTAGGATCAAATTATTTTAACTTCTCAACTGGCATCTATTCACTGCCTCCTGCCCACAACCATGCTTCCCGTTACCAATATCCCAACTCTCTCGTCCAAAACATTGTTTCTAGTCACCAATACCCACTGCCTCCTGCTATTCTCTCTCGTCCAGAACATTGTTCCCAGTCACCAATATCTACTGCCCCTGTCGCCTGCCCGCAACCCCGATTCCCGTCACTAGTGTCTCCTGTCGCCTGCCCTCAACCCTGTTTCTCGTCACTAGTATTCCCTGTCGCCTGCCCTCAACCTTGATTCCCGTCACTAGTATCCCCTGTCGCATGTCCCCAATCCTGATTCAAGTCATTTGTATTCCTGTCCCCTGTCGCCTGCCCTTATTCCCGTCACAAGTGTCCCAGATCTCATATCCAAAACTTTGCTTCCAATCACCAGTATCCCTTGTCTATTGCCAACAACCCGAGATGGCGTCACCAGTATCCACTTTCCCTCTCCCCTGCCCATAACCCTGCTTCCAGTCATTCGCCTTAGCATGCGTTATCTAGCAACGGACGTTAACCCTCAGCTGTAGAACGTATTGAAGTATGTTACACGATTAATTATATATAAAAAAAAACCCATCATCATCAGATCCGACTAATCCTGTCTCACAAACACGGACATCATCAGGTCCGACTAAAAACCATTGTTCGTATTTTAATCCTGTCTCACACACACCAATTCTCTATTACAGCAAAATATTGTTTGTCAATATACCATATACCGTTCCCATGCCAACATGATCATGATGGCCGGAAGATTCGTTGGATCACTAGGCTTTGGAGTTTTTGCTGATTTGTAAGTTAACGTTATTAAAGATGTTTTGTCTTTCTGTGCCTTAAAACACAATTTAATAGTTTTTGCAATTAAATACCAAGGCTAATCCAGACATTAAGCGCCTTGCGGTGACCTTGAGGACATGCGAATGGAAGATCTCTAAGGTTTACGGTTAATTTATGAAAGCCTAGGCACTTGTCAGAATATAAGTTAATGTGCTCTGGCTCGGTCCGTGGATGTTAAATCACATACCACTCCACGTAAATTGTTAAATTGGTTCGATTAAAAATTATTTACTGTTTTGTTTGAACATTGTAGACTCGGAAGAAAAGTGGCCTTAATGGTCGGAATTGTCCTGCAGATTGCAGTGTCGTTTGCTACGGCATTTGCTCCGAATTTTACTGTGTTCATGGTCTGTCGATTCTTCATTGGATTTGCCAGTTCAGGGACATTCATGTCTGGTTTTGTTATCGGTAAGTTGGGTATATATACTGTATCAGGAATTAGCTGATAGCCATTTTCCCTCTTCCGTGTCTAGCTCAAATTACTTTACATTGAAGTGACCGGGTAAAGATCCCATAGGTTCACTTGTTGCCAGGAGCAAGCTGTAACTTCAACAAGTTCAAAATGAAAAATGATCCGAGAAATAATTTCTTAACAAATATTGGATTACAAATAAATGGTACCGATATTAAAAGAGAGGCTATCTAAATTAAACGCCATTTGATTTCATATTTCTCAAGACTCCACAAGGTTTGACTTTTATTATATATTCACAGTCATGGAGTTAGTTGGTCCGTCGAAGAGATCTCGGTCTGGTGTGGTGATGATGATGTTCTGGTGTATCGGTTTATTTGTACTGGGATTGTTGGCCTACTTTATACGAGATTGGAGTAATCTACAGCTTGCTGTATCTATACCCATTGTCTTTTTACTATCATTCTACTGGTAATTACAACTCGTACTTACAACTTGTTATATTTATACCCATTGTCTTTTTACTATCATTAAAGATTTAATTTAATCAGGTCCTCCTGTATGAACGACGAAATATTCACAGAATTGTATACATAGAATATTGACACCATAAAGATAAAATAACACATATGGGAGAACCTTCACACCCACCTGGGGGGTTGGATGGCCGAATGGTTAGCACGTGCGTGCTCTATCATAAGACCTGTCATTGAGTCAACTGGCGTGGTTTCGAATCCCAGGTTGTACGTGACAAGGAGTAGGGTTGCCTCTCCAACCTCGTGGGTTTTCTCCGGGTCCTCCGGTTTCCTCCCACTGCTAAAGACCCCTACGCGCAAGCGAATTATGGAAATAAAATTGAACCATATGTTAGTCCCGGAATGACCAAGTTTGTGTCGAGTGGACGTTAAACCCCATTTCTCTCTCTCTCTTTCACACCCACCTCCTAAAAATTAATGTTTATAAAGCAACATTCCCAGAATTCGACAACCCCATCTTCAATGTCAAATGTCAACATTCGACAATGACGCTATAATAGAGAATTAGAATCATATAACTAGTGAAATAACACGTATGGAAGAACCTTCACACTCACCTACTAAAAATGATTTTAAAGCAACATTCACAGAATTCGATAACCCCATCTTCAATATCTAATGTCAACGTTCGGCAATGACACCATAATAGAGAATTAGAATCATATAACTAGTGAAGTTCTTTGTAGATTATTGACCAATAAAAATCTTGTTTACATTTATCAATTAACCAGGTTGGTACCAGAATCTCCAAGATGGCTGATATCCAAAGGAAAGACGAAAAAAGCCCAGAAAATTCTCCGTAAAGCTGCTGAGGTGAATAAAGTGAAGCTTCCGGTTAATTTGTTTGACGAGGAAACTTTGGCTAAAGATAAAGGAGGTCAAACCAAGGTCTGGCAGATGTTTACATCACCCATCCTGCTCATGAGAACTCTGATTATATTTTTCAATTGGTAAGATATGTAGGGACAATTGGTCTCTTTTGGGGAATCTTTATTTTATTTTTGTAACGAATTGTTTTAGATTACATTTTTATGACATAACTGAGTTAGATCAATTTTTATGACATAACTGAGTAAATGGGTGTGTACAACATCTGGGCAGAAACAGAAATTAGGGAGAGATTATCAAGATGGTCTTCTCCTGTTTTAATTTTTGTATTGGGAAATTAATTGAGGTGACGGTGGGGGGGGGGGTCATATTTCCCACTAACCAAGAGCTACTGGGGAAACGTTACACAGTGGTGCAGGATACAGAGTTGACAGAGGGAAGTGCTTAGTCGTTAAGATGGGATGAAAAACCGAGATTCAACAATGTACTCATTAGTGTGCACGTTAAAGACCACGGGCAGTTGATATTCGAGGAAGAGTAAACGGAATATGTCGGCCGTCTTCAGTAGACAAGTGGAACGTTAAATCTAATTCCAATTAATTTCTTTTGTTATGGGGTGTTATGTGGTCGTGTTAAATCATAAGTCTTTCAATGTGTCACTTGACGTGGTTACGAATTCCCGCTTGTACGTGACAAGGAGTAGATTTGCCTGTGACCTCGTGGTTTTCCATCGGGCCTATGGTTTCCCCACACTGCCAAGGACCCTGACCTTCAGGCAAGTTATTGAAATAAAATTGAACCATTTGTTAGACCCGAAATGACCTAGTTTGTGTCGTGTGGACGTTAAACCCCATTTCTCTCTCTTTATGAACAGGATGGTTGTTAGTATGGTATATTATGGTCTTGGTTTAAATGTTGGTAATCTCGGTGGCGACATCTACCTAAACTTCACAGCTGCTAATATTGTAGAAACTGCTGCGTACGTCCTGTGTTTGATTCTCCTGGATAGATGGGGTAGAAAAGCTCTACATTGTACGAGTATGTTACTAGGTGGAATAGCCTGTATATTAACAATATTCCCGGTTTTATATCTTGATGAATGTAAGTAATTCAACCAGTCCATGGTTGCTTTTCTCATTGTCTCCGTCCTTTCCTTCAGTATCAAGTAATAAAGTAAGCTTAAATTCCCCACATGGTGACCTGTTACCTCTAGAGGAGAGGCTTTAGCTCTGACACAAACAATGTGTAGGATGAAACGAAACACCGATGTCTCGTATACACTTTGTCGTGCAGGTAAAAAAAACCATTAACAGTTGGAATTTGAGTAAACTGTTACCAGAACAAATATCTCTCATAGCACACTGCATCATGATGTATGTCCATAGCAAGAACTGTGTGCACTTAAAAGAACCATTGGCAGTTGTAACTTAACTTATAGCACACTGCTTGACGAATACCCATCTTCATCAGCCATGTTATACTATATCGTCCATAACTAAATTAATACTGTTTTATCTTCAGCAAGCGAATGGATTGTTATAACTCTTTCCATGATTGGTAAACTTGGTGCTTCTGCTGCCTTTGCTATTATTTACATCTTCTCTGCTGAACTTTATCCTACGGTGGTCAGAAATTCTGCCTTGGGTGCTAGCTCCTTGTTTGCCCGAATTGGAGGAATGGTGTCCCCTTATGTAGCCGACCTGGTAGGTATTTGAAAATCTATAATATAGACAAACAGATGGTGAGAAATTCAAGTGGCAATTGATCGTTTACAACACATCTACGAGCACACGGGTGGACTTCGGTTTTTCTTCCAGAACCTCCGTCCAATACCACTAAAGGATACCGGGATGGATCTTTAATGCAACTTATTCACTGAGCAACAATGCCCCCCCCCCCAAATTCCGCGGCAACCGACGACAATACACCATTGTGGGATCAATTTTCCGACCACATGAGTTTTGATTATGCGGTATCTGTCCTTGTCTATCGCAAATTAGTTCTGATGATTTTGGAACTGCTCGTCCCCTCTTTTGGTAATTGGTTGAGCGTCTAGATCCACTGGTCAACATACCGACCTAGCAACCAAGGATCTTGAATTTCCCCAAGAAAACTTATGGTACGTACCATTAAATTTCCGACTAAAGGTGTTTTAATTATGCTTAATTTTCTTTCCAGGGTAAACTTGTTACTGGTGATTTTGGTACTGCTCTACCACTGTTGGTATTTGGTGGAGCTTCTGTAGCTGCTGGTCTCTTATCTCTTTTACTACCAGAAACACTGAACCAGACTTTACCAGAGACAATTGAAGATGCGAAACAGATAGGCAGGTAAAACCATCTCCCGTTTTTTCAATTCCAGTTATCTGACATACAAAGGGCGAAATTGGGTTTAGATTCCACTGGACACAAACTAGGTTTAATAGAAATTTAATAATTCGCTTGCGCTTAGGGACCTTTAGCAGTAGGAGGACCTTATAAAAAGTCACGAGGTTGGGGAGGCGACCCTACTCCTTGTCAAGGGGGGAATGGAAAAGTCTTGTTGACTCAAATGAAATGAAATGAAATGGGGTTTAACGTCCTACTTTTCTGCTCCTAACCTGGGCTTATCAAGGCGGGCATACGCCATACAGTGTGCTATGAGGGAAATTTTGCCCGGCAACGGCGCTATGGTCTACTCTTATATCGAATTCCAACTGCCAAAGGATCTTTTACGTGCACGCCAATATGTACATGGGACCTCGGTTTTTCGTCCCATCCGAACGACTAGACAGCAGTCATTGTCAGGCCCTCCATCCTGCATCACTGACAAGGGGATACCATGCCGGAAAATCTGGATGAACTTTCTCGGCCAATGCAGGGATCGAACACCCGACCTCCAAGCTAGCGAGCCAGCGTCTTACCCACTTAGCCACGTGATCCCCTATTTGACTCAATTACTGACCTTATGATATAAAGCGCACGCGCTAAACCATTCCGCCACAGGTCCACCATCCATTTTGTTACTAAACGTTCACAGAAACGTTGTCACGGTCAATTAATATAATAAATTATAGTTTTTTTCTTTCTATTTGTAGAAAAAGCGGAAAAAACAAATATCGAGTAAATCTGACACAAAATGAAGAAGAACAGGGAAAATACGAATTGAAGGAGAAATTTTAAAAGCACATCCAAGACCGGATTTAAACATCAGTGGGTCCCCAAAATTAAAGAGATTTTGGTGTATTTCAGTATCCAATATACCTGGTTATTGAGAACCTGATGGTTTTGAATGTATTATACAGGCAATACGCTAGATCAATGGGCTACGATGCCTAGTGGTAATTCCCACCCTGGGAACATATCATCTTGTTTACATATCTTTATACAACCACCATTTATACTTTTCACTACATTAGCATAATAAAACATATGTTACTATTTTCTTAAACAAAACTTTAATATATCAGATTACCAAAGGTTGAAGAGAGCCGCGGTGACTCAGTTAGGAAGGCACGGGCTCGTTAACCAGGAGGTACCGGGTTTGATCGCGGTGTTGACCGGAAAGGATCCTCGGGGTTTTTCTATGAAGTTTCCCCTTGTCTGTGGCGCAGGACCACTGTCTTGACGATCGGATGGGACAATAAAACACGAGATCTCGTCTACACATTGACGTCCATGTAAAAGGTTTGTTGACAGTTGTTATTAGAAATAAGGGTAGCCCGTGGTGCGACTGTCTGCGCATGCCACAGAGTATGACGTATGCCCTCTTCATTAGACCAGTTGGTGTAGAAACGTAGGACGTTAGACTCCATTTCATTTCGAAAGTGACGTTTCAATATCCAACTGTCAAAGCTTCTTCTTTTACATGCATGTCGATTTTTCGTCCCATTCTATAAACTAGTCAACTAGGCACATGTTGCTTGTCAGTCCACCAGGTACGACCACTGAGGACCGGGTGTCCTTGCTATTGGAATTCGAGACCTCTCCACTATCAAGGTTCCACATGTCTTGTATTGAACTGCTTTAATGTTACGCCCTCCATTACCAAGGCTTTGCTATACCGAGTGGGCTGTCTTTATTGAAATGTTTTTACAGTTGACATTAGTCAATATACAAAGTCCAACTAAAGAGTCCACAAGGTTTTTCAAAGTGATCAAGAACCGTAAGAAATCTGGCAGTAATTATCGGAAATCGTTGAAAATCAATAAGCTTATAACGATTAGTTTAGACAGTGATTGGTTTCACAGAGAGGATTAACATGATGAGTTGGATAAATTAACTTAACGTTCGCCCAAGTGGCCATTAGGAAACTGGCGTAGCAGATCAAAAGGTCCGCGTATTCTAAAAATGAATATGGAGATCAGATGAAATTTTGTTCGTGCTTCTTTCGCTAAGAGAAGATAGAGAGAGAGAGAGAGAGAGAGAGAGAGAGAGAGAGATGGGGTGTAACTTCCACTCAACACAAACTAGATCATTTCGGGACTAACATATGGTTCAATTTTATTTCAATAATTAGCTTGCGCGTTGGGGTTTTAGCATTTGGGGGAAACCCGAGGACCCGGAGAAAACCCAAGAGGTTGAACAGGCGACCCTACTCCTTGTCACGTACAACCGGGGAATGGAAATCCTACCAGATGACTCAATGACAGATCGTATGATACAGCGCGCATGTGCTAACCATTCGGTCATCCAGCCCCTTTCTTTCGGTAAGAAGAATATAATTGTTAGGACAATGTATTTTACACGAGTTTGCTTAGGTCTTTCGATTTACAGTGGTACAAGACAGGTTACATTTTAACGAAAAGGTCTAAAATTGTATTCAAATGAATGGTAATTTATTCAAATAAGAAAACAATCTACATATTTTGTGTGTGAATATGAGAAGACTGTATTAAAGTTTATGTCAACAAAGAGTATGTATAAATTTAACATGAGATAGATAACAAAGTTATAATTTGTTTAGAATTATTTTTACCAAGATTAAAAATATATTGACCCGGTTATGTTTACAATATATGGCCAATAAAGGGAGGTAAGATGAGAACATTAATAATATATGGAATATGGATTAATAAAGAACACTGAATCTTTTATATTACAAACGAGTTTGCAACACAATAAACGGGGGTAGATTGAGAACATTAGTAAGATAAGAATAGGGATTTATAAAGATCATTAGTATTTTATATTACAAACGAGAAATATGTTTTGGTTTGTAAGCCTGTTCCTCTTCTATGCTGATCAATACAGATTCTATTCTGTCCAGACCTGTAAATAAAATACAATAACACCACGATCAAGACTCAACATTTCAGCTAAATATTACACCGGGGAAATCTATGGGACAGATTCACTTACAATAAGTTTGTTTAGAACGGTAGCGGTCTTTAACTAAGTTGGATATAGTGTTTAAGGTCATACACAAGGTTGATAGGTCATACACAATTAGAGGTTGGAGATAGAGTTGTACGGAGTTCAACACACGTCATTCAGTCTAGCATCATTTCTCCTGACCAGTAGAATGACTGATCGTCCTGGAACATAAATAATGTATTAAAGGGACAATAACACTCTTGCTGGCTTGACAGCTCCAGAAAATAAAAAATAGCCTTATTCTAAGTACTAGATGTGTTAGTGTCCTACTTGTTCTGTAAATTATCCATTAAATCCTATTTTACTTGTCCAAAGAGTTCAAAAATATTTTTAAATCCAAGTCACATTTGAAAAGCTTTACGCCAGGCTTTTCAAATCATTTAGTTGAATTTTTCCAATTTTTTAAATTAGGTGTGTTAAGATGAAATTTGTATCATCAATTAATTGGAATATTGTACAATAGTACAATTTGTTGACCAGAATAAAGATTGGGACATATTATTCAGTTACAACAATAGTGGTATTGAGCCTTTAATAGATTAATGGATTAAGTCCATTACCAACTCAACAAACGAGCTAATATTACCAATATTTAACTGTTCTCTGTTAACCGAGAATATAACTCGAAGCCATCCTGGTTCACAGCTAAAATTATGTTGTCCCGTCATTACATAAACTTTAGCTTGTAATATCCTATTTAATAATTCTTCTTCAGCTTTATAACTTCTTTCTTTCAAATACTGAAAATACAAATATAAAGGGAGATAACTCTCTATTTAATAATAGCGCCAAAATTCCACAAAGTACTGGTAACGCTTGGGAATGGCTTGATGAGCTATTAGCACAATTAAAAATTAATGTTAAAAAGAGGGATCAATTGGATACAAATTAGATGCCATTTATCTTGGTCCTATTAAAAATAATTATTGAATTGGATTCAGGATATTTATATTATGTGTTATTTCTATTAGCAATAGGACAAATTCTAAGATGCGTATCAGTTATGATAGTAGTTAGTTGAGGGAGGGACAGGGCCTATTTTAAGGGTTTATTAACGAAGCAGGTTTCCGGGGATGGGGGGGGGGGTTATGGGTATTTTTTCCCCCTTTGCTAAATTTCCCCCCTTTGTCTGACAAGGCCAGCTGTCTAGTCGTCAAGGACAGCTGTCTAGTAGTCAAGGACAGTTTTTTAGTCGTCAAGGACAGACGTTCAGATGGAATGGAAAATCGAAGTTCCGTGTATACATTGGTGTGCACATAAAAGATCCCTTGGCAGTTGGCATCCAATATAAAGGTAGGCCATAGTGCTGCAGCTCGGGCAAAGCTTCCCTCCTAGCACACTGTATGGCGTATGCCCGTCGTCATTAGCCCAGTCGGAACAGAACAGTAGGACGTTAAACCCCATTTCATTTCCCTTGTTAGACCCTCTGTCCTTCTCCATTAATAAACGAACCTTTGTTACATCAGCCCAGATAAAGAAGCTGGCTTGTGATGGATAAACTCTGATACCATGTTTCTCAAGACGTTGTTTAACAATATCAAACGATTCTCTTAATCTTCTCTGATAAACTGGTAAATATTCCTTCTCTATCCAATCTATAAATATAAATACATACCACTCGACACAAACTAGGTCATTTCTGGACTAACATATGGTTCAATTTGTTATCAGTACTTCTCTTGCGCGTTACAAGTGTCTTTAGCTGTGGTTTGAAAGTCCACCCTACTCCTTGTCAAGTACACACACAAAGTAGCTGAAATCACGCCGCTTGATTCAATAACAGACCTTATGGTCTAAGGCCCAAGCGTTAAACCATGCGCACCCAACCCGTAATATTGAGACAATGGCCAACTAGGTCAAAATACGAACATAAACATATAGGTCAATAGGTTAATAGGTCAAAATACGAGAGAAAGAGGGTTTAATGCCCACCTAGCACAAACTAGGTCTTTTCGAGACTAACATATGGTTCAATTTTATTTCAATAATTTGCCTGCATGTAGGGATCTTTAGTAGTGGGGGGGGGGGGGAACCGGAGGACCCAGAGAAAATAGGCCAAAAGATTAACCCTTTACCTGTGTCTGAGATTAAATATTCCAGTCGTTGTAATATAGGAGCGGCCGGCATAGAGAAAATGGCTACGGTTTCAAAATATTTTATAACCTGTTGATTCCTCGAGTAAACACATCCTACTCTATAACCTGACAGTCCGAAATCCTGAAATATCCAAATATATATCCAAATACACATCTCATTGACTAGTGAGGTACTATAGTAAGTTTTGGGTCTGCTACCTACTTCACTAGGAATAGCTAATTGTCCGAGGTAAAATCGCTTAACACGTAATATATCAATTATTTTCTATGCTACTTTAGGGGAGCCACAGTGGTTCAGTGAGTAAGATGCTGCCTCCGTTGGTTCCCGGTGTTGGCCGACAAGGTTCCTTGGGATTATCCGGTGTGGTTTCCCCTTGTTAGTGGCACAGGCCGGAGGGCATGGCAAGAGCAGTGTCTAGTCGTTCGGATGATACGAAAAAGCCGAGGTCCCGTGTACACATTGGCGTACACGTAAAAGAACATTTGACAGCTGGAATTCGAAATACGATTAGGCAGTAGCGCCACTGTCCGGGGAAAATTTTCCTCAATGCTTCTGTTAAAAAATTTGAAAGAAAATAACAACTGTAGCCTTTTCGAAAAGGGTCACCATTATCGGAGATCTTTTGATCCGTTCACATGTATACAAATATAAAAGTGTTGAGTAATAACGAACCTTACTGAATCCCCAGATGACATGAACTCTATCTGGATCGGGTACGTCTAGTTGTAGGACACTGGTGAACTTATCTTTATATGTGTCAAATACAGACAGGGCATAGATTTCATCCATTATAACATGTAACTTGTACCTAGAAAACAGAAATAAAAATGAAATGAAATTTGTCTCTACTTCCAGTTTGTGTATCTCAAGTTTTTCATGGTGAACCTCGTGCGTGCTTTCGGGAAAGTGATTGCCATATTTTGCTCCATTTGATGTAGAAAGCGTTCTACCTAACGAAAAAGTTAGAGCCGCTATAAGAGACGAGAATTAACAGTCAATGGGGAAATGATCTGTTGTAATAGTAACCACCATAGTTATCTATAACTGTAGTTATTCCCCCTGTCAAAGAACCGCGTGCTGTCTTTTGTTATGGTCTCTTTATACACTGGGAATGCTCGATTGTCAGCCCAGAACATCCCGCATTGACAGAATTGCAATCGAGTGATGCGGAATGCAGCACTGTCACAGTTCTGTTAGTGCCAGCCACGGAGGTGGTGTGAGTAGAATCGTGACGTAATGATATCTAATGAATATGTTTCAGCTGTCAATTGAGCATCCCCACAATAATTTTCTCAAATTGGAACGTATTTTAATGACTTTTGTGTGATTAAAACTGCGAATTTGATTATTCAAGATTTGTCTCTGAACAAATCGTAAGTTGAAGCGCATAATTCGTAAGTAGACGTTCATTAGAAAGAGATCTTTTCTGGGCGTATATGACTGAGGGTCTGACGCGAGAGAGAGAGAGAGAAATGGGGTTTAACGTCCACTCGACACAAACTAGGTCATTTCGGGACTAACATATGGTTTAATTTTATTTCAATAATTCGCTTGCGCGTAGGGGTCTTTAGCAGTGGGAGGAAACCGGAGGACCCGGAGAAAACCCACGAGGTTGGACAGGCGACCCTACTCCTTGTCACGTACAACCGGGGATTAGAAACCACGCCAGTCGACTCAATGACAGACTTTATGATACAGCGCGCGCACGCTAACCATTCAGCCATCCGACCCCACCGGGTCTGACGCGGAACGGTGTCTAGTTGTTCGGATGGAACGAAGAACTGAAGTCCCGTGTACACATTGACGTGTACGTTAAAGAACTCGAAATAAGAAAAAGCCATGGTGCCGCTATCCGGGCAACATGTCGCTTATAACACACTGTTTGGGCCTTCATTTTATTTCATTTCATTTACTTTCTTTTGCGGTTAGGTAAGGTAATGGTAATATTCAAGACGTTAAGTTGTCTTGTACCTGGAAATGTAGGAAATGTCTTTTACACAAAACAACTGGCTTGTACATGTCCTTAAATGGAATGTCTTATACGTGCACTTAAACTAGGTGGCCTTAACGGTTATATCCTGCACATGTCCTTAAAGGCGGTGTCCTGTATATGCCCTTAAGGGCGGCGTCCTGTACATGTCCGTAAAGGCGGTGTACTGTATATGTCCTTAAAGGACGTGCTTTATACCTACACTTAAAGGCTGTATGTTGTACTTACTTGTTAGCGAAGTTAAGAATGTCGATCAGTTGATTCTTGGTATAAATATCACCAGTAGGATTGTGAGGACTCAGTAAAATAATACCTTTAACCTTTAACCCCTTTGTCACTGCATCTTTATAAGTTGTCTCAAACGCAGCCACAGTCAGATCATATGCTTTTTTTATATCGCCTTGCTGTAGTAATAGATAGTAATGGTCATTATTGAGAAAAACGTATGACACAGCAGGAAAATTGTAACTCCTATAACTCCGTGGCATTTTTTCCAACCAGCAAAGCGGTCTGTATCTGTAATTGTAGCAAAAAGCAATTCACTGATCAGCTAAGCTTTATGCGAGTTGTCCATAGAGTTGCTGCAGATAGTTGATAGTAAACAAATAAAATGAAAGTAGAATCATCTACTGGATTTTGGCCGAGAAAGTTCCTTGGGATTTACCCGGTATACCTTGCGGATAGTCATGGCATATGCCTTGCGGACAGTGCATGACGCATGCCTTGCGGATAGTGCATGGGGTATGAATGACAGACAGTACATGACGTACGCACGTCTACAATAACCCGGTTGTTTAAAATAAGTGGAATGTTAAAGTTACATCCCATGGCATTGAAACAATGGTCTAAATTTAGATCTATGTGTGACTATAAGTATGATTGTTTATACATACCATTCCATATAATGGAACGTCTAGTGAATTTATACCAGCACGATCATTAATATCATTATATATTCTATGATAATAGGGTGTTGGTATCATGAAGTAGTCTATAAAATATCACAATAAAAACATGGGTTAAAAATATCGATTGTCAGACAAAGAAATAAATGCCCACACATAAAAGTTTTCATTCACGCGCTTCATTAAAAAAAAATATTAGCGCACGATTTCCAGGTGATCTTACGGTCGGTCATTATTGTTAAAGAGAAGTCTACGTCAACAAGATTTATAAAATTGAACAAGGGCGATAAATGAATAGGTTTGGTCATTGAAATAATAAGAATAATTCGTTATCTCAGGGTTACACTGACTCCCCAGACTAGTTTTTATCAGAAAATCAACGGTCTAACTAATGTTAAAAACTAGTATTAAGATATGATTGTGAATACATACTTGACCCAAATATCTATATAATCTTTGATAAACAACGAGTATTACTAGACCTAGTACTAGACCTAGTAAATTAAAGGGACACTGGTATCGTTTCTCACAGTCCATTAATACAGAGAGAGAGAGAGAAAGAGAGAGAGAGAGAGGGAGAGCTAGCTAACTAACTATGACACCAACAAGCCTGGGATCGAGCTTTCGAGCTTAGTCATGGAGCTTACAACAAATTGTTTAGCTATGTCAACTTTATTAGTAGTGTTATTAGGTGTTCCAGAACGAGTATTCGTACAATGTCTCAAATACTATCTGAAATATGAAATAGTCAAGCTAGATATCTGTACTGGGTGGGGGGCACGGTGGCTCAGTGAGTAAGACGTTGGCTCGGTAACCTGGAGGTCCGTGTTCGAACTCTGC
The DNA here is from genome assembly GCF_932274485.2 of Patella vulgata. Taxonomy (NCBI): domain Eukaryota; kingdom Metazoa; phylum Mollusca; class Gastropoda; family Patellidae; genus Patella; species Patella vulgata. The sequence continues at coordinate 1,804,799 of NC_065880.2, forward strand.
GTTGGCCGAAAAAGTTCATCGGGATTCAGGACAGTGAGCCTAGTATGGGTCAGCGTATAGTCGTTCGGGTTAGAAGTGAAAACCGGGATCCGGTGTAGTGCCGCTGTCCGAGTAAAATTTCCCTCAAAACACGATGTGTGGTATATGCCCGTCTTCATTAGACTAGTAGGGGCAGAATAGTAGGACGTTAATCCCCATTTCATTTCATTCCAGACAATCTCGTAATGTATAGAGTCATCTGGCCAGATTATTCATAACAATAGTTCACCATAGACAGATACAGTAGTTAGTTGGTTGCAAAGAAAGGTTAACGTCGGTTTAAAACAGGGACAGGTGTATAAGGATTGGTTAGGGTCAGTTTAAACAGGGGCAGATGTACCAAGAAAGGTTGGCGTCAGTTTAAACAGGGGCAGCTGTATAAAGAAAGCTTAGGTTCAGTTTAAAACAGGGGCAGCTGTATAAAGGTTGGCGTCAGTTTAAACAGGGGCAGGTGTATAAAATGAGGATGGGGTGGAGTAGAATGGGTGTAAAATCTACTAGTCAATTTTACTAACCTCCGCGTTCAGCGACAGCAAAAGATAAAGAGAGGAGAGGGGTTGAGTAGGAGGGGGTGGAGTAGGGTAGGAGGGTGTGACATCTACCAGACTTGATTACTAACCTCCGTGTTCAGCGACAGCAAAAGATAAAGTTTCTATAACTGGTGTTGTTCCACATAAAACAACCAACTGAAATGAAACCAAATCTTTAAACATACATTAATCACGAGTTAAATCTGCCTATTGTAGATCTTGCTTTAGACCTTAAATGTTATCTAAATTATTAATTAGACATTTATTAACATGATAAGACCATAATCAATTCTCGATGCCATCGGATTCTTTAAATTCAGACAAGATTAGTGGTTAATGATTTAAAGAGTCTTTAACTCAATATCATCCAAAATCTTCGACATTGAAAACACGATTTATTTGTCGGTTTAAATCAACATTGATGTTGTGATCTTACCGGGAAAAGATGGTCTTCTGATATCCAATATTTAAGACAAAATAAACATTTTACAATTGGTACACAAATCGTGTATCATAATGCGTTTCAGCGCTATTTGTAATAAGGGACACGAAAAACGAAGCTAGGCATATTCCACAAGTCATGTCAAATGGTGACGTTATATTCTTATCGTGAGAGCATGCCCAATAAATACTAACGGCGCAGACTGGAATAACCAGACGCTAGAGATTGAAATTCGATTGAAAATACTGGCGTATTTCGCCGAACCTAACTGATTAGAAATTACAGTAAAAACAGAAACGATTGAATGTAAATCAATATATATACATTCATATTACATTATTGTATGCGTTGCGACCCATTTGTGTTAATTTCTAGGTCCGAAATATTAGCGACTTAGCTCCTTTAAGTAAAAATAAAAATTGATAATCGAGACTTTGTTTACTATCGTAACAACCGTAGGAATGATAATCGAGACTCCAGTATTCTCCAAGCAGCCCAAGTAATTTGACTTTAATTTTCAAGATATTCCCTAAGTCTATTATAACTAGAATTATAGGTATATTATAACTAGAATTTGTCAGATCTTTGTCTAAATCTTACATGATGCTTCTTTAAATGGTCCATTTATTTATATCAGATATTTCTAATTAACTTACATTTTCAGGATCAATGCGGTGATTAGATTTAAAATGACGCTCTACAAATTTAGCAACTGCTGAACGAAATCTGAAAGAGCGAGAAAGAAGGGTTTAACTTTCACGTGAGATAGACTAACACATTCATCTGGTGGTGGTGGTGGTTGTGGTGGTGGGGTGGGAGGTTGTCTTATTGGACTCGTCTGATACAAAATGGTAATTGCAATCAGATATTCTCTAAAGGAAAAAAAAATTCTGGAAATGGTGCAATCAAGGAGTGAAAGCAAAAGTTTTTGAAATTGAAATTATCGGTGTAAATACGCCATACATACGCCATGAAGGAGATTTTGCCCGGGGAGCGGCACTGCGGCCTACTCTTATTTCAAATTCCGGGTGTCAATGTGTCCACAGGGCATCAGTTTGTCATCCTATTCAAAATCACAATGGACGTTCTAGGGCAACACCGAGAGCAAACCCGACGCTTCCTGGTTAGCGAAACTGCTTCCTACACGCCACCGTGGTTTCTTCCTTGCTGAACCATCACGTCTTCTTAATCGTTGAGCCATCGCGGCTTCTTACTCGCTGATCCACCAAGGCTTCTTCCTCGCTGAACCACCGCGGTTTGTTACTCGCTGAGCCACCGCGGCTTCTTATTGAACGGTACTTTCGACTACAGAATCCAATTAACTGTCTTTAGATCAATCAATTTAAATACTTACGTTGATGCACCTTTTAATGCTGGATAATAATTCAACGACTCTTCTTCTGGTTTGTGTTGGAATTCAGCCAACTAGAAACAAATACACCAAAACATGCTTAAAGATTCATTATGTTAGAACTAAATCTGTCTATTACAGGTCTTTATTTTATCTTTAAATATTCTTTCATTTATTATTCAAACATTTATTAACATGACAAGCTTATAATTAACTGTCTAGATCATCGGATTAAAACATGATCGCCATTTAATGATTTAATTAAAATAGCGAATCGAGGCTAACAGGTACCGCTGTAACGATAATAAAGTAATTGAATGACATTGTTAATATATATTCATTTTGAATTATCTATTTTTGAACAATTATAGCAAAAATGGTCAGCTATTACATAATACATCCTTAAAAGAGAGAAAATTTGTTCCAAATTTGAGAGGACTGGGTGGTCGAGTGGACTAACGTATTTATTGAACATTTGTCAACATTGGACATTCACTGCAGACGATGTATATTAGAATATAGTCAACCTAAGTCAGTGCAATTTTTTAGTTTCGCTGTAATCACTTGATGGGTCTGTTTTGAATCGAGATGAATTTAAATCATCTAGCGTTTATTTTAATTAAATGATACAAAAAACACAATTTGAGTACATTTCAGTAGTTTAAAACATGGTTTTAGGCTTAATTTAGTTTCTTTAATCTAGTAGGAAATTAATCCACGGACTTTTAAAACTACGACTTTTGTGGACTTAATTTAGATTGAGTCAGATTCTATAAACTGTAGACAGTAAACATACGGACTTTTAAAACTACGATGGCTTGGGACCTAATTTAGATTCTACAAACTATTGGAAGTAAACATACGAACTTTTAAAACTACGATGGTATGGGAACTAATTTAGATTTAGATTTTATAAACTGTAGAATGACAAAATAAATAATATTAATAATAATTGATTTATATAGCGCCAACAATTCAACTCAGTGAGTTGCTTTCGGGCGCTTTACATACAACTAATATAAAATTACAACAATCACAACACATTAATCCATAAAAAACACATAAACAAAAGACGGAGAAAATACGGACTTTGTTTTTACCTTTTTAGATAAAATGTCAGCACAGAGTTTATTCTCGGCTGTACCAAGATTTATGATGCCATTTGGGTTGGATTGTTTATCGTATGGATCAGCATCTAGTATTCGAAAATATTTCACTGATGGATTAGTTTGGGCAATGATATTATTGGCTCTGATGGATATTACTGATGCTGAGCAGGTGGATGTTGTTGAAGCTGTATCTATGGTTGATGTCATCATTGTTGTTGGTTTGATATCCGAGGAACTTGGTTGACAAGCCAAATTTAGCCGTGTTAGTCGATGACCTACACCTGTTACCGTTGCTGGTGATGGATTTGCAGCCATTTGTTGTAATAACTGATGTTTCCTTTCTGTTGGTAATTTACGATCTTTGTGTGTAATCTGGTATTCAACTGGTTAATTCTGATAAAACCAGGAATATAAAAGTATTCATACATTAATTTATATTTGATCAACATTAAAGTTATAATTTCATATTTTTAATTTATATTTTTAAAATGTATTAAAATAAATCCCTAAAATAGTTGGTATCTATAAACAGTCCTACCTTGTTAAAGAATAATCCTATTAATCCTATAATTCACTATTGCCAGTTGAGAAATTGGCAAAAATATAATTTTTAACTTCAATTTCAAACGTTTGAAGATAGCCATTCCATGGTGGGGAATAGGAAAACAAGGGGGGTAATTGGGAGGTAATTGTGTTATTATTTCCGGTGTGAATATTTTTAAGTGTGAGGAAAAGATAACCTATGATCGTATAATAGTGAGTTGACAACCTATTGAGCAAAAGACATAGAAATAATTATGTTTTGACTTTCTTAGAAAATATGAAATTGTAACTTTTAAAGGTACACTATTCTAGACTAAAATACAAATAGAGACATTTAAACACGCAAATATACACTTTCAAACATATCCCTGCATTGTCCGAGAAAGATCGTCCAGATTTTCCGGTGATGCAGGACGGAGGGCCTGAAAAAGACTGTTACTTCAAAATTTTAAACATCAATCTTTAAAGCTTAATTCCTAAATTTCGACCAGTTGTCGAACATGATCGTGATACTCTATGTCCAGGTATGTCCAGATATAGCCAGGTGTATATCGTACTATTATATAACATGTCTATCTAGGTGTGATAGTACTAAATTTAAAGTTAATGTGATGATTTCTTATATAATAGCTAATATATATTATCATGTATTAACTCTATTGATGACCTATTAACCCCGAGCAATCCTCTTTCCTTGTTGTTATATACGACTACACACTATCGCCTCAGCCTATCGTCTCAATATGGTTCAATTTTATTCCAATAATTCGCTTGCACATAGTGGTCTTTAGCAGTGGGAGGAAACCGGAGGACCCGTAAAAAAAACAGGGGGTTACACAGGGACCCTACCCCCTGTCACGTACGAACGATAGACCTGATGGTGGCTTGTATAACTTTATAATTGTACACTTCGACTCGATATACGTCCATTATAACGTAAACAAAATGCTAGATGATATGGCTGCGGAACGAATGGTCTAACGAGGCGTACGGGCTCGATGAATGTCAAGGGCGGGGGGCAGAACCTGAAATGCCAGAAAATTTCCGCAGAGCTTATATAACCCCCCCCCCCCCCCCCCGTCCCCAAGAAAATTTAGAAAATTTGATGGCCGCTATTCCAGCCCATGGATACAGCAAATTCAAAATAATCGATGTCCGAAAAATGTCGAAAAAAGTAGAGTGGCATCCGACTGAATGCTTTAATCCATAGTCAATTCAGTACAAATTCGTGGTATTTAATTAAAAGAAAAGTAAAATCAGTGTTTTATTAGATTTCGGGCACTTTATTTTGCCAACTAGATGAAATAACAAGATGCAGATGCAGATGCAGAACCGAAATTTTCTCAGAGTCCTTCATCCCTTCCAGTATACGAGAATGGAACAAACTTAACGTTGAAATTAGAAACTCTCGATCCCTTGCTATCTTTGGAAATTCACTAAATAAATTAGACACCACCGTGCCATCATATTACTATACTGGGATACGAAAATTACAAATAATCCACTGTAAACTAAGATTATGCTGCTCGAACCTACAAGGCCATAAATTCCTCAGACACGTCGATGATAGCCCTGCTTGCCTCTGTGGTCACAAATTCGAAGATACCGAACACTATTTACTCGTATGCCACTTATATTCAGATGCAAGAAAACGGACAATCCATAACATTCAACATAATCATAAAACAATCAGTTGTCTGTTGTATGGGTCAACAAAACTTAGTCCAGAGATAAACACACTTATTTTCCAAGAAGTCCAACAATTTATTTCCTTATCAAAAAGATTTAAATCTCCATAAACAACTCTTAAGTCATTCCAAGCCCTGTATAATCATCTAAGTCTCTATATTATCCATGATGTATCATATATGCTCTATAATTATTTAATTATGTATGTATGTATGTATGTATGTAAATATTTATAATGTGTACATGTACCTAAATCAGAGAGAGGGGTTACACATAGGCAATGCCTGTTCCCCAATCCAAATTCAGATTTAATGAATAAAAATATTGTTTTAAAAAAAAAAAAAATAAATAACAATTTTTGTTTTTACTTTACCCGTCTGCCCGAAAAGTCATATTGCCAAATAGTTAGGGGGCAGCTGCCCTCCTGCCCCCTTGGTTCGTACCCCGATGGTGCTACCTATATGAAGATTGGAATACTGGTAGGCGGTTGGGATGGCCTATACCGCGCTTCGAACTTCAAATCCCCGACTCGAGCAGTCTCTCTCTCTCTCACACACACACACACCCACACACACACCCATACACACTGTCTAATCCCTAGAAACAATCACAAGGTTTATCAATTTTGTCACAGACAGTTTCATTTTTATAGATTTTTAAAAATAAGATCGCTCAAGGCGATTACCGTCTTTGAAGCAACTGGAACTATATTCTGGTAACTTCTCCATAAATTATTCAAATTAATAAAATAAATATACCTTATGCTATTTCTAGACGAGTCGATGTTAGACCTATCTCTCTGACTATCAGTTTATTATCTAGTTGATGTGGGACGGTTACGTCAAGTCTGTCTGCATTGGTTCGTGTATCAACAGTGCAGTTTATTGACACAGTCAGTGCATAGTTCAACAGATATGAAATGCGTCGTCACTTGCTGACTCAATATTTGAATAACTTATTTGATATAAGACTTAGCATATTTGATTTCACGTCATTTGATTAAAAATAGAGACGTGCCCCCCCCCCCTACCCCCACCCGTTATTCCATAGAACCTTTATGTAATATAAGTATACTATATATAGAGAGAGTGATCGTCATTCAATTTTTACCATTATTCTATCAATTATGTTCAGTGAAATACGCGAACCATTCCAACTGAACGGTAGTCGTTTGTGTAACTCTATTTTAGTGGTAACAGGCATCAGTTTAGTACATATAACATTTATTTACACCAGGGCCCTGTTTCACAAAAACTTAAACTAAAATCACTAAAATAGATTTTAACTAAAATCAAAATGAAATTTTAAATTTTATGCGTTTTAATAGATTGCATATTTCCGTTGCGGTCACGTAGAGTGTAAGCAGATACGCTTCGAACCTGAAAACTGTTGACAGATTGAATTAACGGTTACAATACCAATGGGGAGAGTTTCATACGTTGTACCAATGTGTGCACATGGTCAGACAGTCATAGAGAGATGAATTAAATGAGTTTATTGCGTATTATTCGCTTCGAAATGTATTGGTAGGTTGACTTTGAACTTGCACCCTGCTTTCGTGACCTTGGCATTTGACTTACAGGCTTCGATGGAAATAATGATATTTTGGATAAAGAAACGATTGAGAATTTGTGACTCAAACGGCTAATCTAGTCTGTAAATTTTTGTCGAATTTTAAAAGTATGTAATAACTTTGTTGAAACTAATACACCAAATAGCAAATGTTCCGATGGCTACCTATCTTACTCAATTAAAATGATTTTTTTCCAAGATAAAATAGCTTTGGCGCATAAAATTTTTCCTATTTATGTTGTTTTATTAACGTTAGCCTTCATTAAGAAATAATAATAAATTTATGATATTAAAATTTAATTTCAAATAGGCCTATAACATTTTTCAGTACACATATTTGAGATTATAGATTTATCTTTTTACAAATCATCATAACCCCCAAAACGTATGAGTAAACGTTATGCTTATGGCATGTGTCTAGTAATACAGGCCTTGTAATACCAATTAAGAAATTGGCCATTTTCTTTATAGATAAGAGGGCCCTTCTTTCCATGACATTAGATATGAAATGATTTTTTTTTAGCGGTTTGAATCATATGGTATAACAGTAACAAAGTGCTGTGTTTACTGGGGTTTTGAATGTTTTTTGTTCTTGGGATTCTAATTAGGGACGCCATCTAAATGCTTAAATTGCCTTTCAATGGAATAAACGCGTGTATTCCACATGCTATGAAAAAAAAATGAGAATTGTTTTTTTTTTTGTGAATGATGGTATGTTAAAATTATGTGACCCAGGCCATTGGCAATATTATTATTCCAAACATATCTATATGTAACAATATATCTCACAACGTAGCCCTAATCAATATGTGTTAATGTCGTGATTTTAAGTTAGGAGAGGGTGATTTTAGTTAAAATTGTCCCTAAAATAGTTTTGTGTAACGCCACTATATCTCGAAATAGCCTAGTTTGTGTCGAGTGGAACAGTGGACCTCTTATCTCCCATAATGTATCTTTAACAGTTATATAATTACCCTGGGTAGAAAGGTTTGTACACGGTGAACAGTCCATATGCTGATTACACTATTTTGCCTTATTACACTATTTTGCCTATACCGTTTTTTTTTGTTTTTTTTTTAGGACTTCGAATTTTGTCTAATGGTTTGGATTGTTCGTACTTGGTTTTATTTTATGGACAATTAAGGTATTTAAACAAATGATTACGAGAGAACATAACACTATAGACTTCTATGATAAGACATATAATACCTGTTTAGAAATGGCAATGTCCTACGCTTACAAATAATGTAATATGATAGTATTAGTAAATATAAAAAAACAAAGTAGTCGCGACGTGTTAACCAAGGTCCTCATTTTAACTGATTCAGACTAGAACGGTAGAACGGGTTTTAACAATCGTTCAGTTTTGTTATTTAAATCGAGATCTTGGTTTCGGTCTTCATGGGATGGATTATTTAGGAGCTAGGTATATGTAAAGGACCGTAGTCGTTAGTAATGGCGATCAAATGTTCACATCGGGACTCACATACGTTATTTACCCCATCATATCTTTCAGTGAATGAATTGCGCCACGGGATCTATAGATTTTGCAGTGAAAACACGGAGAAAGTACACGGAGGAGACCCACGCAGTTAGTGTGGCGAACCATTTCCTTATCGCATACAAGTATAGGATCCGAACGGGTTCACTTGAATCGATGACAGGCCAGATTTAAAGTAGCTAAGTCTCTAACTCAATATCATCCAAAGTCTTCATTCGACATTGAAAACACGAATTATTTGTCAATTTAAATCAACATTGATGTTGTGATCTTACCGAGAAAAGATGGGCTTCTGATATCCAATATTTAAGACAAAATAAACATTTTACCATTAGTAGCATGATGCGTTTCAGCGCTATTTGTAACACGAAAACAGGAATTATTTGTCAATTTAAATCAACATTGATGTTATGATCTTACCGAGAAAAGATGGGCTTCTGATATCCAATATTTAAGACAAAATAAACATTTTACCATGTACGATGATGCGTTTCAGCGCTATTTGTAACACGGGACTCGGAGAACGAGGCTAGACATATTTCACAAGTCATGTCAAACGTTGACGCCAAATTCTTATCTGGACAGCATGTGTAATAAACATTATCGATGTAGACTGGAATAACCAGATGCCAGAGGTTGCCATTCGAGTGAGACTTCTGGCGTATTTCGCAGAAGATAACTGATTTGAAATTAGAGTAAAAACGGAAACGATTAAATGTAAATCAGTTTATATACATTCATATTACATTATTATATGCGTTGCGACCCATTTGTGTCAAATTCCAGGTCCCAAATATTAGCGATTTAGATCCTTTAAAGCGCACATGTTAGACCGTTCGATCACACAACCTAACTAAATACACACTAAGCATATACTAAGAGATATACCACTGTAACCAGGGTACCATTTAATCTTGTGTACACTGAAAAAACCCTTGTGTTGGATCTCAACACAAGAACTTGTGTTAAAAATATTTAACACATGTTTGTGTTGTATTGCATTGCAATGACACAAGTTTGTGTTCTTTTCAATGTCTTAACACAAACTTGTGTACATTTATAAAATCTTATGTGGTTTTTTTTTTCCATATAATTAATTACGTCGACATTAAAGATAACATTTATTATGTTCCTTTATCACATTATGTTTTTTATTTATTGAGAAAATCTGAATGGGATTGGGGAACTGGATTAGGGATCTGGCCTAGCCTATATGTAAAACCACTCTTCCTGAATTTGAATATCGAGTAATTCACTTGATTTATTTTTTAATATTTCTAATTATCTAAAAGGATATTATATTAATTATTACAAACATTAAGTAGAAATCGCAATGTATGTATCGTGCGATGCATTTAATATCTCTTTTAAAACAACGTATTTTATAACAGTATACTGATATAAGAGATAAAAGTTTTAGTCAAGTATTATCTAAATATAAACTATTTATTTAATTAGATATAATAAAAGATTATTCTGATTCTACTCTTTGTTTATTTTCACATCTTGTATCAGACAATATACAGAGACAGGTTATTACAATGTCTGCATTTGGAAGTGTCTGATTGATATCGCCCCAATAAACTTGACACATCAAAGACAATAACAATTGTGTTATATCTACGTTTTAAAAAAATGTTTGAATGGGCGTGGAAATAGTCGAGTTAATCTTTTTATTTAATTTAATTGGTTCATTAATCGAAATTGGAAATTTATTCTTACCTGTAAATGACCAATTAAAATGAATTACTCTTAAAACAAAGAAAGAAATATTTATTGAAGTAATTTTGCGGTATTAAACCCTGTGGTACAGCAAATGTTAACTGTATTATTAAGCATTAGTATCGAAAAAAAGTGATATTGTTGTGAAAAAAGTTTGTTCAGAAAATAAGAACATCAGGTTTGTGATTTTGGTATTTTTTAATACAATGTATTTATAACGCAAATTTTTCGTTTCGGTTAAAACCAAATATACGTCCATTTTAATTGGCCGAAGGATGTGTGACTAATAGAAATATGGCGGGCGGACAAACTGACCAAACAGTATATTTCGAGGTATTTGAGGTAAGCTAATTTAATATTATATCATAACTGCATGTGCATAATTGTGTTCTGTTTGATTAAATATTCAAAAAATCATTCTTAGGATACAACCTCGACACCAGTCCGCCCTGAATTGCAATGTTTGTTTTGTGTTCTGGGCGCCATTTTGAATATAATACAATCCAGCGATAGTGTAGTCTAATTCCTTTAAAAGGGAATCCGAATTTGTTAATTTTCTGCAATATCACTTCGGTGGAAGCGGACGTTAAATAAAGCTATTTCACGTACAAAGACCTACAATAAAATCCAGGTGGATTGGGAAAAATATTCATGTATTTTCTTGATGAAGAGTAGCTATTTCAATTTGTAAATGCCCAGTCATCTTAGACAAATAATAATTCCAACTTCAAATCAGTTGTATTTATTCAAATCATACCATGAAGAATTGTATTTTTCCACTTGCATAATAATAAAAACTTGACTTTTATTATTTTATTTCTTCAGGCCAAGAGCATGGAAAATTGGTAATTGCCTTGTATCACTGCTAACTATAAATCACAGGGAGCCTTGGGCAGAAATGATAATATGGTTCTCAGATATGTTACTGTGTACAGACTGAACAGAAAATATTTATACACTTGCTATTACAGTACTGGCCAAATTAATAGCAATTTTTTCTAAAAACGTTGCAGAAGTAACTCACTAAAATTGAAGTATGAATAAAATCATACACCGTGAATATATTGAACTGAATATTCTTACACATAACCATAGGCGTACGGGGAAATTTTTGACTGGGGGGCGGTGGTGGTTGGTGCCCCAAAAATGTAGTTAGGTTCTTAGTATGTTACATAATAAAAATAAATTCGCTGTTAAATTGGACACATTCAAGAACACAATATTTTTTTATACAACTTTTACAAAGTACAATTGTGTGCCCAATTGAACGAAATCTGAAAGAGCGAGAAAGAAGGGTTTAACTTTCACGTGAGATAGACTAACACATTCATCTGGTGGTGGTGGTGGTTGTGGTGGTGGGGTGGGAGGTTGTCTTATTGGACTCGTCTGATACAAAATGGTAATTGCAATCAGATATTCTCTAAAGGAAAAAAAAATTCTGGAAATGGTGCAATCAAGGAGTGAAAGCAAAAGTTTTTGAAATTGAAATTATCGGTGTAAATACGCCATACATACGCCATGAAGGAGATTTTGCCCGGGGAGCGGCACTGCGGCCTACTCTTATTTCAAATTCCGGGTGTCAATGTGTCCACAGGGCATCAGTTTGTCATCCTATTCAAAATCACAATGGACGTTCTAGGGCAACACCGAGAGCAAACCCGACGCTTCCTGGTTAGCGAAACTGCTTCCTACACGCCACCGTGGTTTCTTCCTTGCTGAACCATCACGTCTTCTTAATCGTTGAGCCATCGCGGCTTCTTACTCGCTGATCCACCAAGGCTTCTTCCTCGCTGAACCACCGCGGTTTGTTACTCGCTGAGCCACCGCGGCTTCTTATTGAACGGTACTTTCGACTACAGAATCCAATTAACTGTCTTTAGATCAATCAATTTAAATACTTACGTTGATGCACCTTTTAATGCTGGATAATAATTCAACGACTCTTCTTCTGGTTTGTGTTGGAATTCAGCCAACTAGAAACAAATACACCAAAACATGCTTAAAGATTCATTATGTTAGAACTAAATCTGTCTATTACAGGTCTTTATTTTATCTTTAAATATTCTTTCATTTATTATTCAAACATTTATTAACATGACAAGCTTATAATTAACTGTCTAGATCATCGGATTAAAACATGATCGCCATTTAATGATTTAATTAAAATAGCGAATCGAGGCTAACAGGTACCGCTGTAACGATAATAAAGTAATTGAATGACATTGTTAATATATATTCATTTTGAATTATCTATTTTTGAACAATTATAGCAAAAATGGTCAGCTATTACATAATACATCCTTAAAAGAGAGAAAATTTGTTCCAAATTTGAGAGGACTGGGTGGTCGAGTGGACTAACGTATTTATTGAACATTTGTCAACATTGGACATTCACTGCAGACGATGTATATTAGAATATAGTCAACCTAAGTCAGTGCAATTTTTTAGTTTCGCTGTAATCACTTGATGGGTCTGTTTTGAATCGAGATGAATTTAAATCATCTAGCGTTTATTTTAATTAAATGATACAAAAAACACAATTTGAGTACATTTCAGTAGTTTAAAACATGGTTTTAGGCTTAATTTAGTTTCTTTAATCTAGTAGGAAATTAATCCACGGACTTTTAAAACTACGACTTTTGTGGACTTAATTTAGATTGAGTCAGATTCTATAAACTGTAGACAGTAAACATACGGACTTTTAAAACTACGATGGCTTGGGACCTAATTTAGATTCTACAAACTATTGGAAGTAAACATACGAACTTTTAAAACTACGATGGTATGGGAACTAATTTAGATTTAGATTTTATAAACTGTAGAATGACAAAATAAATAATATTAATAATAATTGATTTATATAGCGCCAACAATTCAACTCAGTGAGTTGCTTTCGGGCGCTTTACATACAACTAATATAAAATTACAACAATCACAACACATTAATCCATAAAAAACACATAAACAAAAGACGGAGAAAATACGGACTTTGTTTTTACCTTTTTAGATAAAATGTCAGCACAGAGTTTATTCTCGGCTGTACCAAGATTTATGATGCCATTTGGGTTGGATTGTTTATCGTATGGATCAGCATCTAGTATTCGAAAATATTTCACTGATGGATTAGTTTGGGCAATGATATTATTGGCTCTGATGGATATTACTGATGCTGAGCAGGTGGATGTTGTTGAAGCTGTATCTATGGTTGATGTCATCATTGTTGTTGGTTTGATATCCGAGGAACTTGGTTGACAAGCCAAATTTAGCCGTGTTAGTCGATGACCTACACCTGTTACCGTTGCTGGTGATGGATTTGCAGCCATTTGTTGTAATAACTGATGTTTCCTTTCTGTTGGTAATTTACGATCTTTGTGTGTAATCTGGTATTCAACTGGTTAATTCTGATAAAACCAGGAATATAAAAGTATTCATACATTAATTTATATTTGATCAACATTAAAGTTATAATTTCATATTTTTAATTTATATTTTTAAAATGTATTAAAATAAATCCCTAAAATAGTTGGTATCTATAAACAGTCCTACCTTGTTAAAGAATAATCCTATTAATCCTATAATTCACTATTGCCAGTTGAGAAATTGGCAAAAATATAATTTTTAACTTCAATTTCAAACGTTTGAAGATAGCCATTCCATGGTGGGGAATAGGAAAACAAGGGGGGTAATTGGGAGGTAATTGTGTTATTATTTCCGGTGTGAATATTTTTAAGTGTGAGGAAAAGATAACCTATGATCGTATAATAGTGAGTTGACAACCTATTGAGCAAAAGACATAGAAATAATTATGTTTTGACTTTCTTAGAAAATATGAAATTGTAACTTTTAAAGGTACACTATTCTAGACTAAAATACAAATAGAGACATTTAAACACGCAAATATACACTTTCAAACATATCCCTGCATTGTCCGAGAAAGATCGTCCAGATTTTCCGGTGATGCAGGACGGAGGGCCTGAAAAAGACTGTTACTTCAAAATTTTAAACATCAATCTTTAAAGCTTAATTCCTAAATTTCGACCAGTTGTCGAACATGATCGTGATACTCTATGTCCAGGTATGTCCAGATATAGCCAGGTGTATATCGTACTATTATATAACATGTCTATCTAGGTGTGATAGTACTAAATTTAAAGTTAATGTGATGATTTCTTATATAATAGCTAATATATATTATCATGTATTAACTCTATTGATGACCTATTGACCCCGAGCAATCCTCTTTCCTTGTTGTTATATACGACTACACACTATCGCCTCAGCCTATCGTCTCAATATGGTTCAATTTTATTCCAATAATTCGCTTGCACATAGTGGTCTTTAGCAGTGGGAGGAAACCGGAGGACCCGTAAAAAAAACAGGGGGTTACACAGGGACCCTACCCCCTGTCACGTACGAACGATAGACCTGATGGTGGCTTGTATAACTTTATAATTGTACACTTCGACTCGATATACGTCCATTATAACGTAAACAAAATGCTAGATGATATGGCTGCGGAACGAATGGTCTAACGAGGCGTACGGGCTCGATGAATGTCAAGGGCGGGGGGCAGAACCTGAAATGCCAGAAAATTTCCGCAGAGCTTATATAACCCCCCCCCCCCCCCCGTCCCCAAGAAAATTTAGAAAATTTGATGGCCGCTATTCCAGCCCATGGATACAGCAAATTCAAAATAATCGATGTC
Source organism: Patella vulgata (assembly GCF_932274485.2). Taxonomy (NCBI): domain Eukaryota; kingdom Metazoa; phylum Mollusca; class Gastropoda; family Patellidae; genus Patella; species Patella vulgata. Next base: position 1,820,002 of record NC_065880.2, read on the forward strand.
CGAAAAATGTCGAAAAAAGTAGAGTGGCATCCGACTGAATGCTTTAATCCATAGTCAATTCAGTACAAATTCGTGGTATTTAATTAAAAGAAAAGTAAAATCAGTGTTTTATTAGATTTCGGGCACTTTATTTTGCCAACTAGATGAAATAACAAGATGCAGATGCAGATGCAGAACCGAAATTTTCTCAGAGTCCTTCATCCCTTCCAGTATACGAGAATGGAACAAACTTAACGTTGAAATTAGAAACTCTCGATCCCTTGCTATCTTTGGAAATTCACTAAATAAATTAGACACCACCGTGCCATCATATTACTATACTGGGATACGAAAATTACAAATAATCCACTGTAAACTAAGATTATGCTGCTCGAACCTACAAGGCCATAAATTCCTCAGACACGTCGATGATAGCCCTGCTTGCCTCTGTGGTCACAAATTCGAAGATACCGAACACTATTTACTCGTATGCCACTTATATTCAGATGCAAGAAAACGGACAATCCATAACATTCAACATAATCATAAAACAATCAGTTGTCTGTTGTATGGGTCAACAAAACTTAGTCCAGAGATAAACACACTTATTTTCCAAGAAGTCCAACAATTTATTTCCTTATCAAAAAGATTTAAATCTCCATAAACAACTCTTAAGTCATTCCAAGCCCTGTATAATCATCTAAGTCTCTATATTATCCATGATGTATCATATATGCTCTATAATTATTTAATTATGTATGTATGTATGTATGTATGTAAATATTTATAATGTGTACATGTACCTAAATCAGAGAGAGGGGTTACACATAGGCAATGCCTGTTCCCCAATCCAAATTCAGATTTAATGAATAAAAATATTGTTTTAAAAAAAAAAAAAATAAATAACAATTTTTGTTTTTACTTTACCCGTCTGCCCGAAAAGTCATATTGCCAAATAGTTAGGGGGCAGCTGCCCTCCTGCCCCCTTGGTTCGTACCCCGATGGTGCTACCTATATGAAGATTGGAATACTGGTAGGCGGTTGGGATGGCCTATACCGCGCTTCGAACTTCAAATCCCCGACTCGAGCAGTCTCTCTCTCTCTCACACACACACACACCCACACACACACCCATACACACTGTCTAATCCCTAGAAACAATCACAAGGTTTATCAATTTTGTCACAGACAGTTTCATTTTTATAGATTTTTAAAAATAAGATCGCTCAAGGCGATTACCGTCTTTGAAGCAACTGGAACTATATTCTGGTAACTTCTCCATAAATTATTCAAATTAATAAAATAAATATACCTTATGCTATTTCTAGACGAGTCGATGTTAGACCTATCTCTCTGACTATCAGTTTATTATCTAGTTGATGTGGGACGGTTACGTCAAGTCTGTCTGCATTGGTTCGTGTATCAACAGTGCAGTTTATTGACACAGTCAGTGCATAGTTCAACAGATATGAAATGCGTCGTCACTTGCTGACTCAATATTTGAATAACTTATTTGATATAAGACTTAGCATATTTGATTTCACGTCATTTGATTAAAAATAGAGACGTGCCCCCCCCCCCCCCCTACCCCCACCCGTTATTCCATAGAACCTTTATGTAATATAAGTATACTATATATAGAGAGAGTGATCGTCATTCAATTTTTACCATTATTCTATCAATTATGTTCAGTGAAATACGCGAACCATTCCAACTGAACGGTAGTCGTTTGTGTAACTCTATTTTAGTGGTAACAGGCATCAGTTTAGTACATATAACATTTATTTACACCAGGGCCCTGTTTCACAAAAACTTAAACTAAAATCACTAAAATAGATTTTAACTAAAATCAAAATGAAATTTTAAATTTTATGCGTTTTAATAGATTGCATATTTCCGTTGCGGTCACGTAGAGTGTAAGCAGATACGCTTCGAACCTGAAAACTGTTGACAGGTTGAATTAACGGTTACAATACCTATGGGGAGAGTTTCATACGTTGTACCAATGTGTGCACATGGTCAGACAGTCATAGAGAGATGAATTAAATGAGTTTATTGCGTATTATTCGCTTCGAAATGTATTGGTAGGTTGACTTTGAACTTGCACCCTGCTTTCGTGACCTTGGCATTTGACTTACAGGCTTCGATGGAAATAATGATATTTTGGATAAAGAAACGATTGAGAATTTGTGACTCAAACGGCTAATCTAGTCTGTAAATTTTTGTCGAATTTTAAAAGTATGTAATAACTTTGTTGAAACTAATACACCAAATAGCAAATGTTCCGATGGCTACCTATCTTACTCAATTAAAATGATTTTTTTCCAAGATAAAATAGCTTTGGCGCATAAAATTTTTCCTATTTATGTTGTTTTATTAACGTTAGCCTTCATTAAGAAATAATAATAAATTTATGATATTAAAATTTAATTTCAAATAGGCCTATAACATTTTTCAGTACACATATTTGAGATTATAGATTTATCTTTTTACAAATCATCATAACCCCCAAAACGTATGAGTAAACGTTATGCTTATGGCATGTGTCTAGTAATACAGGCCTTGTAATACCAATTAAGAAATTGGCCATTTTCTTTATAGATAAGAGGGCCCTTCTTTCCATGACATTAGATATGAAATGATTTTTTTTTAGCGGTTTGAATCATATGGTATAACAGTAACAAAGTGCTGTGTTTACTGGGGTTTTGAATGTTTTTTGTTCTTGGGATTCTAATTAGGGACGCCATCTAAATGCTTAAATTGCCTTTCAATGGAATAAACGCGTGTATTCCACATGCTATGAAAAAAAAATGAGAATTGTTTTTTTTTTTGTGAATGATGGTATGTTAAAATTATGTGACCCAGGCCATTGGCAATATTATTATTCCAAACATATCTATATGTAACAATATATCTCACAACGTAGCCCTAATCAATATGTGTTAATGTCGTGATTTTAAGTTAGGAGAGGGTGATTTTAGTTAAAATTGTCCCTAAAATAGTTTTGTGTAACGCCACTATATCTCGAAATAGCCTAGTTTGTGTCGAGTGGAACAGTGGACCTCTTATCTCCCATAATGTATCTTTAACAGTTATATAATTACCCTGGGTAGAAAGGTTTGTACACGGTGAACAGTCCATATGCTGATTACACTATTTTGCCTTATTACACTATTTTGCCTATACCGTTTTTTTTTTGTTTTTTTTTTAGGACTTCGAATTTTGTCTAATGGTTTGGATTGTTCGTACTTGGTTTTATTTTATGGACAATTAAGGTATTTAAACAAATGATTACGAGAGAACATAACACTATAGACTTCTATGATAAGACATATAATACCTGTTTAGAAATGGCAATGTCCTACGCTTACAAATAATGTAATATGATAGTATTAGTAAATATAAAAAAACAAAGTAGTCGCGACGTGTTAACCAAGGTCCTCATTTTAACTGATTCAGACTAGAACGGTAGAACGGGTTTTAACAATCGTTCAGTTTTGTTATTTAAATCGAGATCTTGGTTTCGGTCTTCATGGGATGGATTATTTAGGAGCTAGGTATATGTAAAGGACCGTAGTCGTTAGTAATGGCGATCAAATGTTCACATCGGGACTCACATACGTTATTTACCCCATCATATCTTTCAGTGAATGAATTGCGCCACGGGATCTATAGATTTTGCAGAGAAAACACGGAGAAAGTACACGGAGGAGACCCACGCAGTTAGTGTGGCGAACCATTTCCTTATCGCATACAAGTATAGGATCCGAACGGGTTCACTTGAATCGATGACAGGCCAGATTTAAAGTAGCTAAGTCTCTAACTCAATATCATCCAAAGTCTTCATTCGACATTGAAAACACGAATTATTTGTCAATTTAAATCAACATTGATGTTGTGATCTTACCGAGAAAAGATGGGCTTCTGATATCCAATATTTAAGACAAAATAAACATTTTACCATTAGTAGCATGATGCGTTTCAGCGCTATTTGTAACACGAAAACAGGAATTATTTGTCAATTTAAATCAACATTGATGTTATGATCTTACCGAGAAAAGATGGGCTTCTGATATCCAATATTTAAGACAAAATAAACATTTTACCATGTACGATGATGCGTTTCAGCGCTATTTGTAACACGGGACTCGGAGAACGAGGCTAGACATATTTCACAAGTCATGTCAAACGTTGACGCCAAATTCTTATCTGGACAGCATGTGTAATAAACATTATCGATGTAGACTGGAATAACCAGATGCCAGAGGTTGCCATTCGAGTGAGACTTCTGGCGTATTTCGCAGAAGATAACTGATTTGAAATTAGAGTAAAAACGGAAACGATTAAATGTAAATCAGTTTATATACATTCATATTACATTATTATATGCGTTGCGACCCATTTGTGTCAAATTCCAGGTCCCAAATATTAGCGATTTAGATCCTTTAAAGCGCACATGTTAGACCGTTCGATCACACAACCTAACTAAATACACACTAAGCATATACTAAGAGATATACCACTGTAACCAGGGTACCATTTAATCTTGTGTACACTGAAAAAACCCTTGTGTTGGATCTCAACACAAGAACTTGTGTTAAAAATATTTAACACATGTTTGTGTTGTATTGCATTGCAATGACACAAGTTTGTGTTCTTTTCAATGTCTTAACACAAACTTGTGTACATTTATAAAATCTTATGTGTTTTTTTTTTCTCCATATAATTAATTACGTCGACATTAAAGATAACATTTATTATGTTCCTTTATCACATTATGTTTTTTATTTATTGAGAAAATCTGAATGGGATTGGGGAACTGGATTAGTGATCTGGCCTAGCCTATATGTAAAACCACTCTTCCTGAATTTGAATGTCGAGTAATTCACTTGATTTATTTTTTAATATTTCTAATTATCTAAAAGGATATTATATTAATTATTACAAACATTAAGTAGAAATCGCAATGTATGTATCGTGCGATGCATTTAATATCTCTTTTAAAACAACGTATTTTATAACAGTATACTGATATAAGAGATAAAAGTTTTAGTCAAGTATTATCTAAATATAAACTATTTATTTAATTAGATATAATAAAAGATTATTCTGATTCTACTCTTTGTTTATTTTCACATCTTGTCTCAGACAATATACAGAGACAGGTTATTACAATGTCTGCATTTGGAAGTGTCTGATTGATATCGCCCCAATAAACTTGACACATCAAAGACAATAACAATTGTGTTATATCTACGTTTTAAAAAAATGTTTGAATGGGCATGGAAATAGTCGAGTTAATCTTTTTATTTAATTTAATTGGTTCATTAATCGAAATTGGAAATTTATTCTTACCTGTAAATGACCAATTAAAATGAATTACTCTTAAAACAAAGAAAGAAATATTTATTGAAGTAATTTTGCGGCATTAAACCCTGTGGTACAGCAAATGTTAACTGTATTATTAAGCATTAGTATCGAAAAAAAGTGATATTGTTGTGAAAAAAGTTTGTTCAGAAAATAAGAACATCAGGTTTGTGATTTTGGTATTTTTTAATACAATGTATTTATAACGCAAATTTTTCGTTTCGGTTAAAACCAAATATACGTCCATTTTAATTGGCCGAAGGATGTGTGACTAATAGAAATATGGCGGGCGGACAAACTGACCAAACAGTATATTTCGAGGTATTTGAGGTAAGCTAATTTAATATTATATCATAACTGCATGTGCATAATTGTGTTCTGTTTGATTAAATATTCAAAAAATCATTCTTAGGATACAACCTCGACACCAGTCCGCCCTGAATTGCAGTGTTTGTTTTGTGTTCTGGGCGCCATTTTGAATATAATACAATCCAGCGATAGTGTAGTCTAATTCCTTTAAAAGGGAATCCGAATTTGTTAATTTTCTGCAATATCACTTCGGTGGAAGCGGACGTTAAATAAAGCTATTTCACGTACAAAGACCTACAATAAAATCCAGGTGGATTGGGAAAAATATTCATGTATTTTCTTGATGAAGAGTAGCTATTTCAATTTGTAAATGCCCAGTCATCTTAGACAAATAATAATTCCAACTTCAAATCAGTTGTATTTATTCAAATCATACCATGAAGAATTGTATTTTTCCACTTGCATAATAATAAAAACTTGACTTTTATTATTTTATTTCTTCAGGCCAAGAGCATGGAAAATTGGTAATTGCCTTGTATCACTGCTAACTATAAATCACAGGGAGCCTTGGGCAGAAATGATAATATGGTTCTCAGATATGTTACTGTGTACAGACTGAACAGAAAATATTTATACACTTGCTATTACAGTACTGGCCAAATTAATAGCAATTTTTTCTAAAAACGTTGCAGAAGTAACTCACTAAAATTGAAGTATGAATAAAATCATACACCGTGAATATATTGAACTGAATATTCTTACACATAACCATAGGCGTACGGGGAAATTTTTGACTGGGGGGCGGTGGTGGTTGGTGCCCCAAAAATGTAGTTAGGTTCTTAGTATGTTACATAATAATAATAAATTCGCTGTTAAATTGGACACATTCAAGAACACAATATTTTTTTATACAACTTTTACAAAGTACAATTGTGTGCCCAAATTTTCCCAGCATTTGGTTCCCAAAATGGGGGGGGGGGGCGCCGCCCCCAGCCCCCCCCCCCCCAGCTCGTACGCCTATGCACATAACCATATTGACATCTACTTCACATTGCATGGTTGGTCGACGCAACGCCGTGTATAGATAAAGTTGCGACAACTGTGAAGCCAGGAATTTCATATGACGTCATGCAAACTTATTATCTATTTATATGACCTATTATATTGTTGGATGTCATAGATTTCAGCGAATAAGTGTATATAGGACATAAAACATACATTTTTTAAACGAAAAGTATAGCTGAACATACTATTATTAGTAGTATACAACAAGAAGCGCACATTATTGTTATATACCCTTATTCTATAAGAAAAATCAAAATAAAAGATACACTAGATAAAAGTACTATTAAACCAGGGGCGGATCTAGGAATTTTGAAAAGGGGGGGGGGGGCTGCAAAATGAGGGCATTGACCGCGGATACGGGGCTTGCCGCTGAGGGGGGGGGGGGGTCCCCAAGAAAATTATCCGTCATTTCCTTGCATCTGTAGCCATTCCAAGAGCTATTTCCCAGACTGGTGTGTTTGAGTCGATGGTTCGAGTCATTTGGGATCCCTACAACGGGTTGGGAACTGACATATTTGAGTCTGAGAAAAGGCACTTTCAGCCGTAAAAAAGGGCACTGTTGAAAATTGGGGGGGGGGGCGCCCCTCGCGCCCCCCATTGAATCCGCCTCTGATTAAACATATTTAACTTGCATTCGCTTTTAAAGGAGCTAAATCGCTAATATTTGGGAACTAGAAATTGTCACAAATGGGTCGCACTAACCTTGATGTTCACAAATACGTAAGACGATATGAACATCAACTAAAAAGATATGTAATGTGATTCAGCTGCAAGGTGATATATGCATATATTATTATTATTATTATTGTTCGATTTATATAGCGCTTCATTACACGTGAAGTGTTTCTAAGCGCATATCACAAACATATACTTCAAACACACAAAAACAATCAAAATCAGGAGAACATAATTAAACACAGCTGCCTGTTCGGCGCTATAATTCAAAGGTTTATATCCAACAAATCAACCGGCTAATCTCTATATTGAACTCAGTCGAGGTATTACCTGATGAACACCTACACCAAGTAGAGTTCAAAAATAAAAACGAAGTTTAAAAGAATCAACTTCATTAACAAAAATTAAACAATCAAAAACTAAACTGATAAATCAAATTCAAACGAAACAAATAAAACAAAGAAAATGAAAAGAGCAGTTCATTACCATTCTACATTAACAAAATAAAGGAAATCAACTTGTGAAAATTTGTTAAAAAAAAAAAAAAACATCAGTTGTCTTATTTTACACATAACTTGTTATCAGTATTAGAAGAGATTACACACAGACAACTGAGGGAGCCACATTTATTTGTACGGAAAATCATGTTTAAGCTTGTAGACCCTCTAAGGAACACAATTTCTATCCGATATCCATTTTAATCTCGGCCATCCGATAATCTAGAGAGTTGCTTATAGGCTTGTCATGTGAATATATGTTTAAATAGTTTATCTCACATTTTGAAGACAAAAAGACCTGCCATAACATCTTTAACGACAAGATACCATCAGGCATTTAAATTTTTGTTGTGCTCAGTTCAATTACGAAACAACTGTTTAATTCAATTAGTACATATTTTTAACAGGTCAGACGTTTAAATGACTAATGACATACATCAAAACAAAAGACTAAACACGACACTAACCCTCGTGATTTTCCTGTATCGGGGAAAGTTGGGATTCGACAACTGACAGCTCCCTCGAAGCAATCCTTTAAACTTTCTTCTGTGGTATCGTAGGACAAGTTTCTGGCTGTTAGGGTTTTACCTTTAGGTCCACCTCCCTGGCTTCTACGATCTCCACCTGAGGTATTCATATATGCAGCATAGATAATTAAAACTTCTATTCAAGTTAAACCAACTGTATCTATTTATGTCTTACGTCGAGCTGAATACATTTTATGATTTATTGTCATGAAAACATCTATTTGTGGTTAACAGTGTGTAACTAAAAACTAAAATTGGATCTTATTATTGCCAATGATATAATGTACCTTGAATTTTTTATCACGAAGTCTATCGCATCCAGATATTTAAAGCGCGTTTACAATATATTCATTTTTTTGTATCGTAAAATTCATCTTCATTTGACGAACTACACCCAAACTACAGTCAGTGTAAACACGGTTTGGAGACTGTATCTGAACTACAGGGTACATCGAACTACAGTGTACATCATGCTTAAGAGACACTATCTAATATCCAACAGGAAAAATGACGATTAATTTAATATCCGCCAATTGGTGTTGCTGCTATTTTGTATTTTCAAAATTTAACTTCAAATTCAGAGACATCGAAAACCATATAAAGGACATTGCAAAAGTCATATCTTACGTATCTTAAGAGATGCCCTTTTAGTCTACCAAATTTATGGTTTTTTTTGTTAAATTGCCTTATACATGTATTACCAAATTCGGTAGCCCTTTTAAAAGAAATGCCCGGCACCACATGGAAAATACATTTCTTTAATTGATGTTTGTCAAATTCGATTTCCGCACATTTCGCGTACATAACCACGATATAATGGTCGAATATTACGTACATCAGATAAACTATTTTTAAAGCCCAAAACTTTTCAACTAGTCTCTTTTAATTATCAAGCACCTGTTTTATGGGATAATCTACCATTTAGTTTAAGATCTTGTACATCTCTATATTCTTTTAAAAAAACAACTTAAATCACATTTATTTAATGAGGCTTTTAACTGACTCTGTATACAATTGTTAACATGTCCATAATCTTGTTGTTTATTTATGATTACATTGTCACTTTGTAAAGTGCCCCTGAACATGTTTTATGAAAGGGCGCGCTATAAATATGCTGTAATAATAATAATAATAATAATAATATTACCAAATTTGGCGGCCATTATGAAAGAAACGCCCGGCACCATATAACAAATACTTCTTTTTTTTAATTTGACGTTTGTCAAATTCGATTTTTCGGCACATTTCGCTTGCATAACCACTCTGTGTTTGAGGAATTTAAAAAGAAATCATTTATAATCCAACGAGTAAATAGTAAAACACACTGATTACGAGATATCGCTCTCAGAAAATTCCCCGATTTTGGGTATGATTTTGTTTGATATATTTATCACTGAACCAAACTGCATTGGTTTCTTTTGCATTTTTTTTTAGGGTAAAACGTTATATTATCCCTCAACGTCTAATACTGCAAGAAAAAAACAAATTTTGGTATGTAAACCTGTATGAAGCCATGACGTCATAGCTTTTATGGTGTCATAATTGGGACCCAAAATGGCGCCTGGAAATGAGTTGTCGTAACTTTCCCACAGTCTACTCACTCATGTGCTCATCGTTGTATACCAACTATCGTTGAAAAAATCAATTTACGTCGATTTTGGAACATTTTAAAAGCCGTAGTTCGATTCGGCGCCCAAGAAAAGATATAAATCTACACCAAAAACATGGCAATCAATCAAGTTGAAGCGTTTTGGCGTAAAACATCTGTTTAGGCGAGATGACGTGTTTTTGGTGTACATGAGTAAGCAATAATGCTACCTGACTAAAATACCCCCCCCCCTCTTGCATTCGCATGTAGTCATACATATGAGTCTCAAAATACTATAATATATTGTTAAATTATGCTCTTTTCAACTCTATACCCATGACTGGTGTACCAAGTTAAATCCACATCAAAACCCAATTGTCGATAAGTGAATTTATAATAATCACTTGAACATCCTTGGAGAATTATATCTATTTAGTGAATATTAATACCAAAGAAAGAAAACAACTCTAAATTCTGAATATAAAGTCATCAAATTCTTTTACAGATCTTATTGTGGAAACCCAAAAGTTATATGTCACCATTGCCTTTTTAATCACATTTTTGTTTTTAATGTCAAATACCAAACCATCTCTAATATTGTTTCATTATATAGAATGCAGTGTAATCCTAAACACTAAAGATTTGGCCTGAAAATTTGAAATAATATAGAGGGATCATCAATAATTAATAGTAACATTCGATAATTATAAAAATGTATTATTGTAGGATGAAATCAACCTTTATTTTTAAACATTTAGTGAACATTTCGAATGTTAATGCCTCTTTTATATAAAATGGTTTTATTAATTAATCAATTTTTGTTTTACAAATTTTTAATTTTCTCCATTTTGTTTGATTTTTATGCTATATTTATTTTATCTATCTATAATTATTTGCCTGTGCTTTATCTATTAGTTCCCATTTATATACTGTAGAAAATTTTGAATTCCTAATCTGTTAAAGGGACTATTTTTTCTTAAAAGTATTTCAATTTAGTGCATTATTAATGTCTTTAGTGCTTGGTTTGGTTGATATTAAATTTAGATATATTTAAAATGTATGTTTTGGGACCATTGGGTAGGGATATTGTGAACATATATATTATATTCTCAGTTCTTTTTAAGGTTAATTGTAAAAAAAAATTAAATAGCTGTTTTTGAGGGGTGGGGGGATATTGTTATTATTGAACACAATTTTATTAGTATTGAAATTAACTTTTTTGATTAATATTCCAAATGTCTCGGTGCTTTATTTTTCAATTTAAATAGCTACTTTTTATTTAATAATTGGGAATGGGGGGTGGGTATTTTTTCATTGTATAACACAATTTTATTAGTATTGGAATTAACTTTGTTTATTAACCTTCGAGATGTCTGTATTGGTATTAATTAGGCATTAATTTATTTTTTCATATCATTTATTGAATAAATAATAATTTAACAAACAAAATTATTATGTCATTTATCAATAATTACAGTTTAAACAGAACGAATGGAAGGGGTTGCATTCGAAAGGTTGTTATACTGGATATAAATTGGTAAAATACAACACAAGTTTTTGTTATACACAAGTTTGTACGAAACAACACGAGTTTCAGAAATTTCAACACAAGTTTCAGAAATTTCAACACAAGTTTCAGAAATTTCAACACAAACAAGTTTCAGAAATTTCAACACAAATAATGTGTAGATTTTCACACAAGTTTTGTGTTGTTTCAACATTTAACACAAGTTTTGTGTTGTTTCAACATTTAACACAAGTTTTGTGTTGTTTCAACATTTAACACAAGATTGTGTTGTTAAATAGAGACACCTAACTTGTGTTGAAAATAACACAAGTTTGTGTTGTTTCAACACAAGTTTTTTTTCAGTGTATTTAGCCTCCTACACACTAAGTTTATACTAAGAGATATACCACTGTAACCAGGGTACCACTGTAACCAGGGTACCATTTAATCTTGTGTATTTAGCCTCTTAATTTCTTTCACATTCATTTTATAAAATCTCTGTTTGAAAATTCATAAAAATCATCTAGGGAAATTAGATGTTTGTAATTGAACACAAATTTTAACAGCCAGTTTTAAACTATAGTAAACTAAAAAATTAGATGATTTGAGGTGAAAATTTTTGAACAGGGATTTGATATTTAATAAATGGGAAAGAAATTAGAGCTAAATATACAACATTATGATACTCGGGTTACAGTGTATATATATAATGTGAAGCTAGGCATTTACTGTTTAAACGAAATGAAGTTAGCTTGAATCATGGTAACAAGGTCGATTGTGGTGTACAAGACAAAATCAATTTCTGGGTACATGTCCGACATTCCTTGTAATTATCATATAGAGAACAATTACTGGATACTCTAAGCCAACTCTTATTAAGAGTAGGTTTCGTTGGTCCTGGGGTGGGGCGGGGGGTGAGATACATGACCTGGAAGTAGGACCTAGAATGAAGAGATGCACGATCTGGAACTGGAAGTGAGGCGGATAAGGGTGAATTAAATGATCTGGAATCATGGACTACTATAGTCTTTCAGATGGGACAACAAATCTTGGAGTGCACGTACAAGAACCCTTGATAGGTGTAATTCGTCAGAATTTATACTTACTGCTATCAATTTTTGACTTTCGACTATCTGCTTCTGACTTTCTACTCCAATAGCATGGTAGCTGATGTGGCCATATTGTTGTTTATTACTGATTTAACGTCTAATACAATAAATGTGTATTATGAACAGGTTGAAAAATTGATAAAAACACAAAATAAACAATAAACTGTTGCTTTTTGTTTATTACAGATTTAACATCCAATAAATAAATATGATATTATGGACCGGTTCATTTAATTAAATTATTTACACTGAAAGGGTTGAAAAATTGGTAAAAACACAAAAAAACCAAACGTCCTTGTAAATCAAAAGGTCACCTAAAACACACTTTTAAAATCGATGTCGTGACAAGAGAGGGCAGGTCATCTTCTCACTTTGTTATAATAGAAAATAATGTTCGCCCCTTTTCTATAACCAGACACCATTTTAAGGCAGTAGTAGGGCAAGCATACGACAAAGTACACTTGGATAATTCACTGGTCCGTATCGCGTGTGACGTCATCACTGTGTGTGTATGTGTATTTCTCATACGTGATACGGACACACGGATACGGCAGCACGTATCGAACAGCTTTCATAAGGAAAAGGTCCGTACAACATCGTTGTCTTTTTACCGTCTATTTTGCTACTTTTAGACCCTGAAATGTTGTGCCATATTTTTTGTATAAATCTATGTGTATCCTAGAACACGAAGGTGTAGATTTGATGTGATCTTGACCATGATAAAGACGGGAATTTAACCATTATTTTTGATGAGTTTTTCTCGGAATTTCATACTTTTCCTGTCTGTCTGTCTGCATGCTGGTTGATCTACGCACTAAATTTAGGGAAATGGGACCCTTTAAATGTGTAAATGATATGATTCTGTGGTAAAGGGGTATAAACTTTCTGAAATGATACATTAGTGAAACCAAACATTGCTGTCGACTCGAAGTCAAAGATTTTTTAATATGATTCGACATTAATTGTTTTTAATAGCTCAGCTCACTCCCTCCAGTAATTTGTAGGCTAGGCAATTGACTAGTACTGATGTTGATCTTGGTAGATAACTGTCATCATGCTGTAATAGAACTAAGCTCAGCTCAGATACTGTTATCGTATATTGCAACGCATACAAATACATAATTAATTACCTGGTTTTAAAAGCAAATTATTTCATAATGGGACCGCTCACTATAGCGTAAAGATGGCAAGTTATTGGATTGAGGAATGCTGGAATGTCAGTGAAAAGATTGCACTAGAGTTGGGCCCCCATCCCTCGACCATTAGGTGATGATTGCGAAAACGTCAGCATACTAATGGTATAAAGGACCGACAACGGTCTGGTAGAGCCCGCATTACGTCTGGTAGAGCCCGCATTACGTCTGGTAGACCCCGCATTACTTCTGGTAGACCCCGCAGTACGTCTACAAGAGAAGATGCATGTTTTGATTTGGAGACTATATTGATAAGGGAATGGTTACCTCACCGCCGACTATCCTACTGCGGGGGACGGGGGTGGGGTGGCGAACGGATGACTCGTGCGCGTTGCATGTTCTGTCATTGAGTCAAGTTTTCATTCCCCGCATGTACGTGACAAAGTTAGGATCGACTGTATCATCTCGAGGGTTTTCTCCGGGTCCTCCGGTTTCCTCCCACTGCTAAAGACGCAAATTTATGTCATAAAATGTTAATCCCGAAATGACCTTGTTTGTGTCGAGTTGATGCTAAACTCTCTCACTCACTGTCTGGGTAAAACGTCCCTCATAACAGACTGCATGGCGTATTCTGATCGTCATTAGCCTAGTAAGTGCAGAAAAGTAAGACGATACATCCTATGTTAGTCCTGAAATGAAATAGTTTGTGTCGAGTGGACGTTAATACCACCCCCCTCTCTCTATCTCCTTTCCCTCTCTCTGTCTCTGTCTCTCTCTCTCCCAGACTGAAGGACAGTTGTTTACACCTGCTTATTATTTTGTAAATCAGCCCTCATTAATTACTTGCACATTGTCTTGTACAATAGGTTTATTTTTCATTACAAAATGGCATCCAAAATCATACAATACACCACTCGTGTACTAGTTTTTAAAATGTGTCTTAAAGATTGTATATTAGGATCCTATATTTTCCCGGCAAGATAATAACATCGATGTTAAATGAAATGTGCCAATATTGAATTCTAATTAGTATTTTTAATTTCGAATATTATGGATAATATTGCGTCAGAGGTTTAGCTCCTTTAATTGTAGAAAAATGTACTTTTACTAATCAGTAAATCTTTTTTAATAACGCAACACGACTTAAAACAAAAATCAAACAGAATCATATGAAAAGCAGAATGAGGGAATATCTATTATTCATTGTAATAAGATAACGCATGAAAGATCAAGCTAACCATTTATATAGCGCTATTCCACATGACCTAAGCATTATCAAGTTATTTTGTGGAGCCTAAAGGGATACATTTACGTATTCTACCAATATTTCTTACATTACAATAACACAATTTACATATATAATTTATTTGAGCTTCCATGTTCATATTCATATCAAATATTACACCAATGTTTCGTGCATTAATGTTACCAATTAAGAAGGAAGATTTACAATACATTTCTGACAATTGTTTATTTGAGCCAATTAATAAATATTCAGTTTCATCATCATTTAATTTTAAAAAGTTTTTTGGCATCCACAATTTAATTCAAAATATACATTCTTCAATAACAACTTTTAAACTGACATACGAATCTGGATGTTTAGGTGAAAAAGAAATATATAATTAGGTGTCATATGCGTATAGATGAAATTGTATAACGTGAATACAATAGGACCAAGGACAGAACCAAGGACAGATTGTTGGCTGGGGGTGGGGGCGATTCTTTGCCCTTCATCACCCTACAAGAGTAAAGTATTTCTCGGGTATCAAGTCTTTCATGACGACATAATCTTGTAGAAATTTTGGTAACCCAACTTGAGATATTTTATTGCTGATTCCTGGTCCGATAGAGTTTCTGATTTCTCTTCTACATCTTGACTTCAAACTTCGTGATTTACAGAAGTCACGGAAATCAACGAGTTCTTTATTCCGCGTACTTTTTGATCCGCTCAGCACCACATCATATGTTGAACGAGAAAAAATAACGTTCTTTGGTGCGCCACTTTCAAAAAGAATTTTGAAAAGCATCAACGTATCTGGAAACCGGAATTTATATTTGACCAATCGAAGATTCAAACTTTTAAGAGAACAGTTCTCTGTAACGAGATACCATATGAGGTCTTCTTTGTTCTTTTTCAGTAACCATTGTAATAACGTGTTTCCATTTTCTCCCGGAGTATCAAGAGACGCGTGACATTTATTGATTAAAAGTAATTTTAGACATTTGATCCATTTCCGACACCTACAAGCAACAATTATACCATGTATAGCTGATCGTCCACCTGTATCAGTTTTATTAACATCAGCTCCAGCATCTAGTAAACTTTCTAAAATAGGTCTATTACAGTTTCTTGCTGCTGCCATTACAGCCGTCGTTCCATTATCATCACTCAAATTAACATCAGCTCCAGATTTCAGTAAATCATTTACAATATTCCTGTTATTAAACCCGACTGCAATCATTAATGCCGTATTTCCATCATTATCAGCATGGTTTACAGATGCACCAGATTTCAGCAAATTTTCACAATGCATCCCTTTTTGGTTTTCAAATTCTAATATCAATGCTGTTTTGCCATTGTTATCACTCAGGTTAACATCGGTGCCAGCCTTCAATAAAACCTTTACCATATTCGTGTTATTCATTTTGACGGCAATCAGCAAGGCTGTGTTTCCACTGTTATCAACTTGGTTTACAGATGCACCAGATTTCATCCATGCTTCACAATGACCATATCTTTGTTTCTCCACTGCCACCATCAACGCTGTTTTGCCATTGACATCACAAATATTACAGTCTGCACCATTCTGTAACTGAAGTGATAAAATAGTTTCATCCTGGTTGTCTACAGCAAACATCAACGCCGTCTTACCACGATGATCTTGCAGGTTGATATTACAGCCAGCTCTGAGTAGTGTTTCTACCATAGGTTTAGGTCCTCTTTCTGCTGCCGCCATTAAAGATGTTTTTCCTTCGTCATATGTAGCATCATCTGCTTCACTTCTCAAATCTGAATATTTGAGTAAAACATCTAAATCCAGTGAAACTTTCAAGAGTATTGCAAGGAATATCGCATTTCTACCCAATACATCTTTTGGTTTCAGATCGGCACCAGCTTTTAGTAAAACATTTGCTATAATATTATCCTTGTTGGTAACTGCCATCATCAGATGTGTCTCCATTAGCTACTGCTATGGACAAGGCCGTTTGTCCATTGACGTCACTAATATTCACGTTTATTCCATTCTGTATTAGTAACGTATTTATTATTTTCTCCCTGTCTTGATTATAAGCAGAATATCTTGACACTTGTATAGCTTTGTGCAACGCTGTCTCTCCTTTTAGATTTTGGTGATTTATATCACAATCTGTTGATGTCAGCAATGTCACTAGTTCTAATTTACCTTTTTCAGAGGAAAGAGCGAGGGGATTATCGCCATTTTGGTCCACCATATTGACATCGATGCCGTGTTCAATAAGAATTGGAGCCGTGTCATAATATCCTCGATTCATTGCTCTATACAACAGATTATCACATTTATGAATATCAGCCCCAGCCTCTATCATCATCTTAACAATATCTGCTGAAGTAGATTGGTCGTTCGGATAGTGGTAAGAACGAAATAAATAGTCCAATACAAAACATCCTTTGTTATCTTTAACGTTGACAGATGCACCGCGGTCAATAAGTTGTTTAACTAAAACAAGATTATCCATCTCCACGCATTCCATTAAAGGTGTAACGCCGTATTTATCAGTGGTGTTAACATCACACCCAGCTTTAATCAGTAAATCAGTGATAGTCGTCATCCGTCTTCTTATAGACCGAAGTAAAGGTGTAGCACCGTCTTTGTCAGTGCTGTTAACATCACACCCAGCTTTAATCAGTATTTCAGCGATAGTCGTCTGTTCTCCTCTTACTGACTCCAGTAAAGGTGTTACACCATTTTTATCAGCGATGTTAACATCACATCCAGCAGCATTAATCAGTATTTCAGCGATAGTCGTCTTCCGTCTTCTTATAGACTCCAGTAAGACGGGTGTAATATTGACATCACAATGTGATTTAATTAACGACTTCACCATCTGTTCATTGCTGTATATAGTTGCTAAATACAGTGGAGTTTCATTCCATGAGTTCAGCTGGTTTATGTCCATACCATGGGTTATTAATAGCTGGACACATTCATCATATGAATCTACCCATATCCTACTCCCTGCAAGACAATGAAGAAGGGAACCTTGATGGGTTCTAATATCAAGGTTTGCTCCTCTTTGTGCCAAATATATTACCGTTGTCACCATACCACATTCAGCAGCCAGTTGGATGGGCGTTTTCCCATCCATATCTTGTAGATTAACATCCGCTCCTGCCTGCACCAATAATTTTACACAATCATTAATTCCCCCCGTATTAATTCCCTCACTAAAAATCCTTTCCATCAAATTGTTCCTATCACCTATACAACAGTGTAGGACAGAATATTTATTTATAACCGACTGTGGGTTAATAGTATTTATCAGTTCACTCTTCAACAAAATCTCCAAAATTTCGATGTTTAGTTTATGGCAACATAACATTAATAACGTTTCCTTTTCGTTGGGGTTTATATCTATATTTTTGAGTTCAAGAAGATGTTTTAATATCTCGGCGTTATTGTTTAGAACGCACTCGTTGAGGGCAAAACGCAAAGGTATTCCTTTAGAGTGGAGAAATTTAACACCCTCTATGAAATTAGATTTTATTGCAGCCTTCATCAATTGTATATTGGTCTTAACATCTACAAAATTGTTTGCAATACTCTCTGGGGGAAGCAATAATTCCACCATAGGTAGACATCTGTTCTTAAGAGCAGCTTTACATTGTTCTACCCAAATCCAGTGTTGTTCACAACTGTCATATAACGCCACACAGTCATGTATAAGTCTTTCTACAGCAGCTGCATCATTTGTATTGACAGCCTTTGTTAACCTGAAATAACAAAATAAAATTAGTTTTAAAGCTGACACGGACAATACATAGAAAAATGATCGATGCGTCTTTTCTTTTTGAATTCGTGAACATATAGGTTACCAGTAATCGACCTGTACGTCCACCAACAACTGTGTCGTCCTATGTGATATTGAATTGAATTCTTTAAGAAGGCTACATGTCTCGTGACCATCAACTTCACACTGCCAAACTCTAGAACGTCCAAAAGCGGACGGGGTGACGACATTATGAACCACATTTCAATGTACGGGTTAAGCCAAGGCCGCCTCGCTCTACTCTACCTGTACGTGTGTACATTATATAGTCCACATGTACAATGATCACAGGTATACATATAGATATGTATAAAATGAACATGTACAATAATGATATACGTATAATATAATACACTCGACATAAATAGGTACATTAATCCTTATATCAGTGGGAGAAGGGCCTCTAAATACAATAACCACAATCCATGACCTATTCAACTCTAAACTGCGAATTTGTCCCAGAATACCTAACAGATCTCTTAATCCCATATACTCCACCAAGAACCCTGTGACCATCCACAAGTAACCTGCTTGTTAAAGCAATAAATAAGACAACCACAGGAACAAGAGCCTTTGACTCCACTGCTCTAAATAATGGAACATTTTAAGTAAATCCCTGAAAAAATGCAGCATTATTAACTACGTTTCGAAAACACAATAAAGCCTTTCGTTTCCCGGGAATCTGCAAGTGTTGATTTATATATGTGTGCTACAATCCCTTATCTCTGTGTATAAAATGTATTATTTTATTATTATTATTTTTAGATTTTACAAATTGTGTTTGTAAAACGCCACTGAGCAACACTTGTGTTGGAAATTCGGCGCTATATAATTATAAGGTTATACATCCGATCATAACCGGAACAACCGGGCTGAATATAGGCTCTTTTTAGATCAGGGCCATAGCAACCTACGACGACATCCAAACAACCGACTGCGGAATTATTAACTGAGCAGGAGGCGTACACCCAATGGATTTCATCAAGGGGAATTCCAATAGGGGGAAAATGAACAAAAGAAATACCAACCGTGGGTCAGATATCAATCGAAAAGGAGAAAATAAATCCTAAAATTATTAATATTTCTTACCATAGATTTACGGAAATTGAAATTCTGCTATTAAAAACTTGATTAAAATTCACACCTACACCTAAAACCAATATGTTTAAAGTCAAATGTGATATTAAAACTTTCTGTCTAAAACTACGATTACGGGATGAATTCGGGGATTTAGATTATTTTAATGCGAAACAAAAGTTGTTATGGCCACGTATCGGAAAGGATAAAACTTTAGAAAACCTTAGGTGAAAGTGGACGTAAAACCGTACGAACGAAAGAACGACAGTTAGGCAGACGAGCGGAGACGGAGAGACCGACGTATGGACTCACTCGAGTTCAACCGCTGCCTTGGCAGAGGGGCAGAATGGTGGATTTAATATAGTTATATGTGTTCCTGTATTTTAGTTTAATTTCCCGTATTGTTGTTGTATGTATATAACTGTATATGTTTTATATACCCGATGTAAATAAATAATATATTTACTAAACTGGTCTACTGTTATCACTAAGATAGTGTGACAGTGATCCGTTATGGATACCGTGACTGTGAACCTGGAACCTACTAATCGCCACGACAGTGTGAAGTCATTTACCCATGATCACGGGCCAATGATTGCAAATATACAGTATGGAAATTCTCGATTCAATGGTGGAAATGGAGAAAATCACCAAATACGGGGAAATCACAAAAAAAGACTTACGCACCGATGGCGGTGGAACAGCGGGGAACAGAAAATGTGTGTGATTGTTGTTTTACGGTGAGTCATTTTGTTTTTAAAAGAATGTAAATTATAATTGTTTGTTTTTGAACACATATTTTGGCTTTTAAAATGAATAGTAACAAATTATTAAGAGGTTTATATTTAAAAGTAAAATATTTTGTGATTGTTTGACTGGAATTGAGTTAAGATCCTAATTAGGAAGTTCTTGAGTAGACGGTTAAATAGATATTTCATCGCCCTTCGCTGTATATGCGATGAAGGTATTAACATTCATATAGTATTAGCGGTTTTACCTCCTATGTTTTTTTATTTTATTTTTTTGTCTGTGTTTTCTATATACCCCGATGTAACGGGAAAGTTTTTAAAGAGTTTTGCCTCGTAAATTCGGTATACCTTCAAGGAAGTAGTGTCGCGCTTAAATTAGAAGCGAATGTGGTGTTTTGTTTTGTGTATTGTTCCAAACTTAGCGAGATAAACCGTTGTTAGTTGTGATAAGTTCTTGAAAAATATCTTATTTAAGATTGGTAAAATGTGTTCAAATCATTCATTGTCATTTATCTCAAGTAAAAAACAATATGACAAAATCCTATGTTAATTTATTTTCTATATATGTATCATTTGTATTTTGATTATATGAATTCCCTTTTAGAAAAGTTTACAAAACAAATGTTTATATCGTGTGTGCTGTTATGCTATCGTGTGTGGTGTTACTTTATTTTGTATATTATATTATCTTATGTGAAGCCAGTGTCCCACCTGTGAGAGTGGTGTTAGTTTGTTATTTATTTTACTAAATAACTTGTGGGTAGGATAGGAATGTGACAAAGTACTCTATAACTTTCATCAAATTGAACGATCATTTAGGTGCTTAGAACTTTATGACCTCTGCTGGTTTTTGATAATATATGATATTGACGTTTCAACTCTGTATAAACTTCTGTTAAGACACTAACTGGCTATGATCTAAGTAAACATGTAATTGATTCAATATATCATTTACGGGCTGTACATAATCTGTGTGCAACACTCGGCAGGACTTCAAAGGGAATGTACTAGTGGTCAGTGCATCATACCATGACCTGTTAATGATTTCAAAGGAATTAGGCAGTACAATTACAGATACCATAATCTGATAAATAAACAATACCATATAATATTATGATGATCACTCTTAACCATTTCCCTAACTGTCGTACGCTATATAAGCAGGAGTTTGCTGACAGTTAGGCAGTACTCGTACTGACAACACCTAAGTGTACCAGAGCTCCAAAGCGATTGCTGAGTTTATCATAGATAAAGTAGCCTAGCCAAAGACTTCAGACTCCAAAAGACTCCTCAAAACCAGAAGGACTACTAGATACTGCAAAGATCTTACAGTCCATAAGTAAATTTAAGGTTGTCTCTGTTTTATTTTATACCTTCACAAGGTATAAGTTTTCTTTTTTATCCTTTTTTTATCTACCTTATTTCATTTCATTTCATTTCATTTCATTTTATTATTTTTATTTTATTTTATTTATTTATTTATTTTTTTGTTCTCTTCGCCTTTTTGCTTCTTACCTCATTGCTTTATTGTTAGGATATTATTTTTCTTTATATCAGATATGAGCTTATTTTCTTAATTCAACCTTTTATTTTATGTTCTACATTTTTAATCTACTTTATTTATTTACTATTTTTCTCTCTCTCTCTCTCTCTTTCTCTATATACCAATTTATTAACTTTATTTTCCTAACTTTATTTATTTCTATTGTACCTTCCTTATTTCTTAAACCATCGCTAACAAGCTAAATTATTTTTATAGCTATCAAGTCTGATAACTGTTAAGTAAACTCATACAAACAATAGGAACCCATAGTTAATTAGTATTAATAACACTGATTGACTAGCGGCTCTTTGTGGAAAGGGTTAACGATAGTTATATAAACTGATTGAACTCGCCACAAATCTCCCAAAACAACGCTAACGAGCTAAATTGTTTGATATCTATCAAGCCTGATAACTGTTAAGTAAACTCATACATGCAATAGGAACCAATAGTGAATTAGTAATAATACCACTGATTGACTAGCGGCTCTCTGTGGAAAGGGCGAACGACCGTTATATAAGCTTACGTCTTTAATTAACGACAGCATACAACCTTAATCAACACTGTTCAGCCCCTACATTTGTTTTCGATTTTATTTTTCGGCAGCATAAGAACGATGGCGACAGAGGATAGTTCACCCATATCCATGGTTGACGCTTTTAACAGCAGCCCTGCACCAAAGTTCTTTCCTGCGACAAAAAGGAGAGAAGAACAGACCCACGTCGTACTAGTGAGGCCACTGGAAGGAAAGTCCTTCCAAGGAGCCAAACTTACGTACGTGGGGAAGGAACTGAAGAGTAAGTGGGGAATTATCAACATACCCGACATAAGGATCACAGTGCCGGGACATCTTAGACTTGCCTTTAAAAGTAGGTCTGGCATGGACTTAGCGCATGGACCTACTTCTCGGTATGACCATGAAGGTGTCCGTACCGACCACCTTTTCAATAGACAAGGTTGTTGTTCATGGAATACCGGCCGAATATACCGGGGAGGAAATTCTGGAGGATCTAATAGAGAGGGGGTACCAATCAACCGAGGTATATCGGTTTAAAGTGGCCGAGGGAAAGGACCAGGGAAGCGTCGCCCTATCCTTCAAGAAAGGTACAGCGCCCGAGGCCCTTAAAATTGTGTACCTCAACCGACGTACCCACCCCTATGTACAGAGGGTGAGGCAGTGCGCCAACTGTCAAAAACTGGGACACACAGTCAAGTACTGCAAAGGAAAGACTGTGTGCGCCCAATGTGGGGGGGGGGGGGGAATCATGCGGCGACCGAATGCAGGGCGGGCATTCCGAATAAATGTTCGAACTGCAAAGGCGGTCACGCAGCGAATTCCCCCGAATGCCCGAAGATACAGACACCAAGGCAGCTCTAAAGATCCGGGTAAAGGAAAAAGTAAGCTTCAATGAAGCCTCATTGATGCTGAAAAAGAAGGAAGGGAAGACAAAAGATGTCGGGAATAGGGCTCCGGCTGCAAAACCAACCAATTCCGGAGCCGATTCCATCGACATCCCAAACAACGCCGGAAAAACCCACCACGGCACCCAACCAAAAAGATAAACCAACACCAAAGATCAAGACCAAATCCAAGAAGAAGGAAGAGGAACCGAAAACGAATGTTCATGAATCACCCTTTATTCCTAAATTTAAAACGGAAAGTGGTTTCATGAACTTCATGATCGAGTTCCTGAGGGTGGCTGTGTCCAATGAGGACCAAACTACCAAAATGGCCAGCCTCCTCGGTAAACTAAGATCATACATAGTCAATGCAGATGTCTTGATTAACTCAATCAACACGGTTAAGAAGAGGTCAAGAGAAGAGACGACGACGAAGAAACCACAAAAGTTGACCCAACGGCAAACCTCGCACTCCGTAGAAGGATATCACATGTTCGCCACTACAGCACTGGCGATACGCCCAGTTGCTTGCCGGTCTTAACACCAAAGGCGAACACTAATGAGGTACCTCCTACGGAATGTGAAACGCCAATAGATCGGTAAATCCACAAGACAAAGGCATCCATCCAGACAGTCACCATGGCGGGGCAGGTAAAAGTTCTACAACTTTATATTAATGGACTGGCCCCCAGGTGTGCTAAGCTGCGAAAATACATCAACCGCAACCCCAAAGATGTACTATGCCTACAAGAGACCAAACTACTACCTACCCGGATATACGTGTCAGAGAAGTGACAGACCGGGCAGCACAACACGTGGCGGCGGTCTTGCTATCTACGTCAACGATAACATAAATTATATTTCTGTTTCGCTGAATGTAGAGGTCCCTCTAGAAGCAATGGGCATAGGCATCACATTGAGCAATAATACCAAATTGACAATAGTGAATGTCTATGCACCCCCAGAGGTCACAATAAAATCAGATGATTTCCAGTCACTTCTCAATCATCTCCCACAGGGTGAGTCTGTGCTTTGCGGGGATTTCAACGCAAAGCACGCTCTGTGGGGGTCGCCGAGGAATGACTGCAGGGGGACAAGCCTATGCTCAATAATAGAAGGAAACGACCTATGTGTGCTAAATGATGAGAGTCCCACATTTGCTGGAGGAAATGCCCCACCTTCACACCTGGGTCTCACATTCTGCACGCCTGGTATTGCAAACCGCTGCGATTGGCAAGTACACGAAGATGAAACACTCGGCAGTGATCATCTGATGATAGAATTCAACCTCCAAGCTGAAACCATCAGAAAAGTCTATAACGGGAGACCCAATTGGAAAATGAAAGAAGATGATTGGGCAAACTTCCGTGTAGGCTGCCTTGATTGGAAGAAAGAAGATATTATCGACACCAACATGGACGTGTACTCCTCCAACATTACAAGTGCAATTATAGGTGCAGCAGACGACTCCATTCCAAAGACTTCTGGCAGAAAACCAAGGAATACAAAACCTTGGTGGTCGCCAGAATGTCAGAAGGCAGTTTACGAAAGAAAGAAGGCACTTCGCCTACGAAAACGCCACTACAATGAAGTCAACCACCAAAACTACCTGACGTTGAAATACGCTGCAAGAGACACCATCCAGAAGGCACAAAGTGGGCACTGGATGACATTCTGTAATGCGTTGAACCAAAACACGCAAACAGGTGTCGTCTGGAAGAAACTGAACGCCATGAACGGGAAACGCAGATCATTCAACATACCAAACCTTGAAGACGGAGATCAGTACGTTACCGACGGCAAAGAAAAGGCAGATCTACTTGCTAAAACATTTGCAGATGCAAGCAGGGATGAAAACCAATCACCAAAATTCTTGAAGAGGAAGGAAATCTTTTACTCGCAGCACCCTTCATTAGTAAATGAATCTAATGAAGAGGCTGAGCCAATCAACATACCCTTCTCTGAGGAAGAGTTAAATAAGGTTCTTTCCCTCAAGAAGGGTAGTGCGGCTGGTGAGGACAAAGTAAAGTACTCGATGCTCTAACATCTGCCTAGAAACGCCAAAACGATACTACTAAATTTCTTCAACATGTCCTGGTTGACAGGAGAGGTACCTAAAGAATGGCGGAAAGCCAACGTAATCCCTCTACTGAAACCGGGGAAAGAGAGGACAAAGACAGAGTCATATCGACCAGTAAGCGTGACATCCACACTGTGCAAAACCTTGGAAACAATGGTTAACATCCGACTACAGTTCTATCTGGAGAGTAACCGACTGATCGACGAAAATCAAAGCGGGTTCAGTAAGGGAAGATCATCAATGGACAACTTGGTGCGACTACAGCAAGTCATGTCTCGGACACTCCTCTCGGTGAGCCTGTTATGTGCCGTGTTCGTAGATTTAACTAAGGCTTTCGATTTAATTTGGTTAGACTGGCTGCTCTTCAAGCTGGGACGCATCGGTATCATGGACATACTGAGAGAGAGAGAGAGAAATGGGGTTTAACGTCCACTCGAAACAAACTAGATCATTTCGGGACTAACACATGGTTCAATTTTATTTCAATCATTCGCTTGCGCGTAGGGGTCTTTAGCAGTGGGAGGACCCGGAGAAAACCCACGAGGTTGGACAGGCGACCCTACTCCTTGTCACGTACAACCGGGGAATCGAAACCCCGCCAGTTGACTCAATGACAGACCGTATGATACAGCGCGCGCGTGCTAACCATTCGGCCATCTACCCCCCCCCCCACGGGCATACTGTTTCGGTGGATCAAAAGCTTTCTGAGCGATAGAAGGATACAGGTGGATGTTGGTAGATTCCTGAGTGCCGGGCAAATTTTAGAAAATGGCACGCCTCAGGGGTCCGTCACCAGTCCCACTCTCTTCAACATCATGATTAACGACATACAGAAGTCGTCCTACCTCGACTGCAAAACTGAGTTAGCAACATTTGCTGACTACAGTACAATTTGGAGGAGAGGGGCAAGCTATTGTGAACTACAAAAAAACATGCAAAAGGCCTTAAACAAATTCACGAAATGGGCGAACGATGGGGGATTCAAAATCTCAGAGAAGAAAACAGTCGGCATGCTCGTGAGTGGGGATAGTGGGATTAGCAGAATGACTCTGTGTATGAACGGGAAAACCATCGAGTTTAAAGACCAAACCAAGTTCCTTGGCGTAATCTTTGACCGAAGGCTGACCTGGAAACCGCACATCGACTGGACTGTAGATAGATGCAATAAAATCCTAAACTTAATGAGAAAATAACGGGCAATTCGTGGGGAGCCAATAGAGTTACATTAATGATGGTGTATCGTGCTCTAATACGCTATGTATTAGATTACGGCTCTATGGCCTTCATGAACTGTGCGCCAACACTCTTAAGTAAGCTTGACACCATCCAATACAAAGCTCTGTGTATTGCGACTGGCGTAGGGCCTGGGACTAGGAGAGAGGCATTACTACAGGAAGCCGGGGAGTTGCCCCTATCCCTAAGAAGAAAAGAACTAGCGACAAGATATTGGGCTAAGATCTCGCAACTGGACGAAAGATCCCCAACCTTTGTCAGTCTAAAAAAGACAAGACATGTGAGAGATTCTAGAAAGAAAAGCTTTGGCCAGGGTATCAAGGAAACAGTCAAGGAGCTGCGACTGGGGGAGCTCGCGACAAATGAACGCGACGCTCCAGCGATCGCCCCTTGGACACTCCCAATACCCCCAGTCAATCTAGATTTACTACAGACAACTGAGAAGAAAAATAACCCTATTGCTGCACGGGCTTTCTCTCTAGAACAGCTGGAAGACAACACAATCTGAAAGGGGCACCAGCTCGTTTGGAATATACCTGCCAAACGGGGAACAGGGAATAAGCAGGAAACTGCCCAATAACTGTTCGGTGTACACTGCAGAGATTGTGGCCATCCGTGATGCTATATCATGGATCTCAGATCAAAAGACTAGTAAGTTCGTCATTCCGAGCGACTCTCTGGGCAGTCTGATTTCAATCCAAAACGACAACTCGGACTCAAGACCAGAAGTCGTTTTGGAAATCAGGCAGCTGTACCAGAAGGTCCTAGACAAGGGAAGCATATTAGAGGAAATGAAGAGGCAGATCGACTCGCCAGCGAAGCTCTCAAGGACACAGCACCACTCCGCACTATAAAATACAGCACCACGGAAATCTACAGTATGGTAAAAAAGATAGGTCAATTCAATCTGGGAACTATTGCTCGTTGAACTTGACACATACAGATTCCGACTGGATGACAAGATCTACACGAAAACAGCGATCAATCACCCTAGAAAAGATGTATGCAAACTTATATCGAAACTAAGGGTGAAAGAGCAGCTGCGAGACTTCAAACACCAAGTCATCGTCTGTGAGTGCGGAGAAGAATGTACCACCAACTATGTCCTAGTAGACTGTGAGATATACAAGGAGGAGAGAAGGGGACTAGTGGGGATGATGGAGAACAATTACATTCCGCTCAACACTAAGAACCTACTCTTTCCGAGACCAGATCTGAAGCTGCAAATCTTCGAACTAATCCATGATCTAATGACCACGGTTGGATTAAGTAGAATAGTGAAGTAAGAGAGGGTCACGATTAGACGGGCTCGGCATCTAAACACTAAACTACACAGGGGAGATAAACCAATTTTTAATTAGCAGAATAGTAGAGTAAGGGAGGGTCATGGTCAGACGGACTCGGCATCTAAACACTAATCCGCTAAAAAGACACCAAAACCGGCAGAGTGGGACAGTGGAGTAAGGGGAGACCACGATAAGACGTTAAAACACCAGGTAGTAGTAGTAGACAGTTAGGCGGACGACTAAAGACGAGCGGAGACGGAAAGACCTGTTGTTAATAAATCCTATATTTACTAAACTGATCTCTGTTATCACTAAGATGGTTTTACATAGATTCAAATCGGTGTAAAGTGACTTTAACGTTAATTAAAGATACATTATAGGAGATTAAATAAAGATCTGTAAGTTCTCACTATAAAAGTGAAATAATATTTAACGTAAAGGGATTTGCTGAAAATTTCTGTCAAATTGGTCCACTCTAGCCTCGATCATTATTACTAAAAAACATAGTCTCGATTATCTATTTCATGATTAAATCATCAATGAATGTTGAGCAGCAAATCGGTTCCTAATCCAATAAATCCAGTTCTGAGTGATATGATCATAATTTTGGTGTCTAGTCATTGGTTTTTATGGCCAAGGAAACCATTATTGTACTTTTTATTTCACTGAAATCATTCGTTTATATATAAATCCAGGATGACCACCAAATCTAGCCACCGACATACATATTTACATAGTAACACTGTAGTTTTAATTTACAATTGTCTAAGATTACCATTTGCTATGTTTACATAATATATAGGTAAATAATAGAAAACAGGTCTACACGTGTGTCAATCTGTTGTATATAGATAACTAAGAGAAAACATGTACACACGTGTGTTAATCTGTTTGTATATGGGTTGAATTGAGTAGAAAATAATCTAGGTATAGATTAAGAAAATTAAATAAATTATTGGGTCATTGTTAAAGAAACATTATAGGAGGTTAGATAAAGGGCTGGTAGTTCTCACTATAATAGTTAAAAACTACATAATGTAAAGGGAATTTGCTGACAATTTCAGTCAAATTATCCACCCTGAACCGAGTATTTACCGATTGAATTTTGGGCCTAGCCTCGATCATAATTACTAAAGTCGGTACGATAAAAAAAACAATAGCAAATCGGAACCGAATCCACTAAACATCGCAGGCTAGCGATGACATCGAGAGTTGATTATGGTCTGGATAAGTTAATTAATGTCATATAATTTAGATAAAGAAAGGCCTGCAATAGGCAGATTTAGCTCTTGCATAATTTATATATTTCTTTTCGGCCTGTCACCCCAATTCAATTTTATAAAAGGTAAAAATTTGAAATTGTATTTGTAAATGTTGTGCACATACACAGATATGTCTATTTACAAAATATTAGGACCCATTTCAATTTTACATTATATATATACTGTACCAGAACATGTACAATAATCAGAGGTATGGGTATATTATATATATTACGTTCTTGAAACATATATTAGCTAGGAGTTGTGTTTACCTATATATATGTTTAAAGTACATTAACGAACGTAATCTTTCATAAATAAAAATGTTCAGTATGAACAGAAACCGCTAGCCGTTAAATTAGTATTTTGTTGTTTTTCTTTAATTTAGTTTATACATATATAAAACTCTAATTGATGATCTCCTCTTAGCTGTGTATTTATGGAAATTAAAATATTGAGTAAAGAACACAATATTATGCGGCTAGCGCTTTCAGTTCCATCTGAACATCTTCAGACTTTTAATACATACTTCCCATTAATAATTATACAATGTAGGTTATATACTCGAAATGTACATGTACACTAATCAGTGATACACGCTGGCTTGGCTTAATGACATGAAACCTCGTGTACAGTCATGTCCAAGGCGAGAGGGTGCAGTCAGTAAATTGCTCCGGAGCGTAGAAATATGAAGCTCCAAATCTTCAGATCCGATCTAATTGTCCTTGAACAGGAGTGGGAGGGGGCCAAAATAATTATGTTTTGATCCAGTCTATCCTAGGTACACGTACAATCATCTCACTGTATAAAGCTGATCACATCATGTGATACCTTGGTCATATCATTAAGATAATATGTATAGTAATAGAATATGTACTTACTGATCAAAGCATTCCTGTTTTCTACGCCAACTCCTTGTAACAAACATAACTGTAACTTAAACTTGTACACTGTGTTAATCTCAAATAATTCAGAGGAAAATTGATCACGTTGAATCTTGTTTGGCGCAACATCTATAGTAACGTGCATAACAATAGTCTCGTATAATCAGACAGTTACCTGGAAGGCTATTAGATGTCTGGAAGATCTAATCATGTTTGATACAACACCTATAATAACTCACATAACAATAGTATCGTATAACAATATGCAATTAAATTGAAGAATGTAACCTGCCTGTGTGATATTTATAGCTAATTTAATGACATTTATAACAATAGTCTCGCATAGCCATACAAAGTTAAGGGGGGTTGGATGGCCGAATGGTTAGCACGTGTGCCCTGTATCAAAAGGCCTGTCATTGAATAAACTGGCGTGGTTTCGAATCCCCGATTTTACGTGACAATGAGTAGGGTCACCTGTCCAACATGGTGGGTTTTCTCCGGGTCCTCCGGTTTCCTCCCACTGCTAAAGACCCGTACGGGCAAGCGAATTATTGAAATAAAATTGAACCATATGTTAGTCCTGAAATGACCTAGTTTGTGTCGAGTGGACGTTAAACCCCATTTCTCTCTCTCTCTCTCTCTCCTGGAACAAAAACGATTTACTACAAACCAATAAATAAAAAAGATGATCGTTCAAAACGTCAGTTAATAATATCCTCTTCTTTATCAAACAGTAAAATTAAATTAATTACAAATTTATTACAAAATATTGTACTGTAAAACTTAGTAAATATGTCCAATGTGTAATTGTCAGTGTATCTTTATATGCTTTCAGCCAAAAAGTTCGAAGGGTGAATTAAGAAGTCATAAAAATGTTTACAATGTACTGTATTCATTATAGGGATCATAGTGGCTAAGTGGGTATGACGCTGGCTCTCTAGACTGGAGGTCGGGTGTTCGATCCCTGCAATGGCAGAGAAAGTTCATCCATATTTTCCGGCGCGGTTCCCCCTTGACAGTGATGCAGGACGGAGGGCCTGACAAGGACAGCTGTCTAGTCATTCGGATGAGACGAAAAACCGAGGTGAGAATAAGAGTTATGTCCCTTGGTCGCGGTAAAAAATGGTACGGAAGCCCCTGAAACGAAATTTCATTATCGCAGTCGGAAAACATCGTTTATTTCCTTGCTGCGAAGTAACGGAATACACTCTATGAGACGATTGAATTTAACATGTGTACGCATGCGCAAACGCTTAGTTGTTTTAACAATATATCCACGCCTTCACATGTCTTAATATTAACTGTTTATAATGCTACATTGAAAATTAAAATACACGTTTAGCTGGATATGAAACGATCGACGTTTGACATGAATTGTTTAAAGATTAGCCAAACATATGTATTAAAAAGAACAGTGCTTTGATTTCTGTATACCCACAGACACCGGGTGTGTTTAAAATGGCATGTTATATACAGACGGAGCGAGAGAGAGAGACGTCTATAAATCTAATAATATAATCCCAAAGATAAAGAAATATATTGGGCAGCATGATATTTGTTATGAAAAATAAATTGTCGGATAAAGTACGAGGAAAATATAATGGCATGTAATACGGAGAGTGAGGGATAAAGACCTCTATAAATCTATTAATTTAACACTTTATTTTTTGTCCCACAGATAAATAAATATATTGTGCCGTATGATGTTTGTTATGAAAAAAAAACACATTGCCGGATAAAGTATGGGGACGATATTCTATAAGTATTACAAATACAATAAAGATCGAGATTCAGGGAGATTTGAATTCGAATTTGGTATAGTGGGGAGGGGTAAATGCAACATAAAAGATAATATATTAACAACAAATTAAAAATTAGGACCACGTTCTCTCGTGTGGTATGCTAGCATTTACACACGAATATTTATGCTGTTATCTGTTCTATTTCGTACAAAGCGCTCAATAACATTTACCAAAACACATTTCATCGTGACCAACGCCCCCTGAATGAATATGTCTGTATGTTAGAGCCGCATTTGCTACCGAATGTTGTCTTTTGCAACATCATTAAATCATATACATGTACTTATACAGTATAACCATATATCTGTCTGTTCAGATATTTTTTATAACAATCAATGTTATCATGTCAGCTATTATACCACAGAAATACAAGTTTCCCAAAGATGATTGAAGTTGAAATTAAATTAATCTATGTAAGAGTTAGAACCCATATAGAAAATTCTTCATGGTTTAGAACATGATCTCTACTTTCAAAACTTATACAAAATATAGTATGATATTTGTATTATTTATATTTCATAAAATATTTGGGGAAAACTAATTGAAATATGAAATTTGTTAAAGTTGAATAATTTGTAGGTGTGGTCATAGAGTGATTGACAATTGGGTGGAGTCATTCAATGTCACCTGTATAAGTCATGAGATTAAGAGATTAAAGGTGATTACAAGTGATTACAAGTAACTTTTGATCGTTAATGAGTACAACTTTAATCTTATTATGTTCCTTCATTCATTCAGTAGTAATTTTATAGTCACTATAGTAAATGTACTTCAATATGGATGTGCCAGATTTTGCTGTCGACTGGGCATCGTTTCCATCAGATGATGAACTAATTAGCCTATCGCAAGTGATGGATATTCCAACGCAACAACTAGTGGATATGCCATGTGTGACTCGTGATAATAAAGGACGTTTTTCTAGTCCTGTGAAGCAGGCAGATTTAGAAAATATACAAAAATGTTCAGTTCCAATCAAGACCAGAAACAACAACAAATGGGCGTTAAATTTATGGAAGGACTGGGTTGATAATAGGAACTCTAAGCCAGAGACATATTTTGAGAAAGGAAAATTAATTCCTACGGACATTAATACATTAAATGATGAAGAATTACAATTTTGGCTGCAAAGATTTATTGTTGAGATAAGGCGTAAAGATGCGACAAATTATCCACCAAACACTCTTGTTCAAATTGTTTCGGGATTACAAAGGTATATCAAAAATGATTGTAACAGAAATAATGTGCATATTTTGAGAGATGATGATGAGAAATTTAGTACATTCCGCAAAATATTGGATTCCGAAATGAAACGACTGACATCTCTTGGATTTGGAACAAAAGTAAAATCATGTGAACCAGTGCTTCCAGAAGAGGAAAAAGTAATGTGGGATAAGGGTGTTTTTTCTATGAACACAGCAGAAGGACTGAGTAACGCGATATTTTTCTATAATGGAAAAGCCTTTGCATTTAGAGGTATGGAGCAACATAAGTGTGTTGAAGCTGAACAATTTGAAATTTTGACTGATCAAAAAAACAAGAGAAAATTTATAAGATTCACTCCTAGGATACAAAAAACTCGCAAGGTGGATTAAAACGAAAAAATGTGACAATTACACCAATTGAACACTATGAACAGCCAGATAATGAGCGTTGTTTGGTGAAAATGTATGATTATTATCTATCGCTTATTCCCCGTAAAGGATTTCTATATAAAAAACCACTGACCACAACCGTAACTGATGAAAGTCAACATCCCAGGTTTAGTGCTGCCAATATAACTTTTAATAAACTTTCTCAAATGTTTAAAAAAATTTATCAACAAGCTGGACTTAGTATTGAGGGTCGAACAATATCAAACCACTCTGGTCGGGTAACTTGTTGCACAACTTTGTACAATGATGGTTTTTCGGATAAGGCTGTGACGTCAAGGAGTGCCCATAGAAGCAACGCTGTCCAGAAATACCAAAGAGAGTTATTTTCTATTAAAGATAGTGTTAGCAAGTCTTTGGGGCCGCCTGAAATAAATGACATTAAAACTACCGGTACACAAGAAGATAATGACGAAATTCAGGAAATTAAGAAGTTGAAAACTTGCGTAAACCAAGATGTGCCTTCAAGTGCTAATAACACTCTCGAAATAATAATTCCAGATTGTGTAAATAAAGTAGTTTTGCGAAAAAAAGATAAAACTGTAATGGTTGAAATATAATGCATGTAAATTATATTGTAAATATTAAGATATAACCACAATTAAATTATATTAAATGTTGTTGTCTTTATCCTTTATTTAGCTCACCCTAAATCAGCAGACCGTGTAGTTAGCTTACTGTGTTAATCCCAATTAGCGATCACATACCATGACCTGAGCTGTGGGTGGGGTTTTCTACAGCCAATGGCAAGTACTTAAGATAACTTCATTCTTCATGAAATAGAACAGTGTCACATGGTCATTTTAAAGGTATCTGATTGGAAGAAAAATGAGGTTATGTTCTAATAATTGTAATCGCCCGTACACACAACCTATTTAAATTGAACTTTCTAAATCTGTTACCTAATCGTCACCCGATACCACGATCTATATTTAAATGTAATACATAAGTTGATAATATCCTCTTCTTTGTCAAACAATAAATTGTAAAATTTAATTAACAAACATTATTCTTGACTATATAGTTCCTGGAACAAAAGGGGGGGTTGGATGGCTGAATGGTTAGCGTGCGCGCGCGCTGTATCATAAAGTCTGTCTTTGAGTCGACTGGCGTGGTTTCGAATCCCCGGTTGTACGTGACAAGGAGTAGGGTCGCCTGTCCAACCTCGTGGGTTTTCTCCGGGTCCTCCCACTGCTAAAGACCCCTACGCACAAGCGAATTATTGAAATAAAATTGAACCATATGTTAGTCCCGAAATGACCTAGTTTGTGTCGAGTGGACGTTAAACCCCATTTCTCTCTCTCCTGGAACAAAAACGATTTACTTCAAACCAATAAATAAAAAAGATGATCGTTCAAAATGCCAGTTAATAATATCCTCTTCTTTATCAAAATGTAAAATTAAATTAACAAACATTGTTCACAATATTTCCTGGAACAAAAGAATTTACAACAAAGTAATAAATTAATAAATATGCACAGTTAAAATGAACCAGAAAACAACCGAAACTGTAAATAGAGGGTATTAAATGTCTGTCTGCTGGGACATCTGGAATGAAGAATAAAATGGACATAGAAATAAAAAAAAAGCCAGTTGATAATATCCTCTTCTTTATCAAACAATAAAATGTAAAATTAAATTAACAAACATTGTTCACAATATTTCCTGGAACAAAAGAATTTACAACAAACTAATAAATTAATAAATATGCACAGCTAAAATGAACCAGAAAACAACCGAAACTGTAAATAGAGGGTATTAAATGTCTGTCTGCTGGGACATCTGAAATGAAGAATAAAATGGACATAGAAATAAAAAAAAATCAATTAACTGCATTACATTACCGCTAAGAAAGAGGCATTGTAAACTTCTTCCAATTAAGTAGGGTTAGCCATACAAATATTTTTTTCTAAATTTGCCTTTAAATTTGGAACAGAACGTTCCTTACCCGCCGAAGAAAAATAAAAAAGTGATTTATCAGAAACTGGCTGATTCATGACGTATCTACGAAATCGGGGCTGTGCTTTCAATGCCTCTTTTGTTTCCCCGAGTGACGAAAACTTTGAAAGCCCATCATCCATTCCTTCTTTATTTATCCAAAGTCCCATCCCCGCAATTTCTGCTGTTAGGCGCTCTTTTTTCCTAATCTCAAGTTGTCCCCCTTTCTTTTAATTTATCCCTTTTCGCCAAAAGAACCTCTAACCGTTTTCTCTCAATCTCTTCGCGCCTTTGTCTAAATTTAGAAAGTTGGTTTTTCGTTATAATTCGAGCATCCATTATGACCAAATTACGTCTATCAGGAGAAAGAGTTTTAAGCCATTCGTTACATTTATTCATTTTATATAAAATGGATGCTTTCTTGCCAAAAGTATTAGACGAGGGCGCGATCTTCATTAATCTAACGAGATGACTGAACACGGTTTCCGGCAATTTGTTGTGAGGCATGGCAGAACCCGAACATGAAGGATTAAAGTCATCTCGATACTCAAGTAAAATATTTGAAATGTACTTTTTAAACTCGACAAAGAGGATTTTAAAAAAAAATGGATGAGGGTTGAATTAATATCGGAATTAAAATCTATTTTTTTTAAGTGATCAAGGACCGGATCGTTTTCAATTTTTATCAGAGATTCAAACGGGTGTGATTTACCTTCTGCAAAGTCATGTAAATTTGCTGTTTCAAAAAAATCATGTAAATTTGCTGTTTCAAAAAAATCATGTAATTTTTTATAAATATGTTTCATATCAAGAGCATTAACACCGCTTTCTAATATGCGCCACAGTGGAGCAGTTATTAGTTTATTTATGGCTACAGAATAATTAAATAAGATACTATGATTATGAAAGTAATTTACACCAAGTTACCGAAAAGTGTCTGGAAAATACAGACTACCACTAAAAAGTTTATTTCGGTTATTTTCCGGTCTCAAATAGTTATGCGTATTTAGAGCTAGCAAATATTTATTTCCTAAAGTAAATACAGCGCCACGTAAACTTAGGTTGTAACGACCAAATAAAAGAAAATCCCAAAATGCTGAAATGAGTTTATCTTGCCACGCTCATGGATTAAAAAGTTAGAAATGAAACGAAGCTATTACAGCTAGCTCTGTACCGAAATCGCCAATAAACCCAAAATCAAAAATTAAACCAAAGAGTTGTAATCAAAATTTTTGCTCACGTTCGCTATTAAATAAACACGAAAGTCGAAGCGCGTAATGAGTGTATTTTTACTTGGCTTCATATACCAATACATGTTTGTATAATACCACGTGGAAAGCTATTTGTGACGTATATTTGCTGCGACCTCCAAAATCACGTGCGCGGGACTAAACATTGCTCACTTCAGAAAATATCCCCGATGATGCAGTCAGGCAGAGACCTGTGCATGTTTATATAAGGACAAATAAGTGACCATTGAACCATGAAAATGAAAGTACAAAAATAGACGCACACAAAATATTGTGGCTAAACTACGTATTTCAATTTCTAAGAAACACACTTCTCAGAAAGTAAAGCGAAAGTGA
The DNA here is from genome assembly GCF_932274485.2 of Patella vulgata. NCBI lineage: Eukaryota > Metazoa > Mollusca > Gastropoda > Patellidae > Patella > Patella vulgata. Next base: position 1,857,279 of record NC_065880.2, read on the forward strand.
AAGTACAATAATAAGACTGATAATTATTCACACTACAGGCGTCAATGTTAATTTCATATCATATCTTGACCCGGATTTTTATCATAAACCTTTTATATCAATCGTGTTAAACATGTCATCATTTTTTTTTTTTGCAGTTATTCTTTGATTTAGTTTTTATTTCACCAGCATGTTGCCAGAACATATGGGACGCAAATAAAAAAGGCGTTTTGGTGATACCTGAAGTTTCATCCCTATATATTCCAAATATTCCTACCCCATCAGTCACGAAACAAAGCTAATTTTAGTCTTCCTCCCCCTTTTCCTTTTCCCTTTTTTGCATGGCGATTTTTGCTGACTTTTTGGTGTAGAATCGAAGAAAAGGGTATGAAAATACATTTTCTGCCAGTTTTTGATGAATAGTCAGGATTTTGAGGCGGAGGGATACGGGAGTAATGAGGTTGATTGGCCGAAAATTGCATGTTTGCTTGTCTTTACTTCCAGTTTGTGTATCTCAAGTTTTTCATGATGAACCTCATACGTGCTTAGGGGCAAGCGGTTGCCACATGTTGCTCCATCTGTGGTAGAAAGTGTTCTATCGCACGAAAATTTGCGAAAACGTTAAGCGCCGGTATCATGGCTGGGACATTCTCTAGGCGCCAACCACCCTTCAAACCCACCATATTATAAATGCACTCATTGGGAACTAACTGGTTTCTGAGCAGGTCAAAAGTCACCATTGGTCGCCAACGTCCAATCCACCTTATATACATATCTTAGTGCAAACCTTCAGTACAAAAACAAAATGAGTACCACACCATTCCTTGGGAACCTCTAGGGCAACATCAGTCCTTCAGTGTCACCATTTCTCTGCCACGCCCTAGCCACCTTAAATAATGCGTATCCCAGAACATACCGTCATTAAAGGCATAAAATGGGTATGGATGCTTCTGAGTCGTTATGTTTTAGGAGGAGTTACAAGCACAGCACCGGCATCAACCTGCTACTTGCGACCTCCTGTAACAATGTGACTCCTACTGAGATGCAATGTTGGGGATTTGCCCATTTCTAAGAAGATCAGAAGGCCATACCAAATCCACCTTAAATGTATATCAAAGGTATGCTTTACACCAAGACCCACCAATGACTAGCCTCTACCGCATAAGTTGTTTGCAAAGATGGTTGGTAACTCTGATAAAAGTTACGGAACGCTGAAATTTATCTTTTATCTTTTCAAAACACTATAGTGTCCACTTGATTTTCGGCAAATGGTGTACATCCACAACGAAATGTCGCAGAGCGCTGTAAATTGCTAGTTGGCAGCCAAAGGTCCTCCCTACTAAACAAACTAGTGCTGAAAAGACTAAATTCAGCTACATAACCAATTAACTGTTTTCTCTAAAACTTTCGACACTTGAGCTTGGGTTGTATGCTGGCCTTTAGTTCTTTAGTTGATCTGGGGCGACGGTGACTAAGTGTGTAAAACAATGGCTTGCTAGCCTGGAGGTCGCATGTTCAGTTCATCGGGATTTTCCGGCGTGGTTTCCCCTTATCAGAAGTCCGAATGAGACAAAAAAAACGAGGTCCCGTGTACATATTAGCATGTACGTAAAAGATCCCTTGGCTGTTGGAATTCGATATTAGAGTAGGCCGTAGCGCCGCTATCCGAGCAAAATTTCCCTCATTGCACATTGTGTGGCGGGCGTATGTCCGTCTTCTTTAGCCCAGTAGGAGGAGAACAGAAAGACGCCTTTTCATTACACTTAAATATGTAAAGATAGGTTGCCAGGCAAAGAAATACACGGCCACAGCAGTCAAGTCGTCCATATGGTCCACAAGACTTCAAAGGATTCTTCAGTATACCACTGCATTGAAATTTAGTACAGATGGGCGCTTCCACGGTCAAGCAAGGGCCATAACTCTAAAAGTAATTGAGGGAAATTCTATGTTTGTAGATGTGTGTGCGGCGGACGGTGTCGACCACAATATATGACCATATTTCAATATGGACCTCTAAAACAGACGAAATAAACTATTTATTTAAATTTGTACAGCAATGTTAACAGCGATAATTTAAAATCTAAAACAGCTTAAACTTACTTTCACTCATTGAAATGGATTACTGAGGTTGTCGACCATTTGTCGCCCTCTTTTCACGCCACTGGCGTCCATCAGTCGTACATGATGTTAGATGTTGGAAAAGAAACATAATGCCAAAGTGAATTACTCTCTGTTTTAAAATTCCTTTTAGTAAATTTCAACATGCATAAGTACCTTTCCCTGCAATCTGATTGGTCACAATTCCAACGCCATGCCCGGAGTATGAATTTTAGCACTGCTTAACGCATAATTGATAAAGAAAAAATATTACACTTGACAAAAAAGAACTGAATATAAATCTACTAACTTTGTCTTTATTGTGAAAATTTAAATAACAAATGAAATTTTATTTAAGATAAACCCATATATATAACGTAAGACACATTACCTGGTCACGTGATGGGTGCAATGAAAGTGCAAGTAAATCCATCTCAGTACAACACCTAGCCACACCAGGGTTGCAGCAATACGATACATAAACAATTTCAGTACATCACCTAGCCACACCAGGGTTGCAACAATATGATAAATAAACAATTTCTGTACAACGAGGGCTCTTACTTAAATAGTTGGTTTTACTAACTTGAAAATTCATATAAATACATTGTATAAACGTCATTCTTGATTAATCAATCAAAATATGAAATGAAATGGGGTTTAACGTCCTACTATTTTGCTCCTATACTGGGCTAATGAAGACGGGCATACGCCATACAGTGTGCTATGAGGGAAATTTTTGCCCGGGCAGCGGCACTATCACCTACTCTTATATCGAATTCCAACTGCCAGGGGATCTTTTATGTGCATTCCAATATATACACGGGACCTCGGTTTTTCACCCCATCCGATATTTACGGTAGAAATAATACAAAGTGTTTTGTAGAAGACGAACTACCGCATGTATATATATAAACAAATGGTTCATCTAAAACCGATTGTTATCAGTCGGCTGCTGCCGTGGGTGAACTTTGAACAGCAAGAATTAACATAATACAAGATCCATCTCAGTACAATCACTTGCCTGATCGTGGCGCATCATCTTTATCATTTAGTACAAGAGTAAAGTATTTCTCGGGTATCATGTCTTTCATGACGACATAATCTTGTAGAGGTTGTGGTAAACCAACTTGAGTTATTTTACTGCTGATTCCTGGTCCGATACAGTTTCTGATTTTTCTTCTACACCTTGACTTCAAACTTCTCGATTTACAGAAAGCACGAAATTCAACGCGTTGTTTTTTCCGCGTACCCTTTGATCCGCTCAGCACCACATCATATGTTGAACGAGACAAAATAACGTTCTTTGGTGCGCCACTTTCAAAGAGAATTTTGAAAAGCATCAACGTATCTGGAAACCGCAATTTATCTTTGACCATTCGAAGATCCAAGCTTCGAAGCGAACAGTTCTCTGTAACAAGATACCATATAAGATCCACTTCGTTTTGTTTCAGTAACCATTGGAATAACGTGTTTCCATCTTCTCCTGGAGTATCTAGAGATACGTGACATTTATTGATCAAAAGTAATTTTAGACAGTTGATCCATTTCCGACCCCTACGACCACCAACCATTATAGCATGTATAGCTGATCGTCCATCTGTATCAGTTTTATTAACATCCGCTCCAGTGTTAAGTAAACATTCTAATATAGGTCTAATACAGTTGCTTGCTGCTATCATCAAAGCCGTCTTTCCAGTGTTATCACTCAAATTGACATCAGCTTCAGCGTTTAGTAAACATTCTAAAATAGATAGATTACATGTTCTTACTGCTGCCAATAATGGTGATTGTCGTCTCTTAACACAGTGGTTTACATCGGCGCCAGCCTTCAGTAGAACATCTACCATAACATTATCCTGATTTTTAACTGCCATCAGCAATGGAGTTTCCCCTCTCTTATCACAATGGTTTACATCGGCACCCGCCTTCAATAATTGGTCAGTGACAGATGTGTCTCCATTAGCTACTGCTATGGACAAAGCCGTTTGTCCATTGACGTCACTAATATTCACGTTTATTCCATTCTGTATTAGTAACGTATTTATTATTTTCTCCTTGTCTTCATAATTAGCAGAATATCTTGACACTTTTATAGCTTTGTGCAACGCTGTTTCTCCTTTTAGATTTTGGTGATTTATATCACAATCTGTTGATGTCAGCAATGTCACTAGTTCTAATTTACCTTTTGCGGAAACAAGAGCAAGGGGTTTATCTCCATTTTCATCTACCGTATTGACATCGATGCCATGTTCGAGAAGTAATGAAGCCGTCTTATAATGGCCACCACTGATTGCTCTATACAACAGATTATTACATTTATGAATATCAGCCCCAGCCTCTATCATCATCTTAACAATATCTGCTGAAGTAGGTTGGTCGATCGTATATTGGTGAGAACGAAATAAATAATCCAATACAAAACATCCTTTGTTATCTTTAGCGTTGACAGATGCACCGTGGTCAATAAGTTGTTTAACTAAAACAAGATTATTCATCTCCACGCATTTCATTAAAGGTGTAACGCCGTTTTTATCAGTGGTGTTAACATCACATCCAGCTTTGATTAGCATTTCAGCGATAGTCGTCATCCGTCTTATTATAGACTCCAGTAAAGGTGTAACACCGTCTTTGTCAGTGCTGTTAACATCACACCCAGCTTTAATCAGTATTTGAGCCATAGTCGCATCTTGTATTGTTACTGACATCGTTGTAACATCGTTTTCATAAGTGATGTTAACATCACATCCAGCTTTAATCAGTATTTTAGCAATAGTCGTCTGTTTTCTTCCAATTGACTCCAGTAAGACGGGTGTAATATTCACATCACAATGTGATTTAATTAATGTCTTCGCCATCTCTTCATTTCCATAACTAACCGCTAAATACAGTGGAGTTTTATTCAATGAGTTCCGTTTGTTAATGTCTATACCATGGGTTATTAATAGTTGAACAAGTTCATCGTATGAATCTTCCCATATCCTACTCCCTGCAAGACAATGAAGAAGATTGTTTTGGTATTTGTCATGATCAAGGTAATTTGCTCCTCTTTGTACCAAATATATTGCCGTAGTCACCATACCACATTCCACGGCTAATTGGATGGGCGTTCTGCCGTGACTATCCCGTAGATTAACATCCGCTCCTGACTCCACCAATAACTGTACACAAAGAGGGACATTCCTCAGATTCCTGTTATGACTATAACGATCTCCCACATGCTTCCTTCCACCTACACAATAGTGAAGGGCAGAATATTGAAGATCATGTGTCTGTTGATTAATAGTATTTATTAGTTCACTCTTTAACAGTATGTCCAAACTTTTAATATTTAGTTGATGACAACATAACATTAATAATGTTTCCTCTTTATCTGGGTTTTTATCTAGATCTTTGAGTTCAAGAAGATATTTTAACACCTCGACCTTATTGCTTCTGACGCAATGAACGAGAGCATTCCAGTTACTACGCAAATTTTCAGATGTAAAATCCAAAGGTATTCCTTTAGAGTGGAGAAATTTAACACCCTCCAAGAAATCAGCGTGTACTGCTGTGTCCATCAATCCTAAACTGGTCGCATCATCCACAAAGTTGTTAGCAATACTCCCTGCTGGCAGCAACAATTTAACCAAAGATAGACATCTGTTTATAAGAGCAACTACAAAGTTGCTAGCAATACACTCTGGGGACATCAACGATTTCACCATAGGTAGACATCTGTTCTTAAGAGCATCTTTACAGAGTCTTAGCCACATCGGGTGTAGTTTAAAGTCGTCCCATAATGCCACATTAGCCTGTATAATTTGTTCTACAGCAACTGTATCATTCTTATTTACAGCCTCTTTTAACCTGAAATAGAAAAATACAACCAATGTTAAAGATGGGTTGCCATGAAGATACGGAATTTTAATGTTTTATAAACACACTTCACCTCAATACTATAATTAGTTACTGTTGTCACCAGGTGTATTGTGTAGCTGAATTAGGGGTCCTATAAACCGGGACTTCCCAGCGTAACATTTCCTTCCAGAAATAGATGTGTAGATATATTGGTTTTATGCAATTTGAAACATTATCTACATAATCTTAGTCTGAATTAGATTGACAATAGCATGTCATACACAGTACCAATATATATGTCACGTGATAGGATACTCTCATGTTAATATCTTTTTCAGAGATCTGATGTTAATATCAAATGGAATATTCCGCCATAGCAAGCAATAATCGAGATTATATTCATGTTATAAACATTTCTTTCTGTTTCAGAGATCACATGATTATTATTTAATGTGTTGTTTCATTTGATGTATGTTAGATGTATGATTTGTCATTTGATGTATGTTCGGTGGTTAAAGCAGAATATATTATACACCCTCTGTTTCAGATTATTTAATATCTGATCACTTCCCAGTGTGCTTTAATCTTCATAATAAACCACCTAACCCTGTCAGAAGAACATTTACACATAGAAACTTTAAATCTCTTGACATAAATAAGCTCAAATCTGAACTTAACAATCTAGTATAGATATAGCATCCATTGAAAACATCCACAATAAAGCGGTCACTTACAATATCAAGTTAGCTGAAGCTATCCAATCAGTAGCTCCTTTAAAAACAAAAACTGTAACGGAATAGAGCAGAACATGTCTGACGAAAAACTAATTTAGAAATACACAAACAAATATATAAATATTTAAAAAACCGAATAAATAAGCAGAAGGATTTATACAAAATTGTAAATATCTTACTAGGTCATAATTTGCAGAAAACTATTATTCCGAGCATTGATAAGTCGTCTGATTTAGCTAGCTGTTTCTCTGACTATTTTACATCTAAAATACAAGTTATAAGAGAGGGGCTTGATGCTATAAATATAACCTTTGATTACAACCCACATATAATCGATAACTCTAATGTTTCTTCTACTTTAATTAAGTTTCATCTTGTATCTGAGGATACGGTTAGAAGAGTAATTAAATCGTCACCTTCCAAATCATGTACTTTAGATCCTCTACCTACTTCTATTCTCAAAGAATGCTTAGATGAAATTATTCATGTTATTGTTGATATTATCAATTCTAGTATTAATTCCTGTGTGTTATTCCTGATGTTTTTAAGTTAGCATATGTCATTCCACTGATTAAAAAGCCGAATCCTGACCCCAATATCTTTACAAATTATAGACCAGTTTCGAACCTTAGTTTCATTTCAAAATTACTTGAAAAATTAATTGCAATCCAACTAAAGAGTCATATAGAAGACAACTGCTTAGGTGAGCCATTTCAGAGTGCATATAAGCAGTTCCATAGTATTGAAACTGCCCTAACTAGGGTATCCAATGATATACTTCTTGAATTAGATGATAAGAAATGTTTGTTTTTGCTTTTATTGGATCTATCTGCAGCATTTGACACTGTTGACCATTCTATTCTTCTTCATAGATTACGTTTTAGATTTGGTATACAGAGTGATGCATTGAAACTGTTAAAAAAAATTTTACTGGGTATGACACAATCTGTTTTATTAGATGGCAAACTATCAAAAGAAACTGTTTTATCTTTTGGTGTTCCACAAGGATCAGTTTTAGGCCCGATACTTTTTATATTATAATATTAGCAATATTGTTGATAAATATAACCTTAAATTTCACTTATATGCTGATGATACTCAACTATATACTTCTTTTAACCCCAAATATCCATCTTCTTTTAACCTATCTAAACAACAACTTGAAGATTGTATTAGTGAATTAAGACTATGATGTCTAAGAATTTTCTTAAATTAAATGACGATAAAACAGAATTTCTTCTTTTGGGATCGAAATATCAATTTTAACATGTGAAACTGAAGACAAGGTAAATTCGTTAAATAATTCAGCGGTAAACTGGCCACAGTGAATCTTGTTTGATATAACACATATAGTCTCGTATAACACCTGGTACCAGACATAACAAATGGTCTCGTATAACCAGACACACAGGATTTCAATTGTCTAACATTCTAGTCATAGTTATTTGATTTCTAAGAATCACTATTCTTAGAATATAAAGTGAAAGTAAAAGTACAATATGGATTGGCGTAATACTACTAAATATTCACTCTGCAGTCGTCAATGCTAAATCCATTTTATATGGTGGGTTCTTACATGAAACTATTAGCTGATCAAAATGATGGTTGACTGATGTTTTGTTGTTTATATGTCAAGCTAAATAGATCGTATTACTTCGAATGCAGAGATTGATGCTGTCAAAATGTCTTTCTTTTCCAAATGCCATCAAAGAAACAGAGCAATAATTGTAATATTATAATTAACATTTTTTTGAGAAACTATTTCGACCTTTCAAGATATAGTCTAACATTATAGTCTACTTTGATATATCTCAAGCTACAAATAAAACTAGTACAGTCTACAGGTCACAATTTCTATCCGATTTCAATGAAACTTGAAATATAGGTTTATCACCCTAAGATCTCGGTTCCTTTCGATATTAGCATATATTGGACTATAACTTCATGGATTATGGCCCCTGATTGTACGAAAAATCACGTTTTTGGCTTGTAAACACTGTAGAGGTCACAATTTTTATCCGATTTTGTTGAAACTTGAAATGTAAGTTTATAACACACAGATCTCGGTTCCTTTCGATATTCGCGCATATCGGACCGTAACTTCATGAATTATTGTCCCTTATTGTATGACAAATCGCGTTTTTAGCTTGTGAACCGTATAGAGGTCATAATTTGTATCCGATTTAAAAAACCGTTTTATTATATCACCATTAAACCCTAAGGACGGTTGAGTTCGAATTTCGTGAAAATCGGCCCAAAACTGACACACAAAATGGCTGCCGTTCGTTCTCAAATAGCGTAAAAATATGGTATATCAAGGTTGTGGACCCTATAGAGGTCACAATTTTTATCCGATTTTGTTGAAACGTGAACTGTGAGTTTATAACCCAAAGATCTCGGTTCCTTTCAATATTCGCGCATATCGGACCGTAACTTCCTGAATTATGGCCCCTGATTGTCCGAAAAATCACGTTTTTAGCTTGTGGACCCTATAGAGGTCATAATTTTTATCCGATTTAAAAAATCATATTCTGATATCACCGTTACACCCAAAGGACGGCTGAGTTCGAATTTCGTGAAAATCGGACAAAAACTGGCAGATAAAATGGCCGCCCTTCGTTCTCAAATAGCGTAAAAATATGGTATATCAAGGTTGTGAACCCTATAGAGGTTACAATTTTTATCCGATTTCGTTGAAAATTGAAATGTAAGTTTATAACCCAAAGGTCTTGGTTCATTTCGATATTCGCGCATATCGGACCGTAACTTACTGAATTATGGCCCCTGATTTTACGAAAAATCGCGTTTTTAGCTTGTGGACCCTATAGAGCTCATAATTTTTATCCGATTTGAAAAAACGTATTATTATATCACCATTATACCCTAAGGACGACTGAGTTCGAATTTCGTGAAAATCGGCCCCAAACTGACAGACAAAATGGCCTCCCGTCGTTCTCAAATTGCGTAAAAATATGGTATATCAAGGTTGTGGACCCTATAGAGGTCACAATTTTTATCCGATTTTGTTGAAACTTAAAATGTAAGTTTATAACTCAAAGATCTTGGTTCCTTTCGATATTTGCGCATATCGAATTGTAATTTCCTGAATTATGGCCCTTGATTGTAGGAAAAATCACTTTCTTATTAGCTTGTTCTCTATCCATCTCTCGAAAATGTGGGCGTATCCTACCTGGCAGCCGCTGGTTAATATTAAGATTAAATTTAAAGCTATTGTCACACGAAGAATACAATGTTTTATAGTAATCATGAATTTCACTTAATATATCATTACATTGGCTAACTTCCTCGCCATTAGACCGGGTTATTCTATTCAAAGTTGTATTTTGTTTCCTGAACTTTTCTAAATTTAAGAAAAATTTTGAGCTCTTTTCACCCTGTTCGTACCATTGAATTTTAGATCTCAATATGGCCCCCTTTGCTTCATCTTCGTAAATTTGATCTAGTCTGTTTAACAAAAATTGATATTCTTTTTCAACAGTTTCTATTTCATTATTACCGGTAGCAATCAATTTTAATTTTTCATCCTCTAGCCTTTCTAACTTATCTAATAGGTACTTTTTAAACCCAATTTTAATGTGGTTTTTTTTTTGCAATACTTAATAGTACTATTTTAAATTTTTATAATCACAAAGACCCCCACTGTCCAGTGGATTATGGAACTCATGAGCCCACGTTGCTATAGATTGTTCAATATATTTATAAAAAATTCTTATCTAAAACCAGACTATTATTGAAGATCCATAAGCCCGGGCCTCGTTTAGTTTCAAAAAAGTTCAGACCTATGTAAATAGCCGAATGGTCGCTTATTGTTTAACATACTGTACAGTTTCTGTTATAAGCCAGAAGTCAATCCTGCTTTGAATTAAGGGTTTTCGTTGCTTCCAGGTATATTTCTTTACATTATTATGTTTAATTCGGAAAATAACTATAAGGTTAAATTTTTGAATGATATTATTTATTGCCTGTCTGCCGTTTTTCTTAACTTTATAATTACCCCCTGTACGATCCATATTTACATCCATTACGTTATTAAAATCTCCCCCCCCACGACAAATGGGATAGAATTTGATTAGTTACCATTGTCAATATGTAGCACACATCGGGCCTCTGAAAATAGGAAATGATACAGCAGGTATACGAATTCTTTAAAGTTTGAAAAATCATCTACATATAACGATTTTATTTGAATAACTACGATAAAATTATATATGTCACGTGATAATATCAAATGGAATGTATCGCCATAGCAAGCTTGTTGACTGTTTCAGTAATAGAGTTTATATTTATATCAAATGGAATGTATCGCCATAGCAAGCTTGTTGACTGTTTCAGTAATAGAGTTTATATTTATATCAAATGGAATGTATCGCCATAGCAAGCTTGTTGGCTGTTTCAGTAATAGAGTTTATATTTATAAATTTAATGTGTCGTGTTATAGTTCAATGGGTATATATAATAGAATATTAGTACGTTTATAACATTATGATCTACTTACTGTTCCTCTAATTTACGCCAACTCATTGTAACATGTGAAATTGAAGCCAAAGTAAATGTTTAAAATAATTCCGTGGTAAATTGATCACAGTGAATCTTTTTCGATACAACTCCTATAGTCTCGTACAACACCTGGTAACCTGGTAACAGACATAACAAAATAGTCTCGTATAACCAGACACACATGAATTCAATTGTTTGGTTGAACATGTTAACATTCTAGTCATAGTTATTTGATTTCTAAGAATCACAACGATCTTAGAATGTAAAGTGAAAGTCAAAGTACAATATGGATTGGCGTAATACTACTAAATATTCACTCTGCAGTCGTCAATGCTAAATCCATTTGATATGGTGGGTTCTTACATGAAACTATTAGCTGATCAAAATGATGGTTGACTGATGTTTTGTTTTGTTTATATATCAAGCTAAATTGATCGTATTACTTCGAATGCAGAGATTGATGCTGTCAAAATGTCTTTCTTTTCCAAATGCCATCAAAGAAACAGAGTAATAATTGTAATATTATAATTAACATTTTTTTGAGAAACTATTTCGACCTTTCAAGATATAGTCTAACATTATAGTCTACTTTGATATATCTCAAGCTACAAATAAAACTAGTACAACCATGAAACTATTCAATTGTTTTTCGGACAACAAGTTTCATTATGTATAACAATCGGGGAGATTTCGATTTGACAGTTTTTGCGTATTTTTGAAACAGGTTTCGAAGTGTTTTGTTCCTGTTATGCAAGATCTTTTTAGACGTTCCAAAGTAAATGTACGGTGCTAAGACCACCTAAAGATAAGTATTAATTAGAACAGGTTTAACTTTAGTTTTTATATTTTACGCTTTAAATCTTCCTAGTGCAAAAATGGAGAATTTGACCTTTTGACATCCCGGGTCACAAAGAACAAAGGGAAATTTAGCACGTTTACATTTTTATCGAAAGAGTGATCACTTTCGATTATTTTCAGCATGTTTTCATGATACAAGATGGTCCAAAACGCGGTTACGTATTCCATGCACAGAGCCCCAAAATAGTTTCCCCTATCATTTTGACTCAAATCAGCCAATTTGACGAGACGCGATAATAGAATTTTCCCTGAAAATTCGAAACTAGCTGCCTGCTGTACCAGACACTTTCCGGGATAATTTAGGACATTTCTCAAAGATGGCGACAAAACAGAAGTTATCTACTTGCACCAACACGGAAGATATGTACTCGCATATAAAAACAAAAGCTTGAAATGTGTCTTGAATCAATTATTATCCGTCTCTTGCAGTTTATTTTTAATCGAGCTAAGATTGAATTTCGGTCTTCGGCTAACTCGGATCTTCGCTTCGTTCGGATAAAATTGTCATTCCACTTAGATCCGACTTATGCGAAGTTTACTGCATATTGAAAACTATTTGTTAACATAATGACACGTCATTAATCATTTGATTTACGAGCAGGTTTTATTCTTTAGACATATTCAAATTGTGCACAATGAAACGTTCTAAAGCAATATGGCGATCTATGCACCTGTACACACATAAATGAATAAAGCATTAACACTTGTATAGTCATAACATTGTTTATTCCTTTAGTCACCTCAAGCAAATTATCATTTATAAAAGTTTCAATATGTTGCTCAAATATATGACCTGATTACGACAATACATGGCCCGTGTAATTCTGTACAGTAGAGAAATATAATTGTCGGTGTTTTTAGAGAGTGAATGTGGTTAATAGTAGAATGGTGATATATCTAAACGGTTTTTAAAATCTGAAAAAAATTGTGACCTCAAGATAATCCACAAACTAAAAATGCGATTTTTCGACCAATAAGGGGCCAAAATCCAGGAGGTTATTTTCGGATATGTGTGATTATCAAAAAAAAAACAAGATCTTTATGATAAAAACATTTATTTAAAGTTTCATCCAAATCGGATTAAATCTGTGGCCTCTAGAAGGTCCACAACCTTGAAATACCATATTTGTACACTATTTTCGTACAAGGGTCGGCCATTATGTCCGTCAGTATTTGTCCCATGTTCACGAAATTCGAATACATCCATCGTTAGTGTATAGCTGTGATATATATATATTTTTTTAAATCGGATAAAAATTGACCTCTATAGGGACCACAGGCTCAAAACGCGATTTTTCGTACAATCAAGGGCGCGAATGTTAACAGGAACCAAGATCTTTGGGTCATAAACATGCATTTCAAGTTTCATCAAAATTGTATCAAAATTGTGACCTTTAGGAGGTCCACAACCCTGTATCAGATGTTCACACTATCTGCGTACAAGGGGCGGCCATTTTGTCCGACAGATTTGGTCCGATTTTCACGAAATTCGAACTCAACCATCATTAGGGTGCAGCGGCGATCTAGATGGGCCTTTATCTGAGAAGCAATACATACAGTGGTTGGAAGGGGAAGAATAAGGAAGGCAAAATACTTTTGATTTAGTTTTTATAACAAGAGATACTGTAACTATCAAAGAAAATACAAAGTTCTCTAGCCCTAACCACCGTCAAGACATAATTCACAGTGTCATATCTAGGTCTTCGTTAAGGACAGCCGCGCATGCAGTTGGGTCATGGATTCTCAAGTACAAGCTGGTATCATCTGCAAATAATCTAGCATTAGAATTAAGGTTTTCAACAATATCATTTATATAAATAAGGAAGAGGAGGGGTCCGAGGATAGAGCCCTGTGGAATACCAGCAGGGCCAGTCAAAGGAGAAGACGAGGTTCCACTGACAATCACAGATTGACACAAATAAAAACAAATATCACAGTATATTAAATAATTAAAAATAAAAAACACAAATTCATGTACACAAATATTTAAAAATGAAAAACAATATGATATATATATTTACGATGCACATGGATATCCTCTGTTCTTTCAACCGAAACAGGTGAACTAAAATTAGTGACTGGTTAAATAACTTCTGAAGCAGTCAAGTAGACCTCACCTTATCCCCACCGTCCCAAGCTTATGACAGAGTCCTGCGTGCCAGACCCTGTCAAATGCCTTGCTAATATCACAGAACACTGCCCTCGTGTACTGCCTTCATCAATGGCTTGACAAGAGAAGTGTGCAAGATCAATTAATTGGTAAGTCGTTGATTCGCCGTGCAAAAAACCTCTTTGCAGATTAGTTATAACGGAGTGTGCCCGAAAGAAGTTAAAAACATGCTTATATACACATTTTTCAAACATTTTAGCAACTATACTCAGAAGAGAAATAGATCTATAATTGCCACATTCCGCTGGGTCACCTTTTTTCAAAATAGCTATTACATTAGCCGTTTTCCAAATAGAGGTTACTGTTTTAGGAGATAAAGATAAGTTAAATAAATTACATAGTGGTACAGAAATTTCAAAAATTATAGTCTTCAAAAGTTTACCATTAATTTTATCTGGCCCAATAGCTTTAGAAACATCAATAGATAGAAGCATGTCTTTAACCTCCTGAGGTGTTAGCTAGATATTGCACAGTGAAGATGGATTTTGTTTAAGAATTGAAAGATGTGCATTGGCTGTGTCGAGCTGTGATTGTTTGATAAAGAATTTGTAAAGAGTGTTTGCCTTTTCAAGGTCAGAAAACGCCATGACTCCATTGTTGACAATTGGGGGTAAATCGATGTTTGTGGAGTGTTCACCCTTTACATATGAATTGACAAGATGCCACCAATCTTTACTGCCAAAGTTTTTGGGATCGTTGATTTTATCGTCCAATTTTTGAAAATATTCTTTCTTACATTTCCTAATTAAGTCGATATATACGTTTCTAATTTGTCTGAAGTTTTGCCAATCATGGTCGGAATTTGATTTTACAGCACGCTTGTGAATTTTGTTTTTCTTTCTTGCAAGTTTTCTAATACTATTATTCATCCAAAATTTATCACGTGGTCTAATATTTACTACTTTATTTGGAATATTTTTCTTTGCAATCTTTGTCAATTCACATGTAAAAGCAGCACAGGAAAGCTCCACAGAATCATCAACAATGGACTCCCAGTCATATGTCAAAACGTCATGTCTCAGACCGTCATAGTCAGTCTTATTAAGTTCTACTGTACTGTAGATCCTAGACTGGATAACCTGATCTAATATGTTAGATCTGCTCACTGGATAACCTGATCTAATATGTTAGATCTGCTCAAAGTTACGGTCATAAAGTCTTCAGTCAGAAGAATCAAAATAATAATTGTTCATAAAAAATGTCATCACTGCTATCATCGTAATCTGGTTCATCATTGCTGCTATCGTAATTATATCCACAATAAAAGAGTAAAGTATTGGAAGCCTTCGATGCAAACATTAGCCGCGTCGTCATCTTGATGGTTTATTTAAGTCTTTATTTAATAATCAATAAAAACGACAAAGTACATAGTTCACATTACATTCACAGTGTGTAACATCATTTATCACCCAATAGTAGATATTGCTTGTGTGATAAATTACATAATCTACTGAATATCCCTTAAAATGAATCTGATTGGTCAATTAAAAAGGAACTACTTTTTTATTTAAAAGGAACTACATTTTTTATTTAAAAGGAACTACTTTTATGTAATATATATTTCAACATGGAGACCATCAATGTTTTTCACTCTGGTGATAATGTTTCAATTGACCTTTCTGGACAAGGAACTGTTTTAAATAGTGTTGGTGTACGTAATTACACTGTTGAAATAGATGGTTCTGGCTATATAGCTTCAATTGATGTAGACAGACTCCAGTTGCTCAAATCCAAAAACACATGTATTTCAAATGTAGAAGAGCAGACAACAACTTCAAATGTCACATCTTTAAACTAGATTGTGCCTCCAACTGGCTCTGAAAACAAAAGATTTATTAAAATTGATGAGAATTATATTGACAAATTATTAACTAAGCAAGAAAATCCAAATACTGCAAGAAAAACATTATTCGACACAAACCTACTACATGAGTCTATTTCGAAAAACAATGATCCTCAGCGAATCCATGAAATTCCCCCAGATGAATTGAACAACATTTTATGCAAATTTATTGTATCTGCAGGCAAACTTGATTGTGGTGGGTTTGAAAACAATACTTTGTGTGGCATAGGTTCATCTGTTGAACGCTACCTGCGCAGTCATAACTATGGACACACACTTCGGAAAAGTATAGCCTTTTCTAGGTATAGGGATGTAATGAAGGCTAAGCAAAAAGAATTAAAATCCCTTGGAAAAGGTAACTTTCCTCATAGATCTGATGCTATAACAGATGAAGAGATAGAACCTCTGTGGCAGGCCAAACAGTTAGGATCAACTTCACCACAGTCAATTTTAAATACACTTTGGTTTTACAACACCATACATTTTTGGTCTCAGTGGTTCAGACGAGCACAAACAAATGTTATGAGGTGAGGTTGAACTGAAATTAGATAGTGATGGGTTAACACAATGTTTAGAATTTACTGAAAGGGTTTCGAAAACAAGACAGGGCTATAATTCAAAAAATGTAAGACAAATTACACCAAAAAAGACCGCTGTCCCGTAGAACTATACAAGCTTTATAAGAACTTGAGGCCACACAACTTCTCAAATCCAGAAAGCCCTTTTTATATATCATGTACAACTGTACCTAATCCCGAAGTAGGTTCCCAATGGTTTAAGCGTCCGCCAGTTGGCATACATAAACTTGAAAATTAATGGAATTTCAACAGACAGACAACTTACCAATCACAGTGCAAAAACTAAACGATTCTGATGTTCCTCCATCTCACATCATGCAAATATCCGGCCATAAAAAAATTCGGAGCATCAACAATTATTCCCATATAAATGATAATCAGCACAAGCAAATATCATCAATTCTTTCTGGTTCAGAATGTAACTACCAGCGTCCGCTCCCAACATCAACCGTCGTTTCTTCGTCATCATTATAGTCTTCACAAAGTAACAGTAGTTCAAACAAACGCGAGCATTTGCAGTCTGTTTTGGGGTCCAGTAATATTGTTGGAGGAAAGTTCTCAATTACCATAAACAATTACAATACTCCCTAAAACGCCCAAGAATTATAGACAGTGACACCGATTAGTTTGTTTATCCATCATGGCGGTTGGCTTGACCTTACAAGAACTACCGGGTCAATATATAGGACTTTGCAATGGGTGACCTGCTGTCAATACTAATGTATCACTACGTTGTAATGTAAATAAACTATAAACATATTACGTTGTAATGTAATCAGGTTCCGTAAAATAAAATCTATACCAAAGAATTATATTTATTTATTTGTGCTTGTACGAAAGGGTTGGGTGATAAATAAAATCTCCTAATCGTCTTTTTGGATATCAAAAAATACTCGTAGGAGATTGTCTATATCTTATCATCACATTAAAACAATAATCATACAAAAAATTGATTTATTATTGAAAGCTATAGTATATGTTGATAATTCATTTAGTAGAACAAACATAAAAATAATAAACTAAAACACAATACATAAAGATAAAGATAAAGATAGCTAGAGGCATGAAAGGAATAAAAGAAATACTAGAGGTATGCATAATAATCATATTGTATAATCCCATTTATTTACTAAGGTTTCATTAAACTCATTTTCTATCTGTTGTTTACTTTTCAAGTACTTTTCGATAATTAATAATTTTTAGTCTAATATTTTCTTTTAGTACAGTACAAGAGTAAAGTATTTCTCAGGTATCAAGTCTTTCATGACGACATAATTTTGTAGAGGTTGTGGTAAACCAACTTGTGTTATTTTACTGCTGATTCCTGATCCGATACAATTTCTGATTTCTCTTCTACATCTTGACTTCAAACTTCTCGATTTACAGAAATCACGGAATTCTTCAAACTGCTGTTTATCTTCAGATTCACCCAACACAGGATTATGCGTGGAAAGCGACAAACCAGTATTTAACACCGACATCAAAATCATTTTTTCTATTTCACTCTTCGGTGCACCACTTTCAAACAAAATTTTAGAAAGCATCAACATATCCGGAAATTGAAATTTATCTTTGACCTTTGAAAGATCCAAACCTTTGAGAGAACAATTTTCCTTTATGAGATACCATATAAGATCTTGTTCGTTTTTTTCCAGTAACCATTTGAATAAAGTGTTTCCATCTTCTCCTGGAGTATCAAGAGACGACGGGTGACATTTATTAATTAAAAGTAATTTTAGACAGTTGATCCATTTCCGACCCCTACCATCAGCTCCAGCATCTAGTAAACTTTCTAAAATAGGTCTATTACAGTTTCTTGCTGCTGCCATTACAGCCGTCGTTCCATTATCATCACTCAAATTAACATCAGCTCCAGCCTTTAGTAAATCATTTACAATACCCTGGTTATTATCTTTGACGGCAATCAACAATGTTGTATTTCCGTTGTCATCACTCAGATTAACATCAGCTGCAGATTTCAGTAAATCATTTACAATCTTCCTGTTATTAAACCCGACTGCAATCATTAATGCCGTATTTCCATCATTATCAGCATGGTTTACAGATGCACCAGATTTCAGCAAATTTTCACAATGCATCCCTTTTTGGTTTTCAAATTCTAATATCAATGCTGTTTTGCCATTGTTATCACTCAGGTTAACATCGGTGCCAGCCTTCAATAAACCCTTTACCATATTCGTGTTATTCATTTTGACGGCAATCAGCAAGGCTGTGTTTCCACTGTTATCAACTTGGTTTACAGATGCACCAGATTTCATCCATGCTTCACAATGACCATATCTTTGTTTCTCCACTGCCACCATCAACGCTGTTTTGCCATTGACATCACAAATATTACAGTCTGCACCATTCTGTAACTGAAGTGATAAAATAGTTTCATCCTGGTTGTCTACAGCAAACATCAACGCCGTCTTACCACGATGATCTTGTAGGTTGATATTACAGCCAGCTCTGAGTAGTGTTTCTACCATAGGTTTAGGTCCTCTTTCTGCTGCCGCCATTAAAGGTGTTTTGCCTTCGTCATCTGTAGCGTCATCTGCTTCACTTCTCAAATCTGAATATTTGAGTAAAACATCTAAATCCAGTGAAACTTTCAAGAGTATTGCAAGGAATATCGCATTTCTACCCAATACATCTTTTGGTTTCAGATCGGCACCAGCTTTTAGTAAAACATTTGCTATAATATTATCCTTGTTGGTAACCCCGTCCGCTTTTGGACGTTCTAGAGTTTGGCAGTGTGAAGTTGATGGTCACGAGACATGTAGCCTTCTTAAAGAATTCAATTCAATATCACATAGGACGACACAGTTGTTGGTGGACGTACAGGTCGATTACTGGTAACCTATATGTTCACGAATTCAAAAAGAAAAGACGCATCGATCATTTTTCTATGTATTGTCCGTGTCAGCTTTAAAACTAATTTTATTTTGTTATTTCAGGTTAACAAAGGCTGTCAATACAAATGATGCAGCTGCTGTAGAAAGACTTATACATGACTGTGTGGCGTTATATGACAGTTGTGTACAACACTGGATTTGGGTAGAACAATGTAAAGCTGCTCTTAAGAACAGATGTCTACCTATGGTGGAATTATTGCTTCCCCCAGAGAGTATTGCAAACAATTTTGTAGATGTTAAGACCAATATACAATTGATGAAGGCTGCAATAAAATCTAATTTCATAGAGGGTGTTAAATTTCTCCACTCTAAAGGAATACCTTTGCGTTTTGCCCTCACTGAGTGCGTTCTAAACAATAACGCCGAGATATTAAAACATCTTCTTGAACTCAAAAATATAGATATAAACCCCAACGAAAAGGAAACGTTATTAATGTTATGTTGCCATAAACTAAACATCGAAATTTTGGAGATTTTGTTGAAGAGTGAACTGATAAATACTATTAACCAACAGTCGGTTATAGATAAATATTCTGTCCTACACTGTTGTGACGTCACTAATATTCACGTTTATTCCATTCTGTATTAGTAACGTATTTATTATTTTCTCCTTGTCTTCATAATTAGCAGAATATCTTGACACTTGTATAGCTTTGTGCAACGCTGTCTCTCCTTTTAGATTTTGGTGATTTATATCACAATCTGTTGATGTCAGCAATGTCACTAGTTCTAATTTAACTTTTTCAGAGGAAAGAGCGAGGGGATTATCGCCATTTTGGTCCACCATATTGACATCGATGCCGTGTTCAATAAGAATTGGAGCCGTGTCATAATATCCTCGATTCATTGCTCTATACAACAGATTATTACATTTATGAATATCAGCCCCAGCCTCTATCATCATCTTAACAATATCTGCTGAAGTAGATTGGTCGTTCGGATAGTGGTAAGAACGAAATAAATAGTCCAATACAAAACATCCTTTGTTATCTTTAACGTTGACAGATGCACCGCGGTCAATAAGTTGTTTAACTAAAACAAGATTATCCATCTCCACGCATTCCATTAAAGGTGTAACGCCGTATTTATCAGTGGTGTTAACATCACACACAGCTTTAATCAGTATATCAGTGATAGTCGTCATCCGTCTTCTTATAGACCGCAGTAAAGGTGTAGCACCGTCTTTGTCAGTGCTGTTAACATCACACCCAGCTTTAATCAGTATTTCAGCGATAGTCGTCTGTTCTCCTCTTACTGACTCCAGTAAAGGTGTTACACCATTTTTATCAGCGATGTTAACATCACATCCAGCAGCATTAATCAGTATTTCTGCGATAGTCGTCTCCCGTCTTCTTATAGACTCCAGTAAGACGGGTGTAATATTGACATCACAATGTGATTTAATTAACGACTTCACCATCTGTTCATTGCTGTATATAGTTGCTAAATACAGTGGAGTTTCATTCCATGAGTTCAGCTGGTTTATGTCCATACCATGGGTTATTAATAGCTGGACACATTCATCATATGAATCTACCCATATCCTACTCCCTGCAAGACAATGAAGAAGGGAACCTTGATGGGTTCTAATATCAAGGTTTGCTCCTCTTTGTGCCAAATATATTACCGTTGTCACCATACCACATTCAGCAGCCAGTTGGATGGGCGTTTTCCCATCCATATCTTGTAGATTAACATCCGCTCCTGCCTACACCAATAATTTTCCACAATCATTAATTCCCCCCGTATTGCTTTCACTAAAAATCCTTTCCATCAAATTGTTCCTATCACCTATACAACTGCCATCATCAATGGGGTTTCCCGTCTCTTATCACAGCGGTTTACATCAGCACCAGCCTTCAATAATTCTTCAGTAATAGATCTTTCTCCATTACCTACTGCCATGGACAAGGCCGTTTGTCCATTGCCGTGTGTCCGTGGACATCACTAATATTCACGTTTATTCCATTCTGTATCAGCAACGTATTTATTATTTTTTCCATGTTTTCATCAGCATCTCTCGACGCTTGTATAGCTTTGTGCAACGCTGTTTCGCCTTTTAGATTCTGGTGATTTATAACACAATCTTTTGATGTCAGCAAAGACACAATTCTAATTTACCTTTCCTGGAAGCAAGAGCAAGGGGGGTATCTCCAACTTCATCTACCGTATTGATATCGATGCCCATTTCGATAAGCAATGAAGCTGTTTCATAATCTTCACAATCAATTGCTCTACACAACAGATTATTACATTTATGAATATCAGCCCCAGTCTCCATCAACATCTTAATAATATCTGCTGAAGTAGATTGATCGTTCGTATGGTGGTAAGCAGGAAATAAATAGTCCAATACAAAACATCCTTTGTTATCTTTAGCGTTGACAGATGCACCGTGGTCAATAAGTTCTTTAACTAAAACAAGATTACCCATCTCCACGTATTTCATTAAAGGTGTAACGCCGTTTTTATCAGCGATGTTAACATCACACCCAGCTTTTATCAGTATTTCAGCAGTAGTCGTCTGTTGTCCTCTTTGTGACTCCATTAAAGGTGTAATCAGTGTTTTTATCAGCGTTGTTAACATCACATCCAGCTTTAATCAGTGTTTCAGCCATAGTCGCATCTTGTTTTCTTACTGACACCAGTAAGGCGGGTGTCAAGTCTTTACCTGCTTTAATATTGACATCACCATCTAATCATTTCTTTGACATACTGCTAAATACAGTGGAGTTTCATTCCATGAGTTCAGTTCGTTTATGTCCATTCCGCCCCTGCCTCCACCAATAATTTTACACAATCAAGAACTTCCTTATTCCACCAGCCACGGACACAAATGTGTAGAGCAGAATATTGATCATCACCCGTCTGTTGATTAATAGTATTTTTTAGTACACTGTTCAACAAAATCTTCAAACTTTCAGTATTTAGTTGATGGCAACATAACATTATTAACGTTTCCTTTTTGTCTGGGTTTTTATCTAGATCTTTCAGTTGAAGCAGATATTTGAGCAGCTCGACCTTACTGTTTTGGACACATTCAATATCGGAACGTAACTTCCTGAATTATGGCCCCTGACTGTACGAAAAATCGCGTTTTTAGCTTGTGGACCCTATAGAGGTCATAAATTTTATCCGATTTAAAAAAAACGTATTATTATATCACCGTTACACCCTAAGGACGGCTGAGTTCGATTCTCGTGAAAATCGGCCCAAAACTGACAGACAAAATGACCGCCCTTCGTTTTCAAATAGCGTAAAAATATGGTATATCAAGGTTGTGGACCCTATAGACGTCACAATTTTAATCCTATTTTGATCAAACTTGCAATGTAAGTTTATAACCCAAAGATCTCGGTTCCTTTCGATATTCGCACATATCGGAACGTAACTTCCTGAATTATGCCCCCTGATTGTTCGAAAAATCACGTTTTTAGCTTGTGGACCCTATACAGGTCGTAATTTTTATCCGATTTAAAAAAACGTATTATTATATCACCGTTACACCCTAAGGACGACTGAGTTCGAATTTCGTGAAAATCGGCCCAAAACTGACAGGCAAAATGGTCGCCCTTCGTTCTCAAATAGCGTAAAAATATGGTATTTCAAGGTTGTGGACCCTAAAGAGGTCACAATTTTTTTATCCGATTTTGTTGAAACTTGAAATATAAGTTTATAACCCAAAGATCTCGGTTCCTTTCGATGTTCGTGCAAACGGACCGTAACTTCCTGAATTATGGCCTCTGATTGTACGAAAAATCACTTTCTTTTTAGCTTGTTCTCTATCCATCTCTCGAAAATGTGGGCGTATCCTGCCTGGCAGCCGCTGGTTAAATATTTGTGTACATGAAGTTGTGATTTTTATTTTTAATTATTTAATATTTTATTTGTGTACATGAATACTTTATGTGATATCTTTTAATTTTTCTCATACCCTTCACCGTATGTTTGGCGCCATAAAACCCGCTTGGAGCTGACGTGCCATGAAACCCTGTTTCATTCATTCATTCCATGTGTATCTACCGTATTGACTTCGATGCCGTGTTTAATCAGTAAAAAACGGCGTTTTATAATAACCATACAGATTATCACATTTGTAACTATCAGTCCCATCCTCTCCATCATCTTAAAAGATATATATTCTGGATAAGAAAGGCTGTATTGACTTCTGTTTGAGTGTTTTCTCTTATGGACTTCACTTATTGCGGGGTATCGAGATGAAAATGATATCGTGTTTAAATATGGCGGGGTATCGGGATGAAAATGATATGGTGTTTAAATATGGCGGCGTATCGGGATGAAACTGATATGGTGTTTAAATATGGCGGCGTATCTGGATGAAAATGCGATCTAGAGTAAAAAGTAGAAAATCAAAAGTCAAAGTTGAAAAAGGAAAATCCTGATCTAAAAGGTTATTTTTATGGTGAAAATATATGCTTTTTCAAGTTTAAATCGTCAGAATTTTACTTTCATAGACTTGATTTTGATTTTCTACTGTCATCTTTAGTCATTCTACATATTATTCTTCAGCGCAGATTTTTTCCAATAGTAGTCCTTTGGTGACTGATAACGGCCATGTAATTGTCGCCCTTTTCATTACGACAAAGTCGACTTGGCCACGCACAATCTACTTTAAATATGGATCCTACCTTGGGACACATGGATCCATCTGGGGCGTACATTGAGGAAATAAACTCGTTTCTGAGTTGGACACAGGTTACAATTGGTGGACCACGCCTAATGCACCTTATATGCATATCTCAGTAGATACCTCCAGTATAAAAACAAAATGGGTATACTCCGTTCCTTGGGACCCACCAGGGCAACATCAATCCTTCTGAGTAGTCAATTGTAGAGATTAACCCACTTCTGAGTATGTCTACGTCACGAGTAAATGCATATCTCAGTACCTCCCTTCAATAAAGGCACAACATGGGTATCAAACTGTTTCGTGGGACCTCCTGTGGCAATATGGATGCTTCTGGGTCGTCAATTTGTGGGGAACTACAAGCACAAAATGTGAATCAAACTGTTACTTGTGATGATCCCCTGTAACAATAATGACTCCTCCTGGGTAGTCAATTGTTGTGATCAGTCCACAATTGATCAAGTCAATAGACAACATTGTTCGGCCATGACAAATCCACTTTAAAGGTGGGCTTAGATACTGATACCATTCGTCTTTTTATGGCCTCAATGCTTTACAAGACCCACTTATGGCCATAGCCTCTACCGCGTAGCGTTTTGGCAAAGGTGGTCGCTAACTCGGATAAGGAAAGTTGCGGAACGCTGACCATCGATAGGATTCGTCCTCTCGTGACCCTAATGCTTTCCCCCCCGAGTTTGAAATTTATATTTTTAAAACTATACAGCATTCGCAGAGCGCTGAAAATCTATCACCCACGAACTAAATCTGGAGCATCTAACTGTAGCAATGCTACATCAAAAATTTAATGACTGCCTTAGATAAAAAAAAGGGTGTAAACATAGAAAAGGCGCCATAACATAACATACAGGAATCAAAAGACAAGGCTAATATATTTATGTATCTAAAATCAAAATACAAGTATAATTATGTATCTAATACGCGAAATGTAAAAACAATAACTAAGCAAATGTAGAAAAGCAACAATAACCATGTTATGTACAATTTGATACAGTAGTCAGGACTCTTTCAATTGACAGCTAAATTAACCCAGGTACAGGTAATTTATCCTGACAGGATTGAAGAACGAAGGTAGTATTCTATGTGTTTGATCTGACCACCGGATAGTAGAACGAAGGTAGTATTCTATGTGTTTGATTTGACCACCAGATTGTTCTGTAGGTTGTTAGAGTATGGTATATTTTTAAAAACATTGGGGTGTTGGGTCTCATAAATAATGTATCCAGACAGTTCTTACAAGGACGTGCGATTAAAAAAAATATTTTAAACAAATGAGATTGGAAGTATCAAACGATTGTTGAACCGGTAGTTGGGCTGACGTCGACAATAGATAAAACTGGATAACCTGGTCTTTTACGTCAGACTTTCTCCTACGTCATCTCCTCCTGATGTGAATAACACCGTCAAGCAAGAACGGGTCTGATGTCATTTAAAGGACAATATTGGTGTCAGACATTATCACATATGTGATAGAACTTGTGTAACATGTTCCAAATATAATTTTAACATATAGATCATTGCTACGATAGATGCGTAATGACACCAATATTGTCCTTTAAGACAGGTTATCCAGTCTATGTAGATTTCAACGGTCGGCGGTAAATTGGACCAAAGCTGAGTCCAATATGGCCGCCGTAGGGCCTGTCTATTTATTATTATTTATTTTTTTAAGCAATATTTTATTCAAAACTTGAAAGCGATTGTGGAACAGGCATAACCGATATTATGATCTCTCTTGTAACCCTTATAATCCTAACCCTAACCCCAAGTTACAAATAGACTCATAAATATGCGGGGCGATCATGTTGGGCTCGACTTGCGTCCAATTTACCTTCCTGTGACTTCCACCCTACAACTGATCCCAACCAATAGCTTTTATTATCCAGTTCACAGCAGTAGACGCTAACCAATATTACTGATTATCCAGTTCACAACAGTAGACTCTAACCAATAGTTATGATTATCCAATTGACAACAGTAGACTCTAACTAATAGCTATAATTATCCAGTTGATAAAGAAGTATAAAGTAACAATGTAGTCAATAGTTACTGTTATAAAGTCTTTAGTCAGAAAAATCATAATAATAATCTGGTTCATAATAACTTTTAGCACTGCTGCCATAGGAATAATAATAATAATTGTCAGAATAGTAATCTGGTTCATAAAAATAATAACTTTCCCCATTGTATTCATCGTTTAGTACAAGAGTATAGTATTTCTCGGGTATCAAGTCTTTCATGACGACATAATCTTGTAAACGTTTCGGTAAACCAACTTGAGTTATTTTACTGCTGATTCCTGGTCCGATACAGTTTCTGATTTCTCTTCTACATCTTGACTTCAAACTTCTCGATTTACAGGAATCGCGGAAATCATCAAGTTGTTGTTTATCTTCAGATTCACCCAGCATCGGATTATGTGTGGAACGCGACAAATCAGTATTTAAAACCGACAACAAAATCATGGTCTCTACTTCACTCTTCGGTGCACCACTTTCAAACAGAATTTTAGAAAGCATCAACATATCGGGAAATTGAAATTTATCTTTGACCTGTAGAAGATCCAAACCTCTGAGAGAACAATTTTCTGTAAAGAGATACCATATAAGATCTTCTTCCCTTTTTTCCAGCAGTAACCATTCGAATAAAGTTTTTCCATCTTCTCCCGGAGTATCAAGAGACGCGTGACATTTATTGATTAAAAGTAATTTTAGACAGTTGATCCAACTATGATCATAACCACCATCAACCATTATACCATGTATAGCTGATCTCCCCCATGTATCAGTTTTATTAACATCAGCTCCAGCATTTAGTAAACATTCTAAAATAGATCTGTCCCAGTTCCGTGCTGCCGCCATCAAAGCCGTCTTTCCATTATTATCACTCAGATTAACATCAGCTCCAGCATTTAATAAACTTTCTAAAATAGATCTGTCCCAGTTCCGTGCTGCCGCCACCAAAGCTGTCTCTCCATTATTATCACTCAAATTAACATCAGCCCCAGCATTTAGTAAACTTTCTAAAATAGAACTACCACAGTTCCGTGCTGCCGCCATCAAAGCTGTCTCTCCATTATTATCACTCAGATTAACATCAGCCCCAGCTTTCAGTAGTAAATCAGTTACAATCTTCCTGTTATTAAACCTATTACAGTTTCGTGCTGCCATCATCAAAGCCGTCTCTCCATTATCATCACTCAGATTAACATCAGCTCCAGCTTTCAGTAAATCAGTTACAATCTTCCTGTTATTAAACCTATTACAGTCTCGTGCTGCTATCATCAAAGCCGTCTCTCCATTGTCATCACTCAGATTAACATCAGCTCCAGCTTTCAGTAAATCAGTTACAATCTTCCTGTTACTCAGTCGGACTGCAATCAGCAATGCTGTATTTCCATTGTTATCACTCAAATTAACATCAGCCCCAGCTTTCAGTAAATCCTCACAATGACCATCTCTTTTTTTCTGTACTGCCACCATCAACGCTGTTTTGTCATTGTTATCACAAATATTATAGTCTGCACCATTCTGTAATAGAAGTGATAAAATAGTTTCATCCTGGTTGTCTACAGCATACATAAACGCTGTCCGTGTTTCATCCTTGTTGTCTACAGCAAACATCAACGCCGTTTTACCACCATGATCTTGTAGGTTGATATTACAGCCAGCTCTGAGTAGTTTCTCTACTATATCTTTAGGTCCTCTATCTGCTGCCACCATCAAAGATGTTTTACCATCTTTATCTGTGGCATTAACAATACTCTCTGCTTCACCTCTCAAGTTTGAATATTTAAGTAAAATATCTAAAACTAGTGAAGCATTCAAGAGTGTTGCAAGGAATATCGCATTTCCACCTAATTCATCTCTGGGTTTCAGATCGACATCAGCCTTCAGTAGAACATCTACCATAACATTATCCTTATTTTTAACTGCGATCACCAATGGGGTCTCCCGTCTCTTATCACAGTGGTTTACATCAGCACCAGCCTTCAATAGAACATCTACCATAACATTATCCTTATTTTTAACTGCGATCACCAATGGGGTCTCCCGTCTCTTATCACAGTGGTTTACATCAGCACCAGCCTTCAATAATTCTTCAGTAATAGATCTTTCTCTATTACCTACTGCTATGGACAAGGCCGTTTGTCCATCAACGTCACTAAGATTCACGTTCATCCCATTCTGTAGTAACAACATATTTATTATTTTCTCCATGTCTTGATAATTAGCAAAATATCTTGAAACTTGAAGAGCTTTGTGCAACGCTGTTTCGCCTTTTAGATTCTGGTGATTTATATCACAATCTTTTGATATCAGCAATGTTACCAAATGTGTTTCACAATGTTCGGAGGCAAGAGCAAGGGGTTTATCTCCATTTTTATCTACCGTATTGACATCGATGCCGTGTTCCATGAGTAATGAAGCCATTTTATACTCTTTACAATCAATTGCTCTAGACAACAGATTATTACCTTTATGGATATCAGCCCCAGCCTCTATCATTATCTTAACAATATCTGTCGAACGGTGGTGAGAACGAAATAAATAGTCCAATACAAAACATCCGTTGTTATCTTTAGCGTTCACAGATGCACCGCGGTCAATAAGCTGTTTAACTAAAACAAGATTACCCATCTCCACGCATTTCATTAAAGGTGTAACGCCGTATTTATCAGCGATGTTAACATCACATCCAGCATTAATCAGTATTTGAGTAATAGTATCACTGTATCCTATTGGCTCCATTAAAACTGATCCCATGTCGTCGCCTACTTTGATATTGACATCACAGTGTGATTTAATTAATGTCTTCACCATCTCTTCATTTTCTTGAAATACTGCTAAATACAGTGGAGATTCATTGCATGAGTTCAGTTCGTTAATGTCTATACCTTGAGACATTAATAGTCGAATAAATTCATCATATGAATCTACCATTTCGTTACTCTCTGCTGCAAGAAAATGAAAAAGGGTACCTTCATTGTATCTAATATCAAGGTTTGCTCCTCTTTTTGCCAAATATATTACCACTGCCGCCATACCACATTCAGCAGCTTTTTGGATGGGCGTTGTCCCATCAATATCTTGTAGATTAACATCCGCCCCTGCCTCCACCAATAATTGTATACAATCAAGAACTTCCTTCCACCGCCCGCCACGGACACAATAGTGCAGAGCAGAATATTGACGATCGCTCGTCTGTCGATTAATTGTATTTTTTAGTTCACTCTTCAACAAAATCTTCAAACTTTCGATATTTAGTTCATTGCAACATAACATTATTAACGTTTCCTCTTTATCAGGGTTTTTATCTAGATCTTTCAGTCCAAGCAGATATTTTAACACCTCGACGTGGGTGTTTTGGACGCACTCAACGAGGGCACTCCATTTCTCTCGGAATTTTGAATGTGAAAGATAAAGAGGTACTCCTTTAGAGTGAAGGAACTTAACGCCCTTCACGAAATCAGATTTTATTGCAATCTTCATCAGTTGTTTTTTGGTCTCAATACCTACAAAGTGCCTAGCAATACTCTTTGAAGACAGCAACAATTTCACCATAGGTAGGCATCTGTTTTTAAGAGCAGCTGCACACGCCTTTACCCATATCCAAGGCGGTATATCACAGTCGTCTCCTAATTCTACATGCTCCTGAATAATTCTTTCTACAGCAACTGTATCATTATTAATGACAGCTTCTTTTAACCTGAAATAAAATATAATTGTTGTTAAAGATCGGTTGTCATCACATATATTAAGATAGACCATAAATTCACAAATAACTGATGCACTTTACTTATGAAATTTCCACAGATAAGATACAAGTCATACAATCCTACGCCTACGATTGAAAACTTGTCTGCCTTGTTTTATAAAAGATAGGTTGCCAGGCAACAAAACTAGTCTGCCTTGTTTTATAAAACCTTGTAACTGTGCGATTCTCACATAGACATTTGTTTCATTATTTCCTAAATAATTTATTTCAAAGTTACTATTTCGGATTTTCAATCATTTTTTATTGTTTTGTTTCATCTCAATCATATACCAACATGTAGATATTAAAGATGTCGACAATGTCATTGCAGTGTTACTTAAGCCTCGTGTATACACTTGCGTGCACTTAAAAATCCCTTGGCAGTTGGAATTCGATATAAGAGTAGGCCATAGTGCTTGACACGGCATATACTGGACGTGGGCGTGGCCTGCCTGTGTTTTTGTTACCCCTATGTGATCGCCATGTTTCTTTTACAAATTGAAAATAAGTATGGCGGTCGTTTAGGGCGTTACCTTTTTTATTTAATTATTTTTTAGTTTTGTAATCGGAGTTCAGCTTTCTTTAAACTCAATTATCACAAAGGCAGACAAGTGATAAAAAAGGTCATCCCACAGGAATCAAATCGAGATAATTTAATACAAATCTCTTTAAACTTTAAACTCAATTATCACAAAGACAGACAAATGATAAAAAAGGTCACCCCACAGGGATCAAATTGAGATAATTTAATACAAATCTCCACTGTTAACCACACTGACTCATTAAAATTGGAACCAAAGACCAGTTATGTTTCGAAGTTTTCAAAAATTACCTATAACAGATTTGTTCCGGAAAGCCTTCACGTAATTATCTCTTTTACCAATTATTTTAATGTTTTATATTTTACCTGTACACTGATATTTGTTTGTTTTACTAAATATACTATTCCAAAAAAGTAGGGGATATTTGATTTTGGGGGCATAATACTAAAATATGCAAATGACTACGAAAAAAGTCACTATAGAACCTAACAGAAGAAACATTTCCAGTTACATGTGACGCCCAAACGCACCAATAGCTACCGCATGGAATGCAGGTGATGCTTGGGATCATCATGGGGGTCCAACCCAAGATTTGCACGACTCTGACTTTGAATGTTACAGTCATTGTGGCATTGAATTCCAGGGTGGAAACATCAGTTTAATTGTTTTAGTGACCAGAAAACAAATTTTGATATGCGTCGGCTTACCCAAAATGAAAGGTTACGTGCCCTTGGCATGCTACAGATCGGCACAACACAGGCGGTTGTGGCGCGGACGATGAATGTTTCTCAGTCTGTCATAAGCAGGCTATGGTCCAGATACCGTGATACACAATCTGTACAGGACAGACCACGCTCAGATCGACAACTCAAGCCCAGGATCGATTTATCCGTACCTTGGCCTTGAGAAATCGTGTCATCACAGCAAATCAGATCAGCGCTCGTTTTCAAACAGACACTGGTGTGAGAGTGAGTGGCCAGACGATTCGGAATCGACTGCATAGGGGTCACCTTCGCGCCCGACGTCCTCGCGTGATCCCTTGTTTGAGAGATCATCACATTCAGGCAAGACGTCGTTGGTGTAGGGATCGTCAACACTGGGATAATCGACGCTGGAGCAATGTGATGTTTTCAGCTGAGTCAAGGTTCACTGTTTATTTTTTGGACAGACGTAGGAGGGTGTGGCGTCGTCGAAACGAGCGCTTCCAAGACGTTAACGTCATCAGACATGATCGATTTGGGGGTGGTTCTGTTATGGTGTGGGGAGGCATCACTGTTGCTGGAAGAACGGCTTTACATGTTGTTGCAGGGCGTGTTACAGGCCAGTACTACCGGGACAACATCTTGGCAGTCCATGTTGTGCCGTTCGCACGACGTCATGGCCGCCGTTTCATCTTCCAGGATGACAACGCAAGATGTCACAGGGCCAGGATCGTTACAGGTTACCTCCAACAACAGAACATCACCACATTACCTTGGCCAGCACAGAGTCCCGACCTCTCCCCCATCGAGCATGTCTGGGACATGCTTGGACAGAGGTTACGTCAACGTCAACAACGTCCTGCCAATGTCCAAGAACTTGCTGCTGCGTTGCAACAGGAATGGGACAATCTGGACCAAAATGACCTTAGACGTCTCATTAGGAGTATGCCACGTCGGATCAATGCTTGTTTGGCAAACAGAGGAGGATTTACCCGTTACTGACTTGGTTGTGATGCTGTGGTAACTTTGCTGTTTGACCCCGGGTATCATTTTACCCTTATAATGGTCAGTCTGTGCCTTACTTAGTCTAACGATCATTTGGAATAAATCGATGAATGTGAACTTCATTTCATTTTGTCATTTGTTTCTTCGTCAGTTTCATTAGGTGACTTTAATAACACTTAAAAATCAAATATCCCCTACTTTTTTTGAATAGTATAGATTAATTTTAATTTAAGATTTTCTATCTATATTTTATCTGCACCTGTACCCTGCTATTTTATTTTTTTAAATCCTATTATCTTGTTTTACCAAATAGTTTTATTTTATTCTGATATGATTTCTATCTATATTGTTTTACATTGTGCACTCATAGTCATATATTTACAAACTGGATTTTGGCGCTATAAAAGTTCAATATGTTTTAGAGATACTTAAATTTTAAAGCAAAGAATTCAAAGAACTGATTACCTTATACATGTGTAGGTAATTTTTAAATTGAATACTTTTTTCGCAGGTCGAATTTATAGAGTTGTATGACATGTCATCCCGTAGGATTTGTATGCTAAAATTGATATTTGTTCTTTGGTTTGGGATGGTGTGTTTCCAAACGATCCAAAAATATCAGGGTTTAAATTTTTCGACCCCTTGACCTCTCTGGGAGGGACCTTTTTGAATTCGGGACCCCTCTGACCGAGGCCATAGCTATCACCGCCAATATGGGTTGGATTTTCATGATCTGAAATTTATTCTGGTTTTAATTTCATCATTTCGACCCCAATTGGAGGGTCTAGGGCACAAGTGATCTAACTACCAACCATTTTAGTTGGTTGTTAGATCACTTGTGCTATAGACCCTCCAATTATGATACACTTAAATCAAATGGAAGTGGTTATCATTGACTTCCGATGAGAAATTGACCGTTTTCTGACCGAACAGTGTGCGACAGGACCAAGGTAAACGCCCATGATTCAAGCCAAGTTGATAGCCTTCGAAAATGGTTACGGGGTCAAGGTCGTAAGTCAAGGTCAAATGTCCCAAAACTGACTTTGAAAAGTTTGAGTTTAGTTTTCTGTAACATGACCTTGACCTACGACTTTGACCTTTTTTACTTTTCTGAAGGACGTTGTCTCTGCTTTCACCTCAAGCATTAACTTTGATAATACAGTTAGAAATAGGGTCACGGCAAGCGTAAACGAAAAGGGCCCGAGATGAATAGGAAGTTTGGACTCAAGGTCAAAGTCAAGGTCACGGATGGTTAAAGGTGACTAGTGGAGGTCACCACGACCTTACACATTGACCACGCCCATTGACTTCCTTTCGGACACGGGCCCTTTGCGTTTGACCCTTTTCTGACCGAACAGTGTGCGACAGGACCAAAGTAAACGTCGATGGTTCAAGCCAAGGTGATAGCCTTCGAAAATGGTTACGAGGTCAAGGTCGTAAGTCAAGGTCAAATGTCCCAAAACTGACTTTGAAAAGTCCGAGTTTAGTTTTCTGTAAGATGACCTTGACCTACGACTTTGACCCAATTATCTTTTCTGGAGGACGTCGTCTCTGCTTTCACCTCGAACATTAACTTTGATAATACAGTTAGAAATAAGGCCACGGCAAGTATAAACGCAAAGGGCCCGAGATGGATGGGACGTTTGGACTCAAGGTCAGAGTCAAGGTTACGGATGGTTAACGGTGACTAGTGGAGGTCACCACGACCTTTCACATTGACCACGCCCATTGACTTCCTTTCGGACACGGACCCTCTGCGTTTGACCGTTTTCTGACCGAGCAGTGTGCGATAGGACCAAGGTAAACGTTCATGATTCAAGCCAATGTGATAGCCTTCGAAAATGGTTACGGGGTCAAGGTCGTAAGTCAAGGTCAAATGTCCCAAAAATGATTTTGAAAAGTTTGAGTTTAGTTTTCTGTAACATGACCTTTACCTACGACTTTAACCCAATTATCTTTTCTGAAGGACGTCATCTCTGCTTTCACCTCGAACATTAACTTTGATAATACAGTAAGAAATAAGGCCACGGCAAGCATAAACGGAAAGGCCCCGATATGGATGGGAAGTTTGGCCTCAAGGTCAAAATCAAGGTCACGGCAATATTTACACCTAAAGGCCAATCCACTGATCAACACCAAATAGTATTTTATAGAAAATGGTGGCTTCGCGCAAAAATTAAAGTATACGAAAATTATATTAATTTTTATGAACTGCAGTGTTAGGCAGCTAGTGCAGTGTGTCGGTTTCCGTCTAAGTGTCTTGTTATTCGAGTCGGTTTCCGTCTTAGTGTCTTGTTATTCAAGTCTAATTAGTAAACAAAGCAAATGGCGTCAAACGGATGAAGTTCTCTCTCGTTAGAAATTAAAAGGTCGGTAAAATAAAAAGTTATTTATCGATTCGGCTGAAATTTGGTGTGTGGTCATTGATAGCCCCCCTTAACATCCTCTGAAAATTTCAAGTGCCTACGACCACGGGAATTGGTAGAGGTACGAAAGTGCAATAGCGCCCATTTATGGTTAGATTTTCGAAAATCACTGTGTCCATGCACTGATCCATATTTATGTTAAGTTACAGCTATGTAACTGATGACCATATTATTAGCCCCATGAGGAGATATTTGGTGTGGTCTGACATGGGGAAAGCCCCGGAAATTTAGGTTAGATTTGTGCAGAAAGTTCAACCATGTAATTTATGACTTAATTTTTTGGTCCCATGAGGGGTACTTTAAGGTGCTGCTGTGGCTATGTCCGATCTGACCAATTGATTTTTACTCGTATAGACACCAACAACAAATTTGGGGAACTGATGACCATAATATTATTTTGTCATTCGCTCCTGGACTCAAAGCTCATTTAGTAACCTAGTATATATATCAAATAACGATTTTTTATTGAAGGATATACCCCTAAATCAAACTGTAACTAACATGAAATCATGTTGACGTCACATATACTGCGTATGACCCTAACGCTATACCATTAGCAACACAATGTATAAGTTACCCTGATGATCACTATGTTGACGTCACATTTACTCGTATGACGCCATGAATCACGTCCCTTGACATTGTTAACGCTATACCATTAGCAACACAATGTATAAGTTACCCTGATGATCACTATGTTGTGAAACCGGTTGGTAATGAATTTATATGAAGACCAATCTTCAGTTTGTTATTTTTAAAGAGTATATATATATATATATATATCAATAATCATCCTCAATACACAAGTACAAATATAATCATCTCACTTGATCACTTTATGTCATGTCATTGGTATGTGTATAATATTTATAACCTACTTACTGTTTCCAGTTTTCCTTTTTTCTACGTCGATTCATTGCTATAAATAAAACTTAAACTGGTAGATGTAAATTTATCAAATTAACTGACATTTGTCACACTGAATCTTGTACGATACGCTTCCTAGTGACGTATATATACAATAGTCTCGTATAACCATACACAGTTAACTTAAAGAACGTAACACGCTTGGATGAATTGGCAAAATTTTACTCATCGCCAGGGTATATAATTTAATTTCTAAGAAACACAACACTTGCTTAGAATGTAAAGTGAAAATGAAAGTAGAATATTGACTGGAGTAAGACTACTAATTATTCACCCAGTAGTTGTCAATGTTAATATCATATTATAGCTAGATTTTTATAGTATGTAAAGTGAAAATGAAAGTAGAATATTGACTGGAGTAAGACTACTAATTATTCACACTGTAGTTGTTAATGTTAATATCATATTATAGCTAGATTTTTATAGTATGTTAAGTGAAAATAAAAGTACAACATTAACTAATTATTCACCCAGTAGTTGTCAATATTAATTGCACATATATATGTAGCCTGATCATTTTCGTGACATTCGGTGAAGTGTAACAAGATACTATTATTAGATCCTTATATCTAAGAGGTCATTTCGGGACTAACATATGGTTCAATTTCAGTTCGATAAGCAGTGGGGAGGAAACCAAAGGACCCACAGAAAACCCACGAGGTTGGACAGGCGACCCTAGTCCTTGTCGCGTTAACAGTCTAATGAACCAATTATGAAAATATTATTATTCTTTAAATAAACCCCCTGTTTACGTCTGGATTCTGCACCCCCACCCCAACCAATAGTTTACAAATATATACGATTATTATTGCCCGTCACCCCATCTTGGGGGGTTAGATGGCTGAATGGTTAGCGTGTACGCACTGTATCATAAAGTCTGTCATTGAGTCAACTGGCGGGATTTCGATTCCCCAGTTGTACGTGACAAGGAGTAGGGTCGCCTGTCCAACCTCGTGGGTTTTCTCCGGGTCCTCCGGTTTCCTCCCACTGCTAAAGACCCCTACGCGCATGCGAATTATTGAAATAAAATTAAACCATATGTTAGTAACGAAATGACCTAGTTTGTGTCGAGTGGACGTTAAACCCCATCTTGTGTTTAGTCCACCCAGGTTTAATAGATTTCCTGTAATCAGGACATATAATAGCCAATTCTGTAAGTCTAGTTGAGCTGAGAATGATGTGAGGGATGAAAGATTCTGTACCGCATGAACGTGGAGTTGTATGCCTACCGATGTCTTTCCAGGGAGATTTATATGGTTGTCATGACAACTACTTTCCAGTCCTACATAATCAACTATTTCTTTCTGTTTCTTGTCCTACGTTTCTTTTCAATTTAATGTAGCAAGTTTCTTTGATTCCGATTTCTGTTCCCGTTTTGCCAGCCAGGTGATCGAGTATCCAAGCATCAAAATAACGCAGTCTATTCTATCCATTTTCATGGACTGTAATCTCTGTTTTGGCATCTGTTATCCACAAAGAAAACGTCTTTTCAAATCATTCTGAACGGCTTGTGGTGGTGGCAAATATTATCCAGCTTGACTGAAGATTTGGTCCGGGGGGGGGGGGGGTCAATCAAATCTCAAAATTCACCCTTACAATCTAACCAAAAAACAAAATTGTTTTGTCTCGTTTAATATAATGGCCTCGATTTTCTCTGCTTTATTCAGGAAGATGATAAAATATATAATGATGGAAAAGGAAACGAAATAGAATCAAGCGTTGTGATTGCAAAATTCTGATAAAGCCAGCACTGATGTCTAGTACAAATAGTATTATTAGTTAAAATAGAGCCTCCTCGTTTCTGTTTGTGAGAGTTTTTGCCCATTTTTTTTAATCACGGATAACAAAGGGTGAGTGAAATAATCTATGGTCCTGAAAGCGTACTTTATATATTGGTCGCCTGATGCAATCGCTCCTATTAACTGACGCAAATGAAATGAAATGGAGTTTACCGTCTTCATTAGCCCAGTGGGAGCAGAACAGTATGACATTAAGCCCCATTTCACTCACTCTAAAAGACAATTTAATTAAAACACAGATCCTATTGTGATGATCCGAAATTTCTGCAACTGGTAATAGTATTACGTTTTCATGTATATTTGACTTTAAATTTAATTACGGGTTTCTATTTGGCTTATTGTGTCTCACCTTGCCTACGGCTTCGTCAGTTATTTATTTTTATATCTAATTTTAATGTAATCAGTGTCCATTGTATTTGTTTTATCGGTAATCCTTGTATTTTTTTTTTTTGTTTTTTTTTTTTTTTTTTTAACAGTAGGACGTTAAACCCCATTTCATTTTGTATTTTTTTATCGTTCGCTTTATTGTCCTGTATTGTTTATAGTTGATCCAGTCTACTTCCGTCTCTTTTCTCTCATTGCGCATGCGTGGCGCGCTCTATTTAAGTAGTGACAACTAGTCTGTCAGTGATTCAGATGTAGGGTTTCAAGGTGAGAGGTCGCGTGTTACGGGACCATTTCTTGGGCCGTGTGCTTCAAGTTACCTTGACCATAACCTGGGCTTCTGCTCATACGTTGGTCGATACTTGCACGCTGGGTTCGTTCCTGGAGTTTTACGTTCATTTCCACCAACGGTGATATCGTAGAAAAATAATTCCCTTGGGGTATTTAGTCGTGGAGAAATCGGAGAAATTCGACGAGGTTGGAGACGGGTCGGCTAAGCCCTCCCCCGCCCCCCCCCCCCCCCCAAAAAAAAAAATCGAATTAGCTCCCCCCACCCCAAATATTTCACTGACCATAATGATTTTTTATGGAGTGTTCAAATTGGTAGGCGACCCGTAGGCTGGTAGCATGGTCAACCGAGGTCTGCCTGTCATGATCTTGATAATGCTTTGTGATGCGTGTTGGTCTACTGTCACTGAACACGTGTACTCGCTCATCACACTCGCGTACTTGCGGCTCCTCTCGTCTCGCGTAGTCCTACCGGCCTAGCATCCGACTCGTGTCCAGTCTTTCCATTTGCACTGGCAGAACTGGCAGAACATTTTTGAACGTTTTGAGATTGACAATTCGATAACGACGAAGACAAGACGATGGATGTATTTGGGATCTAGAAAGAAACCATCGTCTTCTGATGACGTGACTACATCGTCTACCACGCCGGCACCAGGATCAGCAGCACCTCATTTCAACGATTCACCTCCTGATGTCCAGTCCAAGAAGAAAGCGGCTTGTCCATCTGATCTTGGCGATGATGTGTCAGCCCAGCCCCGTGTGCATGAGTCGCTTTGTTTTGTTTACGCGCGTTGCTACGATACCAAGTGTCCGTCTGTCAATCATTCATTCACGCAAATTTCAAGCGGCACGGGTTATTAGGAAGGGGTTGTCCATCTCATAACGCAATAGGAAGAAGAAATAGTTCAAAATTAGCTCAAGCTCTTGATGGTACCAGAGACTGCATAATTTATCGCCATTTTCCTGGTACCTGCCCTTTTATATACCCGGGTTACGGGTTTAAAAGAGGCCCTGGTTTATTTGTTCGCCTACTACAGAATGCAAGGCGCCGGTTCAAATGTTTGCATTTGCCGTAGGGTGCCTAACATGTAGTGCCTATTGTGTCTAACATAAGGTGCCTATTGTGCAGCCTATATACTGTAATTCTATGAATAGAATAAAAGAATACCTATAGTTCACTTGAAATTTGATACTACAGCTGTATTGCCCGGCCTAGAGTTCTCCGCTTTAATCAAAAGACTACTACCCTCAAGTAGGAGGAGTCGAAGAAGGAAATTTCAGAAAATTCAGCCATAAAACCCTGCCTGGGACACTTCAATTTGAGGCCCAGGAATGCACTCAGATGCGAGGAGAGAACACCGAATTTTCTCAATTTTCTGGTGGAGGACCCCCAGACCCTGATTCGCTCCTTCGGCGCTTTGCGTTGGCCGCCATAGCCGGACACATCCTCAGCCCCTCCCTGGGCAACTTCAATTTGAGGCCCAGGAATGCACTCAGATGCGAGGAGAGAGCATCAAATTTTCACAATTTTCTGGTGGAGGACCCCCAGACCCTGGTTTGCGGTGGCCACCATAGCCGGCCACATCCTCAGCCCCTCCAAAAAACTCCATAGCCCCACCAAATTTTACGAGCTGGCTACGGGCCCGGTTGGACAGGTGACCCTACTCCCTGTTACATACTGAGTTAGATCTAATGAACCTGTCGTGAAAATATTAAACTAAAATATTAACCAAAATGTGCAAATAAAATGGCGGGAAAAGATGGAAGATGATATATTTATAAATATATCAAAATCCAGGAATTTACCCAGGCTTCGATATTTATCATAATTGGGCTGTGACTAACGACAAATACAATCTAAAAATAGATCCTCGATCAATCAAGTCAGGTGATAAACAATGCTCGTTTTCTTCTAATAAAAATGATGTGAAGCCAACTATTGATAGGTAAATTAGTTTGAATATGTTTTTAGTCCAAATATATATACGTGGATGGCATTTAGTCCCGAAATGACTACCTTGTGTCGTCAGGACGTTAAACCCCAGATGATTGTTTGTTAGAAATAGATGGTAAACGTATCGTTCAATCTGGTGCTATTTTACGATATTTAGCGAGACGTGGTGGTATCTATGGTAACAATAATGACGAGTCAACCAGGAAAATATGTATCATAATTTATTCAAAACCACTTATTGATAGATTCCGCATCCTTAATCATATTTTTCTCATATTTTTATATCATTACCAAAATACTTAATCATTTGTCTACAAACTTGTTTTCATTAAAGTTAGCACCCTCCGTCCATTAATGTTATTAGTTACCATCATCCATCCATTAATGTTAGCATTCTCCGCCCATTAAAGTTAACACCCTCCGTCCATTAATGTTACATTCTCCGTCCATTAAAGTTAACACCCTCCGCCTATTAATGTTACATTCTCCGCCCATTAAAGTTAACACCCTCCGTCCATTAATGTTACATTCTCCGTCCATTAAAGTTAACACCCTCCGCCTATTAATGTTAACATTCTCCGTCCATTAAAGTTAACACCCTCCGCCTATTAATGTTAGCATTCTCCGTCCATTAAAGTTAACACCCTCCGTCCATTAATGTTAGCATCCTCCGCCCATTAAAGTTAACACCCTCCGTCCATTAATGTTATTAGTTACCATCATCCATCCATTAAAGTCGAAACTAACATATGGTTCAATATTTATTTCAATAATTCGCTTGCGTATAGGGATCTTTAGCAGTGGGGGAAACCGGAGAAAACCAATGACCATGAGGTAGAAAGAAAGCGATTAGGCATGTTCATAAATAACCTGTATTGTGCATGCTACAAGTTCGTGTAAAAAATGGTCGAAGTTTTTATAATTATGATATATGACGAGAAAGGGGGCGGACAGGGTTACAGGGGTTTCTGGGGCTTTTAAATTGAAACGAACAACCCCCATCCACACGTTCTGACCATCCTAATGAGACCAGAATGTGACGTCCAATCTGTTTCACAGAGTATTACGAAATTGTCGCGGCCTAGCGAATATTCACCGCTGATCAGTGTGTGTGACGTCATGTAGGAAATGGGAAATAACTCTTGTTAAGAATTAGGCCAAGTAATATACTGAGTCAGTGATACAATAATAAAAAAATATCTTA
Source organism: Patella vulgata (assembly GCF_932274485.2). Taxonomy (NCBI): domain Eukaryota; kingdom Metazoa; phylum Mollusca; class Gastropoda; family Patellidae; genus Patella; species Patella vulgata. Next base: position 1,898,470 of record NC_065880.2, read on the forward strand.
TCACATCTTATATAAATTATCATACTTACACAATAACGATAACATAACCAGGGGGCGTAAATGTAGGAGGGTGCTGGGTTGGTACACCCCCAAGGAAAAAATAGTCGGTCGCATAATAAGTGCAGTCGGTCTCAAAGTTATGCATCGGCGATTAAAGGAATTAATGACGTAAACAAACAAGCCAAGATAAAAGGGAACAATCCCCAATACTTAAAATAATATATGAATCCGTGCACTTAAATTGCATACGTCACACAAAACTATGGTATAAAATAACCTAGTCAACTTGTCATGTTTGAAAAAGAAAAATGTCCCGTTATGAGTATGTTGGTCAAAGAAATCTCGAGAGCATCTATACAAAGATTTTGATATTTCAAAATATATTCTAGATTGTCATACGAATAGTATTAACCGAACAGTTGATAAGAAGTTATCGGAAGCATAGTTTTATCTTTTGGATTGGTAAAAGAGAAGGTGAATTTGTTTCAGAAATACGTAAAACATCTTTCAATTACGAAATGTTAAGACGCTCTATTGATTTTTTACTTTTTTCATATTCAATCCCAGTAGAAATTAAAACGTATTTTACTCATGTTATGAGTGTTTTCTGACCATCAGAATTCTGCAAAATCTTCCTCCAAAATCCAGGAAATGGCATTTGACAGACTCTAGGTCGAAAAAGTTTTCAGGGGAGGGTGGGGGCATGGCCCCAGATCCCCTAGAAAAATTGCACCTGCGGTGCTCGACTCCTGACTGCGCCACTCGTAATAGAGGCATGCATGTGCATTATGGCGGTATATTAGATTCAAAATTCTAACATGCTATCGTCTAATTTCTAACCTCCGTTCATGTAATTTCTAACCTTAATTCATGTAATTTCTAACTTCAATTCGTGTAATTTCTAAATTAAGACAATGTATAATCCAACTTCTTTATTTGTTCAGTGTAAATTTTAATTCCATTTCATCTTATTTCTATTATTTAGACGAAAAACGTCTTCTTCATTGATGCTTTACACGTTTAGAATTTTTACACTTCTGCCTAGCAACCATCATTATGAAGTCGTTTGGTGTCGCCACTGCGTGCTCATTTGGTGATTGCGCACCTGGTATGGACCATTATGTTTATATAAACGACTCGCTCTTCGCCTGGTTGGTGGTTGGGCGGAGTGTTGAGAGAGAGAGAGAGAGAGAGAGAGAGAGAGAGAGAGAGAGAGAGGGGGGGTGGGGTTACGACCACTCGGCACAAACTAGGTCATTTCTGGACTAACATATGGTTCAATTTATTTCAACAATTCGCTTGCGCGTAGGAGTCTTTAGCAGTGGGAGGACCCGGAGAAAACCCACGAGGTTGGAAGGGGACCCTACTCCTTGTCACGTACAACCAGGGAATCGATGGTGAAATTGAAAACAACATCGAACGTGAAATGGTTGGTAAATACTACTTCAAATAAAAGCCAAACAGCATTTTTTTTTCAATTTTCTTGAAGACAGTTAAGCCATCAATAATATTTATTTACTGTTTTATTCTATTACTACTCTAACAAAAATGATAAACTTTTTCTTGATATTAGAAACCTCATACTGTAGGGATGAAACGGCCTTTTCGGGAGTCTGGGATAATCTGTTCATGTGGATAGCGATGGAGTTTTTATTTCTGATTCCTTCATTACACCGACCTGACTAACTTTATGGTAGTTTTTTTCCAAAAATATTTTATTCAAGTTGCATAAAGCAATACCGAAATTCATAGATAGCGGTTTATCGTCCTACTTTTCTACACCATCCAGGCTAATGAAGACATAATGATCCCGCTCAGTGCTCAATCGCCAAATTGAGCACACGGTGGCGACACCAAACGACGTCATAATGATGGTTGCTAGGTAGAGGTATCAAAATTCTAAATTTGCTCGACGTTCATGATTAACATGTAAAGTGACAATGAAGTAGACATTTTTCGTCTTAATAATAGAAATAAGACGAAACAGAATTAAAATTTACACTGAACAAATATATAAAGAAGTTGGATTATACATTGTCTTAATTTAGAAATTACATGAATTGAAGTTAGAAATTACATGAATTAAGGTTAGAAATAACATGAACGGAGGTTAGAAATTAGACGATAGCATGTTAGAATTTTGAATCTAATATACCGCCATAGTGCATCAGTTGTAGCATTTTTGCTAAACACCCCTCCCCCACAAACAAATTTGTTATGTACGCCCCTGAACATAACGTGCAGGTGAACTCGGGTGCTGGTGAAATGAGAGGGGAAGTAACGCTTGTGTAAAATTAGGTCAAATAACACGAACACGTTACGAACAATGTCTGGAGTAAAGTTGGTATATTTCAATGGACGAGGAAAGGCGGAGTTAATCCGATTGGCACTGACTTATGTTGGAATAGAGGTAATGTATAGTATTGTATATAACATCTAACATACATGATAATTGATAATATACAGTGGCATTACAAAACTTCACGTACAGGCCACGCCAACAACACATCAACAATGTCATTCACTGTCAATGTATCAATATATCACTGGATTCAGACCACAGTTATTATATGACATGGGATTTAGCGTCTTACCTTTTTGCATCAACCAACGAGGTCGTGTTTAGCCTTGGTTGCGTCTTGGATTTATTAATAATGATATATAATATATATACCCAAGACACGAATAGTAATATTAAAATGTGGATTGATAAAATATGTAAAACAAATGCCGTATTTAGTGATAACCAGCTACTCTAATAAAAGGGTCACAAAGCGCTATTTTATTTTATTTTATTTTTTTTTAATGGGAATGCATGTATTTCAGTATTTAAAACTCTTTAACAATCAGAGGTATCCTTGAAATTACATAGTGTAAATATTTTATGGACGCAAGTTGTTTTAATCATTACATCAATTTCCTGACAAAATGAGGCGGAAAAAGGGAGTTTTGACATCATTCACAGCATAAAAGGAGTATGAACAGGTTATTAATTAATATTTTATTGTTCTGTAAGTGCCATATTTTAAAAGATCACAACAAATAATACATTTACATCCAAAATGTACAACATTAAGTTGCAAAAGACACATCTACAACATATCCATTTTGGGGTGTGGAAGAAATGTCATAGGATTACATGTTTGGTCATAAACAAAAAGTCTTAAAAATCCTTGAAATCTTATATGTAACTATTTGTTTGTGCCAAATAAAATGCTCGGTTACAATTCAAGCACGAAATCCAATTACTGCTATTTTGGAGTCAATATATGTTCAATCGAATATCCAAATATGTTCAAGAAAGGGGGTGGGGTGGGGAGGGTGAGCTCTAAATGAAATGAAGACAGAGAAATTTCCCTGCAAACACATAGATTTCAGGTTTTAAAAGATTAAACTTGTGTTAAGCCAGAGGAACACAGCAGCAAAATGCAGTTCACTCCTGTTTTGAAAATCCTAACACACCTCAACAGTACATAATTAAACTAAATGTCTTAATTTTTAAATTTTTGACAAACACATGGATACTTTTTCAATATCTGACAAACACATGGATCCTTGCCAAGTTATTTAACAATGAAAATAAAGACATGCAAGACATTTTGGTTCATTTTACAACAGATGAATAATTAAAATTGGGGGTAATCTGAACAATTTTAGACAACTTATCACTTGATTTTTAGGCAAAATTGAGTGAAATTATGATACATTCTTCCCGTCTAACCTTTTTGACGCAGAAAAAGTAAAAATTATACATTAAAATAATTTCCACTCATTTTAAAAAGTAAATAAACACTGAAAATAACAAAATTTGGACTAAAATCAAAAATTACCCTCACAAATTTGTCAAATATTTTTGAAATTTTATCATTTCACTTTTCGTATTATCAAAATGTCATAAATATATCACATTTTCTGACAATTTGGATCATTTCATGAAATTTAGGCCTCTCATCCACTGGCAGGTTGTTTACATATAGGAGGCAGGCGACCATTAATTTCCCCATTGACTTCAATGTTAATTCTGGCCTCTTTGCCCATCTCCAACTTTTCCCCAAATTTTCGTTGGGCAGAATGCTTTTCACTACAGACAGAGGAACAAATGGTCATGTCTTTGCACTAAAATTTGTGTCAGGTTGACCACCAAAATTTTGAGTTACACAAACTTGAAGAAGCATACTAAAAACATGTAACTAGTTGCCGTACATATCACCGTAGCCAACCTGATAACCCCGTTATCCTTCCTCCTCAAAATCATGAATATTTACCAAAACCTGGGAGAAAATGTTAATTCAAACCCTGTTCATCGTCCATTCTAGACCCCAAAAAATCAACAAAAATGGGCATGCAAAAGGGGAGAAAAGAGACAGAGAGAGAATTGCTATAAATAGACGAACTACAATTTGTACCAAGATGGTGAAATTTAATGGTGGTCTGCCTCCACTTGATGGCATGAAACATACTGCTCTGATTAAAATCTAAGGTTATTCATATCAGTCAAAAGTGTGACAATGAATTATATTATATGAATTAGAATAAAACAGCCAAGAGTAGGCCTACCTTTATTTTGCCCACCCCTATAAAATATAATATCCATGCTCACAATACCCCCCTCTCTCTCTCTCTCTCTCTCTCTCTCTCTCTCTTTCACACACACACATTACGGGTGAGCATGGACTGATCATGGACTCTATAATACATCGATCATATGCGCCAAGAACAGAGCGAGTAAAGTGTTATTTTTTGATTATTTATTGTTTAAAATACCTACATGTAATTAAGTTTATATTTTAGTTTGAAGAAGTTTATCTAAAAGAAAAATCTGAGATCGAGAAGTTGAGATCAGGTAATTTACAAAGTATTATCAATATTTTCACCTTTTCAACCTTGACACTTAGAATTCGAAATAAAAGTAGTCTGTATGCCCTGTCTCCATTAGCCAGGTTGGTGGAGAGAGAGAGGAGAGAGAGAGAGATAGAGGGAGAGGGAGAGATAGAGGGAGGGGGTGAGAGAGAGGGGGTGAGAGGGAGAGAGAGAGAGAGATTAACGTCCACTCGACACAAACTAGGTCATTTCGGGACTAACACATGGTTCAAAATTATTTCAATAATTCGCTTACGCGTAGGGGTCTTTAGCAGTGGGGGGAAACCGGAGGACACGGAGAAAACCCACGTGGTTGGATAGGCGACCCTACTCCTTGTCGCGTACAACCGTGGAATCGAAACCTGGCAAGTTGTCTCAATGACAGACCGTATGATACAGCGCGCACGTGCTAACCATTCGGCCATCCAACGCCCCCTGGTGTAGAAAGGTAGAATATTAGGTGAATTGTTTTTCTATAATTACAGATGGTGATTTGTTATTTCAACAAGTTCCATTGTTAGAAATTGATGGCAAACGTATCGTTCAATCTGGTGCTATTTTACGATATTTAGCGAGACGTGGTGGTATCTATGGTAACAATAATGACGAGTCAACCAGGTAAAAACATATCATAATTTATTTGAGACATGAATAGATCCCTTGAAGATGAAATACTGAGTAGGTTACCAAGGTTACCAAAGTCGTAACCTATTCATATTCCTGAAGGAATGACCCGAGTGGGATTAGGTCTAAACACTGCGAGGAGTATCTAACCTACACGGACAAGGACATAACGGGCCGATATTAATGTTGACATCACTTTACTTAATACTTAAATGTCCACGGGCTTCTTTTCTTCACAGAACTCAGAGATGTACTCATAAGTTTCGGGCAATCTGACTTTTCGGGCAGAAGGGTAAAGTGAAAACAAAAAATATTATTTCATCTAATTAGCAAAATAAAATGCCCGAAATCTAATAAAACACTAATTTTACTTTTCTTTTAATTGAATACCATGAATTTGTATTGAATTTTTATATGGATTAAAGCCTTTTGTCAGGAACAACCCTACTTTGGTTGACATTTTTCGGACATCGATTATTATTTGTGAATGCAGCTGCAACAGTCTGATTGGATAGTTGGGGTTTCACTTGCAAACCAATGGGAAATTTTGAAGTTGCTTAATTTACGGGTTAAAATAGTAGAAAAACGCAGTTGCGGCGGTTAAATTTTCAAAATTTTATCGCGGAGCGCGAATCCCCATACCCCGCGATTGGTTGTTTGGGATTTGGGATTCGGGCAAGTCACTTAAGGTTCGCTATATCGGACCACATTGAAATTGCTGTATTCACGGACTGAATAGCAGAAAAACGGGTTTGCGGCAGCTAAATTTTCAAAAATTCATCGAGCCCGTACGTCTATGCATCACGAGACCATTTTTATGTATAAATTAATCTGATATTTGTAGTTTATATTTTTAAGAGTATACCAGTGAAACACCCTTCATAAAGGGCTTCTGGTTATTACAAAATTTAAATTCACGTCATAATCCAAATGTATAAATAATGAATTATTTATCGTTGATGTTATACATGTATACGTATACAATTTCACACACGGTCTTCTTTATATTATATATTATTATTGACACACTTATTCAACAAGGACGTTACTCAAATATCTATTTGATTTTTACACATGTGACGGCGTTGAGGAGCATAAAAGGTCTGACTATTCATTTTATTCGTGGAAACCAGTGAGGTGTTACATAGAAATAGAAGATGTTAATACAACCGTCTTTATGCTACGTTCTCACGATTTGTGTTTGCGACCGTCAAACTTTCCAAATTTTCGTCTATTTTTTTTGGCAGGGGGGGGGGGGCTTTTACGTGGTCTGTATCAGGTTTTTCCCCCATACGCTTATGATTGAACTTGATGTCATTTTCATGGGTGCTTCATAAAAATTGTTGAGAATTGATGAAATATTTGACATTTCTGTCTGTGGAGATGTTATTGGATTAAAGATAAACCATTCTCGAAACACTGAATATCTAATAATGGTCATTCTTATTCCAGGATAGATGAATTATTCGAGGGAACAAGAGATTTTTGTGGACCTCTCTTAGGCATGATCTTTAGACCAGAAGAAGATGTTTTAAAAGAAGCAAAAGAAAAACTATTACCTAGATATTTGCCTGTTTTTAATAAGGTAGTTTTCTTCTTATGTTCTGTCGCATCTTCAATAGAAGGATTGATCTTGCTTTAAGTCCGTACATCTTATCAAGGCCTTCACGACTGACATCTTCAATAGAAGGATTGATCTTGCTTTAAGTCCGTACATCTTATCAAGGCCTTCACGACTGACATCTTCAATAGAAGGCTTGATATCACTTTAACTACGTACATTTGTAAAACTGGCAGTCGTTGCTTCAGGAAAATGGTTCTACCGTGTCAGCCGTGCAGGACGGAGGGCCTGACAAGGACAGCCGTGCAGGACGGAGGGCCTGACAAGGACAGCTGTCTAGTCGTTCAGAGGTCCCGGGTATGCATTACCGTGCACGTAAAAGATCCCTCGGCTGTTGGAATTCGATATAAGAGTAGGCCATAGTGCCGCTACCCGGGAAAATTCCCCCCCCCCATAGCACACTACATGGGGTATGTCCGTTTTCATTAGCCCAGTTTAGCAGCAGAACGGTAGGACGTTAAACCCCATTTCATTTCATTTCATTTTTATGTTCTACCTTTAAATGGACACAGATCACTAAAGATTTCCCATTGACTCCAATGTTAATTCTCGTATCTTAGACCGGCTCTAACTTTTTCCCAAATTTTCGTTGGGTAGAACGCTTTCTACCACAGATGGAGCAACATGTGGCAACCACTTGCCCAAAAGCACGTATGAGGTTCTTCATGAAAAACTTGAGATACACAAGCTGGAAGTAGAGACAAGTAAACATGCAATTTCAGGCCCTACATTTCAACGTAACCAACCTCTCAACTCTTGTATCCTTCCGCATCAAAATTATGAATATTCACCAAAACCTGGCAGAAAATGTATTTTCAAACCCTTTTCCTCAATTCTACACCAAAAAGTCAACAAAAATTGCCATGCAAAAGGGGGAAAAAGGAAAAGGGAGAGGAAGACTAAAAATAGCTTTGGCCCTTGTTTCGTGGGTGACGGCGTAGGAATATTTGGTGATCTGTGTCCTATATAGGGGTGAAACTTCAGGGATCACCAAAAGGCCTTTTTTATTTCCTTCCCATGTGTTCTGGCAACATGCCGGTGAAAGAAAATCAAAATCAAAGAATAACTGTAAAAATGATGGCCCTTTAAGTACACATGCTGCTTTATGTACACTGGTGCATCTCAGGTCCATAGGCCTTTTGTGCTAAAATTTAAAAATCTTTCTTATTAAAGGCAGTATCTGAGTTCTGTGAAAAAATTAGACAAGTAACAAAGAAACTACATACAAAACACTCATAATTTGGAATTTTTTTCAAGAATATAATTTTTTACTGCCATGTGATGAAAAATGTACAAAATTTACATGTAGCATCTCTCAAAATACCAATAATTTTCCACTTTTTTAAATATCCGGACGGACAAGAAATATATTTTTAGAATCTGTGGACAATATGCAAACAGAAAAAATGCAAACCAGTTGCAATGATTGTAATATTAGAGATCTATACTGAAACATGTATGCCTACCCCCTGAACATGCCACTGATTGAATTAATCTAATCTATGGTTGCAGAACTTACATTACCAAAGGAATCTGTCTAACAGCTATGTTTTACCATCCCTGGCTAACATATGCACATATAAACTAAAATAGGTGCAATAAATATGAATTATGGTTAAAAATAGGCCTTGATGAATGAAAAAAATGCCATATTTGGTCTATGATCACCCCTCTCTAACAGAAGGGTCACAGAATACACAATTTTCACAAATTTGGGAATATTTCAATGTTTCCAACATCTCAAACCTCAGAGGCATGTTACAAATTTGTATTGCAATCCTTGTGCTGAAGCAAGATGTCTGGAACTTTACATTAATTTCCTGAAAAAATGAAGTCAAAAAAGTAGTCATGACAGACTTGACAACATAAAAAGAGGCCTGAAAAGGAGAAAAATTAACATTTTATTGTTTTATAGGCAACATAAATGCAGCAAACACCACAAATGCTGGATTTTGATAAGAAAATATTGAACATTAAACTGACATTTACACATCTACACCAGTTTTATATCTGGGTCTGGTCTCATTGGCCTGAAATGCCTCAGGGTTCTACGTTTGACTCTGAACAAATAAGGGTTAGAAATCCTTGAAATGCACAAAAAAAATATTTTTGGGTGAAAAATAACATTCTTAGCTGTAATTCAACCACAAATTCCAATTAAGATCATTTACATGTCAACACAGGTGCATTTAAATCCCTCAAAACACATTAATAGAAAAGGGTGGGGTGGGGCATTTATTGCCTCTCTAAACAGAATGATGGAGTAAAAAATGTCTAGAAAGGCTGGGATATTGCTTCCTACATGAAGGAAATGCAAGAATTTAATGTTTCAAAGAAGAAAAAAATGCTTATTCTGGGTAAAATAGTGGCAAAATTGAGCCAACCCCTGTTTTGAACATTTTGTACAAACCCATCTGCTGTACATTATTAACTCAGTGTTACCAATTTTCAATTTTCTGTAGGAAAGCTGGAGCTATTTCTAAACCTGACAAACATGTAGATCCCATCTAAGTTATATTAGCAAAGAAAATATGGGCATTTTTAGACATTTTGACTCATTTTAGTAGTCATGAAAATATTAATTTCTACATCCAAATGGGGGGAATCTCAAGATTTTTTGTGAATATTCCTGATTTTTAGACAAAATTTGGTGAAATTTCAATACTGTTCATTTTATCTGTGCTTTCTGAGACTGAATAAGCCAACATTGGGCATTAGAATATTTTACTTACTGTTAAAAATTCAATAAAAATTGAAAATTGAGAAATTTGCAGTAAAATCACAATTTTTCTTCAGAACTTTGATTTTTTTTTTTTAATTAACTTTTTTTAGTTTTTCTGTAGCCAAACTATTTTATTCATATTTTCTGAGAATTTAATCTTCATATTTTCAAAATTAAGGCATATCAGTGACAGCCTTATCACACACAGACAGGACACAGATCACTAAAGATTTCCCATTGACTCCAATGTTAATTCTCGTATCTTAGACCGGCTCTAACTTTTTCCCAAATTTTCGTTGGGTAGAACGCTTTCTACCACAGATGGAGCAACATGTGGCAACCACTTGCCCAAAAGCACGTATGAGGTTCTTCATGAAAAACTTGAGATACACAAGCTGGAAGTAGAGACAAGTAAACATGCAATTTCAGGCCCTACATTTCAACGTAACCAACCTCTCAACTCTTGTATCCTTCCGCATCAAAATTATGAATATTCACCAAAACCTGGCAGAAAATGTATTTTCAAACCCTTTTCCTCAATTCTACACCAAAAAGTCAACAAAAATTGCCATGCAAAAGGGGGAAAAAGGAAAAGGGAGAGGAAGACTAAAAATAGCTTTGGCCCTTGTTTCGTGGGTGACGGCGTAGGAATATTTGGTGATCTGTGTCCAAATGGCAGAATACAACCAATACTAGGGGAGATAAATCGCCGCAACTTCCGGGGGACAACTGCTATGATTATTGTTTTATTATCTGTTATGTACAGAGATTTGGTTCTGTTTTAATCTTTGAAATACTTGCTGTAGGTTCTGGAAGAGACCGGAAGTGGTTATCTTGTTGGTAAAAGTTTGACCCTAGCTGACCTTGGTTTAATAGAGCCGCTACTCATACTTGTTGAATATCTGGGTGATCAAGTCTTAACTGGATATCCACAACTACAGGTGAGGTCGTTTAAAATCATTAGAAATTCCAATGTGTTTCACAGAGGTATTGCGAAAGCCGTCTTATAACTCCGTTTAAGATGGCTGACATTTATAAATTCAAATGCCTTCTTCATGTGATCTTGTAGCCTGGAGGTCAGTTGTTCGATCCCTGCATTGACCGAGAAAGTTCATCCAGATTTTCCGGCGTGGTTCCCCCTTGTCAGTGATGCAGGACGGAGGGCCTGACAAGGACAGCTGTCTAGTCCTTCGGATGAAACGAAACACCGAGGTCCCTTGTATATATTGGAATGCACGTAAATGATCCCCTGGCAGTTGGAATTCGATATAAGAGTAAGCGATAGTGCCGCTGCCCGGGCAAAATTTCCCTCATAGCACACTGTATGGCGTATGCCCGTCTTCATTAGCCCAGTATAGGAGCAGAACAGTAGGACGTTAAACCCCATTTCATTTCATTTCATGTGATCTTTTCTACGATATCATCCTTTGTGGAAGTGGACGTAAAAGCTACATGTGATGTCACAGCCTTTGTTCTAATAACATAAAAAAAATGATCTAGAATTTTATTTGCAGAAGGAAAAAAGTTATATTGCGAGCTAATTAACCCGCATCGATGTCATCCCTCTCTGTGATTGTTGCGGTGTAGCGAATATTCGCTGCTGATCACTGCGTAGAAATTCGGTGTTTCCAGGATAAAAATGGTTTGCATAGTATATTAGAATTTTGGTCTGCTGCTGTTGTCTGGTGGGACAAACCCAATCTGTTTAAAATACAGATCTATATTTCGTTTCGTTTTTATTCTTTCGATGACCTACACTAAATGAAGATCTGACTTCAGGTGTCATACGAGCGACTTTTGACCCTATGACATCAAACATTTGATTAACCAATAAGCGTTGGTGTTTCTAGTGGGTTCCATGCACCTCACGCCACAAACTCACCGTAACAGACCGTTTCATTGGCTAATCCCTCACACCAACCAGAACGGAAGTTATATAACAACACTTCCAGATCCTAGTGTAGTAAAGACAAGTAAAATGATATTTTGAACTATAAAAAACGAAACGAAATAGGATCTGTGTTTTAATCAGATTGCTAAGTATTTGTATGGTGGTCAAGTCTCCATTGATCAAGCTCAGTTTGGCTCAACCAAGATTTTTAAACATTATTTTTCTATTTCAGTCGTTTTATAAAAATATTACTTCAGATGAAAAGATAGCATCATTCCTGGTCGGACCACACAGAAAACCTAAAAATGATCAGGCCTACGTGGATACAGTTAGAAGAGTTTTAAATTGGTAGTAAATTGAACAATGTACAATCGACATTTTATAATGATATTAGAATTTTAAAATGTATCTAAACACAATATATATATATATGTATTCCAATTAAACACATTTTTCCAGACAAGTAAATAAATTAACACCTAAATCCAGAATGTGTTTCGGCTGCATGGTTGGTTGAGATATTTACTTATTCAGTCGACGCATGCGTTGTAGCCCGTAATCCACCTTTTCACATGATTGTCACTATTTTTGGGATTGAGAGAATTCAATTCCGGAACGTTCAATCGAGTACCCCCCAAGGACTAAATTGGCAGTCAGTTTACTATTTCTAGTAGCCAATTAGCGACTTTGTAAGAAGAACTCAAACCTTTTGATTGGTCAGCGAGATGTCCCTTGTCTGCATTATCACTTCTGTGTAAGCGGACGTTAAATAAAGCTATTTCACACTCAGACTCACTTTGAACTCTAACTGGAAGGTTACCTGGCTTATATAAATGCAATGGCTTAGAGATAAGAACAGCTTTCCAACATATAATAGTGGGTTTATTCCTTGTGGTTTTACCGTCACCTTCATGTATACATGAATTGGCCTCATTTCAACCTATACCACCAGGCACACTTACCTTGTCAGCACCACATGCACACCCTCATCCCCGGACAAGTACCTCAAGCACATGGTTACATGGAGGAAATCGAAACCCACCACTTGACCTAATGACAAACCTTATGACTTAAAGTGAACGCATTAAACCATTCAGCCACCAACAGCCCAAATAATGGAAAACAGCTCAACAATAAACCCTATTTAATGATGATCTGATTAAAAAACAGATCCTATTTCGTTTTGTTTTTTATAGTTCAAAATTTTGTTTTACTTGTCTTTACCACACAAGGATCTGGAAAGAGTTGTTATATAACCCTAATTCTGGTTGATGTGAGGGATTAGCCAATGAAATGGTCTGTCACAAGTTCTTGGCGTGAGAAACATTAAGGCTGATTGGTTAATCAAATGTCAGATGTCATAGGGTCAAAATCCACTCGTATGACCTCTGACACAACCTTCCACTACAACTGGTTAGATCTTCATGTTGTGGAGGACATCGAAAGTATAATAAAACTAAACGAAACTCGATGTGTATTTTAATCAGAATGATTCCACATTGAAGGATACAAAAACAATTTTAGGCCTTTCTATATATATATTTATTTACAATAATAATAAAGCCTATCTATTAAAACAGGGTTCCCGCGGCTTCGTCAAACATTTTTTCAAGGATATTCAAGAATAAATATACGTCAAATACAAGGATTTCCAAGGACATTTTTTAGCCTAAAGTTACAATTTTTCATCTTAAAAATAACCAGAACATTACAACTATCGTTATAAAACTTCTAATCTAAACGGGATTTTCATATCAACTTACTATTATTACCAATTTGAAACAAAATTAAGGATCTCAACTGAAATTCAAGGATATTTTCCTATTTCCGCGAAATTCAAGGATATTCAAGACCTTGAAAAAGAAATTTTAAATCTAAGGATATTCAAGGATTTTCAAGGACCGCAGCAACCCTGCTATCTATTAAAACAGGGACCGCGGGAACCCTGCTATCTATTAAAACAGGGACCGCGGGAACCCTGCTATCTATTAAAACAGAACCGCGGGAACCCTGTTATCTATAAAATGATCATACAGAAAACTTCGTATAAGTCGAATCTAAATGGACTGATCAATTTTATCTGAGTTAGCCGCAGACCTAGTTCAGCTCTGAACGTAGATCTCATTATCGCCCTGTACATTCAGTATTGTATGCTAACATTCAGCAATCTCTACTGTAGTTCAGCTCTGAACGTAGGTCTCATTACACTCGCCCTGTACGTTCAGGAATCGTCCTATTGAATCCTTGGCGAAATAAAATCAGCTCCCAGTCAATTTTACTGGCCAATTTTTTACTGCTAAACGGTCGCGTGTCAGTCCGTGTGAACACCTGAACAATGTAAAGGAACATCTTAGTGAGAAAATAAGACCTTGCTTACCTCGCTAGAGAAAGTATGTGCAACACAACATGCTGATAAAAATCGGTCCCCTTCTGCTAAACGGCTTTGGCAGGCAACATTGAGGTCTAGATATGGGGTGGCGTACGGATTTACGTGGCTTGGCCATATAAGACGAAACAAAATTTAGGTAAGCTGGGGTGGGGAAAAATTAGAATTGTTGAAAAATTGAGAAACTTCAGTCAATTACTATCAAATTTTTTCAAAAATTCCAATTTCGTTTTGTCTTATATGTTGTGAACAAACTGCCAATCCGACTTAGGCGAAGGAAAAAAGCCGGAATTAGATCAAATGGACCGAACATTCTGATCCGAGTTAAGCGAAGATCCGACTTGCGCACAGAAATTAAATAAGAAAACGTGCAGGATCAAAGGGTCTAAACGATTTTATCCGAGTTGAGCGAAGAACCAAATTATATGAGGTGTACTGTATTATATACTATAGATTACCCCAGAAACATTTCTTTCTATCATCTTCCATAATACACAAAATAATTCTTTCTGAAAGTTCTGGTTATTTTACTTCCAGAAATAACATCCCTATCCATTGATGAGTCGATCCATCAACATATTGCATAAAAGTGACAAAGATTTGGTATAAAACCAGAACAAAATGAAATGAAATGAGGTTGAACCGTGAAGATGTGTGAAAACAATGTTTTATAGCCTCTAGTTAATTTGATTTACAACCGTCTGGGGATATTTAATATTCTTTTAATAAATTACACATTTTTTCATCCCATCCGAATTACATCACCAATAACGAGAAATGACTACTTCTTACTAAAAATATACAAGAGAAGTTTAGATTGATATAAAGTAGATTACCCTATTGTTGCTAAAACATGAAAACAATTCGTCTCATCGGCTTCAAACAAGTCCTAGAAATACACAATATTGGAAGTTTGGTTCCGCAAAATTCCTCTGGTCTCAGTCTTCTTCATTATTAAAAATGTACAAAAGAAATTTTGATTGATAAGACTAGAGAAAATTATCTCAGCACACAATTAATCCAATCTGCTCCAAGCCGGCCCTAGAAATACACAGTATTGAAGTTTGGTCCGGCAAAATTCCTCTGGTGTTTGTCAATAAGTCCTGCACATATTTGTCTTCATTCAATGTAGTTTTATGTTTATTTTTAATACCATGTCCAGTACAAATTTTTTTAAGTTCAAATCATCAGAAAATTTCCAGACCACCTCATGGAATTCACATCACAAATATATCTAGAGTTCAAACCATCAAGTACTTGTTTATTTGTCTGATAATTTGGTAGAAATAAAACTCTGTATTTCCAGACCAGGTCATAGAACTCACATCACAATGTAAAACTCTGTAAAATTATAGTTAAATTGAAACTGTATGTGTTAGAGAAGTTAAACTTTTCCAATCTTGAACCTGTGTTAGATTAAACTTTTCCAATCTTGAACCTGTGTTAGATTAAACTTTTCCAATCTTGAACCTGTGTTAGATTAAACTTTTCCGATCTTGAAACTGTATGTGTTAGAAAGAAATATGGCGTGATCTGTGGCGTGGATTAATATTAAAAATTTACTGATTTGTTTAATATAATTCCTGAAACAAAAAAACCAAACAATTGTTTTAAAATTAGAGATAGACAGGTCATTTCAGGATCAACATATGAAATAAAATGAAATAGAGTTTAACGTCCTACTGTCCTGCACTGACTGGGCAAATGAAGAAGGGCACACGCCTTACAGTGTGCTATGAGGTAAACTTTACCAGGACAGCAATGCTATTTTGAATTGCAACTGTCAAGGGTTCATTTATGTGCATGCCAATGTGTACATGGGACCTCAGTTTTTCCATCATATCCGAACGACTAGATAGCTGTCCTTGTCAGACTCTCCGTCCTGCATCACTGACAAGGGGGAAACCATGCCAGAAAATTCTGAGGAACTTTCTCGACGCGAATCTGCGACCTCTAAGCTAGTGAGCCAGTGTCTTACTCACTTAGCGACGGTGGCTCCACCTGACAGTTCCCAGGCCTGTCTGGAAGGTTCAACATCACCTGACAGTTCCCAGGCCTGTCTAGAAGGTTTGACACCACCTGACAGTTTCCAGGCCTGTCTAGAAGGTTTGACACTACCTGACAGTTCCTAGGCCTGTCTAGAGGGTTCAACAACACCTGACAGTTCCCAGGTATGTCTATAGAGTTCAACACCACCTGACTAACAGTTTCCAGGACTGTCTAGGAAGTAAATCTGTTTACCTATTTTCCAGCCTTTCGCTATCTTTAACCATTATACTACTCTTGTGAAGCTGATCAGCAACTTGTAATAGATATCGACATAGATTCTCCAACTTGGGTAAAGTTTTATCTTCTTCCAGGTCAATAAACCATTCTTTAGGGAACGTGGAAATAATCTACAATATAATACACAATGATGGATGAAAAACTGAAAGACACCCAGCTGTCTGCTTATAGAATACTTGACAGCAGAAAATTGGACGTCCAATGGACACAAACTAGGTAATTTCACAGCTAACATATGGTTCAAATTTATATCCATAATTCGCTTGCGCGTAGGGGTCTTTAGCAGTGAGAGAAAACCGGAGGACCTGGAAAAAACCCACGAGGTTGGGCAGACGACCCTACTCATGGTCACGGAAAAGCGGGGAATCGAAATCACACCCATTGACACAATGACGCATGCTTAATCCATTCAGCCATCCAACTCCTTCTTGCCTAATGCAGTGTGCCGTAAGGGAAATGTGTAATCATCATCATCATAATAATAATAATAATAATAATGCTGAATATGCAACGAATGAGTTACTCAAAAGTACACAGAACCTTTGCTTTCTGTCCTTCTAGCCAGACCCTTATCAGCAGAGAATTATTTATTATAATTTTTCCCAAGCAAATAAATAAAATGTGGATTAAATATCCTACTATTCTGCCCAGACTGAGTTAATGAAGATGGAATTCCAAGCAATGAATTCACAGTACAGTATTATCATATTTCGAGGTCTTCCATCTGTACTTACAGCTTGTGATTTTTCGAGAGCTTCTTTAGTTAAACAAGAAGAGTAGAGACCAAGTACGATATATCTGTTTAATAAACCGTCCAATGACAGATGTTGTAACACACTTGATGATAAAATACCCTGCCATGATAATATATTACCCAGTAACTGAAATAATACAAATACAATAGTTACAGTTTCAAATTAACACAATCCCAATCAAGGCCTGTCACAGAGCAAAATTGTGAAGTAATCAAATGTTAAGTTCTGCCGATTGGATGAGATAGTTTTTCGTGTTCAGTTGGGCATGGACTGTCACTAGAAATTCTTGTGCTTACTAGATTTCCACCTTTCAAGGGATTGAGAGAGAAATAGGGTTTAACGTCTGTTCTGCTCTGACTGGTCAAATGAAATGAAATGGGGTTTAAAGTCCCAATGTTCTGCTCCCACTGGTCTAATGAAATGAAATGGGGTTTAACCACCTACTGTTGTGCTCCGACTGAGCTAATGAAGACTGAGCTAATGAAGACAGGCACATGAGAGAGAGAGAGAGAGAGAGAGAGAGATGAATATCCACACAACATCAACCAGGATATTTTAAGATTTAAATAGAGTAAACTTTTCTTTCAATTAAAGTGGTCTTTAAATAAAACTCGAATCCCCGGTTGTACGTGACAAGGAGTTGGGTCGGTCGCCTGTCCAACCCTGTAGGTTTTCTCCAGGTTACCTCCAACTGTTAAATAACCCGACGCACAAGCAAATTATTGAAATAAAATTGAACCATATGTTATTCCCGAAATGACCTAGTTTATGTCGTGTGGATGTTAAACCCATTTCTCTTTAACTACAATACAGGAGAATTTGTTACCTTTATACACGACCATAGTTGACGATGAAAGAAAACGGTTGGACCCGATGATCTATTTTCTAGCACTCTAAAATATAAATAACACACAGTTTTAACATTTAAAATTAAAACCTTCAATTTTTCCATTGGCTCTTAAAATACAAACAAAGTCATGTTATCAGTTAAGTCACCTGACTGTTGCACGTTTCTCTATGTTAAATAAATATAGTAAAACAATAGTTCTATCAATATCATACAAATCAGTTTTTAAACCTCAGATGTGATTAATTACGATTAAAACAATAAAGATGTTATATACAATGAGTTAAAATGTTCGACCTCTATCAATATCAAACAAATCAGTCTAATGATCATGGGGGTCGGATTAATTAGATAATAACATTTACATTATAATATAGCACATATTTTCTAAATGCAGATTAACAACATGGTTATTTGTGCCATAACGAAATAAAATGGGGTTTAACGTCCTACTGTTATGCTCAGACTGGGCTAATGATGTGTGCTATGAGGAAAATTTTGCCCTAACAGTGGCGCTATGGCATACTCTTATATATCAAACTCCAACTTTTACATGCACAATAATATGTACATGGGACCTTGGTTTTTCGTCTCATCTTTGTCAGGCCCTTTTGTCCTGCATCACTGACAAGAAGAAACCACGCCGGAAAATCCCGATGAACTTTCTCGGCCACTGCCGGGATCGAACCACCCGCAACCTTCAAACTAGCGAGCCAGCACCGTACCCACTTAGCCACCTTGGCTCCATGCCTTGATGAAGAAGTTGAACTGATGCAGATACACTCTAGTGTTAACATTGACATACATGTAATACACATTTCTGATTGTCCAGTCTTTTCATCTGGTTTGTTGTGCATTTAATACTTACGATTTTGGATATAGAGGCATGAAGACATCATCATCCAGTGATTTCTTCATTCTATCTGCTATAGCTTTCAATAAAGACTGAAAGGAAGAAGACATACAAAAATTATAAAAACATTTATTTTTGTCGAGTGGAATGTAGTCCAGTTTAATTATGCAAAAGGTCTTTTTGACCTCAAATGTCACATAAATTATTTAAGATACATTATGTAAGATTTAGATAAAGAGCTGGACATTCTTGCTATAATAGTTACATTAAAGATACATTGTGTAAGATTTAGATAAAGAGCTGGACGTTCTTGCTATAATAGTTACATTAAAGATACATTGTGTAAGATTTAGATAAAGAGCTGGACGTTCTTGCTATAATAGTTACATTAAAGATACATTGTGTAAGATTTAGATAAAGAGCTGGACGTTCTTGCTATAATAGTTATATTAAGATACATTGTGTAAGATTTAGATAAAGAGCTGGACGTTCTTGCTATAATAGTTACATTAAAGATACATTGTGTAAGATTTAGATAAAGAGCTGGACGTTCAAAATATAGATAATAAAAATATATGGAACATTTCAATCGAATGACTTTAATTTGAGCGTTTTGATTGCTTATTATAGTAACACAGACTTACTTAGCCTTGCTTCACCATTTTTAAATTAAATCATTAAATGATCGAAGTGTTCTAATCAAATAAAAGATACATTATGCAAGAGAGAGAGAGAGAAATGGGGTTTAATGTCCACTCGACACAAACTAGGTCATTTCAGGACTAACATTTGGTTTAATTTTATTAACATAATTCGCTTCCGCGTAGGGGTCTTTAGCAGTGGGAGGAAACCGGAGGACCCGGAGAAAACCCACGAGGTTGGACAGGCGACCATTATGCAAGAGCTAAATCTGTCTATTGCAGGTCTTTCTTAGGCATGAAATGTTATATAAACTATTAATTAGACATTAACATATCCAGACCATAATCAACTCTCGATGGCATCGCTAGCCTGTGATCTTAAGTGGATTGTGATCCTATTTACTGCATAACTTTCCTTTTCGATTAAACATTTAAATGGATAATCGAGACTATGCTGTTTATCGTACTGACTTTAGTAATGATGACCGAGGCTAGGCAGAAATTTTATTGGCTTAGTTCATAGTGGATCAATTTGAATGAATTTTTCAGCAAATTGCCCTAATGTTATCTAGTTTTTAATTATTATAGTGAGAACTGCCAACTCGTTATCGAATCTCCCATAATGTATCTTTAATTGAAGCCATAATAAATGTATAAATAATAATTTTTATAACATTGGAAGCCAAATTAACGACCTATAACGAGCAGATTTGATTCTTACATAATGCATCTGAAACTAGCCATTTATTGACATGACAAGTCTATAATCAACTCTCTAGATCATCTGATAGCACAGATGTAAACAGACTAAAATACTCGTCATTTAATGTTAAAATGAATAATCAAGTATTTATTTTCATACTAATGTAACTTGACAATCGGGACATTTTGGTAACAAGAGTCCAATTTAAAAGCGTTCATTTCCTGATCACTGTTTGGGACAGTATTATTAAACTGGAAGACCCGGAAAAAAACCCACGAGGTTGGACAGGCGACCCTACTCCTTGTCATGTACAACCAGGGAAATAAAACCATGCTAGTTGACTCATGACAGACCTTATGATGCAAAGCGTATGTGTATTATTACAACCTTGACCTTATAAAACTAACCTGTGTGTTTTTATTATTAGCGTTAACAGTGGGATAATCATTGACGAGTTTCTGTACCAGGTTGACCAATCGGGACGTCTGTGTGGTCGACATCGGATCCCAAACATGCTGACATAAATCTGTGGAAGGAAACAACAGAAATAGGGTTTAACATCCACTTGACCAACACAAACTAGCAAATTTTGGGACTCAAATAAGGTTCAATTTTATTTCAATACCTCTCTTGTAAAGAAAGTGGAAAACCAGGAGAAATTCCATGTGATTAGACAGGTGAGGCTTCTCCTTGACATGTATCAAAACTCAATGGCAGATTTTAAGGTTTAAAGTGCCCCCCAAATCTGTGGATCAGATATTATTACTTCTGCTTGAGATTTACATCAATTTTAGGTTCTCTATCAGTTGTTTAAATGGAATGAAATGGGATTTACTGTCCTACTGGTCTGCCCTGACTCGGGTAATAAGACAGGCATACAGCATGTATCAGACCCAGACCCTACCGGCCTACATCATTGACTGTTGTGGGTGGGGGGGGGATCGAACGCACACTGGACTTACAGAAACAAACCCAGGATGGAAAGAGTAACAGAGACCATTTCCACATCTCCCCATTAACTTCAACACGAGAGAAAGAGAGAAATGGGGTTTAACGTCCACTCGACACAAACTAAATCATTTTGGGACTAACATATGGTTCAATTTATTGATATAATCCGCTTGCGTGAAGGGGTCTTTAGCAGGGGAGGAAAACTACTAGAAGACCTGGGCAAAACCCACACGGTTGAACAAACGCCCCTATTCCTTGTCACAAACAACAGGCGGGGAATCAAAACCACGCCAGTTGACTCAATGACAGACTTTATGATACATTGCGAAAACGCTAACCATTCGCCCCCCCCCCCCCAACTCGCCCCCCCCCCCCCCAAACATCAAGGGACAAGGGATCATAACTGAACTACATGTACTCCATAAATAATTTGATTTCAAGGACCAACTTACAAGTTATTTTAGGTAATATAATTTTATCTATAACGGATGGTATTATTCTGGTATCTTCATCTGAACGATCTGGTGTAATATCGTCTTCACCACGGCAACCAAATAATATTAACGAATTATACCACTCCATTTCTTCAAAATCTACAGAAATCTGTGAAAATATAACAATTATATCAGGAATAAGGTTTGGGGTTGAAAAGAAATATTTTAGAACACATAGAAATTTAAAGTCTTTTTCCGATTTTTTATCAAAGGTTGGGTCCAGACACAATCTGATAAAACTACAGATCTATATTTCGTTTCCTTATTTTATACTTTCGATGTCCTGTACTACATGAAGGTCTGACGAGCGACACTTGACCCTATGACGTCAGACTCTGAACATTAACTGCGGTTCAATATTAACCAGAAATATGGATAATTGTGAGTTTGTTTATTATCGTAACTGTAACAATCAAGGCCACAGTGTTTTTAAAATGAGGTTTTCTTGCCTCGTAAAGTAATATGACTGAAATTTTCAGCATATTCTCTTTACATTATCTATATCTTAACTATTATAGTGACAACTGTCAGCTCTTTATTCTTCAATAATGCTGCTTTAATTCGATTTCCATCTGTCTGGGGTTATTTGACGTGCACAGCAATGTGTACACAGGACCTCGGTTTTCCGTGCCATCTCAATGACTATACTTTGTGCCTTGCCAAGCACTTGGTTGTACACCACTGAAGGGGGAAAAATCCCAATACACTTTCTCTGTTAACACAGGAATCGAACACAAGACTAACATATGGTTCAATTTTACTTCAATAATAAGGTGGGAGGAAACCAGGACACAGAGAAAACCCACAAAGTTGGAGGGAGTGAGAGAAATGGGGTTTAACGCCAACTCGACACAAACTAGGTCATTTCTGGACTAACATATGGTTTAATTTTATTTCAATAATTTGCTGGCACGTAGGGGTCTTTAGCAGCGGGAGGAAATCAGGGGACCCGGAGAAAACCCACGAGATTGGACAGACGACTCTACTCCAGGTCACGTATAACCAGGGAATCGAAACCACTCAATGACAGGCCTTATGATACAGCGCGCACGTGCTAACCATTCAGCCATCCAACTCCCATGAATAATAAAGTGGGAGGAAACCAAAAGGCACAGAGAAAACCCACAAAGTTGGGAGAGGTGACATACCTTAAGAGGATTCCAATCAACCAAAGCTAGTCGTATAAAAGGATTAACAAGCTTCGGTATACACAGTCCGATATAAGCTTCACGATAATTATCTTCATAACGAAACTTCCATTTCTCAAATTGTTTTCTAACACTGTCCAGTTTACTGTAGTCATCGATCGTATCTTCAAATAATCTTTCTGTACCTTTTATAATATCATCTAAAATATAAAAACATGCTTGATTTACATAAATAATTTAACAGGAACTGCCATGGACTCTCAGAACAGTTCTTAACAATAAAGGGACAAAGCGTCTGGGAATACTTATATTTAGGAAGGATATTTTGGGGTGAGAATTAGGGGTATTACTGTGCCGTAAAAGGGACCATGCTTCTGGGAATATTTATATTTAGTAAAGATATTTTGGGGTAAGAATTAGGGGTATTACTGTTTCTAAAAGTAAATGGAATGTATTTAACAGTACACAAGTTTTTACTGTTGACAAATAGTTATTGTTAAAAGATGGGAGGTGTTCTCTTGGAATGAGCTGTACGTTCTATTTTATTATTACGAATGTTAAAAAATTGTGGGTGTTCTCTTTGATGGGTGTTCTGTTCAAACATTATGGGTGTTCTGCTTAAAATATGTGGATGCTTAAAACAGTTGAATATCTCAAAGTCCACAAAAATAATATCTTGTAAAAATTCTTCTCAGGCGTCTGTACTGTTCTTTCCAGTTTTTTTTATTTTTACGACCAATTTTTCATTTGTGTTCACACAGGAACGTGACATAGTCTTTCAAGAGTCACTCGACTTTACTTAAATAGTTAGTCAACACGGTCATTTCATCAAACTTCAAGTCTCTTCAACAAAAGTCTTTCAATTCATCATAATAATGATGCCTGTGCAGTCTAAACGATGAAATCTAAAGAAGTCTTCAGATAAATCACATCATCAGTTTTTAGGGATCCGCTAGACATGATCCTGAATTCTCTAAAACAAAGGTCTTATTACTGCACATGTATCTGATATAAGTAATGATGCCTGTGCAGTTATAAAAGGGAGAAATATTTTGTAATAACCCTCCAGGTGTAGAAGACATGTAAAGAAAGCCACCTTTCTCAACCACGAATTTAGAAATTTCAGATTGATTTTCTTCGTCGTCTGACGACAGACCATCGTGGTGTCCAAATATATTCTTCGATTCTCTGGCTCTTCGTCTTCGTGACCTGTAAAAATGGGAGATAAAAAAAAAAGCATTTTAAAAAAATGTTTACATGCTGCATTCAGGGCCCCCAAAATCAGTTCTAATAAAATGGTGTATTTATAATTTTATTATGTTGTAAATGTTTGTGCTAAAAAACATATCTTTCTACCGTACTGACGTACAAATAACATTTGCAGGGTTCCAGGGGCCCCAAAATTAGTTCGAAAAATTTGTTCTACTTATAATTTTATTTATTATTTTGTATACTGACATACAGAGAGAGAGAGAGAGAGAGAGAGGGGGAGAGAGAGAGTGAGAGAGAGAGAGGGGAGGAAGAGAGAGAGAGAGAGAGAGGGGAGGAAGAGAGAGAGAGAGAGAGAGAGAGAGAGAGAGAGAAAGAGAGAGAGAGAGAGGAGGTTTAACGTCCACTCGACACAAACTAGGTCATTTCGGGACTAACACATGGTTCAATTTTATTTCAATAATTCGCATGTGCTTAGAGGTCTTTAGCAGTGGGAGGAGATCGTGGACCCGGAGAAAACCAACGAGGTTGGACAGGCGATACTGACATACAAATTCCATTTGTGTGAGTATGACAGACAATGACCAGAATATGTCCCCTTGTTGATGTACAGGCCCCCAGTGAAATATTCAGCTAGGGCCCCATTCAAGCTAAATCTAGCCACGCCTCTGTAATTTTTAAAACTATTTTTAGACAAGATCTTACCGTCTTGCTTCTCTTTCAGCAACTCTACGTTGACGAGAATGTTCTTCTTGTGTTTCCATGACAACCTGATGTTTCTTATCTAAAATCAATCGGAGAATTAGGATTACAGACATGAACCTGTCTACAGAATATTTGTAACATCTTTTAGTTCTTCAAAGAAATAATACTGTGACAAACTAAACAATCAAATTTCTACAAGAATTGATGTGAAATTATTCAAATAAACTTGGAACTGGTCATATTTAAAAAAAACAAAAAAAACAAACAAACAGATGGCAGAAACAAACAAATGGCATGGGTTTGATAGATTCGACTAATGTTGACTTCAAACAGACTAGGTCTTCATCAAATTTTCTTTTGGTGTCTATCCAAGAAATTTAACTTCTAGACTGGAGTGATGGAATTATTTTGTAGGATTTTATCCAGCTTTGTAAATGTTTTACATAATCCAAGCTTGCTAAAAGGTTTTAATCCAAGCCCACTATCAAGTTTTAATCCCGGCCAACTAACAAAGTTGATCATTTTTGAAAAAAAAAAAAAAAAAAAAAAAAAAAAAGGAGCAAATGTCTTGAAAATTAAAGACAAAATAAATATATGCTGCTGAAAAAAAATTACATGTTGATTTAAAATGTTGTGACATAGTGAATGACATGAGATAACATGTCATGGCATTGTGACGTCAAGAAATACCGACTTGTCATATAATCTTGACACTGATCTCTGACATCTTGCTGTCGTCTCTGTAAAAGTATATCAGCACGTTGACGGAGGATGTTGTTCATTCTGGTTTCAAAACTGTTGATTGTAGGAACCTGTATTGAAAATAAAAAAAAAACCTGTTAAAATTTGATCTTTTCAGAACATTAAAATGATGGTGAAGATGTAATAAATGGGACAATGATGAAAATGATGATCATGTCTAATTAAAAATGCAGATTTTGGTGAAAATACTGATGATTTTGATGAAATAATGCTGATTTTGATGAAAATACTGATGATTTTGATAAGAATAATGCTGATTTTGATGAAAATACTGATGATTTTGATAAGAATAATGCTGATTTTGATGAAAATGATGATGATTTTGATAAGAATAATGCTGATTTTGATGAAAATGATGATGATTTTGATAAGAATAATGCTGATTTTGATGAAAATGATGATGAAAAAATAATGCTGATTTTGATGAAAATGATGATGATTTTGATAAGAATACTGATGATTTTGATGAAAATGATGATGAAAAAATAATGCTGATTTTGATGAAAATAATGATTTGGATGAAAATAATGAAGATCATGGCTACCGGTAATTAAAAGATGATGTTTATGAAAAAAAATCATTTTGAAGAAAATGATGATTTTGAAGAAAATAATGATTATTCTGATAATAATGATGATTATGACAAATTAAAAGAATGAATAACATTGTAATGGTCCTGATGATGAAAATGATGAAATAATGATGATTATGACATATGTTCAAATCAAAATAATGATGATTATGATAGATGTTCAAATCAAGATGATGATGATGACTAATGAAACTAATGATGATGATGCACTACAACTCGGGTATCATGTTCAGAACTGTTTACTTTCACTAGAAGTATTGTGTAATTAAATAGTTTGTGAATTACTCAACACCACTAGTAAACAGTTGTAAACCCAACACTCATTATCTAATCTAGACGGACCATTTAAACTATGCAACACCAGGAAAAATGATGACCGTGTCTTTATTATCCCAGTCGGAGCAGAACAGTAGGACGTCAAACCCGATTGGAACAATTTGCTAACAATGGAATGAAACTAAACATTAAATACAGAAACTCTTGGTAAAACAATGCAACTAAATGATACCCAAGTTGTAGTGATGATGGAACGATGATGATGATGATGGTTTTCAAGTCTAAAGCAGCTGAAAGAAGATAAAGTAAGAGAGAGAAATGGGGTTTAACTTCCACTCAATACAGACTAGGTAATTTCAGGACTAACATATGCTACAATTTTATTTCAATAAATTGATTGAGTGCAGTCTGTGGAAGTCAGGACTCTGAAAAAAAACCCCAACAAGCTTCTGATCAAAATGACTTATTAACAGACATGTTCGACAACCCAACCCTCTGATTCTCTAAATTCTTCCCATCCCTCCGTATTCTCCCAATCCCTCTGAATTCTCCCAATCCCTCTGAATTCTCCCAATTCCTCTAAATTCTTCCCATCCCTCTGAATTCTCCCAATCCCTCTAAATTATTCTAGCCATATCTTTAATCCTCTTCATTTCTCGAATACTCCTCATCCCTTTAAACTCTACTTAATATTCCGAATCCTCCCTGATCGA
Source organism: Patella vulgata (assembly GCF_932274485.2). Lineage (NCBI taxonomy): Eukaryota > Metazoa > Mollusca > Gastropoda > Patellidae > Patella > Patella vulgata. The sequence goes on from NC_065880.2 coordinate 1,925,509, forward strand.
TTTATCTCCATTCCTTTTAATTCTTACATTCTTCCTCATCCTTCTAAACTCTCCATATACCTCCTAAGTCACCCTTTCCAATTCTCCATATCCCTTCCAAAGTCTCCCCATTCCTTTTATTCTCCCCATTCCCCTAATAGTTATAAATTCTCCCTATCTGTATGAATTCTCCCCATCCCGCTATGTTTTCCCATCCTCTAAATTCTCCCCATCCTCTAAATTCTCCTTTCCCCCCGAAATTATCTGTATCTCCTAAATTCTTCCCATCCTCTAAATTCTCCCTTCCCCCGAAATTATCTGTATCTCCTAAATTCTTCCCATCCTCTAAATTCTCCCTTTCCCCCGAAATTATCTGTATCTCCTAAATTCTCCCCATCCTCTAAATTCTCCCCATCCTCTAAATTCTCCCTATCCCTCTAAATTCCTCCTGCACAAGGCTTCCTATTAAAGCCTCACTTCTCTGCCAGTTAAATCTATGACCCACCTTTTCATTAAGACATTCGACCAAGTCGCGAACATACCCCCTCATTTCCTGGAAAAACTTGTACTGTTTCTCCAACACCGGAACCTTTTCCGTGCACTCTTCCATTTCCTTCTCCGTATCCTCGACATCGTGAACCAAACGGTCTAATTCCAACTTGTGGGTTCGATAGACAGTATCCAATTCATTCATTCTTTTTAAAAAAAAAAAAAAAAAAAAATTACAATAAACAATTCGAAAAACTACAAAATTGTGAAATTGAATCTCTGAAAAATGACAAAATTGTGAAATTGAATCTCTGAGGGATTATCAGTACAATAAATTTCATTGAATATTTACAAAGAAATAATGAAATGACAATTTGCCAACATTTGGTATATAACCAGAGAGAGATGGGGTTTAACATCCACTCGGCACAAACTAGGTCATTTTGGGACTAACATATGGTTTAACTTTATTTCAATAATTTTGTTTTCACGTAGCGGTCTTTAGCAGTGGGAGGAAACCGGAGGCCCTAGAGAAAACCCACAAGGTTTGGACAGGCGAACCTACTCCTTGTCACTTACAAGCGGGGAATCAAAACATGCAACTTGAATGACAGATTTAATGATTTGAAACGCAGTCCTAAATCACACGGCCACCCAAAATAAAATAAAGATATAAAAATGGGTGAAATTATTTTTTATGCAATCTTTTGTTCTTTAAAAATTCTTACCTCTCCTGTAGCCTCTTTCTGATTGATTCGATCGTGATATTGGACGAGTCCTTCCCCCTCATTAAAGATGCAAATGGTTTAAACTGATTGGTCAATGGAACCACGTTACCCGTGGCAACACTATTTAAATTATTCATGTTATAGTTAATTATGGGTTCAGGAACGGAGTTAGAACTATTCTGTTCGTAAGTTAGCGCTTCTTGACCAGGCATCAACGCTGCTTTTCTGATCTGCTGTGCTTCCCATTCTCGTTCGTGGTCACTTTCTTCATCACTTCCTGTAATTATAATAATGTGATTCCGTCATCTACATCCTAGACTATTGTTTACCAAAAACTAAGTCAACCATGTTTTCTAATTAGCCAAACATCCATAATAAATAGATGTGCATACAAAATTTCTTGAAGGTAATGAAAACTGAATCAATTGTACATCAATCTCAGCCCCAGAGATAAGTTTACCCTTCGTTTATCTCTCGTAAAACTTGTCAGACATTCCTAAGCTCCGCACCCAGGATTTGTTAGAATGAAATGCTGCCGATTTCCCGACAATGAGGCATCGGTGTGTATTACATATTAATGATCCTTGGAACATTTTCCACATTTCATTTGAAAACAACCGATTTGATGATTTAATGGGAACTATTTTTAGCACACAATGTGAATGATTCGGCTACGTGAAATTTCTCAAGAAACAAGAGTTTGAGCCGCCATCTTGGATCAAGTCCTACCTTTCTGCACCAACTGGGCTAATGAAGACATCCTGTGCATAGTGCAGTGAGCTATGAAGGGTGGTTCCCCCTGCTCCTATTACGCTATCCTGCCGTCAAGTGCTTTGTAACGTGAACACAGGAACAATGTATTTCGCTTGCCAAGCCTTCCGTCCCTCAACCACAGCAGAAATCCCCATGGAACTTTTTTGGGCAACGCCAGGAGAGAAACTGAGCCCTCATTACCCACTCAATGCGCTAACTCACTGAACCATAGTGACCTCCCCTTTCTGATCAATGTGTAAATATGAATTGTGGGATATAAGGATTGCCGTAGGACATATTAAATATTTACCATGTTCAGCTGCTAAGAAATCATCTCTCATTCTCTGACGTTCTCGATCAGCATTATTGATGGTAAAATCAACCCTTTCTTCTTCTTCATCATCACTTCGATCATGTTCATCATCCCTAAAAAAAAACCCAAAATTTATAATATCGATTGATTTTCGTCAAAATTGGGTTGACATGATGTGTTAGTGATGGGGTTGGGTTGGGTGACTGATGGTCTAAATTGAGTTGACATGATGTGTTAGTGATGGGGTTGGGTTGGGTGACTGATGGTCTAAATTGAGTTGACATGATGTGTTAGTGATGGGGTTGGGTTGGGTGACTGATGGTCTAAATTGGGTTGACATGATGTGTTAGTGATGGGGTTGGGTTGGGTGACTGATGGTCTAAATTGAGTTGACATGATGTGTTAGTGATGGGGTTGGGTTGGGTGACTGATGGTCTAAATTGAGTTGACATGATGTGTTAGTGATGGGGTTGGGTTGGGTGACTGATGGTCTAAATTGGGTTGACCTGATGTCTTACTTCTATTAGTAATGATAGAGGGTTGGGTGGCTGATGGTCTAAAGCCTCAACACTTTAGATCATGGAGTCAAATGAGAGAGAGGGAGAGAAATGGGGTTTAACGTTGAAAGAAACTAGGTCATTTTGGGACTAACATATGGTTAAATTTTATTCCAATGATTCGCTTGCACGTAAAGGTCTTTAGCAGTGGGAAGAAACCAGAGGACACAGAGAAAAAATTGAATTGAACAATTGAACAATGTTAGTCCCGAAATGACCAACTGGACCAATCTGCCCAGACACCAACTCAATTCTAACTGTCAAGGGGTACACATGTACACTGGCGCTTATCTTTTCGGCAATCTGTCTTCCACCACTGACCTGGGGAAACCTGGGGAGCTTTGTCGGCTAATATCGTGATCAAACTATTGATCCTTACTCAACGAATCACCATAGCTACCAACTCCTCGTTAAGACTGGATGGTTGGTTGTTATAATTAACTTCGTTTGGCACGGGTAGGGCTGGGTATCGATAGTGATTTTTACTATCGATAATCGGCAATGAAATGTCGGTTGATAATCGATAGTATCGAAAACAAACTTATTCTCATGGTCGTCATCAAGACTGGATACAGAGTAAGTTCAAAGTTCAAAACCATACGAAGTTGCGAAAGATCGTTTGCTCCTGTCTAAGGAGATTTATTTGGAAAACATTAATAAAACTTGTTATATCATGTATATATATACGTAAATTGATGTTGTTTATTATTAAAATAATGCAGCCGTGGTTCCGAATGAAGAAATATCGTAAATAATTATGTTAAGGGACCAAAATGAACTTGTTCCATTTCAAAACATTGCGTACGTGTGCGCGCGCGAAAATATCAATATGGCAGACGAATTCTGAAGCTTGCAAAGGGAAATAACTCTAACTTTATTTACACATCCGGGTATCTCCGATTTAGCGATATTCAACAATAATTTCTTCAAAACTAAAGTAACGTTTCAATGAGAGTGAATTTATGAAAACGGCTGTTCAATAAGCAGTCACAATTTTGTTATGTGTTACATTGATACTTGATAGTAATTAAAGTGAGCGGTGTATTATGATTAACTGAAAGAAAACATTGACATTTCAGACGCAAGAAAAAAGGCGAAGAGCGATAATCGATAGTAACCCACCGCTATCGATAGTGCTTTTCTGGGCCGTCCAATCGATACTATCGATTTATATCGATATTTTACCCAGCCCTAGGCACGGGATAATAACACTTCATTAAATAAACAAACTATTTGTCTACCTGACTAGCCTGGATTCTTTTTTTTTCTGTGCAGCTTGTTCGGACTCTTCTAGAGGTAAAAAATCATCGTTTCTTGCCTGTTGTCGTTGTTTACGAATCATGTGAATAGTTTTAGCATCAGGAATTTCACCTCCTATAAACAACAGAAATCAACATGGAGTAATTTGCTGTCGAAATCTAAAAAAATCTAAAAAAGTTCTGTCTCATGTCCACTAAACAATGGCTGCCAATTTGAAAGAAATCGAATAAGAACTATTGTACAAAGTAGGCAAGAGGGAGGGTTAAACCTGTTTATCTTTGTTTCATCAATTTGATTATTGGGGGGTGGGGGTAGAGGAGTCTTAAGACGGACTAGTGTACTCTCTAACATGTACAAGAATCGAGTTGAAACCTTAACAAATGCTTCAATTTTAGACACAAGGCCGTCTAGCATTCCAACTTGTTTACGTATAAAAACAAACTTACTCCCTAACATGTACAAGCTACATATTCAAACTTTAACAAATGCGTCAACTTTAGACACAAGGCCACCTAGCATGCCAACTCGTTTACGTATAAAAATAAACTTACGAGCTAACATGGCTCTAAATGTATGTTGTTCATCTTCGTCGTCGCTACCTTCTAAATTCTCTGCATCATCACCATTCATGGTACGTAACTCTTCCCTTAGTTGCTACAAGTAAATAATATGCTGATTCATAAAATCATTTTAATAAGGAAATGTAATGGGGTTTAACATCTGCACTGAGTAGGCTACGTCATACAGTGTGCTATGAGAAAACCTTCGCCTGAACCAGGGGTTTAATGTCCTACTGTTTTGCACTGAGTAGGCTAACGAAGACGGGAATATGTCATACAGTGTGCTATAAGGAAACCTTTGTCTGAACAGCCTACTCTTATCGAACTAGCGTTTGATCTGGCATAGCACAGAAGTAACAAGACTCTGAAACAAGAAGTGGTATTCAATCGCCACCAGGCCTATGTTACTCCCCAGTCCAAGCTACCCCTATACACAAAATTTCGGGACAGCTTCAGTGTAGCTGTCAACCCTGAACAAACAAACGACAGTCACAAATATTAGTTTCGATATTCAGCTGTCAAGGGTTCTTTTACGTGCACGTTAATGTGTACACGGGACAATTTAATAATTACAGTAATTACGTCACGGTGAATGACAATCATCAGTTGAACGTTCCATCATTCCTGATTTCACAGTCAAATGTCATTATGTTTGGACTACTTTTACATTGACGTACAACAGATGTCTCACTCACCGAATACAAAGAATTACAAACCTTTAATTTTTCGTCCGCTTTATCCTTGCTTTTATCCTTAATGTCTTGCTCAGAGTCGCGATCTTTTCTCGTTGAACCTTGATTAATCTCCTTATCATCCTTTTCAACAATCTTCTCTTTCTTCAGTTGCTTCGCTAATCTACGACTTTGAGTAGATTTCTTTACTTTAAAAAATTCAGTATCCGCTGAAATAAGAAAATGTGAACTATGTTTTTATTCCAAATGGATACCAACTATGGGCTAATAAATACAGGCATACGCCATAAAGTGAGTGAAATTTTGTCAGACAGCGGCATTACAGCCCACTCTGAATTCTAATGTTTTTATCTTTACATCACAGTAGGGGTTTCAGGTCAAAGTTTCAAATGACAGAAAAAAAAAAATTAAAATTATTTTGTGAAAATATTCATAAAATGCTACCCAAATTTGTTTATTTCATCAAAATATTCTAATTAGATCCAAAGTTATGGAATTTTAAAATCCGAGATCGACGTCAATAATGTAATCAAAATGCTCAATACCAGTCAATGCGTGGCATGGCACCAAAGTGAGTGCTTTTCAGTCATATTTGAGTGACGTCATAAGCGGTATTTTCCCTTCAGAATCGCTAGTACCAATTTTAAAACTGAAATCCGCACGTTATTGTCAGCTAAAATTTATTAAAATCGTAATAATTTAAATGATAATATGTCAAATATTTATAATCTGGATGATACATGTACCTCAAGAAAGTTTTTTTATATTTAGTCGAAATTTGGCAATTTTCAGTCATCAAAACAGATAAATCCCATTTTCTCCGGGTCTAATTGTCCGACCACGTGGTATCAACAAGCATAATAATCACAAAAATGTTATCTATCGTTTGATTGGTTCTATATCAAAATCCCCCGGTAACTAAGGTGCGGATTCACCAATGAAGTGAGTCATAGCAATGGAAAATCTCAGGCCGCGTGACGTCAGAGCGGTATTTTCCCGCGAGCGTCTCATGTAAACAAACGGTAATTTCGCTTACATTTCGGTAATTTTTTAGCCTTAATCTTTGCAGATATTGAGATTGATATTAAACAATTGCAATACAATTGCTAGTAATGCATTTTCATAAAAAATAGTAATTCAGAATCGTAGATTGAAGTGGGGTATATTTCAGCCTCTGGCTGTCCGATTTCACGCTAAAGTCACGTGACCTGAAACCCCTAATCACAGGCTTACAGTTAAAGTTGTCAAAATCTAAGAGATAAATGTATTTGGAAATGAAATCAAATCTGGGTCAAGAAGATGGGCATAGCCAAATCATGCAGGTTGCTATGCTAGGGGTATCTAACTCAACTGTAAACCGAAACCCCTGTAGGCTACCTGCATTAAGTCAGTCAGAGAGAGAGTGCAATGGGATTTAACGTTCACTCAACTCAACTAGGTCGTTTCGGGACTAACACATGGTTCAATTTTATATCAGTAATTTGCTTGCACGTAAGGGTCTTTAGCAGTGGGAGGAAACCGGAGGACCCGGAGAAACCCCATTTGGTTGGACAGGCTACCCTACTCCTTGTCACGTACACCCGGGGAATCGAAACCACGCCAATTAACTTAATCATTAATGACTGTAGATCTTATGATACAGCACGCACGTGCTAACCATTCTGCCATTCAACCAGTGGCAACCACCCTAAGTCAGTCGAAACAGCGCAACACATCTTCTATTGACTTATTGTTTAGTACAAGCATTAGGATTATCGGGATGAGGCATGTCCACATAGGCCTACGCTGCAAAGTAGATAATGATTATTAGTAAGTATTAATTAATCGAATGCCTGTACTTTGAAGGTCTCCATTAACATAGGACTTTATGAATTATATTCGACCTTCATCAGTGTTAGATTTCAAATTAGGGATTATACAACATTAGATACATTTTACTTAATGTTTTAATTATTACCATCTTCGTCATGGTCAAAACTGAGTACAGTCGGAGCTGTGATCGATTTTTCCTTGGCGCCTTTCTTTTTCTTCACTTTTTTTACATTATTTACTTCATTTTTCTGTTCAACTTCTATGGGTTTATCGATTGCCATCTCGTCGACATCTTCCAGGAAAGGGATGCATTCTTTTTTCTTCGGAAAAGAGTCCCCATTCTCTTCATCTGAATTATTTTCAGACAATTTTTTTCTAAAATTCCGTTTTGGCTTCTTGAACATGCCCGACATTTTGTAGCTCACGTCGGAAAACGAACATCGCGAGATCTGCTACACTCGGCAAACCTCGGCTAATAGGTCAGCAGATGTTCAGTTAGTCGCAGTTAGAATACAGATGTGACGCCATCCTTTGATGTTGGCGTAATTTCCAATAATGTACGGGCAACTTGTTAAACGTTCATTATCTATACTAGATGAAATATTGGACTCGCGTGACGTATTTCATTGAAAAGCATGCGCGGGACAGTGTCTGTATTTTACATGTTATGTGTAGGCAGGCATGGTCGAGTGCAAGACGAAATGATTTTCTATCTTATTAATGTACATGTTCTCATTGTTTAAAGGGCAAAATGTAAGAAAGGTCATTGGCCTAATTTTCAACCCTTTTGAAATAAAGTAATTATTATTATTAAATGAAATGGGGTTTAACGTCTTACTTTTCTGCTCCGAATTGGGATAATTAAGACGGGCATGCGCCATACACAGTGGCGGTGCCTAGGGGGGGGGGGAATTTGCCCCCTCATAAATCTGGTCTGTCCTCTGTTTGCCCCCCCCCCCCAAAATAATTTTAGAAAATAAAAAAAAGTATTAGTGATACGTTTCGGTAGTCAATACCTTGAACGGTAATTAAATCCCACATCCCCACTCAGTCATAGACTTGCATGTTATAGAGTCTGCGTGATTTCTTACCAAGCTCATCCTGCTGTAAACCTACTATAAACAATAACACGTGAACCACTTGAGGAGAAGTCAAAGTTTTTGGGTATAGGTTCAACGCGGCGAAAATATGACACATCCCTCTTTTTGGATAAGCTGTTGATTTGGCAACGAACAGTAGGCTATCTGCATGGCCAGCTCTATTTATCTCGACGACCAGTGTCTGAAATGATGCATTTCCGACAATCTATTTAACAAAATATCGTGGCGAAAATGTTCATTCACTTTGGGTCACTCACTCCGTCCGTTTGACACTTTCCTCTCTGGTCAGATAAACTAGTGATTTGGCAACAGGCGGTGTAAGCTCTGTTTATCTCGACGATCAATGCCTGAAATACTGCCAGACTGCATTTCGGGAGCTACGTTGAGGTTCGCAAGTCCGTCTATTTGACATTTTCCTCTCTGGGATCGGATAAACTAGTGATCAGACAACAGACGGCATCTGATCAGCTTTATTTATCTCTACAATCGGTGCCTGAATATTGTTAGACAGCATTTCGGGCAGTCTATTTTTCAAAATTGTCTGGAGGAGGTCCCCCATACCCTCCATAAGGACTCCCTTATTTGGCGCTCGTGAGTGGGCTTCGGATTCGCAAGTCCGTTCGTTTGACACTTTACCTCAACGATCAGTGCCTGAAATACTGCCAGGCTGCATTTCCGGCAGCCTGTTTTTCAAATTTTCTGAGGGATCCCCCATATTTAAAACTCGTGCCTTTGCCCCCTTAACCTTGGACTTTGCCCCAGCTGTTGCCCCTCCAACCACCGACGGCTGGCGCCGCCACTGGCCATACAGTGTGCTATGGGGGAAATCTTGCCCGGACAGCGGCACTACGGCCTACTCTTATATCGAATTTCAACTGTCAAGCGATCTTTTACGTGCACGCCAATATGTACATGGGACCTCGGTTTTTCGTACCATCCGAACGACTAGACAGTTGTCCTTGTCAGGCCCTCCGTCCCGCATCACTGACAAGGGGGAACCACGTACGCCGGAAAATCTGGATGAACTTTCTCGGCCGTAGCGCCGCTGTCCGGGCAAAATTTCCCTCATAGCACACTGTATGGCAAATGCCCGTCTTCATTAGCCTAGTTTAGGAGCAGAACAGTAGGACGTTAAACCCCATTTCATTTCATTTCATTTCATACTTCGAGAATAGATCTCTGCTCTTAATGGCCGCCATATCCAAAAATCGGAATGATGTTTTGTAATGCGGTTTTACTCTGTTTTACATCTGTTAAAGATACACAGACCAAATAAACCATTTTAATTTCATTGAATGGAATCTGAATCTAAAATACTTCCCAACATCCACGAAGTATGCTTAGTGTTTTCGACTAAAATCGTCGATTTAGGACTTAAAATATCGGTCAACTAGCTCAGTGCCTGTTCTCTGGTGGGGCTAACTGTACACAGACAGCACAAGTTTAGTATGACACCCTCCACTTAGCTCCGACTTGGGCCATGGACGCACAGACTAGGTGAATGTTGGAGGAGGGGGCGGGGGCAGATCTGAAACTCCAGTTGACAGATGGTTGCCAGTGATCCAGTGTCGTGCCCCCAGTAAAATTTGTTCCTGCTATTACATCCCGTGAAAACAACAACTGGTATAATCTAATGTTTGACCTGAATATCAATCGTTTACTGAATCACTGTCCATGGATCGCAGGGGGAACATTTTCGAAAAATTAACGAACGAAATCGCGTTTTCCTGCTATTCCAACAACTTTAACGTGGTCCTATTATGATTACTTAGGTGGCTGACCTGAATTCCAAATATCAAATTCATTGTTTACCTGGATGTCAAAAAAGTCAGATTGACCGACAGTTAAAATGACACCGCAGTTACAAGCAAATGATAGGATAATTTTTGAACTACACGAACGACAACTTAATTATCCCACTAATTACTGTACCTTGAATAATTAAATCAATTAATGTAATATTTGACCGAGGTGATCAGGTTGATAACGACCGTGTCAAAATTTCATAATAGGCCTACCAATATTTGATAATAGGCCTACCAATATTGTAAGTGGTGATAATAAATGAACAATTGGTACAATAAACAGTAATTATATTTAATATCTAATCCATGTACTTCCTGTCCAATTACTATAAATGCGATACTGAAACAGGGTTATCGCTAAATGATCAGGTCAGCTCAATTTTTCGTCATAGGTCACGAGATGTAAACATGGCTAGATGTAACCCTGGACCTATAGCCACAATGCTAACCCTAACCTACAATCTCGCCAACAGTCGTTCCGTTCGTTTGTAGAGTTTTACGTCCACTTCCACCTAAGGTGATGATATGTAGACAATACGCCAACAGTCACGTGCCCTAACTTTTTATACACCTCATCTACCTTGACGAAAATTGCGATGGCCTTAACAAACAGATTTAGCCACTGAAACAGTTTATTTTTTATTTTGTGTTTTTACCATTTAATTAAATCAACCTGTTCATAATATCATATTGTAATGTATTGGACGTTAAATTTGTAATAAACAACAAGAAGCCCATAATCAACTCTCTAGAACGCCCGGTGGCACAGATTTAAACCGATTGAAATTTGATCGCCATTTAATAATTTAATTTAAAAATGGAGAAGCATGGCTGATTCTTGATTTACAAGTAACGTTGTTTCGATAATAAACAATATTTGCCATATCTTGTCAAAACTTCAAACAGTGATAACTTGGCCCAGAATAAAGGAATTTGAATGAAATTCTCAATATCTTATTTTTGAATTATCTTTACTGGAAGTAATATAGCAAGAACAGTGAGCTCTTTATTTAAATATTACATAATGAATCTATTTAGCTAAAGTAATTGACGTGGATATAGTCGTTGGTACAAAACGTTTCTGCTGTCTTTCACGAAGAGTTCTGAATGTATAAAAAAAGTTGTCATTAGTTGTCTCCCTTTACACCCCTAACCTCGCTTTCATTATAGCGAAATGGTTCTCCTTCAGTAAAGAGTTAAAGAGACGGATAGCGAACAAAATTGATGGGATTTTGATGAAATTTGGACCTTACTAGGATTCGGAAGGACATTCAAAGGTAAGTTATGTAATTATTAGTTTTCGGCGCTTGTAGAGGGTTTTGAGGACTTATTATTGACCCAAAATTGCAAATTATATTGTCTGAAATGTCAGAAGAGTGGCAATGAATGGAAACGTGTGCCGAGCCTGATATGATGCCTGCAAGTCAAAGACAAAAACCAGTGCCGACAAAAAGTAGAAAAATGCAAGTAAATAAATAATTTTTGGTGAGGTGTCATAGCAATCATGTTCAAAAATCATTCAATTAACCATTTTAATCATAATATTCATAAATATATATAGCAGACGAATTTATCGAAGAAAGGGATAGGATAAAGAAATCATGAAATGTCGGTCATTAAATAGGCAAATAATAGAATGGGATGTTGAACTCCTAGATAGGCCTAGCCTGAAATTACTTCTGAAAATAGGACAAAAGAACAAATTAAGGTTGTGTCATCATTTGACCATAAGTGATCCATAGTCCTAATAAGACAGGTTTTTTTTTACATGATATTAGACAGTTATTTTATGGGGATAGTCTAAATGTTGGACAACCTCCATCAGTCAATGACATTAGGCAGCTAGCCAACTGAAATATTGGTTTCATAACACTGGTAATAATGGTCCTGAAGCAAGTGGTTGACTCATAGGCCCCAGTTTATTGTTTAAATTTGATATTTTTTTACGAAGTACGAAGCCCTATTCGTAGTTCGTACTGGTTGCGGAACCTGTCAAAAACGAAGTACGAAGCCGTGTTCGTACGTCGTACTTCGTACTGGTTGCGGAACCTCTCTAATAAATTTAATGAATTTATAATTCATAATATTTGTCATTTTTGGAGTTATGTGCGGTAATGATTTCATCTAGATCATATTGATTATTTCCTGTTGGTGTATTTTTTATTTTGGTCGACATAATTCTATTCACTAAATATTATATTTATTTAATATACCGGTAACACAAGCTGGGCTGAATAACAGACCAAAGGGCCATTATGAATGTAATTGAACACAGAATGCTCTCTGACTCATCAGTCATTTAAATTACGGTAGTTTTCACTGACGTTTGTACAGAGATAACAACTACACATAATTTAACAATTTACGTAAGAGCTGGACTGGCAGACATAGAAACGAATGTTATTGAGGGCCTGTGTGTATTATTGCACAAGACTTGCTAGTGATTGATAGTTACACATGAACATTGTATGGGTACATGTAGTTGGTAATTATTTTTCCAGAAAGGTAACTCAGCATGTGAACTTCTCCATTCATGATGAATCAGATTACCTTCCTGTATGTATCATGAGTGGTAAAACACAGAGAGAGAGAGAGGGGATAGTCTCGAATAAATGTATCACATAATATTTATAATGGATTTTTAAATAGAAAATATTGACCTAAAATAGTAGGCCTAAAATAGTAGGCCTAATTAATTCTTACCCCATCATTTACTTAATTCTTAATTCAATATAATTTCTTGACCTAAAAGTAGGATGTTAAACCCCATTTCTTTTCTTGACCTAAATGTATGACAGTTTTTTCAAACATTCCAATGATTTTAATCTATATGACCATAAAAAAGCCCAGACATGTGACAATCACCTGATATACATGTAGGTGATTTCATTTATAGATTGTGATTTCATTTCTCTAATTCATTTTCATTTACCTCCTGATCAAAAACTGTAGGCCCCTACATGAAAATTCACATACTTTTCTTCGATTCTAGACCAAAAAGTCAACAAAAAGGTACCATGCAAAAATGGGGCTGAGGGAGGGGGGCGGATAAAGTATTGCTAGGGTGGATAAAGGGTTGCTAGGGTGGTTAAAGGGTTGCTAGGGAGAAAGAGAGAGAGTAATAGGGTTTAACTCCACTCGACACAAACAAGGTCATTTCGGGACTAACTCATACATGTAGTTCAATTTTATTTCAATAATTCGCTGGTGCGTAGGAGTCTTTAGCAGTGGGAGGAAACTGTAGCACCCGGAGGAAACCCACTAGGCTGGACAGGCGAACCTACAACCGTGGAATCAAACCCGTGCCAGTTGACATAATGACAGACCTTATGATATACATGTAACGCGCACATGCGCTAACCATTCGGTCATCCAACTTCCCTATAAATATAGACAATCAGTTGCATGTAAATGGTAATTATTATTAGTAATAAGTATCTTGAAATAATGCTCTTAATACAATCCATATATGCTTACATTGTTATATTTATTATATAATTAGATTATGAACAATATGGACTCTGTAACTGGCTTAGGCCACACCAAATTGATTTTCAATACCCACATGAATCATGTGAAAGATGTGTTGTTTAAAATTTCTAAACTATAAAAATTTGGAACGAAATTCTTTTGAACAGCACAGCCAGGTACTATTGATCTTTAAGAAAGTCTTTTTTTCTCCAGGAATATGAAGATAATTTTTATACGCCCAATGTCATCTGTATGAAATTGTCTATTAAATGCCCCTAATTACCTACAAAAGAATAAATATGTGACAACTCGGATGATTTAGCTGCTGTGGGCGTATGTTTTGTTGCCTGGCAACCTATCTTTTACAGGTGTGTCCAAAAAACAGAAAGTCAAACTGGTGAAGCCTAACATGGAATTGCTCAATTTGATAATTTGTGATACATGTATGTAATGGGGTTTAACGTCCTACTGTTTTGCTCCGACTGGGCTAATGAAGACAGGCATACGACATACAGTGTGCTATGAGGGAAATTTTGCCCGGGCAGCGACACTATGGCCTACTCTTATATCGAATTCCAACTGCCAAGGGATCTTTTATGTGCACGCCAATGTATACATGGGACCCCTGTTTTTCATCCCATCCAAACAACTAGACAGCTGTCCTTGTCAGGCCCTCCATCCTGCACCACTGACAAGGGGAAACCACATCGGAAAATCCTGATGAACTTTCTTGACTAATGCATGGGTTGAACAGTGAGCCTGCATCTTACTCACTTAGCCACCATGGTTCCTGATAATCTGTTATCAATATTTAAAGTACATACATGTAATAGGTTTACATGTATAGTATGACTCGACTTTTTGATAAGCTTATATAAATATGTAGATTGAGACTCTATTATGACACGGTACATTGTTGGAAACGATTGAACCGTCTCCTCATGTGATGTTATGTATTATAATATCTAACTTTGTTTACATGCCCCACCCACCATATCTAGGATCATTATGACTGACCAGTCACCTGTATTGGTATGAACTTTATTGGTTGCACTATAACAAATAAACACCTTGACTTGGTTAATGGTTCACCTCAGTACAGTAACGTGGCTTAATATATCCAATGTTATTTACATTACCGTAACCTAGTCACATGTTTGACTATGCTGAGAATAAAGGCATCATAACTGACCTACATGTACATGTAGACCTACATGTACTTAATGCTTATTGCTTACAGTTGCTCAGCTAGAAAGAGTAGTAGTTTTACCAGGTACTATTGTTGTGTGTGTACTGTAAATGGGGGTTTAACCTCCTACGGCCTTTCTGCACTAAACCTGGCTAATGGACAGACATGCTATGAAGACAGTGGAGTTGGTTGGTATCTACTGTTTTTTTAGATTCCATTGAGTTCTTTTACATGCATGTCACTCAGTACAGTATGTACACTTGGCTTGGAGTTGTGGTGGAGGGGGGGGTCATCGAGACGTACTATCCCTAGTACCCTAACTAGGTACATGTACCTCTTACAAGTAGCCTAAAAGTATGAGTATTGAGTTCCTTGCAACACCTTGGCCAGTGAAGAGTAGCTGCGCACATTTGATTAAGAGAAATTTAGATCAAATTTAAAGGAATCTGTGAATAAGTTTCTTGTCCCAAATTAAGAGTGAAAAACTGTTAACAAATGTGATTTAACGTTCCACTGCGTACAAACATTGTAATCCCCTTAATGTCAGTCGTCGGGATTATAGTAGTCAAAGATTAGTCAATAAACTAATTGTAAGCTAATCTTTTAACAGTCATTCACTTTAAGATCTAATTAAGTAATTAGTACTAACTTTAAATGCGATAATCCCGGAAATATACAAGCTCGATAATTATTGACAAAACAATGATTTTTATCTGTTTCCATGGACCACATATTCTGATCTGGCATCACACAATATTTTAATCATTTTCAATTCACTGAACAAAAAAAAATATTCCGTCGACTATTATCATAGGAATCGTGCACTGTTATTACCTACATGTATACACACCAGTTTAATTCTTATTCGTTTTAATAACTACTTCGCTACTAAAATGGCACTTGGTTCATTTTGGCGGGGAAAATAATTCAAATGGGCAAATAACAACAACATTGATTAAGACTTCTTTTTTTTAAACATCCGATAATTGCTAATGAATTTTTTTTTTCATGAGTTTAGCCTATGGGACCTTTTGCTACATGTACTATTAAGGACTCTTACAAGTGTATTATTGAAATATATTTTTACGATAAGCATAAGCTAGTCTCGAAATGGCATAGTTAATGGCAAGTGGTTACATTGTTCCCCTCTCTCACTCGGAGTTTAAATGTACACGTAGAAATGTTGTTGTTCATTTCAGTGGGTTTACCAAATTTTATTAGCTGTACTAATTATTTATTATTGATTAAATGAAAGTTAATTGAAGAGACCAGGTGTTGGTTTCGATCGTCTGAAGTAAACCAATAATTATATTTAATTAGACTCTATATTCATCATTTTCTTTGACTTAAACATGACAGATTCATTCATTGTAAGGGTGGTTGGGTTGTCGAATAGTTAGCACGTGCGCACTGTATCATAAGGCCTGTCATTGAGTCAACTGGCGTGGTTTCGAATCCCCGGTTGTACGTGACAAGGAGTAGGGTCATCTGTCCAACCTCGTGGGTTTTCTCCGGGTCCTCCGGTTTCCTCCCACTGCTAAAGACCCCTACGCGCAATTGAATTAAAATTAAACCATATATTAGTCCCAAAATGACTTGTGTCAAGTGCATGTTAAACTACCTTTACCCCTCTTCTCTCTCTTCTCTCATTGCATGAGTCATGTGACTTGGTTTTAATTTTGTACTTGTTGGTGACGGACAAGCAGTGGGATCAATCTGTTCAAACTCGTGGGTTTTCTCAGGGTCAGCCTGTTTCCTCCCACAGAGTAGACTGTAGTGCCGCTGCCCGGGCAAAATTTCCTTCATAGCACAAGTTTGGAGCAGAGCAGTAGGACGTTAAACGCCATTTCATTTCATTTACCTGGTAATGCAAATTGAGATACACTGGACCTTGGTTCGCAGTCCGATCTGAAGGACAGACTAAATGGCAAGCCCCCCCTTCCACCCATCCAGATCCACTGATATCTAAAACCAGGCCGGAAAATGGTGATTAACTTTCTGGACCAAATAAAGGAATTGAATCTAGGATCTCCCAGTTGATGAATCAGCCTCATCCTAACCCCATCCACTGTGTCTCCCAAGGGTGTAACAAGCAATGGCCTAGAATAAAGACAGTATAATTTGTTCTATTGGACTGCCATGTAATATGGTATTGATTTTCTGCTTTGTAAAATGTAAACACTAATCATTTGTTCATTAGGTGTATTTGATTGATTGGGCAACTTGAGCACGATGAACATGTAAAATAAAAACATTTTATGTGGTTAATTTGATTAATGTCGTAGAATGTAATTACATGTAATGTGTAGACACGATACGCTGTTAATTTATTAACATGTACAGGAGTGACATAATTTTATATTTAAATAGCGCTGATAGTTTTAGGAGAATAGAATTAGAAGATGTAAGGATTTCATAATAACATACATGTACAGAGAGAGAATTTAGGTCATTTTAGGTCTAATGTACTATATAGTACAGTTTTATTTTAAAAATTATTTGTATGTAGGGATCTTTAGAAGTGGGATAAACTGAAGAGAATTTACGATATTGAACACACGTCCTACTTGTACATCTTGCCACTTGACTCGATGACAGACCTTATAATGGAAGCCCCTCCTACATATATCCACTTGACTCAATGACAGACCTTATAATGGAAGCCCCTCCTACATATATCCACTTGACTCAATGACAAACCTTATAATGGAAGCCCCTCCTACACCTGTCTCATAAAACATACATCCACTGTACAAAATATACATGTAGGTATATTGTAATGGGTAACACTGTGGAGAGAGAGAGAAATGGGGTTTAACATCCACTCAACACAAACTAGGTCATTTCGGGACTAACATATGGTTTAATTTTATTTCAATAATTTGCTTGCGCGTAGGGGTCTTTAGCAGTGGGAGGAAACCGGAGGACCCTGAGAAAACCCACATGGTTGGACAGGCTACCCTTCTCCTTGTCACATACAAGCGGGGATTCAAAACCACGCCAGTTCCCTCAATGACAGGCCGTATGATACAGCGAGCGCCTGCTAACCATTCGACCCCCCCTCCCGCGTAACATTGTGGACATAGTGATTTAGGCGGACCTTGTGGGTTTACTATGGGTCCTGCTAAAGCGAATAGTGAAATAATATTGATCCGTTTGTTAGTCCACAAATAATCTACATGTAGGTTTTTTTTTGTGTAAACAATATTTTATTTCAGAAATTTATGAAAAGGTATCAGGGAACAGGCAAAGCCTTCGTCACGTTTCTCGCGAACCGACGAATCTGATATATTCTTGAGAATTATGTGTTTGAAATTTGCGTTCTGTTGTTATCTCTGTAGCCATCAAATAATAACATTCATGTAAATTGCATTCCGTGTCTTGATGTATATGTGTGAAATATTCAATCACAAATGAATGATATTATTTGATGTCCACAGATATAACAGGGAACAGGGAAAGCCTAAATATCACCCCTCTATTCAAAATAATTTAGTTTGACTTGACATGAAACATTTTTTCTCTCTGTCCCTGATTTAGCACACAGTCTTTAAGCTAGATCAGTTTTATTTTCTTCTTTCCCCCCACTTGTTGATTGTTGATGTTGACAGAGGTATAGAAGTACATATTGGTGTGATCTTGTACACAAGGTCAAGGTTGTATTATGACCTTTGATACATACAGGTTATTGACTCTGAAAGAGTTCACCAGTTATTCAGGAAGTGTACTCCTGTCTATTCATCAGTGAAAATAATTCTTCGAAATTAAATGTATGTCCAAGAAAATAATAAAATTAGGTCCAAGTAAATAATAAAATTTGTAATTAAGATCCAAAGAAGTGATAATTTAATCAGGTTGGATCAAAGACCATAACTACCCGGTACATGTACTTTTAGATGGAGAGAGAGAGAGAAAGTTTAACTTCCACTCGACACAAACTAGCTCATTTCGGGACTAACACATGGTTCAATTTTATTTACATAATTCGCTTGCGCGTAGGGGTCTTTAGCAGTGGGAGGAAACTGGAGTACCCGGAGAAAACCGACGAGGTTGGACAGGCGACCCTACTCCTTGTCATGTACAACCGGGGATTCAAAACCACGCCAACTGACTCAATGACAGGCCTTATGATACAGCGCGAGCGTGCTAACTATTCGGCCACCCAACCCCCCACTTTTAGATGAAAGACTATGACTATATGTATATTTAGATGATCACTGCAATCATGCACTACATGTATTATCCCCTTGTCAGTAGTGCAGGACGACCGGCCTGACAAGGACAGCTGTCTAGTCATTTGGATGGGTCAAAAAAAAGAGGTCCCATGTACGTAAAAGGCAGTTGGAATTTGATATAAGAGTAGGCCGTAGCGCTGCAGTTCAGGAAATATTTCCCACATAGCTCACTGTATGGCGTATGCCCGTCTCCATCAGCCCAGTTCGGGGCAGAACAGTAGGACGTTAAACTCCATTTCATTTCATTTCATGCACTATCATTTTATGACCTGTCACCTGATTATATCACATGATCGCTTGGGCACAAGCGAATTATTTAAATAAAATTGAACCATATTATTGACCAAGTTTACGTGGAGTGGATGTTAAACACCATTTAAACGAATTATTTAAATAAAATTGAACCATATTATGGACCAAACCTAGTTTACATGGGGTGGATGTTTAAGCCCATCTCTCTCTCTCTCTCTCTCTCTCTCTCTCTCTCTCTCTCAGCAAAAGAGACTTTCAAAATTATGGCAGTTGAATAACACTCTTACAATTTTTTTGACTAGTTATATAATGTGATATATTTTGGGTGTGTATATAAATGTATCTCTACACCTACATGTAATGACTTTGCAGATCTCTACGCCTAATGACTTTGTATGATGCCCACGTGTAATTGGGTTAAGAGAAGTTATTAAGTGTAATTACATGTATATGAGACTGTTTAATAAGACATATTTTTTTAATGACGAGAGAGAGACGTTGTATTGACTGGTAGAAGGACTGGGATGATAAACTAGTTAATGATCTATTAATAACTGTGAGATATGATATAATACTTACCGGTATATTGAACAGTGGCAGTATATTAGGTAATAAACTGTGAGATATGATATAATACTTACCGGTATATTGAACAGTGGCAGTATATTAGGTAATAAACTGTGAGATATGATATAATACTTACCGGTATATTGAACAGTGGCGGTATATTAGGTAATAAACTGTGAGATATGATATAATACTTACCGGTATATTGAACAGTGGCGGTATATTAGGTAATAAACTGTGAGATATGATATAATACTTACCGGTATATTGAACAGTGGCAGTATATTAGGTAATAAACTGTGAGATATGATATAATACTTACCGGTATATTGAACAGTGGCAGTATATTTTAGTTAATAATTTTCATTTTAATGTTTTCTCTCCTTGTTTCATCCACTTGGCAGCCACGTTGGATCAGTAAGTAATAATTTGAAATAAGATTCTAAAGGCTAGCGTATCTTTTCGCTCCGATTGAAATTCGCCAGTGATTTTTTTATGGCAGATCAAGCATGGGCACACGTAGTGGTCATCTCATAAGTGTATGCCACTTTGCGAGTAAATTACTGTCGATCATGTGACTCATGTGGAAGCCTTTTTGAAATCATGTGATATCAATGATGTCTCCGATTGCCTTTTAAAAATGATTCGCTGAATAATATATACATGAACTGGACACAGACAGGCGAATCGGTCGACGACGTAAAATATTTGACTGAAAATAACTAACATGCTAGATGCAATCAGTGGGGCAAATGGTTCACTGAGCAGAATCGTCAGGGCACACAGACGATTTTTTACGAGCAATTTTGAAAATTGATGTGATTGGATAAAAAAAAAGATTTAGAGCTGTAACACTTCTGTGGACTACTCTGGTGCAGTTTACACAGGAGTTTATTGTCTTTTAAAGTCTCTTTAAGGAGTGAATCCATTAGGGGTCAGGAGTCATCGCTACCTTACACTTTTTCACAGCACTATACCATTTTTTTCAGAGCACAGTTTTCTTATTTACGAAGCACGTATTTTTTATTTCGCTGTGTTTGTGCTTCAAGGCACGTTATTTTAGGCCCTGCCTACAGTAGTCTATATAATGTACGTTATATTTTAGGCCCTACCTACAGTAGTCTACATGTATATAATATATGTTATATTTTAGAATGACTTGTCAGTCAAACCAGAGTTATATACATGTGTATATGTCATTTTATAAAGAGACATTGACTTATTAGTCAGCAAAAGGGAAGGATATAGGTCCTGGAGTATGGTCTTCAATGAGTGTTCTATATGGTCAATTTGTTGGTCCAGTGAATAGTTTGATCTGGGGTATACCAGTAGGTACATGTAAATCAGGCGTACTGATTATAGTTGTTATAGTTTATAATCTCATCATTAATCTGATTTAATCTGTTTTAATCCAATATATCGATGTCTCTAAATATAATCTTTGTTATAATCTGCTTGTGACATTGTATTAATCTTCAAAGAACTTAGATAGTCCTGAAATTACCATGTTTATGTCGAGTGGACGTTATGTAATTGTGATAAAGAGTGCATGTACAATATAACATAGGAGTGTTACAAAGTCTGTACTGGATGATCCGAGCTGGTAACTCATGCATGGCATCAAGGTTGGGCTACATGTATACTGGGTGATCCGAGCTGGTAACTCATGCATGGCATCAAGGTTGGGCTACATGTGTACTGGGTGATCCGAGCTGGTAACTCATGCATGGCATCAAGGTTGGGCTACATGTGTACTGGGTGATCCGAGCTGGTAACTCATGCATGGCATCAAGGTTGGGCTACATGTGTACTGGGTGATCTGAGCTGGTAGCTCATGCATGACATCAAGGTTATTCACATAGTGTTACATGTGTACTGGGTGATTAGAGCTGGTTAAGTCAAGCATGGCATCAAGGTTGTTCTTGTCACACGTTACCCCATTAATGCAGAAAAATAAAAGGTGAGAGAGAGAGATTGCGAGACTAACATGGTACAATTCACTAGGAATAGGAGTCAGTACTCGATCCTAAAAAAAAAAACCCACAAGGCCAGACAGGTGACTCTACTCGGTGTCACGTACAAGGGTAGTGTTGTAACCATCTCACTCAGTCTCCTGTACCCAGTGGAACATTCCAAGCGTTGAGGACAGGTGACTCTACTCGTCGTCACGTACACGGGTAGGATTGTATTAACCATGTCACTCAGTCTCCTGTACCCTGTGGAACATTCCAAGCGTTGAGGACAGGTGACTCTACTCATCGTCACGTACACGGGTAGGATTGTATTAACCATGCCACTCAGTCTCCTGTACCCTGTGGAACATTCCAAGTGTTGAGAAAATGAGACACTGTTCCTGTGAATGACTTTTTTTGATAAGATGTCCCTTGATGTTGATGACTAATAGTATATGCTTGTACCCTGTGGTAAATGAGTATTTTTGATAAGATGTCTCTTGATATGAACCTGATCTCTAATAGTAAGAGTGTGTGGAACACATGAATATATATATGTACATGTATAACCCTAACAAAGGTCATTTAAACAGATATATCCCACCTTATGACCTGACTATTCTACTATTATATATACCATACTCGGATATATGAATTACTTATCTATGTATTTACTTGGATATTATATAATGTTCCACGACTCTTTGTTAATCTTTGATGCTCTAACTTCTAACATCAGCTGGCATGACTAGTCATTTGGATGGGTTGTAAAACTGAGGTCCTGTGTATACGAGAAAAACATACATTATACTATAGGTACATATTGTACCAACAGGTGCTTGATATTATAACTGTTATATTCTTCAATAACATTTAATTACTCAAACTTATATCTTACATACCGGTACATGTAGCAAATACATAGAATATACATCACACTCACAGCATAGCTGGGATAACGTAATCTAC
The DNA here is from genome assembly GCF_932274485.2 of Patella vulgata. Classification (NCBI taxonomy): domain Eukaryota; kingdom Metazoa; phylum Mollusca; class Gastropoda; family Patellidae; genus Patella; species Patella vulgata. Next base: position 1,948,192 of record NC_065880.2, read on the forward strand.
ATGTATTAATTAATAGTTGGAGTGTTGTCATCAACATACTGGATTCACATAACAAAATAAAGAATTAACTACCTAATACGTACATATCGTCGGTGGGGAGTCAAAAGATCGTATCTGGCATAGTTTGCGAAATTCAATTTTCTGCTTCTTCAGAATGAGAATTTTCGTGCGCATCTTTTCATCTGGTAGTCGTATTTCTAAGCCAATAAAAAGAGATTTTATAGTCATTGTTTCAAAATGTTGTATATGTTGTGTTCCAAAAAAAAAAAAAATTATTAAGAGTGAAAACATCGTATTTTCTTGAAAAAATCAACTTTATGTCTAACCAGAGCATTATAATCAAACGAAATATAGCCAGTATTGTTTTATGGTTAAATGCGTATTTTTGAAATTATTGTTGAGCTTCTACTGTGTGAATTCTATGAAATTGAAGCAGGTAAAGGTGAATATTTTCCTGAGATACGTCTTTGCTGTATAAAATTGCAAATAACTAGCTTTCACTCTTTATTTCTGCACGAGATGTTGAACTTGATATGCGCAGATCGTTACATGTTGTTTTAATGACTACACATACATTTTGTAAATAAATATTTTTGAAAAGCTTCAGAAATACGACATTTTACATACGACATTTTGACCTCTGGGCTAGTTTTGGCTCTCCTGGACAATTTCGCAAAATCCAGATACGACCTTTTGACTCCCTACAGATGATATGTAAGCTTTACCCTAGCTTTACCCTGATTGACATTCACTACATTTATAAACTGCCTGGTCATTATATACTTGTTAATATGGGTAACAACACTACTACATACCATGACCTCATTATAATAGTACATACTCTATATTATAGTACTATATACATGTATTATAGGACAGGACAAAGGGCCTGACAAGGACAGCTGTCTAATCCTTCGGATGATATGAAAACTAGGATCCTGTGTATACATTTTGATGTGCACGTAAAAGATCCCTTGGCAGTTTGAATTCGATATAAGAGTAGACCATAAAGCCGATGGCCAGGCATCTCCATCTTTATTAGCCCAGTCGGAGCCGAACAGTAGGACATTAAACTTCTTTTCATTTCATTTGACATAAGGGGCCACAGTGGTTCAGTTAGTAGGGAGTTGGCTAGCTAAATAGGAGGTCTCGAGTTCGCTTCAGGTGATGGCTCCTGTGATTATCTGGTGGGGTTTTCGCGTGTCAGGGATGTAGGACAGAGAGCATGGCAAGAAACAGTGTCTAGTCGATGGGATAGGACAAAAAACTGTGGTTCTGTGTATACATTGGTGTATAATAAAAAAAAAACTCTATGTGAAGTTGACCTTTGAAATAAGAGTAGGACGTACATGTAACACTGCTGTCTGAGCAATATTTCCTTCATAGTAATAGTATACACTGTACATGTACATGTATATCACTATCATTGCAGACATTAAACCCCATATGTGTAAATATATCACCTACATGTATATTAATTGTTTTATAACACCTTGCCTTCAACTAAAATGTCTAGTTTATATACAGTAACTATATCCATGATATGAACCAGTTTTATATAATAAGATTTCAGCTTGTATTGATATCATGTCATTTACAGGCCTGACTTAATCTGGCACTACTGATATAACACTAGTAGTACCATCATTGAAAACCCGAGTCTGTAACAGACATTATGACAGGCACCTTGGGGAATGTATCAGACAGAATCTGAGTTTATTCCTAACAATGTCTGATTTACAATCTGGTTGATATTTTAGGAATAAATCAAGTTTTTCAGGACTTAATCCTCTGTAAAATGAACTTCGATTCATTGATTATTTAACATTTAATTAAAAAAACTAAATCATTAGTAGATAATCTTCCAGGTTCATCAATAGATTACAGTTATCCCACATATTGTACTGTAATATATTACATGTAATATACCAATAGACCATGGTTATCCCACATATTGTACTGTAATATATTACATGTAATATACCAATAGACCATGGTTATCCCACATATTGTACTGTAATATATTACATGTAATATACCAATAGACCATGGTTATCCCACATATTGTACTGTAATATATTACATGTAATATACCAATAGACCATGGTTATCCCACATATTGTACTGTAATATATTACATGTAATATACCAATAGACCATGGTTACCCCACATATTGTACTGTAATATATTACATGTAATATACCAATAGACCATGGTTACCCCACATATTGTACTGTAATATATTACATGTATATACACCGTGAATGACGAATATTGACAAATCTTCAATTCATCATATCTTCGCAAATACAAATGTACTGAAGGGAATTGAACCTATTTTTTGACTGATATATTCCTATTAGTGACCCATCTGTCCATTCTTTGAAACTCATAGATATGTCATATATACTGTACATTTCATTTGTAGTGGATGATAAATATTGACAAAAACTGAATGGAAATGGACCTTTTTTTGGACGGATATTTCTGTAAAACATGCAGGAGTCACAAAAAGCTCTTGCACTTAAATTTTCGGGAGCACATAAAAACGCACCCGCAAATTTGCTCGCAAGAGCTTTTTTTTACCATCTATCCAAATGGTGTAAAAAAAAAAAAACCCAGTTAAAAATCCAATTTATTTATTTAATAGTACTTATTAGTTATTAACTGACAACTAAATTCCAAATTCTAGCAGACGAATACGCTCATTGAACATGCTATTGGTTGTCAAGTACTCGATTTACCGGTCTTATGCTTACAACAGAAAACACTACCTTGGATGTTCGAGTAAATCACTGGCTCAATGCCAAAGGCGGGAAAGAAATGTATATATATTGTGATTATCCAGACGCTTTCTATATGACCACGACAGAAATTCATAACGTTAAATTTATTCAAATTTCACAATCAAAAACTCTTACAAAACTAACGCCGTAACACGGAAAGCATTTGATTTAAAAGCGATCAATCGTTTATTACTAATGTAATACTATCACTAATAAATAATAATCTATCGTGAATGAAAATGTCATGGAGAGACTTAACAACTGAGCTAATAATCTTCAACCCAAATGTCTCGATACCATAACAAAACTACTCTTCACGATTTTCGGATACAATAATATTTTATTTAACTTTTCAAGCTCAACTTTCTTGATAAAACTGTCGAAATTGTCTGAACTTTTAGCAGGAGCTATAACATGCGCTTGTGTTTTCAAGATTACAGGCGCAGACGGGCGCGAGCGCACAAACGCCCGTCAAAAATGATGCCCTGCTACAAGTGATTATTTTTGTGTGAATATGTCTACAACCAGACACAATATACCTGATATAAGTATGATTAACATACCTTTAATTATCTTTCTGTAATTATCTACCTGTAATTATCTACCTGTAATTACCTGTTCCAATCTGTATATAGATTATAAAACACTAAATTGATTAGTTAAACCTGTCTTCATTACCTCAGTTCATACAGAAAAATATAAGGTTCAGAACGAGAGAGTGAGAGAGAGGGAGAGAGAAAAAAAGAAAATAGAATGTCCAGAGAGATCCAGAGAGAGAGAGAGAGAGAGGGTCCAGAGAGAGAGAGAGAGAGAGGGAGAGGGTCCAGAGAGAGAGAGAGAGGGAGAGGGTCCAGAGAGAGAGAGAGAGAGAGTGTCCAGAGAGAGAGAGAGAGAGGGTCCAGAGAGAGAGAGAGAGAGGGAGAGGGTCCAGAGAGAGAGAGAGAGAGAGAGAGTGTCCAGAGAGAGAGAAAAAAAGAAAATAGAATGTCCAGAGAGATCCAGAGAGAGAGAAAGATAGAATGTTCAGAGAGAGAGAAAGATAGAATGTTCAGAGAGAGAGAAAGATAGAATGTTCAGAGAGAGAGAAAGATAGAATGTTCAGAGAGAGAAAGATCAAATAAAAGAATGAATTGAAAATTTCACAATATTCGGCATTCCCAATACAAATGTTGGATAAAATCTTTTGATGGGCCTCTTTTTTCATTTCATTGAATCCAAGGCCTGGAAATGAATTAAATAATCAATCTGAGTAGATCAGAGTGAAGCCTTGAAATATTAGATGAAAGTGAAAAAATCAGCATTGATAAACCAGAGATAAATAGGGTTCTACTAAGATATACATGTAATGTGATTTATATTCTACAGTTAGAATAGATATATATCTATGTTATACAGTATATGTGTAGTCTACAGTCAGTGTATACATGCATCTACGTAGAGTGCTGTTTTCACCAAAACACTTAGAAGCTGAAAAAACAAAAGAATGGCATAGATAACAAAATGAAATGGGGGTTTAACGTCCAACTGTGTTCTGCTGTGACTATATGACGTATGTCCATCTTCATTTAGCCCAGTGTGCTAATATAGAAATAATTACTTATTTCCATGCAAACTGTGATGATATTGTGTTGAAAATTTTTCAATTGAACCTAATTTTACTTGCGCAAAGCCTCGAATATTGTATCAATTGTAGCCGTAAATAGACAGGATGCAGGTACAATATTGTACATATAGCTAGGGGGAACAACATACTGGTAAATTTTGATGAATGCTGGTTTTCGAACACCGGACCTCCAGGTTACCCACTGAGCCACAGCGTTTCTCAGTGCTATCTGAATATTGGTGGATTCTAGTGATAATATAAAGTGATTTTATTTATATAAGCTCACACTTAAAGTAGTATATATATATCTAACCTACCGTATATACATGTATGTAGGTAGAGTGCAGTTGTGTAATCATGGTGTCTTGAATTGAGGTCGGTTTTTAAAGGTCAGTATGGTAGAAATTACAGTTATATTTATCTAGGTTAGTTGACGCTGACATTAATGCTGATCAGTGGCGAGAGCGACTCAAATGGTGAAATGGGTTTTAAATTTAAAATATTTATACAATGCAAAGGTGCATTTACATATTTACATGCTTGTATGTGGGTCAGTTGATTGTACATGTAAGGTGGATTGATCCAGTTGCTGACAATAGGGTGACAGACTTACACTGGGTGGGATAGGGGGCTGAGAACCTTACAGGCCAATCTCGATTATATTTTGGAGAATTAAACGGCTTAATTTTGTGTTAAAGCCCTTAAAATCCTCTACCTTAGGCCGGCCAAGCAACTAACTCAATACGTGATACGTTTTCAAACAACTTCAACCCGCTTCATCTGGAAACAGAGACTTGTGTCCCAAGCTGTAGTATACGGTGTCTGGATAAAACCAGACTTTTATTTTATAACAATAACGTGAAGGTGAACTTTACCTTTGGTTATTAAGTACAGCACGTGGGTTATGGACTGTATAGATCTCTTAAAGAACGACAATAGATTATCTACAAACGGAACATTGACCTGAAATCTTAAAAAGGTTACGTGTCAGGATCAGTGGTTTTGACGTTCCCCTCCAAATGACTCAATATTTTGAGCTGAAATTTTGAGACAAGATAAATACGCCATTCGTCTGTATTTTGGTGTTTAAATTTCATACGTAGACAGACTTTTATTTCTGAGACGCTGTTAAAATTGGGATGGGACCTTTAAGCCCCATTTACAATGAGTGGGAAGGGAAAACTGAGAGGTTTAAGCCCCATTTACACTGGGTGGGATGGGACCTTTAAGCCCCATTTACACTGGGTGGGATGGGAAAACTGAGAGATTTAAGCCCCATTTACAATGAGTGGGATGGGAAAACTGAGAGGTTTAAAGTTTCAATTTCATATTTTTAAGTTATATTTTTAAAATTTATTAAAATAAAGCCTTAAAATAGATGGTATCTATAAACAGTCCTACCTTGTTAAAGAATAATCCTATTAATCCTATAATTCACTATTGCCAGTTGAGAAATTGGCAAAAATATCATTTTCATCTTCAAATTTCAACGTTTGAAGATCACTACTCCATGGTGGAGAATAGAAAACAAGGGAGGTAATTGGGAAATAATTGTGTTATTATTTCTGGCATAAATGAGTTTTAAGTGTGAGAATGACACCTATGATCGTATAATAGTGAGTTGACAACCTATTGAGCAAAAGACATAGAAATAATTATGTTTTGACTTTCTTAGAAAATATGAAATTGTAACTTTAAGCCCCATTTACAATGAGTGGGATGGGGAAACTGAGAGGTTTAAGCCCCATTTACAATGGTTGGGACATGGGGGTGGGGGGGTAAGCTCTATTTCCATTGGATGGGGCTGAAAGGCTTACACAGCACATTGTAAGTGCATTTACACTGGATCCCGATAGAGCCTACCATACCAGATCAAGATTCCTTTATACTCCATGCGTGTAACATTTTTTCGCTTATTGTTACTGAATAACATGATTTCTTCTACGCAAAATCAAGACCATAATTATGACAAAAAACGAAAATTCTTTTGATTATTTTCCTTCCTTAATGTAAATAAAGTGATGTCTATATCTGGCATTGTTTGACATATGCACATGCGTCAAATATTCATATTTGTTCATCAGGCAATCATAATTCTTCAGTTTTTACTCGAGATGATCGTTTTTATTGTGATAAAAATCTTATATTTTATCGGCTAGGAGTTTACCCTATTCAATAAAAACAATACACACATATCATAATTGACCTCTTTTAGTGTTCGACTATCTCTTCTTTCATTAATGTCGTTATATTCCAATTTCCATCAAACAAATTCCAACATCGGTCAAAAATATACGTTATGGACGAATAGCTTTCAAGTTTCACGTGACACAGTTTATTAGTAAAAAAAACATGTACCGCGATATATCGCAGTTTTGATTTATCTGGATGATATTTAACATAAATATTGAAATAATGTTTTGCTTTTGATGTTATTTACGATATTTTATTGCTTAAAATGGTGAATAAATACCGTTATAAACTTCCGAGTATTCATTCCACGAAGTTTTCAAATGACGATACTAAGCTTTGTTTACTTCATGTGACTTCTCGCTCATTTTTCCACCCGTAGCATTATCAGTTTCTATTCATCTTGACAAATTGTTTATACCGATACTTTGATTTTCGAAAGGAATCATTGATTTTCAGGTTGAAATAGATTTTAATAATGCAGAAATATAAATAATGCCAACATTGCCAACTATATATTTTGAGAGTTCCGGTAGACTGATATAATTATCATTCACTGATTCTGTGTCGGACGTGTCATGCATAGCTGTCCGTGATCCAAAAAATCGCTATTTGACTAAATCAATGGACACTTTTTGACATTGTACTTATATGTTGTATAGTTTAATTTACTATCCTTGTATTATATAATGCATCGCAAGAAGGTATACGCTTGAATGAGAAAAAACGAGTTTTCAAGGGTAGCTACATGTATAAAAATACGCACGGCCGAAAGAACACAATTTTTTTATTATATTTTTTTGTGCCTCCGTCATATGTAAATATTTTAGATTTAAATAAAATATTATAATTAATATTTTGAAAATTAAAATTGTAATATAACAACAACTTTCGCAAGTTTGTTAATTTTGTTTGTAAATTCGGTATTGTGTGCTAAAAATAATATTGACTAGAAAGTGTTAAGTGAATACTCCAGGGGTATTTCCAACTTTTTATGCATGTTTATTTACATTTAAAAGATGATAAACTGAAGGTATTGATGACAGATATTATAAGGAATATGTGTACACTCCAATGTATAACATAACTTGTACATGTAATCCAAAGATAATAAAAGTATTTTCATTAAAGAGAAAAATGGCCCCTTGAATTTCTTCAAATAAAGTTCTATCCCTGACACCAGAGATGTATTGTGGGATTGGATGACCAAACAGTCTTAACTCTGAAACCAGAAGTGTTAGTCCATCGCCATCAGGCCTATAAACCCCCCCCCCCTCCCAAGATACCCCTATACACCAAATTTCAGCCTTGGGACAGCTTAGTGTACCTGAACAGACAAACAAACGACAGTCACAAATATTAGTATTAGATAATAAAATCTGTCATTGAGTCAACTGGCGTGGGTTTCGAAACCCTGGTTGTACGTGACTAGGAGTAGGTTGGCCTGTCCAGCCTTGTGGGTATTCTCCGGGTCCGGTTTCCTCCCACAGCTGAAGATCCATACGCTCAAGTGAATTATTGAAATAAAATTGAACCATTTGTAAGTCCCGAAATGACCTAGTTGGTGTCAAGTGGACGTTAAACCCAATTTCTTTCCTGTTTACAATCTTCACAAAAACGTTAATTTAAGCTGGCTGCAGTTTGGGTTATAGTTGTACGAAAGGTACGGTTACATGTATGTCCCACCAGACATTTACATTACAATGGTACATTTACAACACAAGTTGTCACAAAATCTAAAGTTTTATGAGGTCCCTTGGGGTTTGTAAAGCCTTAAAGATGCATTACCATATGTGAATAGATAAATCTGCCTATTATTTACACATATTCGCATGAACCTAATTAATTCGCTCAACCATCGCGATAATAAAAAATCTCTGCCACATCTTCAGTGATAACTTCACTCAGAATGAAGTTTTCAATATATTCATTTTACATTATCTATTTATGAACTATTAACAATGGTCAGCTCTTTATCTAAATCTTACATAATGTATCTTGTTAAGCTTATTCGGATGGCTGAATGGTTAACACATGCGCGCTGTATCATAAGGCCTGTCTTTGAGTCAATTGGCGTGGTTTCGAATCCCCGGTTGTATGTGAAAGGAGTAGGGTCGCATGTCCAACCGCGTGGATTTTCTGCGGGTCTTCCGGTTTCCTCCCACTGCTAAAGACCCCTACATGCAAGCAAATTATTGAAATAAAATTAAACCATATGTTAGTCCCGAAATGACCTAGTTTGTTTTAAGTGGAGGTTAAACCCCATTCCTCTCTCTCTCTCTCTCTCTCTCTCTCTCTCTCTTTCTTTAAACTGTAACTTGTTTAACTTATTAATTGATTCTAGTCTACTGTAAAATAGATCACATTAATAAAAGAATCGAATATCGTGCACAGTGTGTAGAACTAGGAGATTAAACTCCAATTTCATATGTACATGTACGTTCCTGTATGAAAATTAATAATAGATATATATACCTGTAGTTCACATACATTATACTCATTGTTGTTAATTGAATGTGAAAAACTGAACAATATTTCGTAATATCAGTATAAAGTAATAGATTGTGATTGACTGTCACCACGGATAAACCAATACACCAATACACCGAGAGAAAGAGATGTATAAAAGTACAGGATTTTATTAATAGTGGTGAAAGATATGTTTAAACAGGAATGTTAAATTCATATACGATATTTTTATTAAAATGAATAACTTGGCTGTAAGTATAGAATCTGTATATTAAACTCATATTAAAGAATCAATGCATATATTAAAGAAGGTAAATCGCTTATATTTGGCACCTAGAAATTGACACAATTGGGTTGCAACTGTATGTATAATAATGTAATATGGATGTATATAAATAGAGGATATTTGTCGTTTTAGAGTGAATAACATATTTTATTTCATCGAGAAGCATTCGTGAAAATATAAAGTTTTCTTGCTTAGAGATGAAATAAAATATGTTATTCACGACAAAACGACAAATGTTCTATTTATTTTAGGATTTTACAATCATTTTAGGTAAAAACAACATGGACTACTGCTAGCCAGTGGAATAACACTTTTATTTCACTGATAAAACGCGGTATTCCACTACTGATCATAAAATAAACTGATTTACATTCAATCGTTTCTCTTTGTACTCTATTTTCTAATCATTTGTTCGGCGAAATACGCCAGAAGTCTCAATCGTATGGAAATCTCTAGCGTCTTGTTATTCCAGTCTACACTGATAGTACTTATTGCACATGCCCTCCATATAAGAATATGGTGTCACCGTTTAACATGACTCATAGAATATGTCTAGCCTTGTTCTTCGAGTCCCTTGTTACAAATGTCGCTAAAATGCATTCTGGTACACGATTCGTGTACCAATATTAAAATGGTTATTTTGTATTAAATATTGGATATCAGAAACCCATCTTTTCTCGGAAAGATCACAATGTTGATTTAAATTGACAAATATTCGTGTTTTTACTGTCGAAGGCTTTGGATGAAAAAACTTAGCTATTTTAAACACTACTATACAGTGTTTGAAATATTTGAATTTGGAAGACCTTGGATGATATTCAGCTACTTTAGCTACATTAAACAATTTAAACGCTATGGGAATGTTTTACAATCTAGAATATTGTGAAAGTTGAATCTCCACTAGAAATATCAATCCAAACATGTAGCGCTGTAGGAATCGTTTGTAAACTACACGTACAATCTTGTAAAAGTTTAATCTCTACTAGAAATATCAGTCCAAATATGGTTCAGTTTCATTCACTATTTATAAAGTTATGATAAATTAAAATTTCGTCGAACCGTGCTGTTCGAGCGTAACAAGACATCTCCATGTTTTATTGGAAGCTTCGTCAAACTGAGTCCGCAAGATCGTCTGTGTTGAGTCCGCAAGATCGTCTGTGTTGAGTCCGCAAGATCGTCTGTGTTGAGTCCGCAAGGTCGTCCGTGTTGAGTTCGAAATGACGCGGGACTGAAATGACGCGGGACCGAAACCTGTTGGGCTTAGTTTAAATCTATTGATATTTGGTTTGTTTCATTAATTAAATGTTAAATATTCAATCTGAGTAAATATTAGCGTGGATTAAATATACATTATGACGTCACATGAATAATGACGTCATTGTATTAATCATATTAAACATACATTATGACGTCACATGAATAATGACGTCATTGTATTAATCATATTAAACATACATTATGACGTCACATGAATAATGACGTCATTGTATTAATCATATTAAACATACATTATGCAAGAGCTAAATCTGCCTATTGCAGGACTTTCTTTAGGCCTGAAATGTTTTCTAAAGTATTAATTAGACATTAATTAACTGATCCAGGCCTTAATCAACTCTCGATGGCATCAGATTTCTCCAATATTAAATAGATTAGAATGGTTCAGCGATACTTCGATTTAATCAAATATGGAGGACCGAGACTTAGCTTCGATCAACCAGTACGGTGGTTGAAATTATTGCACACCTCTGTCAAATCTTCAAAGGCTAATATCTTCGCTTGTAATAGAGTAATTTGAATGAAATTTTCAAAATATTCATTTTACGTTATCTATTTTCGAACTGTTATAGCAAGAATGGCTAGTTCTTTATATAAATCTTACATAATGTATCTTTAAGCTGTGAGAAATCTGACCTAAATGATTCATCAAGTCTCTAAAGCGGAAATTGCAAATTTTCTAAGAAAGTCAAAACATAATTATTTCTATGTCTTTTGCTCAATAGGTTGTCAACTCACTACATGTATTATACGATCATAGGTATCATTCTCCCACTTATAAATCCAATGACCACGGAAATAATAACACAATTACCTCCCTTGATTTTCTATTCCCCCCCCCCCCCCCATGGAATAGCTATCTTCAAATGTTTGAATTTGAAGTTAAAAATGATATTTTGCCAATTTCTTAACTGTCAATAGTGAATTATAGGATTAATAGGATTATTCTTGAACAAGGTAGGACTGTTTATAGATACCATCTATTTTAAGGCTTTATTTTAATACATTTTAAAAATATAACTTAAAAATATGAAATTGCAACTTTAAATTCGTACAGATTGTGATATTTGTATTAAAATAAATTACTTGGCAATGGGGTTAGAATCTGTGTACATGTACATAGAGGATATTTGTCGTTTTAGAGTGAATAACATATTTTATTTCATCGAGAAGCAAGAAAACTTATATTTTCACTACGCATTCTTGAAAATATAAACGTTTTCTTGCTTAGAGATGAAAAAAAAATATGTTATTCACGACAAAACGACAAATGTTCTATTTATTTTATGATTTTACAATCATTTTAGGTAAATACAACATGGACTACTTTGTCCGCTTCTAGCCAGTGGAATAACACTTTTATTTCACTGATAAAACGCGGTATTCCACTACTGATCATAAAATAAATCTTGATATTTGTTTAAAAAATGAATTACCTGGACAGTGTAAGTAGGACCTGTAGCTCTGGTAGTTATTCATATTGAATTGAATTAGCTGTTTAATTGTCAGTGATTGTAGGACCTGTTTGATTTAGGTCGAATAAGTTTACAGTTAAAGACCGTTGTTTAACCTGTAAGATACATGTAGGTCAATACAACCAACATTAAAACCAACAATCTATATATATGTCATTTTCTAGCTAGAATCTGTCGATCTCAACTTCTGTTGATTCAAATAAAATGTACATTATAATACAGAAATCAATTTTATGTTAGATGTAGTTTGTAGGTCTGTTTAAACCACAAATATTTTCAATAGTTTACATGAAATTTAAATCATTTGAGACTGTTATTGATGTCGAATGTAAGTTTGGATAATTACAAATTGATTGAATAGCAATCAGCAGTCCTCAAAATTATTACTGTAATGACCTAGTTTGAAGTTATTATCTCTCTCGCCTGTCCAATGTCGTGGGTTTTGTCCGGATCCTCTGGTTTCCTCCCACTGCTAAAGACTCCTGCATGCAACAAGTAAATTAATTGAAATAAAATTGAACCCTGTGTTAGTCCCGAAATGATCTGATGTACGTTAAACCCCATCTCTCTAGACAAGGGCTCATCCCCTTTAAGAACAGGTGATGAATCACTGTCATGAGTTAATAGATAATAATACTATATAATGTCACCCTAGCTATGTGTATTAAAAAATAGTCTATTTATATTTTCAGAGTAGTTTCACCTCTTTTTGAAGTTTTATCTGTGACCAAACATTTGTACACTAGTCGATAAACTCTAGTCTCTTGTTACGTAGGTAAGTAAAACTATAAAATATATAATATATCATTCACCACCGTAGTCTGTCATACATCTACCTGATATAAACCTCTACCTTCATTAAACACTTACTTGATGTCGAAGATCTGGATACATCAGAATATTAATTTTTCACAGCTGTTTGAACAGACATTTTAAAGGAGCTAAATCGCTAACATTTGGGACCTAGAAATTGACAAAAGTGGGTCGCAACGCATATAATACTGTAATATGAATGTATATAAACTGATTTACATTCAATGGTTTCCATTTTTACTCCAATTTCAACTCAGTTACATGTATGTTCGGCGAAATAAGCCAGCAGTCTCAATCGAGTGCAAATTTCTAGCGTCTGGTTATTCCAGTCTACATACGCCGTTCAATTTGGTGCAATGTGTCTAGCCTCGTCCCTCGAGTCTTTTTTTACAACTGGGACTGAAGTGCATTATGGTACACGATTTGTGTACCAATGGTAAAATGTTTATGTTGTCTTAAATATTGGATATCAGAAGCCCATCTTATTCCTGTAAGATCACAACATCAATGTTGATTTAATTTGACAAATAAATCATGTTTTCAATGTTGAATATTTTGGATGATATTGAGTTAGAGACTTAGCTACTTTAATATTCATTAATATTCCACTGTCCCTAGAAAACTAATTAAAAGTAAGCAGAAAAAATCTGATTGTTCAAGACTACTTCCTCTATACAATGCACATTGACTAGATCTATTTGTTCAGGTCAACTCAATTTTCATCAAGGTTGCTGAGATGTAAATAAGGTTAGAGCACGTGATTGTTTGCGAAATTGTAGATTTAGGGTTAGGGTAGGCTTTAGGGCTAGGAACAGGGTAAGGTTTAAGAATTTGGCGTATGCTCGTCTTCATTAGCCCAGTCGGAGCAGAACAGTAGAACATTAAACCCCATTTCTAAAGATTTCTGACTGTGACCTCCCCTTTCTTCTCGTGCCATGTCATTGGTAGCCTGATTGTTGGAAATCAAAATAAGGCTATATGTACATGTAGGTGTCCAGACAGAATTTTACTCATAGCACACAGCATGGTGTATGTCCATTAAACTCATAGCACACAGCATGGTGTATGTCCATTAAACTCATAGCACACAGCATGGTGTATGTCCATTAAACTCATAGCACACAGCATGGTGTATGTCTGTTTACTTATAGCACACAGCATGGTGTATGTCCATTTTCTAATAGCACACAGCATGGTGTATGTCCGTTTACTTATAGCACACAGCATGGTGTATGTCCATTAAACTCATAGCACACAGCATGGTGTATGTCCGTTTACTTATAGCACACAGCATGGTGTATGTCTGTTTACTTATAGCACACAGCATGGTGTATGTCCATTTTCTCATAGCACACAGCATGGTGTATTTTGTTTACTCATAGCACACAGCATGGTGTATGTCCATTTTCTCATAGCACACAGCATGGTGTATGTCCATTAAACTCATAGCACACAGCATGGTGTATGTCCATTAAACTCATAGCACACAGCATGGTGTATGTCCATTTTCTCATAGCACACAGCTTGGTGTATGCCCGTTTACTTATAGTACACAGCATGGTGTATGTCCATTTTCTCATAGCACACAGCATGGTGTATGTCCATTAAACTCATAGCACACAGCATGGTGTATGTCCATTAAACTCATAGCACACAGCATGGTGTATGTCCATTTTCTCATAGCACACAGCATGGTGTATGTCCATTAAACTCATAGCACACAGCATGGTGTATGTCCATTAAACTCATAGCACACAGCATGGTGTATGTCCATTTTCTCATAGCACACAGCTTGGTGTATGCCCGTTTACTTATAGTACACAGCATGGTGTATGTTGGTTTACTCATAAAATACAGCATGGTGTATGTCCATTAAACTCATAGCACACAGCATGGTGTATGTCCATCTTCATTAGCTACTGTAGCTTAATGGAGTAAGTACAAGTAAATGATTATACAGTACCCCACTTTATCTACATGTATAATTGTGACTTCACAGTTTCACCACCAAAATTCTTCACATATAATTTTTTTTCTATTTACAGGAATTCAAAGATTAAAAAAATTGGATTAACTGAACGTTAGATCTTATGTTTATAATTGGAGTAAAATCAACCAACAGTATTGTTTGTAATTGTCATGTAGGAATAATTTCTAGTCAAATTCATCGAATCAACTTGATTCGATAAGTTCCAGTTTAAAAAAAACACATTAAAAAAAAGAGCCCCACGAGTAGTGATTTTGAGAATATGGAAGGAACAGTATCCAATGGAAATTGTAACGGACACACAAATGGATATAAGGTGCATAAAAATGGTCACGTAAACGGAATAAACGGCACAAATGGAATAAATGGTACGAACGGGAAAAAATTAAACGGCAAAAATGGAAACACGTTAAAGGTAAATATAATTTTTTTTATGTAAATTGTGTTAAATGACCAAATTACAGGTATATTTTTTATATGTAAACTGTGTTAAATGACTATACTAAGGTACATTGTATATGTCATGTGTTGGAGCTGTGTTCATAAAAACCGTGTTAAATGACTATACTAAAGGTATATTCATGAGTCTAGGCTCTGTTCATTAAAACCATGTTAAATGACTATACTAAATGTATATTGCTTGAGTCTATATTGCATGTAATATTATAAATGTTATGCACATGCGCAATAATTCCATATTTATACTCGGTAACAGAATTATGTTTGTAACCAGTTGATAAAAGGACAAGCTCCCGAAACGCGTCTTGGATTAAAACTGCTCTACATGTAGTTTTGTTGTTTTGGGAATATTTATACTTTTACTATTATTTTGCTTTCGATCCCCAACCGTATCACTGAGATCAGGTCTTCCACCCATTAACTTTCAATAAGGAGTTAATACGTCTCATCTTGGATTTTATTGTTAAATTATCACTTTTTACATATCTCAAGTATCTGAGCTTGATCGTTTGTGTTTAAAATACACTTTCATCTTCCTGTAGTCGTGAGGGTGAGGGATAGTGACGGGCATCATACACTGTAAGTACATGTAGAATAGCCTAGGGACTTGTCATCTGGATGGCTGAATGGTTAGACTGTGTGTGTATCTCCATGTCTCTGTGGGGTTGTATGGCTGAATGGTTAACGCATGTGTATCGCACCATGTCTGTCATTGAGTCTAGTGGCGTGAAATACCTTGATAATTTGATAAATGTAATCTTTGTTTATTATTTCCTCGATTTATGTGCGTTATCAATGTTATCAGATAGGTTTGTTTGGGTTATTGTAGTCACTGTGTTATGTAAAGTGACTTGAAGTAAACTACATGTAACATTGTTATCAGAAACATCATCACGCCACAAAACATCACCCTCGTAAACCATCAGATATTATGTAGCTTTCAAATTAGGTCGATCTCTTCCAAATTTTGATAGCCAATCAATTTTTATAAGCCCATATTGAAAAGTTCAGGTACATGTCTGTATAACGTCCTTGCCTCCCTCCATTAGTTGGTGTTAGGTGGACCGGAACCCCATCACTGCTAAAGACTCATATGTGCAAGTGAATTATTGAAATGGAATTGAACCCTGTGCTAGTCCCGAATTGACCTAGTTTGTGTCCAGTGGACCTTAATAAACTCTCTCTCTCTCTCTCTCTCTTTCATAAAAGAACCCTTTGAATTTTAATATTAAAGCTGGTGTAGATAAGAAGGGGACATTAAACTCCCATTTCATTTCAGATCAACTGTTTTTTGGGGGAGAGGGACTGTATTAAAAACTTATAAATGTTATATGATAATGATAAATTATGTCTTAAAATAGATAAATTACACATAAACAGTAGGATATGTGTAAAATTCTATACAGGTACAGGCAGCCTATACAGGTAACATACATGTATATAGGTAGCCTATACATGAACGGGTACATGTATGTGTAAAGGGGGTTACACCTGTATATGATTCAACAAGTTCTATATAGGTACAGGTGTATATATATAGGGTATACTATAATAATAGGGAGTTCAAAGTCTATGTTCACTACTGGTATACAATCATATTAAACTATTACTTCTATTAAACCCTTATATTGTGATATATTTATATAGTATGTCCACATTGATTCACAGAGTATACTGTATAACTCATTGTTATATATAATATTTGATATTAAATGAATGAATTATAATATAATAATATTGATTCATTTTAAATAATAATGATGTTGTTACATTTATTGTTGGCTTATTAAACTTGTGGTGGGGGGATGGGTGGATAGCCAAATGATTAGCATGCGTGCGCGGCATCATAAGGGTTGTCATTGAGTCAACTGGCAGGGTTTTGATTACCTGGTTGTACGTGACAAGGAGTAGGATCGCCTGTCAAACCTCATGGGTTTTTTCTGGGTCCTCCGATTTCCTCCCACTGCTAAATACTCCTACGCACATGTAAATTATTAAAATAAAATTGAACCGTGTGTTAGTCCCTAGTTTGTGTGTGTGTGTGTGTGTGTGTCTCTCTCTCTCTCTCTGTTATTAAACTTAGGTCCCATGTTTGATCCCTGTGTTGGCTGAGAGAGCTTAACAGGATTTTTTGGCATTCTTCCTCCTTGTCAGTGGCGTAGGATGGAGGGCCTGGCAAAGAACAACATTTAGTCGTTCGGATGGTATCAAAAACCCTTGATAGCTAGAATTCGAAACAAGAGTAGCGCTGCTGTCCAGGAAGAATGTCCCTTATAGCAAACTCCATATCGTATGATATCCATTCACGTGATCTGATCAGGTGTGTTTTTGGAGGTGTTTGTGTATATTGTGTCAAGTCTGTAGCTTTGTCTTGTGATGGGGGGTTGGATGGCTGAATGGTTAGCACGTATGTACGTGCTGTATCATACGGCCTGTCATTGAGTCAACTGGCATGGTTTCGAATCCCCGGTTGTACGTGACAAGGAATAGGGTCGCCTGTCCAACCTCGTGGGTTTTCTCCGGGTCCTCCGGTTTCCTCCCACTGCTAAAGACCCCTACCCGCAAGCGAATTATTGAAATAAAATTAAACCATATGTTAGTCCCGAAATGACCTAGTTTGTGTCGAGTGGACGTTAAACCCCATTTCTCTCCCTCTCTCTCCTTTGTCTTGTGATATTCTATGTACATGTACTATGTAATGGACTCTTTATGGCTACCCCCTGGATCCATTCACTTGATCTGATCAGGCTTGTTTGTCAATTAGTCCTTCGGATGATACAAAAAACCGAGGTCCTGTGTATACATTGGAATGCACGTAAAAGATCCCTTGGCAGTTGGAATTCGATATAAGAGTAGGCGATAGTGCCACTGCCCGGGCAAAATTTCCCTCATAGCACACTTTATGGCGTATGCCCGTCTTCATTAGCCCAGCATAGGAGCAGAACAGTAGGACGTTAAACCCCATTTCATTTCATTTCGTCTTGTGTAATTGTTTATCTGGGTTCTACATCACTTATATAACTATTATTACATGTATAACAGTACATGTATATATATCAGGTTTTTTTTTAATCTCTGTGTTGACATTGGCATCAGTGTAACAACAATTTAATGTAGCTAAATCTCTTAACTCAATATCATCCAAAGTCTTACACGTTGAAAATACAAATTATTTGTCAATTCAAAGCAACATTGATGTTGTGATCTTACCAGGAGAAGGTAGGCGTCTAATATCCAATATTTATGACAAAATAAACATTTTACCATTGGTACACGAATCGTGTACCATATATGTAGTGCGTTTCAGCGTCATTTGTAAGAAGTGACCAGAAAGAACGAGGCTAGGCATATTCCACAACTCATGTCCCATGTCAAACGGTGACCCCATATCTTGTCTTGAGAGCATGCGCAATAGACTGAAATAACCAGACGTTAGAAATTGCTATTCGTTTGAGACTCATGCCATATTTCGCTGGATATAAATGATTTGAAATTAGAGTCAAAACTGAAACAATTGAATGTAAATCAGTTTATATACAATCAGATTACATTATTATATGCGTTGCGACCCATTTGGGTCAATTTCTAGGTCCCAAATATTAGCGACTTAGCTCCTTCAAACATTCACATTCAACAATATTTTACAAAGTTGATATGGTGTAAGTTAGTGTAACACCGGAGGAGAATTTGGCGTGGAAAGCAGTGCCACAGTGTACCCTTATTCCAACTGTCATGTTGTTTTACGTCACACAGCAACATGTACATGTAACCTTGGTTTTTTAACAACTAGACACCGTCAGGCCCTCCATTCTGTACCAGGGGGAACCATGTAAAAAACTTCAGAACTGTTTACAACAGTGCTTAGCTCTTCTTGGCTCGCACAAACATCAAATTGGAAGAGATTTTTATCGCTGTCCTCCAATGAAAATATCGCTCTCCTCACATTCTATGTATGGAATAGTCAAAAAATGAACCCCGCAATACTTCAATATAAATGAATCCTCAAATATTGTTAAATAAGAATTTTGTTTCTGGCCCTCAGCAAAATATCTCCCGATACTTTCGAAACTCTGTGATCGCTAAGGAAACATGATGAATCAAGTAAACAGATGTTTTTTATTATTTTTTTCAGTTGAAAATATTCTATTAGTAACCTATGTATATTGTATATTATGGCCAATCCAATCGAAAGTTTGTGTGAAAATAAAATAAAGTCGTTATCAGCTGTTGTAATTTTAGAAGAGCTTTTTATGGCTCCCCTTTGATTTTCAAACATGAAGCACTGTTTACAGTGTACTGTTGTATACATTGACGGAGCTGTGGTGCCCCCCCCCCCCCCAGTAAGATACATGTACGGACTAACTATCGAGGAGCCAAGAGGTCTTTGGTTCCCTCCCAAAGTTCTTCAGGACTTCACTTCATGGTTTCTACCTTGTCAGTGGTGCAGATACATGTAGGAGGGACTTTCTTTGTTTCTAGTCATTTGGATGGGATAAAAAAAGAAACATGAGGTCCATGTATACATTGGCGTACACATAAAAAAAAACCTTAACCTTGGAATTTGAAAAATGAGTAGTGTTGTTATCCGTCGAAATTTCCTTCATGCATGTAGCACACTGTATGGCTTATGCCTATCTTCATTACCGCAGTCAGTGCAGAACAATAGGACGTTACGAGCCATTTCATAAGTAAATCTTGCATTACACGTCATTAGTCAGTCTACGTGCAGGTACACAATCACATGTTATAATGTAAATCGTGACAATTAATGTGGTGTGATATATAAAAGAAATGATAATAGAATTCGATCAAGTTTCATAACCTGGTTATACAGTATATTTATAATAAAATCTATATACGTACATGTACATACAGACTAAATCACATATACATACCTGTATTAAAAACATTGATCGTAAAATTCATAAAACTTTAACATGCATTATATACATGTAAGGGCTAAATCTACCTATTGTAGGTCTTTCTTTATGCCTTACATGTAAATATAAACTATTAATTAATTAGACATTGGTAACCAGTTGGTAAAGGGCGAATGCCTGAAACGCGTCCTGGATAAATCCTTTTTATATCAACACAGTCTTGTCAAGTTTGTTATCGGGGATTTTTATACGCTGTGGGCGTATTTTTCGTTGCCTGGCAACCTATCTTTTAATTAGACATTTACATGTATTACCATGACAACACCATAATCAACTCTTGATGCCATCGGATCTGATATTTAGTAGATTAGAATATGTTTTGTTGTTGATGAAAAATACGTAAAAAATGGATAATTGAGACTTTGTTAATTATCATAAGAACAATGGTAATGACAATTGAGGCTAGACTATAAATTAACTCGGCGTTAAGTAATTTGATTGAAATTTTCAACATATTCTCTTTTCATCATCTAATTTGTAACTTATGATTTCCAAGTTGTACGAGACGATGAATAGGGTTGCCTGTCCAACCTCGTGGGTTTTCTCCGGGTCCTCCTGTTTCCTCCCACTGCTAAAGCCCCCTACGTGCAAGCGAATTATTGAAATAAAATTGAATCATGTGTTAATCTGGAAATGACCTTGTTTGTGTCAAGTGGACGTTAAACCCCATCTCTCTCTCTCTCTCTCTCTCTCCTCTGTAACTATGGCGATAACTGTCAACTTTTTATCTAATCATACCTAATGCCATTCAAGGATGATTTTTGAACATCCGATTATGGAGTAATCCACCAGCGAACCTGTAATGTAGAATGTACGGTCGAAGTTAAAACACTGACATCTGTTCGGGTGATTGAACATAAGGTTGATATGACCTCTTGTTTAATTATTGTTAGGGTTAGGGTTAGGTTAAGGATGATTGAACATGTTTAAGGTTGATCTCAAACTCCTGTTTAATTATTTCTAGGTCAAGGTCGTTGAATATATTTTCATGTCACTAATAGAACTTGAAGCTTTCAATTATCAGGGCTCGTTGAAAATAAACTTTAAATCTGATTGTAAAAAAAAATCCGGTACCAGTTTATGTTGCTGATCAAGTTTTTGATGAGTTTAAATAATTTAATCTAATCTTAATGTCCTACTTGCTATATTATTGTCCTTGATTCATTGGAAGAAGCGAGTTGGGTGGCTGAATGAATGTTTTAACATGTGCTTGTTTGATTATAAGGGCTGTCGTTGCGTCAAGCGATTTTGTTATTGAATCACCGGTTGAACGGGACAAGGAGTAGGACCACCTGTCCAATTATGGGTTTTATCCAGTTCCTCCAGTTTCCTCCCACTGCTAATAAAGACCCCTACTTGCAAGTGAATTGCTGAAATAAAATCGAACCATATGTTAGTCCCGAAATGACCTAGTTCATGTTGAGTGGACATTAGACCCCATCTCTCTCGCTCTCTCTCTCTCTCCTTTAATGAATTCTTTGCAAACTACAGTGTAGTGAAAGTTGAATTAGTAATGGGAATATTTCTCCATAAATGGTGTAAATTCCATTGATGGTCCTATTTTAAATTTTGTAGAATCTAATCCAGAAGATTATCTAGCATGTATTTTGATTCTGTTTTTATAATCAATTGACAATTTGAGTTCATACATAAATAAACATGTGAGAAATTTGATTAAATTCTGAAAATTCAAATCAGGCATTGTTACTTTAATTATAGACCTACAAAGATTATGAAAATTTGAAGGGACATGTACCTGCATACACAGATTATGCATTTGGTGTTAATAAAAGAAAAAAACTCATTGACTATTCATGATAAGAATAGAGTGATTATATCACACGATGTCAGATCACCTGATACATGCACATGTAGCATCATTGATAGATATCTATCTACTTTTTATTGAAGATTAATTTTTATTATGTAATCAACAGCCTCACAGTTAAATCATTATTTCCCTGTACATACATGTATTAGGTTATTATTACCTGTATCAGGTTATTATTACCCTGTATCAGGTCATTATTTCCCTGTATCAGGTCATTATTACCAGGATTTTTTTTAATTGACTGCCCGTCCTGACTGTAAGACATTATTTATAACATAACGTTAAATATCAGTACAATTTTATATCAGTACAATCTTATTACATTACATATCAGTACAATGTTATTACACAACATACATGTACCAGAACATTGTTGTTACACAACATATTAGTACATTGTTATTACACAACATATTAGTACATTGTTATTACACAACATAGGGATGAGAATTCAAGGTCCATTGTACACTGTACCTGTTGGTGTGCATGTAAAGAACACTTGACATATAGACCTTAAATACTGCTGCTGTCTCAGCCAAAATTGTATGAGATAAATATATGCCTGTCTTCATTAGCAAGGTCTAAATATGAAGGTCGCAAGGGCACGTGATTGTTGACAAGATCGTTGGTTAAAGGAGTTAAATCGCGAACAATTGGGACCTAGAAATTGACAAAAGTGGGTCACAACGCATATAATACTGTAATATGAATGTATTTAAACTGATTTACATTCACTGGTTTCCGTTTTTACTCCAATTTCAAATCAGTTATGTTCGAAGAAATAAGCCAGCAGTCTCAAGCAAGTGCAAATTTCTAGCGTCTGGTTATTCCAGTCTACATACACCGTTTGATTTGGTGCAATGTGTCTAGCCTCGTCCCTCGAGTCTCTTGATACAACTGGGGCTGAAGCGCATTATGGTACACGATTCGTGTACCAATGGTAAAATGTTTATTTTGTCTTAAATATTGGATATCAAAAGCCCATCTTTTTCCGGTAAGATCACAGCATGAATGTTGATTTAATTTGACAAATAAATCGTGTTTTCAATGTTGAAGATTTTGGATGATATTGAGTTAGAGACTTAGCTACATGTACTTTAAGGTTAGGTCTAGAGTTGTGGTTAGTGATAGCCCTGATTACATCTTGTATCCTTGACAAAATCTGCAGATAGCCTTAATATTTATCCCTGACCGTCTTCATCAGCCCAGTTGGTGTAGAAAAGTAGGACGATAAATCTGTTTTCATTTCATTTATATGGTACTGGATGACCCGGTGCTGCACGGGTTGTGCCTGTAACTCCGAAACCAGAAGTGGTAGGTCAACGCTACCTAGCCAATGTTACTCCCTGGTCCGAGGTACCCCTATACCTCAAATATCAGCTCTAGTGTAGCCGCCAACAGACAGACAAACAAACGACAGTCATAAATATTAGCATAGATTTAGATTTTACATTAAATATTTGTACATTTTTTGTTTTGTTTTCAGAACTGGAGAGATGATTTCCACGAATCTTTTGAAGAAACGCCTTTACTGGTGGCCATCTTAACATATCTAAGTTATGTGATTATTGTTGTCATCGGTTACATTCGAGATAATTTGCGATATTTGGGATTAGAAAAAGATAAATGTCTCAACGAACCTAAAATTGAGGTAAGTTTATTTTACTCTGTATATTTGTCAAGTCTAGCAATATCTCGCAGATCACAGAGAGTGTCAGACATAAATTTGCGCTGTTTGAAAGACAATTCTTCTGGTTTATTTAATTTTGTCTGGCACAGATTTGTCAGTGGTTTAGTTGATATTATAATACCAGAAGATGTCTGGCACATACATGTACATGTAGTTAAAGTTACAATTTCATATTTTCTAAGAAAGTCAAAACATAATTATTTCTATGTCTTTTGCTCAATAGGTTGTCAACTTCTTATTATACGATCATAGGTGTCATTCTCACACTTAAAACTCATTTACACTGGAAATAATAACACAATTACCTCCCTTGTTTTCTATATTCCACTATGGAGTAGTTACATGTATCTTCAAACGTTTGATTTTGATGATGAAAATGATATTTTTGGCAATTTCTCAACTGGCAATAGTAAATTATAGGATTAATAGGATTATTTTTTAACAAGGTAGGACTGTTTATAGATACCATCTATTTTAAGGCTTTATTTTAATAAATTTTAAAAATATGAAATTGCAACTTTAATAAAATGTCAGGAACTATTTCAAAAGGGCAAGGATTTCAATCCCCGAAGACTGTGATCGTGAGTCCTATCAATCAACTACTGTTTCCATTTCTGTCATAAGACTAATTACCGAATGGTTAGCATGTGCACGTTGTATCATAAGGTCTGTCATTTAATCAACTGGCGTGGTTTCAAATCCCCGGGTGTACGTGACAAGGAGTAGGGTCGCCTGGCCAACCTTGTGAGTTTTCTCCAGCTCCCTCTGGTTCCCCCCCCCCCCACAGTTAAAGATGCCTATGCCCTAGCAAATTAATGAAATAAAATTGAACCATATGTTAGTCCCAAAATGACCTAGTTTGTGTCGAGTGGACATTAAACCCAATTCTCTCTCTTTTACGTGCCAATTTGTTCAAGGAACCTAAGTTTTTTTTTGTACCATTCAAACGACTAGAAGTTATTCCTTTCCTTGGTCATTCAGATACATGAATGGGTAAGATGCTGACTCGCTAGCCTGGAGGTCGGGTGTTCGATCCCTGCATTGTCCGAGAAAGTTCATCCAGATTTTACGGCGTGGTTCTCCCTTGTCAGTGATGCAGGACGGAGGGGCTGACAAGAACAGTTGTCTAGTCTTTCGGATGGAACGAAAAACCGAGGTCCCGTGTACACATTGGCGTGCATGTAAAAGATCCCTTGACAGTTGGAATTCGGAATAAGAGTGGGCCGTAGTGCCGCTTTCCGGGCAAAATTTCCCTCATAGCACACTGTATATGGTGTATGCCAAACTTCATTAGCCCAGTTCGGAGCAGAATAGTAGGACATTAAACCCCTTTTCATTTCATTTGATTTACATGAACGAACATGTTTTTGTCAAGTGATTTAAATGTGGTAACCAGTGTATTATACGGTAGTGAAAGGTGTGTTTAACATTAGATAATGTAGTATAAAATAAATCAATACTATAAGAGTAGTATTTATTTAGTCTCTACTGTGGTAATCTTTGACATCTATTAATGTACCTTGTCACATGTACACCATTTATTATAGTTGTCTCAATATACCATTTATATACATGTAGGCCTTCATATTGTATCTCATACGTCCTGTATTTGTTTTGATACACCATTACAACAAAAGGGAATCGGTCCATCTACCACATAACCCTGTATTAATTCATTACAACTTATTTGGTGGGTGAAGGGGGGGGGGGTGATGTTGTGGATAATAACTTACTCTATTGACACTGCGACATCTCTCTCTCTCTCTCTCTCTCTCTCTCTCTCTCTCTCAGGACTCATTCTTTTCCATTAATACTGTGTTCTGTTAATGTGTTTCCCAATTACTTAATGCCACTTTAATTACTGTATAGATGTGATTTATCAGTTTAGATATGTTTTATCTGATTGTATAAATGTATGTTTTACCTGGTTACATACATGTACATGTATGTTTTACCTGGTTAGAAGTGTTTTACCTGGTTAGATACATTTTACCTATATGTATATGTAGTTAAATGTGTTTTACCTGGTTAGATGTGTTTGATGTTTTTAATGACAGTGTAAAACTGATGGTTATAAAATAGATAATCTACATGTACAACAGATGATATCGGATATAAAGCAAGTATTGATTAATTCAACTGTTGGTCTATTTACAATAGATCACCAACTGGTTAATTTCATTCAGTCAGTAATTGTACAAACATGTGACTTGCTATAGTATTAGGTTGTTTCTCTTCTAAAGAGCGTTACTAATTTTTCTAACCGCTGTTCGTAACACATAAATACGTCATCTCATGCTGTTAATACATGTAATTGAATGTCTTTTTATCTGCTTTCTTTATAGGAGCACGTTTCATTAGTTCCCCTGATTGTAGATTAAATATATTTTATGCACGAGCCAAATCTACATGGACATATTGCAAGTCTTTCTTTAGGCCTGAAATGTTGTATGAATTATTAATTGGTCATTTAGTAACATGACAAGACCATAATCAACTCTCGATGCCATCGAATATCTCTGAAATTAAACAGATTAAAACGGTTCAGCCATATTTGATTTAATCTAAAAATGGTGTTCAAAGCGAGACAAAGCTTCAAACAAACACATCTTGTCAAACCTTCAAAGAATAAAATCTTTGCTGAGATTAGAGTAATTTGAATGAAATTTTCAATATTGAACTATTATTGCCAGAATGGCCAGTTCAGTATCTTTAATCAAAGTACCAGAGATGAAATCATTCTAGAAATTAAATGAGATTTAGCAATTGACTTTACCTACTCTCCGTCGAATTTCAACGGTATGTGCTCACCAACAGGTATGTGCTCACCAACAGGTATGTGCTCACCAACAGGTATGTGCTCACCAACGTGTACACACAACCAAAGTAACTTTGTTTTAAGGAGAGCGATTTTATCGTAAGATCAATGAGGGATATCATTTGAGAAGATTCTATATGTTACGGAACTTCAATTTTCAGGATGTACATGTAAGAGAGAGAAATGGGATTTAAAGTCCACGTGACACAAACTACACTGTAGGTCATTTCGGGACTAACACATGGTTTAATTTTATTTCAACAATTCAAAGAAAACCCACGAGGTTGGACAGGCGATCCTAATTCTTGCCACGTACATGTACAACCGGAGAATCGAAACTACGCCAGTTGAATCAATGACAGACCGCATGATAGAGCCAACCCCCCTTGTCAGAATTTCTTAATTAACATGGTACGATACAGTTAGTAGGGGGGTTGGATGGCTGAATGGTTAGCGTGCGCGCGCTGTATCATAAAGTCTGATAGAGCCAACCCCCCTTGTCAGAATTTTTAAATTAACATGGTAAGATACAGTTAGTAGGGGGGTTGGATGGCTGAATGGTTAGCGTGCGCGCGCTGTATCATAAAGTCTGTCATTGAGTCGACTGGCGTGGTTTCGAATCCCCGGTTGTACGTGACAAGGAGTAGGGTCGCCTGTCCAACCTCGTGGGTTTTCTCCGGGTCCTCCGGTTTCCTCCCACTGCTAAAGACCCCTATGCGCAAGCAAATTATTGAAATAAAATTAAAACCATATGTTAGTCCCGAAATGACCTAGTTTGTGTCGAGTGGACGTTAAACCCCATTTCTCTCTCTCTCTCTCTCTCTCTCTCTCTCTCTCTCTCATGATACAGTTAGTATAAATAAAGAAGATATGCTGGACATAGACTGTATAATCAGTAGGACGATAATACCTGGTATTTGTCGATTAAAGGGGTTCATTGTAAACTAAACCTGTATTTATCTACTGTACTATACCAGTAAATAATATACCCCAGTTAATACAGGGACATACACCACAGTTGTTGATTAAATATTAGATTACATGAATTTACCTACTAATATAAGATTTGATATGATTAGGTGGAAAAGGTGACTTGCTTCCACCACGAGCAATGGAGGTGTGACACCTAATATGATACTATATCTACACTTGAACATACACAAGGGATTGGTGACTATTTGTATTAAAACACTACTTCATCTTACCCAATCTATCTAATAAATTCTACCACAAAGGACTAAAAAACCTACTTTATAACCCGGCCAGTAAATAATACTTTTTATTATCCATTAAATCATATGTGAGAGTATACAAATACCCTTCAGACTTCAGACCACATCATGTGTGAGCCACACATGTACTGTAGGTACATGTATACAAATACCCTTCAGGCTACATCAGTTTGATTTTCTAATATTTTGGGTCTGGGAGCCACAGTCACTAAATGAGTAAGACTCTAGCTCACTAGTCAGGAGGTCGCAGGTTCGATCTGGCGTGGTTCTCCCTTGTCAGTGATGCAGGAGATAGGACCTGACAAAGACAGCTGTCTTCATTAGCCCAGTTCGAAGCAGAACAGTATGACATTAAACCCTATTTCATTATACACCCACATTGAAATGTGGTTGTATATTGTCGTCGCCCCCGCACTCTCTAGAGGCTAAAGTTAATACACTGTATACGATTGACTTTAAATTTATAAACAGTTTTTAAGGTCATGAGACGAAAAAGCCTATTAATTTTCAGCGATTTCTGATAATTAATGCCAGAGTTATGGCCCTTGATCACTTCAAAAAATCTTGTAAATGCTCTAGAGGCTAAAGTTAATATCTGATTGACTTTAAATTTATACACAGTGTTTGAGGTCATGAGACGAAGAATCATATTGATTTTCAACGATTTCCGATAATTACTGCCAAAGTTATGGCCCTTGATCGCTTTGAAAAATCTTGTGACGCTCTAGAGGATAAAGTTATCATCTGATTGACACAGAGTTTAAGGTCTTGAGACGAACAAGTATATTGATCAGCTAAAATTCTAAATCCATGATGTTAAAAGTTTCGTATACTAAACGTTAGCATGGGGCAGAACTTTATAAAAACCAAACAAATTCTAATGGTTTTCTGATAATTACTTCTTGAGTTGTTACTCTTAATCAGATTTTAATGTTTTATAAATATTTCATTACCAAAAAAAGTAAAAATATGCAACAACTCTTGTTGACTGCCCGGACGATTTAGCTGCTGTTTCGTTGCTTGGCAACCTATCTTTTTATTGAGTAAGACGCTGGCCGGTGTTGGCCGAGAAAGTTTATCAGGATTTCCCAGCATGGTTTCCCCTCGTCAGTAATGCATGATTGAGGGCCTGACAAAAACAGCTGTCTAGTCGTTCAAATGGGACAAAAAAAAAACCCCGAGGACCTGTATATACATTAGCGAGCATATAAAGATCCCTTGGCAGTTGGAATTGGATATATGAGTAGGCCATAGCGCTGCTGTCCGGGCAAAATTTCCCTCATAGCACACTGTATGGCATATGCCCGTCTTCATTAGCCCAGTTTGGAGCAGAACAGTAGGACGCTAAACTCCATTTCATTTCATCTTCGTGGTCTTGATACATAAATACCCACTTGAATCGTGTGTGACCATCTCTGCCGATGGTTTATATATACAACAATTTGTCCTCGATACTTGAAATAAAAATATGATACTTGATATTATAAAGTGAAAAGCTGTCTCAGAAAGATTTAAATTTATTTTTAGCTTGTATAATTGTTCAGTATTCTATTTTGACTCTATATTTACACAAATATACTGAGTCAAAGGTTGACAGGTATCAAAGGTGTAACAAATTAAACCCTGCTATCTTTCTCCGTCAACGGTATTTACGTTTCATTGAAAGAAATTAAATGTTGTTTAAAGTCCAACCTTTCTACACTGACTGGGGTAATAACAACAGTTCATTGAAAAACCAACAGAATCTACATGTACTGAAGTTTATAGAATAAAATGAAATGGGGTTTAACATCCTACTGTTCGGCTCCGACTGGGCTAATGAAGACTACTACATACACTTTGCTAGCCCGGGACTGTACAGAGCAGTGAACGCTTACTGCTGCCCCCACCCGGATCCATTCACTTGATTTGATATTTGGGTTTTTTTTGGCAATGTCTACATGTATATTCTGTCTTGTCCCCATGTTATCTTGTAGATTTTGTTTTGCATGTAGTGCAGTCCCCCTGTACTTACTATACACAGTGCTATGAGGGAAATTTTGCTTGGACATCGGCCGATACGGCCTACTTTTATTTCTAACTAGAAGAATGCCCGGCTTCGCTCGAGGGTCATAACCCCGAAACCGGAAGTGGTAGACTAACGCCACCTGGCCTATGTTACTCCCCGGTCCGAGTTACCCCTATACCCCAAATTTCTGACTCGGGGCAGACCTAGTGTAGCCGCCAACCCCGAACAGACAGACATGGTATTATATCTTTTTGACATCAATTGTTTATGACAAATAAATACCCTTAATTTTCAATGGGATTACAGAAATAACAAGATTGTACCATCTGATAACTGTGAATACATTAGTAAAAGATATTCAAATGACAAAACATAACGTTACTGACCGACTGACATTTAGAGAAAATTGACCATGATAATTGTAGGAACAGATGTTATTTATTTATTTATTAATTTGATTGTTGTAGTAATCAATGTTATGTTACAAACTGATAGTCTAGAAGAATCTTGATTAAAACGGGGATGCCCAACCTTTTCAGCCAAGGAACCACAAAGCTTAACTCAGCCTGGGTGCCACACTGGACATTAAAAAACCAGCAATTCATTACCATTGAGGGAAGTGGTTGGCACAGATAGGCCATTATTATCTATATTAATATATTTGTGACTGTCTATTGTCTGTTCATGGTTGACAGCTACATTAGCGCTGTCCCAAGGCTGAAATTTGGTTAATGGGGGTACCTCGGTCTGGGGAGTAACATAGGCCTGGTAGCGAAGGACTACCACTTCCTGTTTCCAAGTTACATGTATTCTACATGTACTTCTGGTTCATGGCTATACCCGTTCTATATGCTGGGTCAACCGCTAGTTCGATATAAGAATAGGCGATAGCATCACTATCAAAATTCAGTAGGTGATAGTATCACTGTCAAAATTCAATAGGCAATAGCATCACTGTCAAAATTCAATAAACAATAGGGGATCACGGTGGCTAAGTGGTTAAGGCGCTGGCTCGCTAGCCTGGAGGTCGGGTGTTCAATCCCTGCATTGGCCGAGAAAGTTCATCCAGATTTTCTGGCGTGGTTTTCCCTTGTCAGTGATGCAGGACGGAGGGCCTGACAAGGACAGCTGTCTAGTCATTCGGATGAGACGAAAAACCGAGGTCTCGTGTACACATTGGCGTGCACGTAAAAGATCCCTTGACAGTTGGAATTCGATATAAGAGTAGGCCGTAGTGCCGCTGTCCGGGCAAAATTTCCCTCATAGCACACTGTATGGCGTATGCCCGTCTTCATTAGCCCAGTTCGGAGCAAAACAGTAGGACGTTAAACCCCATTTCATTTCATTTCATTTCATTTCAATAAACAATAGCATCACTGTCAAAATTTAATAGACGATTATCACTTTCAAAATTCCCTCTCATTACACTGTATGATTTATGCCTGTTAACACATTTGGTACACTACAAAGTAAGTAAGAACGGAAGGACCATGGTGTCTCAGTAACTACATGTAAGACATTGGCTCGATAACCTGGAGGTCCAGACGTTGTCGGAGAAAGTTCATCAGGATATTCCATCATGGTTCCCCCATGTCAGTTGTGCAGGACAATGGGCCTGGCAAGGGACAATGAATAGTCATTTGGATGGGAAAAAAGAGGTCTTGTGTACGCATTAGCATGCACATGAAAGATCCCTTGGCAGTTGGAATTAGATATAAAAATAGGACGGAATGCTGCTGTCCAGGCAAATTTCCCTCATAGCACACTGTATGGTGTATATAGCACACTGTATGGTGTAAATAGCACACTGTATGGTGTATATAGCACACTGTATGGTGTGTATAGCACACTGTATGGTGTGTATAGCACACTGTATGGTGTGTATAGCACACTGTATGGCATATAGCACACTGTATGGTGTACATGTACATAGCACACTGTATGGCATATATAGCCCACTGTATGGCATATATAGCACACTGTATGGTGTATATAGCACACTGTATGGTGTGTATAGCGCACTGTTTGGTGTATATACATGTAGCACACTGTATGGTGTGTATAGCACACTGTATGGTGTGTATAGCACACTGTATGGCGTGTGCCCGTCTTCATTAGCCCAGTATAGGAGCAGAACAGAAGAATGTTAAACACATTTCATTTAACTTGAACATGAACATCTGTTTGTTGTGAGTTTTATTTCTCTATAAGTAAATCAATATGAGTGAATAATATTGTCTGAAGAGAATGATTAGGGTTGTTAATACAGAAACAATGTTTCTTAATTAAAGATGATTACAATATATAATAATAAGCCATATTGATTGTACAATCATCATTATTTCTTTGGTTTTCACTTTCTTCTTTTCCTTCTGTGTGAAATTATATGAATTATTATTAGTTAATGAAGCTGTGAATGGTGTAGGAAGTGATGGTGGTTTATTATATAACCAATATGAAAGACTTAATGATTATATTAGTTTATCATTGATTACTATGTATTGAGTCATCTCAGTGAATATGGCAAGTTAATTAGAATACATGTATATGGGATTCAATTCTGGTATAGGCTGTGAAAGTTCCCTAAGGTTTTCCAACTCGTTTTCACTTGATCAAGTGATGCAGGGTCTGGCAGGTTTAAATCAGAAATAATAGTAGTCCTTAGTGTCAATGTCCCTCATAGCTCACTCCTGGCTTCATTAGCCCAGTCGGTGGAGAACAGTAGGACGTTTGACCCC
Organism: Patella vulgata; assembly: GCF_932274485.2. Classification (NCBI taxonomy): domain Eukaryota; kingdom Metazoa; phylum Mollusca; class Gastropoda; family Patellidae; genus Patella; species Patella vulgata. The sequence goes on from NC_065880.2 coordinate 1,980,793, forward strand.
ATTTCCTTTGATCTGTGCAAATATACATACATGTAATCATTTTGAGGTGAAGTCTGTAGCACTACATGCCCTGGACTATGAAGAACAATGGACATTTACAGTTGCCCCTAAATCCATTCATTTGATTTGAGGGCCTGACAAGAGACACTGTTTAATGTAAGAGAACCCTTGCATTTGAAATAAGAGTACCGGTAGGCCATAGTGCTGCTGTCCAGGCAAAATTACACTCATTATGTAGCACACTGTATGGCGTATAAACCACATTTCGTTTCACAGTATATTGACCTAAATCTAAGAGGTTTACCGTACTTCCTTTAAGCTGTTATTAATATGATTCACATCCTGTTGATTGATTTCATCATACATGTACATGTAGTTGTGCAACCCTGATCACAATTATTTCATTAGGCCAATCACAATATTTCATGTTGTGGATTATGTTGTCATTAGGCCAATCACAATATTTCATGTTGTGGATTATGTTGTCATTAGGCCAATCACAATATTTCATGTTGTGGATTATGTTGTCATTAGGCCAATCACAATATTCCATGTTGTGGATTATGTTGTCATAAGGCCAATCACAATTATTTTATGTTGTGAATCACGTGCCAAATGCTTCCAGTTCCCCATTGATTGATATAAAGATCTAATGTTTATTATATGCCCACGTAGTTTTTATTGGATTTGTTTCAATGTTGGTGTAAAGTATCGATATTCATTGTTCCATGATCTTTCATTCCGGAGTTAACTCCCTTCCATCAATATGTTGCAAACCGCGACAAAGGCTACAGTTTTTAACAGATTTGTTAATGCTTGCAAATGCAACAGAGGTTTCTGTTTTTCTTTCAGATGAGTTGCTGTCGAGACATAGCTGTTGTTTCGGCATATTTCCACACCCTGCTTGAATGTTGATTGTTTATAAATATTGGTTATTAACTATGCACTTTGATGTATATAATTATATTTAGGTATTTTTTCTATATTTTTCAGGGATTTGTACCTCTATATCAAAGTTGGGAAAATTTCTATAAGAGAAATATGTATAATAGAGTGGGGGATTGTTGTAATAGACCAATAGGAAGTATAGCAGGGGCCTATATGGATGTACTAGAGAGAGATTCAGAAGATTTCAATAGAACATTAGAGTAAGTTTTATTATTGTAACAATAACACATAGGAGGGTAATGGAACAGCTACATCTGTTGTATGTTGGATTCACCTCCCTCCACATTGATACCAGTATAGCAGGGGCCTATATGGATGTACTAGAGAGAGATTCAGAAGATTTCAATAGAAAATTAGAGTAAGTTTTATTATTGTAACAATAACACATAGGGAGGGTAACGGAACAGCTAGATTCACCTCCCTCCACATTGATACCAGTATTTATTACACCAGCCTGTGTAAAACAATTTACTCAGGTAAAAATAATCTGTGTCATCAGACTGTCCGAGAGACAGACAAATGAAGCACTAATATAACACTGCTTTTTCACTTTACAGACGCTAAACTATGTTCAGATTTTAACGTATTGAATTTATCTATGGATCATGGGTAATGACGCATTTTATTTTATCAAGTTTGTCTTGGCTTTATCAATTGATTTACATTTCCCAAACTTATAGCTACATTATCTCTATTTACTGCACACATGTGAACAGTAGCGTCCAATCAGAGGATGTGACACAAACACACTTAAATCAAATATAGCAACCCCCACGGAAACCTTGACATTGAACAAACCTTGAACTTTGCAACTCGATCATCACAGGTAGACAATTTAGCCGGAAAGGGCGAGACTTGGTATTCGCGATGAATGAGGAATCTGATAGGCTCTTAGCTGGGTAACCGTCTTCAATTAGCCCAGGTTAGGTGCAGAAGAGTAGGACGTTAAACCCCATTTCATTTCTTAGCTGGGTAAATACCCAATTGAAATATGCAGGGAATTATGTGAAGGCCTTGCTAACACGTCCGGAGTTAAAGCAAGGTCATAGCTTCTATTGAAGATGGGGATCACGTGGCTAAGTGGGTAAGACGCTAGCTCGCTAGCCTGGAGGTCGGGTGTTTGATCCCTGCATTGGCCGAGAAAGTTCATCCAGATTTTCCGGCGTGGTTCCCCCTTGTCAGTGATGCAAGACGGAGGGCCTGACAAGGACAGCTGTCTAGTCCTTCGGATGAGACGAAAAACTGAGGTCCCGTGTATACATTGGAATGCACGTAAAAGATCCCTTGGCAGTTGGAATTCGATATAAGAGTAGGCCGTAGTGCCGCTGTCCGGGCAAAATTTCCCTCATAGCACACTGTATGGCGCATGCCCGTCTTCATTAGCCCAGGTTAGGAGCAGAAGAGTAGGACGTTAAACTCCATTTCATTTCATTTCATTTCATTTCTATTGAAGATGATCTTCATTAGACTTGATGATGCAGAAGAGGAGGGAGTTGGATGGCTGAATGGTTAGCATGCGCGCGCTGTATCATACGATCTGTCATTGAGTCAACTGGCAGGGTTTCGATTCCACGGTTGTACGTGACAAGAAGTAGGGTCGCCTGTCCAACCTCGTGGGTTTTCTCCGGGTCCTCCGGTTTCCTCCCACTGCTAAAGACCCCTACGCGCAAGCGAATTATGTAAATAAAATTAAACCATATGTTAGTCCCGAAATGACCTAGTTTGTGTCGAGTGGACGTTAAACCCCATTTCTCTCTCTACCTCTATTCCATTTCGACATCGGACAGCCTGATTGTTACAAAACTTGTTGATGGTGCCTAATGAAGGCTAGAGAAACCTAGTTAAAACCTGTTTAATTATATTTATTTATGGTGATTATATATTTTTAATTTTAGATTAACAGGAAAGAAAATACCTGCTATGAATTTTGGTTCGTATAATTATTTGGGATTTAGTGAGAATGATGGACCATGTGCTGCTACTGCTGTAGAGAGAACAACGACTACTGGTATTGGTGTTTGTAGTTCACGACAAGAACTAGGTAGGTTGTACTCAACATTCACAGAACATCATCCTAGCTACTGATCCTAGAATTTAACGGCAAAGAAAAGAGCTGTAGCACCCACAAGAACTGGTTGCGTTCAACTCCACGGCTAACCATTCACACAAATTAATACTGATCTTCTGATATGAAGGCAACTTAAAGGTTTAAGGGGCTGGGGTTTTATAAGGAGCTGTGGTTTTAGGGTGTTTAGGGAGCCGTGGTTTTAGGGTGTTTAGGGAGCCATGGTTTTGGACGGTTTCTTGCTGTCCATGATATACTAGTATAATCTCAATCAATAGTCTTTAATTTTATTAGAGGAACTGGAGTAATAGATATTTTAACATGTACCAATTGCCAAAGGGTTTATATCACAAGATTCGCGTGGTTTACTGGGATATAGGGGCCAGTAGTTTCAGACTGTCCAGTGATTTATCAGTATCAACTGAATCCCGTTTCTGTAATGCTTTTCCATTTTGTGGGGTGGGGGGTACATCATTTTGTGGGGTGGGGGGTACATCATAAGATCTGGCATGGAGTCAACTGATATAATTTCGATATAACCTCATGGGTGTTCTCCGGTTTTCTCCCACTTCCCCAATACACAAGCGAATTATTGAAATAAAATTGAACCCTGTGTTAGTCCCAAAATGACCTAGTAATGTGTCAAGTGGACGTTAAACCCAATCTCTGTCTCTCTCTCTCTCTTCAATATTGATATGTACCGGGAACCAAAGGGTTAACATCAAAGTGAAGGATTCTGTGTGCTAGAGCGTTAAGAGTCTGTTGTATTTTTTATTTTTAGGTTATTTGGAAATTCACCGAGAATTAGATTTATTAACAGCAGAGTTTCTGGGTGTTGAAGATGCTATTACGTTTCCGATGGGTTTCGCTACAAACTCCATGAATATTCCCTGTTTCATGGAACCGGTGAGTTGTATGGACTTCAAGGGGACTATCTACGGCCAATTTGGTTCCGGAAAACATATGGGCTCACAAATTATTTTACGCCCAAATTCTACGCTGACCAAAGTCAAAGGATAGAGATGTTTATTCTTTATTTATTAGGGGTCACAGTGGCTAAATGGGTAAGACGCTGGCTAGCTAGCCTGGAGGTCGGATGCCTGCATTGGCCGAGAAACTTCATCCAGATTTTCCGTCGTGGTTCTCCCTCGTCAGTGATGCAGGACGGGAGGGCCTGACAAGGACCGCTGTCTAATCGTTCGGATGGTATGAAAAACCGAGGCCCTGTGTACACATAAAAGATCACTTGACAGTTGGAATTCATTATAAGAGTAGGCCGTAGTGCCGCTGTCCGGGCAAAGTTTCCCTCATAGCACACTGTATGGCGTATGCCCGTCTTCATTAGCCCAGTTTAGGAGCAGAACAGTAGGCTGTTAAACCCCATTTCATTTCATTATTTATTACCAATATCTGTTTTTTTCAGGGTTGTCTGTTATTTGAGATGAGTTATTTGTGTTTTTCAGGGTTGTCTGTTATTAAGTGATGAGTTATTTGTGTTTTTTCAGGGTTGTCTGTTGTTAAGTGATGAGTTAATTGTTTTTTTTCAGGGTTGTCTGTTATTAAGTGATGAGTTATTTGTGTTTTTTTCAGGGTTGTCTAAGTGATATATTTGTTTTTTCAGGGTTGTCTGTTATTAAGTGATGAGTTAAATCATGCTTCGCTAGTACTAGGGTCTAGATTAACAGGTTCAGCCATTAAAGTATTTAAACACAACAGTAAGTTTCTTAAATCCTACATCCACATGGAATTGTGGTCACCAAATATATCCATCCGTCCATCTGTGCGTTCGTCACCCACATGGAAATAAGGTCATATATTGTAGTCGCCTCTCTTCGTCCATCCATCCATCTGTCCGTTTGTCACCCACATAGAAATGAGGTTGTATATTGTAGTCAACTCTATTCGTCCGCCATCCGTCTGTCCATTCTTCACCCGCAGTGAACAGACTACAATTATCTTACAATCTTTTTAAAAATTGTATGCATTATTCAAAGAAGCCTTTTGAATTTTAAAATTTTCTGTTAATATAAATGGAAGATCTGGATAGACAGATTGACAGTGTGACCGTGGTTACCTTGTATTCCTTCTATTGTAGATATGGAGGATTTGGAGAAGAAGCTAAAAAATGCTGTTGTAGAAGGTCAGCCCAAAACACACCGACCTTGGAAAAAAATACTCATAGTTGTGGAGGGAATTTATAGGTTAGTTTTCTTATCTTAACTTCAGGCATTCATTGTTTCCGGGGAATGTGACTACTTTGCATACTGTAGGCATTCATCGTTTCCAGAAATGTGACTGCCTTGCACACTACAGTTAGACATTCATCGTTTTCGGGGAATGTGACTGCCTTGCACTCTACGGTATTATGAATTTTGAATCTCTAAATGAAATGTATGTCCAAAAATAGTTTAATTTCATTCAGTTTTTACAAAGATATGATGAAACAAATAATTCACAACTTTCAGCATCATCGGCAGACGATATTAACAAGCCAGTGCCATCTATAAATGTTTGCTTAAATCTCTGGGAGAATATCTACCGTTGATTTTGGCTGGTTGGATGACCGAATGGTTAGCGTGTACATGTTGCATCATAAAGTCAGTCATTGAGTCATGAGGCGTGGTTTCGATTCCCTTGTTGTACGTGACAAGGAATAGGGTCGCCTGTCCAACCTTGTGGGTTTTCTCCGGACCTCCGGTTTCCTTCCACTGCTAAAGACCCCTACACGCAAGCGACTTATTGAAATAAAAATAAACCATATGTTAGTCCTGAAATGACCAAGTTTGTGTGGAGTGGACGTTAAACCCCATCTCTCTCTCTGTATTGATTTTGTTTCCATACATAAATGTTAAATAATCAATCCGAGTATTAAGTCATAAAAATTTAGATATTGTTCGAAAAATGCCAGACTTGTATTAAATAATCAATTTGTACATTATAGCTTGTGATTATTCGTGAAATATTAAGTATATTTATCGGGGGATAAGAAGGAAAGTATCATGGAGACGAGAGATCTTTATAGTCGTGTTTATTTACTTAGCTACAATAGTCAATTTACATCTGTGAGTCGATGTTACCTTTTTGTGATCTAAGGGGAGATAATATGATAAGGTGTTAAGAGCTAGTTGCCTCCCCTGAATAGTTGTGTATTAAGTTATAAAGAAAGATGTTGTAAGGCCTTGTATAAGAAATAAGATGGTTCTCCTATCACCCATGGTGGAAGTGGACATAAAACTCTAGGAACCAACCATCTGATACAAATAGTCTACGATATCACCTATGGTAGAAGTGGAGGTAACTCTAGAAACGAAATGAAATGAAATGGGGTTTAACGTCCTACTGTTCTGCTCCTATCCTGGGCTAATGAAGACGGGCATACGCCATACAAAGTGCTATGAGGGAAATTTTGCCCGGGCAGCAGCACCATCGCCTACTCTTATATCGAATTCCAACTGCCAAGGGATCTTTTACGTGCATTCCAATGTATACACGGGACCTCTGTTTTTTGTCCCATCCGAACAACTAGACAGCTGTCCTTGTCAGGCCCTCCGTCCTGCATCACTGACAAGGGGAAACCACGACGGAAAATCAGGATGAACGGGCATACGCCATACAAAGTGCTATGAGGGAAATTTTGCCCGGGCAGCAGCACCATCGCCTACTCTTATATCGAATTCCAACTGCCAAGGGATCTTTTACGTGCATTCCAATGTATACACGGGACCTCGGTTTTTTGTCTCATCCGAAGGACTAGACAACTGTCCTTGTCAAGGCCCTCCGTTCTGCACCACTGACAAGGGGAAACCACGTCGGAAAATCCAGATGAACTTTCTTGGCCAATGCAGGGATCGAACACCCTACCTCGAGGCTAGCGAGCCACCGTGGCTCCCTCTAGAAAGGAAGATCTGATATAAGAATGCTATTTATGTTACCAATCATAGATGAGACAGTAGTTTGACAGACTCTCTCTCTCTCTCTCTGGAGTCACCTACATGTGTATATTAAACTTAGGCTATGTGTCTACAGCTTGAGAACAGACACTAAAGTTAACCAGCATTTTAAGTCCTTAAGTATACTTCGAGAATTTTGTTAAGTATTGATTCCGTTTCCATTTAATAAAATTGAAATGATTTATTTAGTCCTTGTATGTAAGGCTGACCTTAAAAATATCTTTGTTTCGCCTAACGCGACCGACTGACTAAAACCACCCCCGACTTAAATTATTTTATTGCACTTTTCCACGATCTTTTTATTTTATTTTGTGTGTCAACCTGAAATATATCACGAGAGTTATTTCCCTTTACTATTGCTATGGTTTCATTCATTATTGAAACTGGTTGATCAAGACGAAAGCGTCATAGGTGTCGCTTCTCAACAAAATGGTTGCAGACGAAAGCACATCCATTCCCACGAAATGATTCTGCCTCTATATCTGTGGGCGTCGTTTTAAACATGACGACGATATTTTTAATATTCGTTTTCGAGAAAAATGAAGGCACAACCCGCACGATCGTTAAAAACGTGTTGAAGGAGTTTCACACTTCAAGTTCGTAGCAAATCGTGTGCGAGTCGTGCATCACGAAAAATCCCGATGTCATTGATTTGTTTGCCAATAAAGAAGACGAATGTTTCCACCCGGAAAATTATCAAGCTGTCAAATTAGCTCTTAAGTTTAATAAAAACTTTAAGTTCGTTACTTTTTACGTCAGACCCAAAATTCATTAAACAAAATTAATGAATCTGTAGTATACAGCTAATAAGTTTTCTGTATTGACTTTAAAAAAAAAATCTGAAAAAAAACCGACCTACCGACCCTTCTCCTCGATTGTGGGTCGGGTTTGGTGAAACAAAGATATTTTTAAGGCCAGCCTAAGGCAGATGTGTACCGGAATAGAACCCCATTACGAAACAGTATACTCATTTTTGGGTTTCGCCGCCAATTTAGGGCAAAGATATATTCTCAAAGCATGAAATAGATGGATCTCTGTGTGCCTAGGGCTAAATCTATTTGTTACGGCCAGCTCAATTTTTATCAAGGTCGCTGAGATGTTAATAAGGTTAGGGCATGTGATTGTTGTGGAGATTTAGGGTTAGAGTAAGCATTGGGGCTAGGTCCAGGGTTAGGATTAGGATTGGGATTAGCACTAGCCCTGTTTACATCTCGTGACCTATGACCAAAAATTGAGCTGGCCTTATCATTGAACACTAATCATGTGCCTACTCTGGCACTCAAAATTGCTCACCTTATTGTAACTCAAATATACCCCTTTATAAAACTTTTGTTATTTTAATGTATCAAATACATCAATAAGAAACTATGTGTAAAGTTTTGTGTTTCTGGATCAAAGATATTTCTCATAATTAGTGATTGAAAGTTGAGTAAATTCTTAACTTAAGTCTGATAATGCTTTGTGTACTCAGGGCCTGGCTTCAACTAATTGTGTCGGATGATTGGTCAAGATGGAATAGGATCACCATAGATAGTCTCCTGATTTTGTTTTTGATTTTTTTGTTTCAGTATGGAAGGGTCGATAGTTTGTCTTCCAGAGATTATACGACTCAAGAAGAAATATAAAGCGTACGTGTATTTAGATGAGGCTCATAGTATCGGTGCGTTGGGACCGCGGGGTCGTGGGGTCACAGATTATTTTGGTATTCATCCATCTGAGATTGATATTATGATGGGAACGTTTTCCAAAAGTTTTGGTGCATCTGGTGGATATATAGGGGGTTCGAAGGTAGGTAATATTGTTATATAGGGGGTTCGAAGGTAGGTTAAACATACATTCTACAAGAGATAAATCTGTCTATTGCAGGTCCCCCACCCCCACCCCCACCCTGCTGGGGTGTAGGGGGTTAAACATACATTATGCAAGAGCTAAATCTGCCTATTGCACTTCTTTTTTTCAGCCTTCAATCTTATCTAAATTATTAATTGACCGTAATTAACATGAAAAGACCGTAATTAACTCTCAATGTTATTTTATGTGTCAGATTTTCACTGGATTTGAATCTGATCTGCTGCTCGGCACTCATTGATGATTAAATCTAAAAATGGATAGTCAAGACTGTTTTTTATCTTACCGACTTTAGTAATGATGATCGAGTCTTTGCTTAAAATGCAAAAGCTAATATCTCAGTTCTTAGTAGAGAAATTTGACTAAAATTTTCAGCATGTTCTATTTACGTTATCTATTTTTTAACTATTATAGCGAGAACAATCAACTCTTTATCTAATCTCCCATAATGCATCTTTAAATATTGATTTGATATTTGTTGTTTATATCTTGCGATATCGTTTGTCTTGTCCACAGATGTGGGGGATTGGATGGCCAAATGTTGTATCATAAGATCTGTCATTGAGTCAACTAGTATGGTTTCAATTCCCCAGCTTTACGTGACAAGGAGTAGGGTCACCAGTCAAACCCGTGTGGGTTTTCTCCGGGTCCTCCGGTTACCCCCCCCCACCCACTGGTAAAGACCCCAATTATTAAGCAAATTATTGAAGTAAAATTGAACCATATGTTAGTCCCTAAATGACATCGTTTGTGTTTAGCAAACATTAACCCTATTTCTTTCTCTCTATTTGTCAGCAGTTTTGTCTTGTCCGTAGATTTTGTTTACTTGTTGTCCTTCTGCATTACCTCATGGTTGAAACGGGTTTTCTTCGGGTCCTGGGGGGTTGGATGGCTGAATGGTTAGCGTGCGCGCGCTGTATCATACAGTCTGTCATTGAGTCGACTGGCGTGGTTTCGAATCCCCGGTTGTACGTGGCAAGGAGTAGGGTCGCCTGTCCAACCTCGTGGGTTTTCTCCAGGTCCTCCGGTTTCCTCCCACTGCTAAAGACCCCTACGTGCAAGCGAATTATGTAAATAAAATTAAACCATATGTTAGTCCCGAAATGACCTAGTTTGTGTCGAGTGGACGTTAATCCCCATTTCTCTCTCTCTCTCTCTTCGGGTCCTCCGGTTTCCTCCCACTGCTAAAGACCCCTACGCACCATTGAATTATTGAAATATAACTGAACCAACTAACATCCCCCGTGTTGACAGCAGAAGTTGCGCTACATCAAGTGACATCAGTGATTGAGTAAGTTTGTTTTGTTTTCAGGCTATGGTAAATTATCTTCGTGCTAATTCGTATTCTATTGTATATTCGTGTTCGATGTCTCCACCTGTAGCACAACAAATCATCAGTTCTATGAGAACTATCATGGGAAAGAATGGTAATAATGATGGTAGGTACAACTAACAAAATACGATTTATATGTGACAATATATGTCTGATCCTCGGATCTATTCACTAACAAAAGACGGTTTATATGTGACCATGTATGTCCCATCATCCAATATATTGACTGATATTTCTATGGTAGATACAACTAAAGAAATACGGTTTAGTTTTAGATCTAACTATATTTTAAAGTCTCCTTGTGACATTTAAACACAATAGGAAGCCCTAGCAAACTACGATATTGTGAAAGATGAAAAGATGAATCTCTAATAGGAATATCAGTTCGACAGTGGTTCAATTACGTTCAGTTTTTACAAGGATTTGATCGATCTATGGTGCTCACTATGTAAAAAGCCTACCGTCATTTTGTTGTGAACAAACAAGTACGATGGACGTGATTTAAATCCGATCGGGAGATTATCTAGGAGTGATATTTTGATTTTGTTAAATAATCAATAAGTACATATTAGCGTGGATAATACTCTTGTTGATTTCTGGAACTGTGTGATATATATACAGGTGATAATTCTATGGTATATAATTACTGAGCCACCTTTCGACTAGCAGTAATAAGCTGTAATTGTATTCCATAGAATTGTGACTTGTATACACCAGTTTTCCGACGTGGTTCCCTCTTGTCAGTGATGCAGGACGGAGGGCCTGACAAGGATAGCTGTCTAGTCCTTCGGATGAGACGAAAAACCGAGGTCCCGTGTATACATTGGAATGCACGTAAAAGATCCCTTGGCAGTTGGAATTCGATATAAGAGTAGGCCGTAGTGCCGCTGTCCGGGCAAAATTTCCCTCATAGCACACTGTATGGCGTATGCCCGTCTTCATTAGCCCAGGTTAGGAGCAGAACAGTAGGACTAGAACTCCATTTCATTTCATTTCATTTCATTTGTATACTCCAGTTCAATTACTAAATGCCATTGAAACAATTTAAATTTGTGTAAAGTGTGTCTTGTCCGTGGGTTATATTCTTGGATTTCTAGGAGGGACAGGGCTGTTGAAAGTGGTGTTCAAGAAACCTCAACTCTAGGGGGCATGATAGTAGATATTTATTTCATGGTTGTAAAAGATTTTGTCATGATGGTAAATATTTTGTAGGATTAAGAAGAATTCGTCAACTAGCGTGGAATACCCGTTATTTTAGAAGGAGATTGCGTGAATATGGTTTTATTGTATACGGTAATAAAGATTCACCTGTAGTACCTATTTTAATATTTTATCCAGCTAAAGTCGCGTAAGTTTTTAATTTTATTACATCATCGTTTGTTATAACGGTGGCACTGACTCGCTAACCAGGTCTTGTGTTCGATCCCTGGGTTGGTTGACAAAGTTTCCCTGGAATGTTCCAGTGTGGTTTCCCCTTGTCTATGGGTACTGTATCATAAAGTCTGTCATTGAGTCAACTGGCGTGGTTTCGAATCCCTGGTTGTACGTGACGAGGAGTAGGGTCACCTGTCCAACCTCGTGGGTTTTCTCCGGGTCCTCCAGTTTCCTCCCACTGCTAAAGACCCATACGTGCAAGCCAATTATTGAAATAAAATTAAACCATATGTTAGTCCCAAAATGACCTAGTTTGTGTCGAGTGGACGTTAAACCCCATTTCTCTCTCTCCCATTAGCCCAATGGTGTAGTTTTGTTTGAATGAGATGAGATCAGGATTCTCGATCACGAGTGGCCTTTTTTGACAAGTTTCTTGGCTAACACCTTGTCTGTGGTATTATCCTTGACCAACACCTTGTCTGCGATATTATCCTTGGCCAACACCTTGTCTGCGGTATTATCCTTGGCCAACACCTTGTCTGCGGTATTATCCTTGGCCAACACCTTGTCTGCGGTATTATCCTTGCTACAAGTGGACTTTAATCCCGATATTACATCATATATATGACAGATGACCTGGGTTGGAAAAGCGTTGGGTTGTTTGGATGAGACAGGAGCCGCGGTGGCTCAGTGTGTCAGGCATTGTTCACTAATCATGAGGTTCTATCCCCCTGTTTGCCGATAAAATACCTCAGGACAGGGGTTTTGAGCGTGATTCCCTCTTGTCAGTGTTGCAGAATGGTAGACCTGGCGGGGGATCACGTGGCTAAGTGGGTAAGACACTGGCTCGCTAGCCTGGAGGTCGGGTGTTTGATCCCTGCATTGGCCGAGAAAGTTCATCCTGATTTTCCGGCGTGGTTTCCCCTTGTCAGTGATGCAGGACGGAGGGCCTGACAAGGACAGCTGTCTAGTCGTTCGGATGGGACGAAAAACAGAGGTCCCGTGTACACATTGGCGTGCACGTAAAAGATCCCTTGGCAGTTGGAATTCGATATAAGAGTAGGCCGTAGCGCCGCTGCCCAGGCAAAATTTCCCTCATAGCACACTGTATGGTGTGTGTCCGTCTTCATTAGCCCGGACGGGCAGAACAGTAGAACGTTAAACCCCATTTCATGAAAAACCAAGGTTCATATCACATCAATTCTGACTTAAAAGCAAACTCTTCATGAGAGTTACTTCCCTTACATAAAATAAATGAATTGTTTGTATATTTTGTATATTGACCAGTGATTTAGGGTGTAACTGTTGTATAATTTGTATATTTAACAGGGCTTTGGAGCGTAACTGTTTATCATCAGGTTTAGGTATTGTGGTAGCTGGATTCCCTGCAACTACGATTATAGAATCTCGATCTCGACTCTGTCTTTCAGCAGCTCATACCAAAGAAATGCTGGACAGGGTGAGTATGATAAGCATCTATAGAATTTTATATTGGTTCACTCACTTGGAGGCCCTGTGTTCATCAAGATTTTCTGACGTGGTTTCCTGATTGTGGTGCAGGGTGGAATGCCTGGCAAGGAGAGTGTCTAGTCACTCAGATGTGACAAAAAAAAACCAAATGGCATGCACATAAAAGAACCATTAAGAGTTGGAATTTAAATTCAGAGTCACAAATATTATTATAGATTAAATTATATGTTTGTTTTGTTTCAGGCTTTAGATATTTTGAATCAACTAGGAAATGAATTAAAATTAAAATATTCTAGATTAAGTCGAGTGGCCGAGTTCCGTGAAGATGATTCTATACTAATTACAAGTTAGATTAACGAAGGTAAATAATCTTTATATAAAAGTTGCTAATTACAAATTACATTATCTTAGGTAAATGATATGCTAATTACGAATTACATTATCTGAGGTAAATTATTAATCTTCATAAATGCTAATTACAAATTAGATTAACGAAGGTAAGTCTTCCTATAAAAGCATGTCAGATGGTACTGAAGTTTAAATGATCAAACAGTTTACCTAATTATGCGTTTCGGAGTCAAATTCAGAAAAATTTATTTACAAGACAGACGACTGAGTTTTTTAATCATTGATGGCTGAATGACTAGCGCGTGGGCGCTGTATCATAAGGTCCGTCATTGAGACAACTAGCGGGGTTTCGATTCCATGGATGTATGTGACAAGAGGTAGGGTTGCCTTCCAACCTCGTGGATTTTCTCCGAGTCCTCCGGTTTCCTCCCACTGCTAAAGACCCCCTGCGCACAAGCAAATTATTGAAAATAAACTTAAACCATATGTTAGTCCTGAAATGACCTAGTTTGTGTCGAGTGGATATTAAACCCAATTTCTCTCTCTCTGTTAAGAATTTACCTCCCTTTTCCTAAAACCTTATGAACACAATGACAGCTATATTATTTAACAAGCTTTGCTTGGCTATCTTTTATAAAATGTATAAAATTATTTAATCGTTTATATTATTTTTTTATTTCAGTTTAACATTCAGTAAATATTATTTTTATTGAAGCTTCTGTGAAAAATATATAGAAATATAATATTGTAAATAAACTCGCGGAAATCTACGTTTGATAAAGAACTATATGTAACAAAATCGTACCAGGAATGAGAAGACCTAGTTGAACACAGTGTTAACTTTAACAAAGTTCCTGTGGTGAAGCATCCAGTCTTTGAAGTTTGAATTAAAAGAATAACAGTTGTACAGATATTAATATATTTTGATGGGAACAACAACATCAACCCTAAATTAAATTATGTTATAATACTTTGGAATAACTGGCCGAAAAATTATCGCTAAATTTACTACGACCAGCTACGATTCTCTCAGAGAAATTGAGCTTTATAGCAGGGCTTTTGTTTTAACCATATTTTCTAGTCGTAACTGACTGATAGTGAAATTGACTGACTGAAAAACTTTATTAGTCAATTTACATGAAATAGAATTTCAATTTCTTTTTTAATATTTTTATTCAGGTTGTCTGAATGGGATCAAGGAACAGGCTTAGCCTATGTAAAACCCCTCTCCCTGAATAATAATTTATATATATATACATAATATAAAAGAAGAAAGGGGTGTATATATACATAGATAAAATAGCAAACACATACAAATTTCTATTTCAAAGGATTTAGCCTTAAAACCCACTTAAATTTATAGCTTCTGCTAAAACTTATCCAAAAAAAAAGCCCCGCTGTAAAGTTTAAATTTTTTATTGAAATGAATGAATGTTGTTATGGAAGTCTTAGAACAACTTAATACCTAAAACCTGAAATGGAAATTTATGAGGTCATCTTCCAGAATTCTCGAGTTGACATGGTAAATCTGTGCACATACTTTCTGTAATTCTTGCAAATATTTAGTCTTTAAAAATGGACTGTGAGAAAATGAAAAGACAAAATAAGACCAACCTAGTCATTGCGTGTAAATGAAATTTATCAGAGTATAAACTGGTCTTGAGAAATCTGTCTAGATAAAAGATTTTGTTCACTTGTTTGCAGGCCTGGAAGTAATGGTGTTAGTTGTCTGTCTGGCACAAATGACCGGGTTCCTCACATTTTGAAATTTGTACCAGAAATGTATTATAAATATGTTTAAAAACTCAAAAACTAGTACAAGTCTGTGCCTGACCTGACAAACTTGAATTTGTGCCGGACATTGTCGGTGACATTTGCCTTGTTTCCAGGCCTGATTGATTTTATACGGTAAACTACCGATATGTGTAAATATATTATATATGATGATTGATGTGTCATGGCTTAATGAAATATTTTCATGCGTTCTTGCGTACTTCATAAACCAATCAAACAGAAACCATGTTATTATTATCGGTTATGTTATTTGTTAATATGACCATTAGAAAACCAATCAAACGAAACCATATTATTATTATTAATCATTATGTTATTAATATGACGTACAGTAGAAAACTGGAAGCCCACTTTAACTTGACTATCAGCAGTATTACTTGTAGTTTGATCCTTGTCCCAGGGTCATGAAATAAATCTTTTACTCGGTTTAAAAATGATAAAACTTTGATATAGTTTCAGGGTTGAGTCGCGAGGTTAACTAATATATGAATACTGCATGAGGTTGTTAAGCAACTTGTTAAAATATGCTAATCCAATATTTTCCACCATTTTGTATAAATAATATACAGCATATTGTGGTAACATATTTGAAATATTGCTGGACTGACGTCAATGGATGACGTCACATCTGTGTTTGGAACTCAAATATAGCATCATTCAATATGGAGGGTACTTGTCGACTCTTATCTTGTAACAAATTTCAGGAGCTGTGGATGTTTTATCGGTTTAAAGACGAATATTGATATTCTATCTTCATTAAAATTTAGTTGAAACATGAGCAATAAAAAAAAAAGTTTCATGGCCTCTGGTCTCGCTACAACAGGAATACAAGTCCGTGAACCTAAAATCAAAGTTTTAGTCATTCTTGTAGCCATCGGTTTCAAACTACCTTCTCAACCCCTCTTCCATATCATGCCTTGACAATTCATTATCAATGTAAACTTTTGTTTCATTGGACATTCCAGAAAATATGTAGCCAGTCAATTGGGCCGTCACTTTCAACTTTCTTAATGGGCTGTGTGATTAATAATTTGTCTCAATTATCCAGTATGTGCAATGAATCATAATGTAATCTGAAAGACTGGATATTCAGACATATGTATCTAAAAGCCGAGACATTTATATGTGTTCTACAATTTGATTAAAACACAGATCCTATTTCATTTCGTTTTTTCCGGTTTCCTCCCACTGCTAAAGACCCCTACGCGCAAGCGAATTATTGAAATAAAATTTAAAAAAAACACGTTAGTCCCGAAATGACCTAGTTTGTGTCGAGTGGACGTTAAACCCCATTTCTCTCTCTCTCTCTCGTTTCGTTTTTTATACAGTGGACTCTGTCAAATCCGACATCGTACGGGATCGTTACAATATGTCAGATTACGCAGAGTGTCGGAATATTCGGTTTTCTCAAAACCGGGAGTATTATTGTAACTTCAAAAACCGGAAGTAGTTTAAGATTTCATTTTACTTGTCTTCACAACAGAGAACATCGAAAGTATAAAAAAAAACAAAACGAAATATCGATCTGTATTTGAATCAGATTGAGGTGTTCTACACATGTTATGCCACGATGCCAGAAGTTAATTAATTTTCTGCAATGTCACCCTTGAAGGATGCGGACTTTAAGTCTTGCGAACGAACAAATTGGTTAATTAAGGATGTAGTTTGAAATGAAATGAAATGGGGTTTAACGTCCTACTGTTCTGCTCCTAACCTGGGCTAATGAAGACGGGCATACGCCATACAGTGTGCTATGAGGGAAATTTTGCCCAGACAGCTGCACTACGGCCTACTCTTATATCGAATTCCAACTGCCAAGGGATCTTTTACGTGCACGCCAATGTGTACACGGGACCTCTGTTTTTCGTCCCATCCGAACGACTAGACAGCTTTCCTTGCCAGCCCCTCCGTCCTGCATCACTGACAAGGGAGAACCACGCCGGAAAATCTGGATGAAGTTTCTCGGCCAATGCAGGGATCGAACACCCGACCTCCAGGCTAGCGAGGTAGCGTCTTACCCACTTAGCCACGTGATCCCCATGTAGTTTGAAACCGATGTGTGTAAGACTGAACCCGACTGTGTGCATAGACATGTGATCATGTTTGGGATTAAGGTAGATTTTTCTAAAAAATGCAGCAGGAACATTCATCAATCCGAAGGGCATCCAGCCAGTTGTAGTCTACAATACATATCGGTAATTCACAATTCCATACAGTTACATCCGAGAATTAAACTGAAACAAAACTTAGTTTGAATTTGTAATTGAAATTCATTTTCTTTTGTTAATATGTCAACTGTAGATTCCAGATAGCAAAAACTTTCAGACGCATGTCCAAAGGGAGTCCAGACCAGGGGATCCGGACACGCCCCTGTCTTAATTGTCTTCTCACAACAAAATGAACATTTTATTTTACTTGCTGAAGAAAGATACTATCAAGGCAGTAACAGAGTGAATGTTTTTTGCTATCTTAATCCAAGAATTGACATTTTAATTAAGAATTGTTAATTTTTAGGTTCGTAATTGTCCTAGTCGTTATATGAATATATCACAAATATTTTAACCACCATCTTTTGTAAAAAAAACAAACTATGATCATAATTTATATGTTTAATGTGAACCTTATAATTTATAAACCTTTGTATTATCACAAAACCATCTTTTAATACAACGACTTTATTAAAATCCACTGAACTTAAACTAGGTCATTTCAGGAATAGAGACATTGTGATATAAGATCCCCAGTTTACTTGTTGAACTACCCCTGGTAGATGGGAGTTTGCGGAAAAACCACTGTCAAGGCAAAATTCATTTGGGGACTAACACGTGGTAGATCTTGATCCTTTGACTATTCAGAGACATTGTGCGATAAAGCACATGTGTTAGATACCCAGTTTACATGTTGAAGAACTCCTGGTAGATAGCATTCAAAACAAGAGCCACTGTCAAGGCAAAATTCTCCTGTTTCAGAAAACGGTTTTTCTCAAGAAATGAGACTTCTTACTCAGACTTCCTAGGAAAATGGATCAAGAGAAGAGTTTCAATAAAAGTCAAAGTATTAAAATTCGGTTCGATCAATTGTTCCAGTGGTGAACTTTGATATAATTAGAACCATGAGACCTGAGTTTCCAGGAAAGTTTTGATAAAGTTGTTGTATTTAAAGAGATTGTAGGATATTTATTCCATTGTGTTGATTAGTTTCTAGGATTGTAAATAATTGTATATACCATGTCTTTATTATATATAAACAGTTACTATCATCGCCATCTTCGCATAATCGTGAACTTTTTATATTATATGCTTGCTACCCTTGGTTCATCACATGTTATTATTGTCGCAGAGTTTGCGTGACTCTGTTAGGGCTCCAAACAGAATCGTTTATCAATGAAATAGACTATATATTAGTGACTAAAAGTCGTTAGACTTTCTGGGGAACAATAGAGGCTCTGGCTTTAATTAAATCCCACTATTGGCCAAGAAAGTTCCTTTGTATTTGGGGGAGGGGGGGGGGCTGAATGGTTAGCACGTGGTGCTGTACCATAAAGTCTGTCATTGAGTCAACTGGCGTGGTTTCGATTCTCCGGTTGTACGTGACAAGGAGTAGGGTCGCCTGTCCAACCTCGTGGGTTTTCTCCGGGTCCCCAGGTTTCCTCCCACTGCTAAAGACCCCTACGCGCAAGTGAATTATTGAAATAATATTGAACCATGTGTTAATCCCGAAATGACCTAGTTTGTGTGGAGTGGACGTTAAACCCCATTTCTCTCTCTCTCCCTCTCTCTCTCTCTCTCTCTCTACTTTGAACTGTCTAATCCTCCCCCCTCCCCCTTTTCAATCTAATGGTGCAGGAGGGAAGGACATGCAACGATTTTCCCCTGGTTTTAACCTGTGTGCCCATAAAATAACCCCCCAAGAATTTCCCTCATGGTACGCCACGTGTCAAATTCCTGACTTCATTATCCCTGTTTGTGTAGGAAAGTAGGACATTAAAATCCATTTCATTTGGGAGCTGTGGTGACTCGGTGAGTAGGATACTCGCTCGCTAGCCGGGAGGCTGTGGGTTAGCTCCTGGTATTGTCAGGGGTGCAGGACGGAAGGACTGCCAGGGACAGTAGTCATTCAGATGGGGTGAAAAACTGAGGTCCTGTGTGCAAGTAAAAGATCCCTTGACCGTTGGAATTCGATATAAGAGTAGGCCGTAGCACCACTGCCCGGGCAAAATTTCCCTTATAGCACATTGTATGACGTATGACAGTCTTCATTAGCCCAGTTCGGAGCAGAATATTAAACCCCATTTCATTTAATTGAGATTGTTAAAGGACACAATACTCTGAAAGCAGTGTGATGAATCAAGGATCGTAAGGATACTCTATTGGTGGCGTTTATGACAGTATGGATCATCTCCACCTCTAGAAATGTCTGCTTGATTATTATTTTTATTATGTTAAAGACATCTGTTGCCATAGGAACACTTTGTAGATATAAGGAGATGCGAGAACTAAAATGTTTCAGATACTAAGTGTGTCAAGGGTTAAAAACACTTATAAAATATAAAAATAATTTTAAAGTGAATATAATCAAATACAACGTGTTAGTACTCATATTGGTCACAGGACATTTAAGATACGATCGATGTCAAGATTGGTCACATCTTTAGGATTAATTGGTTTTTGCCTGGAGTTCTCGGGTTCGCTCCTGCTGCTGGCCAAGCAAGTTCGCCAGGATTTTCCGACGCGGTTTCTGACTTTAGCAAAATTAGCCTGCTGAAAAAATGGATCCTATGACATAACATGTTAAAAACAACGCTTCCTCTCCTAAAACAGAATCAATCATCGTACGTACTCTTTCCCACAGACTGCGACCTTGACTCCTGAGTATCCAGTCATGAGGGGCCTTTGGAATCATGATGTATGTAGCATGCTTAAAAAAACCATTCATCTCCGAAGAGAGCCCCAGCTAAGATGGGTAGCCTAATTGAAGGCCGAGGGCATCTAGTTGTATCTTTGGAGGGGCTGAGATCTCTACCCAACCCAACTCTATCTGGAGTACGGATGAGATCTGTACCCAACCTAGCTCTATCTGGAGTATGGACCAGGTCTTTAATTGCTTGCTATTGTAGATAAATGTACCATATTATTATTATTAACTATATTTTGTTAAAGTATTATCTTGTGAATATGACTGTGTTTGTTATTGTAAGACTCCTGTACCATAGAGTTAGTGAATTGATGATTTTAACCATTCTGTTCAAATTTGAAAGAACATTCAAGTCACGCAATGATTTTCAAATACAATAGAAACCATTGAAAAAGGATCTCTGCATCATTTTTGTTGATTAAGTCTGGGGCGTTAAAACAGTGGGGGCGGAACAGTGGGACGTTAAACCCCATTTCATTTGTATTAAAGAAAACTTAAAATATTTAAAGAATGCACGCTTTTTATTGGACAAAAGATACAAATTGTGCTATGATTATTGTGCTTGGGCGTTTTTCACAATGCTCACTGGTGCAGAACAGAGGACCTGACTGGGAAGAATGTATAGTCGTACGACGAATGGATAGAGATGAAAAAACAATGCCGAATGTACGCCTTCTCGAGCATGTAAAAGAAGCCGTGATATTTGGAATGGTGTAGCGCCACTGTCCAGGCAAAATTCCCTCATGGCCCACTACATGGCGTATGCTTATTAAGCCAGTCGGTGCAGAAAAGTTAGACATTAAGTCCCATTTGTTGTTCTCTGCTATTTCCCAATAGCGCACTACATGGCGTATGCTTATTAAAGGCCAGTCAGTGAAGAAAAGTTAGATATTAAGTCCCATTTGTTGTTCTCAGCTAATGAACCAACGATATTATTAACAAAAAAATATCATGCAAATCAGACCCACAGTCTCACCGACATCACCAAGCTACTAAAATATCAGTGAATTCCGTTCGATCGACTCATACACTTTCCATTCTGTTAAGAATAGGCGGATACGCCACTGTCCAGGCAAAATATTCCTCATAGCACATTTTTACCCAATATTTATAGATGGTGCTGTTTCTTTATATCTTCTTCAGGTGCTGATAGAATGGTAAAAATACCGAACATTTCCTTTTAGACAATCTGATTAAAATACAGATCTAGATTTCGTTTTTTATACGCCCACATGGAAATGTAGTCGTATATATTGCCGTTGCCCCCGTCCGTCGGTCCGTCCGTCCATCGTCCATCCATCGTCCACAATTTCTTGTGAACACTCTACAGACTACATTTATCATCTGATTGTTTTGGAATTGATATATGTTGTTTGCATTAGTGAGATGAAGAAGCCTATTTAATTTCAATAACTTCCGTTAATGTCTTCTGGAGTTATGGCCCTTGTTTCACTTTGTTGCACCTTGTGAAGCTCTAACAACAAAAGTTATCAACCGATCTGTATGAAATTTATAAATTAGTAAAACAAAGAAGCCTATTGAATTTCAGCAATTTCCGTTAATTACATCTAGAATTATGGCCCTTGTTTCACTTTGTTGAATCTTGTGAACGCTCTAATGACAACAGTTATCATTCGACCTGTTTGAAATTGATATGCATCATTTAAATTAGTGAAACGAAGAAGCCTATTGAATTACAGCAATTTACGTTAATTACGCCGTGAGTTATGGCCCTTGTTTCACTTTGTTGTACCTTGGGAACGTTCGAATGACAAAAGTTATCATCCGATCTACATGAAATTTATATGCATTATTTGAATTAGTAAAACTAAAAAGCCTGTGGAATTTCAACAATTTCAGTAGATTACTTCCAGAGTTACGGCCCTTGTTTTAGTTTTTAGAACCTTGTGAACCCTCAAACGACGAAAATTATAATGTCATCTGTATGAAATTGTCTATTAAATTCCCCTTATTACCTACAAAAGAATAAATAAGCAACAACCCTTATCGACTGCGGACGATTTAGCTGCTGTGGGCGTATGTTTTGTTGCCTGGCAACCTATCTTTATACTTTCGATGGTCTACACTACATGAAGATCTGACAAGTTATAGTGGGAGTTCACGTCAGGAGTCAAACGAGCTGTTTTTATCCCGCGCCGAACGAAGTTAGGGAGGGATATTGAAATGGGGTCCGTCCGATTTTGTTTCCGGAGCATATCTCATAAACCGTTCAAGATATCTTTCTGAAACTTTGCACACATATCAACCTATTACAGTAGTCGTGCCTTTTGCTATTTAGGAATTTTTGGGATTTATATTTATTTGTGTTTTCATGGAAACAAAAATGACATAGTTTTTGGTGTACAATTTTGTTTCCGGTGCATATCTCCTAAACCGTTCAAGATATCTTTCTGAAACTTTGCACACACATCAACCTATTACAGTAGTTGTGCCTTTTGCTATTTAGGAATTTCTGGGATTTATATTTTTTGTGTTTCCATGGAAACAAATTTGACTTAGTTTTTGGTGTATAATTTTGTTTCCGGAGCATATCTCATAAACCATTCAAGATATCTTTTAGAAACTACCCATTACAGTAGTTGTGTCTTTTGCTATTTAGGAATTTCTGGAATTGATATTTTGTGTGTTTCCATGGAAACAAATTTGACTTAGTTTTTGGTGTACAATTTTGTTTCCGGAGCATATCTCATAAATCGTTCAAGATATCTTCTTGGCACTTATTTTGAATTTCTCAGATTTGATAATTTTATGTGTTTCCATAGAAACACATTTGGCTGTTCAAGATACCTTTAAAATAATTTTACCCATTATTTTATTTTCTGAAATCCAGCCTTCCGTCCTGATTTTGTTTCTGGAGCATATTTTATAATGTTTTCAAGAAATCTTTTTGAAACTTTGTACAAACATTAACCTATTATAGTATTTTATTTTCTGATGTATAAGTTTATTGTTTAACATACAGCAGTTGATTGAGGTAGGCAAAGGTTGTTGTGCAAACCTTACAGGGAGTAGAGACCCTGCCTTTTCGAGCTACTGTGATCAGAGTATGAATTTCTGTGAATTGATATTCCATGGCATCGGAATATGAGATTTGTCTAAAGCTTCAGTTCCCTCCACTTGCAAAATATCTCTATTTTCTATGTAGTCTAATGTAGTCTAATTTTTAAAACCAGAGCTTAATGTCATAAATTATCTCAAATCTTCTAGTACATATGTAAATATCTACTAAACAGGGCCACAATATTAGGACCAGTGACACTGTTTGCGAAATCTGATACATTTCTATATTGAGTACAAATAGCAGAAACAAGTTACTTTTCATTATTTCTTCCAAACAAGTGCAAGGGCGCGGGATGTTGGTGACTAGTCATCTTGTTGACTTTATGGCGTCAGGCATTGATTAATCCATCGGCCTTGACGTTTCGAGTGGTTCACCCACAGTTCCGTGCATAAAAGGGCCAAGACTCACCGTAACAGACCGTTTCATTGGCTAATTCCTCACATCAAGTAGAAGTCCTGTTACATAACAACTATTCCAGATCTTAGTGTAGTAAACACAAGTAAAACGATATTTTGAACTATAAAAACGAAATGAAATAGGATCTGTGTTTTAATCTGATTGCCATTTAAAGTAAGTGAAATGGGGTTTAATGTCCTACTGTTCTGCTCCCACTGGGCTAATGAAGACGTTGAATCCCATTTCATTTTATTTCATTTGCGTCAGTTAATAGAAGCGATTGCATCAGGCGACCACGCTTTCAGGACCATAGATTATTTTCAGTCACCCCTTGTTATCCGTGATTCAAAAAATGGGCAAAAACTCTCACTTAATTCCGCAAACAGAAACGAGGAGGCTCTATTTTAACTAATAATACTATTTGTACTAGACATCAGTGCTGGCTTTTTCAGAATTTTGCAATCACAACGCTTGATTCTATTTCGTTTCCTTTTCCATCATTATATATTTTATCATCTTCCTGAATAAAGCAGAGAAAATCGAGGCCATTATATTAAACGAGACAAAACAATTTTGTTTTTTGGTTAGATTGTAAGGGTGAATTTTGAGATTTGATTGAACACCCCCCCCCCCCCCGACCAAATTTTCAGTCAAGCTGGATAATATTTGCCACCACCACAAGCCGTTCAGAATGATTTGAAAAGACGTTTTCTTTGTGGATAACAGATGCCAAAACAGAGATTACAGTCCATGAAAATGGACACAATAGACTGCGTCATTTTGAAGCTTTGATACTCGATCACCTGGCAAAACGGGAATCGGAATCAAAGAAACTTGCTACATTAAATTGGAAAGAAACGCAGGAGAAGAATCAGAAAGAAATAGTTGATTATATAGTACTGGAAAGTAGTTGTCATGACAGCCATATAAATCTCCCATGAAAAGAAGCGTCGGTAGGCATACAACTCCACGTTCATGCGGTACAGAAGCTTTCATCCCTCACAACATTCTCAGCTCAACTAGACTGACAGAATTGGCTATTATGTGTCCTGATTACAGGACATCTATTAAACCTGGGTGGACTAAACCACAAGATGTCAGCGCAGCGAAGTAAAAATGGGATGACGGGCAATAATAAGCGTATATTTGCAAACTATTGGTTGGGGTGGGGTTGGGGGTGCAGAATCCAGACGTAAACAGGGGTTTATTTAAAGAAGAATAATGTTTTCATAATTGGTTCATTAGACTGTTAACGTGACAAGGACTAGGGTCGCCTGTCCAACCTCGTGGGTTTTCTGCGGGTCCTTTGGTTTCCTCCCCACTGCTTATCGAAATGAAATTGAACCATATGTTAGTCCCGAAATGACCTCTTAGAGATAATGATCTAATAATAGTATCATGTTACACTTCACCGAATGTCACGAAAATGATCAGGCTACATATATGTGCAATTAATATTGACGACTGCAATGTGAATAATTAGTTAATGTTGTACTTTTATTTTCACTTAACATACTATAAAAATCTAGCTATAATATGATATTAACATTGACAACTACTGGGTGAATTATTAGTAGTCTTACTCCAGTCAATATTCTACTTTCATTTTCACTTTACATTCTAAGCAAGTGTTGTGTTTCTTAGAAATTAAATTATATACCCTGGCGATGAGTAAAATTTTGCCAATTCATCCAAGCGTGTTACGTTCTTTAAGTTAACTGTGTATGGTTATACGAGACTATTGTATATATACGTCACTAGGAAGCGTATCGTACAAGATTCAGTGTGACAAATGTCAGTTAATTTGATAAATTTACATCTACCAGTTTAAGTTTTATTTATAGCAATGAATCGACGTAGAAAAAAGGAAAACTGGAAACAGTAAGTAGGTTATAAATATTATACACATACCAATGACATGACATAAAGTGATCAAGTGAGATGATTATATTTGTACTTGTGTATTGAGGATGATTATTGATATATACTCTTTAAAAATAACAAACTGAAGATTGGTCTTCATATAAATTCATTACCAACCGGTTTCACAACATAGTGATCATCAGGGTAACTTATACATTGTGTTGCTAATGGTATAGCGTTAACAATGTCAAGGGACGTGATTCATGGCGTCATACGAGTAAATGTGACGTCAACATAGTGATCATCAGGGTAACTTATACATTGTGTTGCTAATGGTATAGCGTTAGGGTCATACGCAGTATATGTGACGTCAACATGATTTCATGTTAGTTACAGTTTGATTTAGGGGTATATCCTTCAATAAAAAATCGTTATTTGATATATATACTAGGTTACTAAATGAGCTTTGAGTCCAGGAGCGAATGACAAAATAATATTATGGTCATCAGTTCCCCAAATTTGTTGTTGGTGTCTATACGAGTAAAAATCAATTGGTCAGATCGGACATAGCCACAGCAGCACCTTAAAGTACCCCTCATGGGACCAAAAAATTAAGTCATAAATTACATGGTTGAACTTTCTGCACAAATCTAACCTAAATTTCCGGGGCTTTCCCCAAGTCAGACCACACCAAATATCTCCTCATGGGGCTAATAATATGGTCATCAGTTACATAGCTGTAACTTAACATAAATATGGATCAGTGCATGGACACAGTGATTTTCGAAAATCTAACCATAAATGGGCGCTATTGCACTTTCGTACCTCTACCAGTTCCCGTGGTCGTAGGCACTTGAAATTTTCAGAGGATGTTAAGGGGGGCTATCAATGACCACACACCAAATTTCAGCCGAATCGATAAATAACTTTTTATTTTACCGACCTTTTAATTTCTAACGAGAGAGAACTTCATCCGTTTGACGCCATTTGCTTTGTTTACTAATTAGACTTGAATAACAAGACACTAAGACGGAAACCGACTCGAATAACAAGACACTTAGACGGAAACCGACACACTGCACTAGCTGCCTAACACTGCAGTTCATAAAAATTAATATAATTTTCGTATACTTTAATTTTTGCGCGAAGCCACCATTTTCTATAAAATACTATTTGGTGTTGATCAGTGGATTGGCCTTTAGGTGTAAATATTGCCGTGACCTTGATTTTGACCTTGAGGCCAAACTTCCCATCCATATCGGGGCCTTTCCGTTTATGCTTGCCGTGGCCTTATTTCTTACTGTATTATCAAAGTTAATGTTCGAGGTGAAAGCAGAGATGACGTCCTTCAGAAAAGATAATTGGGTTAAAGTCGTAGGTAAAGGTCATGTTACAGAAAACTAAACTCAAACTTTTCAAAATCATTTTTGGGACATTTGACCTTGACTTACGACCTTGACCCCGTAACCATTTTCGAAGGCTATCACACTGGCTTGAATCATGAACGTTTACCTTGGTCCTATCGCACACTGCTCGGTCAGAAAACGGTCAAACGCAGAGGGTCCGTGTCTGAAAGGAAGTCAATGGGCGTGGTCAATGTGAAAGGTCGTGGTGACCTCCACTAGTCACCGTTAACCATCCGTAACCTTGACTCTGACCTTGAGTCCAAACGTCCCATCCATCTCGGGCCCTTTGCGTTTATACTTGCCGTGGCCTTATTTCTAACTGTATTATCAAAGTTAATGTTCGAGGTGAAAGCAGAGACGACGTCCTCCAGAAAAGATAATTGGGTCAAAGTCGTAGGTCAAGGTCATCTTACAGAAAACTAAACTCGGACTTTTCAAAGTCAGTTTTGGGACATTTGACCTTGACTTACGACCTTGACCTCGTAACCATTTTCGAAGGCTATCACCTTGGCTTGAACCATCGACGTTTACTTTGGTCCTGTCGCACACTGTTCGGTCAGAAAAGGGTCAAACGCAAAGGGCCCGTGTCCGAAAGGAAGTCAATGGGCGTGGTCAATGTGTAAGGTCGTGGTGACCTCCACTAGTCACCTTTAACCATCCGTGACCTTGACTTTGACCTTGAGTCCAAACTTCCTATTCATCTCGGGCCCTTTTCGTTTATGCTTGCCGTGACCCTATTTCTAACTGTATTATCAAAGTTAATGCTTGAGGTGAAAGCAGAGACAACGTCCTTCAGAAAAGTTAAAAAGGTCAAAGTCGTAGGTCAAGGTCATGTTACAGAAAACTAAACTCAAACTTTTCAAAGTCAGTTTTGGGACATTTGACTTGACTTACGACCTTGACCCCGTAACCATTTTCGAAGGCTATCAACTTGGCTTGAATCATGGGCGTTTACCTTGGTCCTGTCGCACACTGTTCGGTCAGAAAACGGTCAATTTCTCATCGGAAGTCAATGATAACCACTTCCATTTGATTTAAGTGTATCATAATTGGAGGGTCTATAGCACAAGTGATCTAACAACCAACTAAAATGGTTGGTAGTTAGATCACTTGTGCCCTAGACCCTCCAATTGGGGTCGAAATGATGAAATTAAAACCAGAATAAATTTCAGATCATGAAAATCCAACCCATATTGGCGGTGATAGCTATGGCCTCGGTCAGAGGGGTCCCGAATTCAAAAAGGACCCTCCCAGAGAGGTCAAGGGGTCGAAAAATTTAAACCCTGATATTTTTGGATCGTTTGGAAACACACCATCCCAAACCAAAGAACAAATATCAATTTTAGCATACAAATCCTACGGGATGACATGTCATACAACTCTATAAATTCGACCTGCGAAAAAAGTATTCAATTTAAAAATGACCTACACATGTATAAGGTAATCAGTTCTTTGAATTCTTTGCTTTAAAATTTAAGTATCTCTAAAACATATTGAACTTTTATAGCGCCAAAATCCAGTTTGTAAATATATGACTATGAGTGCACAATGTAAAACAATATAGATAGAAATCATATCAGAATAAAATAAAACTATTTGGTAAGACAAGATAATAGGATTTAAAAAAATAAAATAGCAGGGTACAGGTGCAGATAAAATATAGATAGAAAATCTTAAATTAAAATTAATCTATACTATTCAAAAAAAGTAGGGGATATTTGATTTTTAAGTGTTATTAAAGTCACCTAATGAAACTGACGAAGAAACAAATGACAAAATGAAATGAAGTTCACATTCATCGATTTATTCCAAATGATCGTTAGACTAAGTAAGGCACAGACTGACCATTATAAGGGTAAAATGATACCCGGGGTCAAACAGCAAAGTTACCACAGCATCACAACCAAGTCAGTAACGGGTAAATCCTCCTCTGTTTGCCAAACAAGCATTGATCCGATGTGGCATACTCCTAATGAGACGTCTAAGGTCATTTTGGTCCAGATTGTCCCATTCCTGTTGCAACGCAGCAGCAAGTTCTTGGACATTTGCAGGACGTTGTTGACGTTGACGTAACCTCTGTCCAAGCATGTCCCAGACATGCTCGATGGGGGAGAGGTCGGGACTCAGTGCTGGCCAAGGTAATGTGGTGATGTTCTGTTGTTGGAGGTAACCTGTAACGATCCTGGCCCTGTGACATCTTGCGTTGTCATCCTGGAAGATGAAACGGCGGCCATGACGTCGTGCGAACGGCACAACATGGACTGCCAAGATGTTGTCCCGGTAGTACTGGCCTGTAACACGCCCTGCAACAACATGTAAAGCCGTTCTTCCAGCAACAGTGATGCCTCCCCACACCATAACAGAACCACCCCCAAATCGATCATGTCTGATGACGTTAACGTCTTGGAAGCGCTCGTTTCGACGACGCCACACCCTCCTACGTCTGTCCAAAAAATCAACAGTGAACCTTGACTCATCTGAAAACATCACATTGCTCCAGCGTCGATTATCCCAGTGTTGACGATCCCTACACCTACGACGTCTTGCCTGAATGTGATGATCTCTCAAACAAGGGATCACGCGAGGACGTCGGGCGCGAAGGTGACCCCTATGCAGTCGATTCCGAATCGTCTGGCCACTCACTCTCACACCAGTGTCTGTTTGAAGACGAGCGCTGATCTGATTTGCTGTGATGACACGATTTCTCAAGGCCAAGGTACGGATAAATCGATCCTGGGCTTGAGTTGTCGATCTGAGCGTGGTCTGTCCTGTACAGATTGTGTATCACGGTATCTGGACCATAGCCTGCTTATGACAGACTGAGAAACATTCATCGTCCGCGCCACAACCGCCTGTGTTGTGCCGATCTGTAGCATGCCAAGGGCACGTAACCTTTCATTTTGGGTAAGCCGACGCATATCAAAATTTGTTTTCTGGTCACTAAAACAATTAAACTGATGTTTCCACCCTGGAATTCAATGCCACAATGACTGTAACATTCAAAGTCAGAGTCGTGCAAATCTTGGGTTGGACCCCCATGATGATCCCAAGCATCACCTGCATTCCATGCCGTAGCTATTGGTGCGTTTGGGCGTCACATGTAACTGGAAATGTTTCTTCTGTTAGGTTCTATAGTGACTTTTTTCGTAGTCATTTGCATATTTTAGTATTATGCCCCCAAAATCAAATATCCCCTACTTTTTTTGAATAGTATATTTAGTAAAACAAACAAATATCAGTGTACAGGTAAAATATAAAACATTAAAATAATTGGTAAAAGAGATAATTACGTGAAGGCTTTCCGGAACAATTCTGTTATAGGTAATTTTTGAAAACTTCGAAACATAACTGGTCTTTGGTTCCAATTTTAATGAGTCAGTGTGGTTAACAGTGGAGATTTGTATTAAATTATCTCAATTTGATCCCTGTGGGGTGACCTTTTTTATCATTTGTGTGTCTTTGTGATAATTGAGTTTAAAGTTTAAAGAGATTTGTATTAAATTATCTCGATTTGATTCCTGTGGGATGACCTTTTTTATCACTTGTCTGCCTTTGTGATAATTGAGTTTAAAGAAAGCTGAACTCCGATTACAAAACTAAAAAATAATTAAATAAAAAAGGTAACGCCCTAAACGACCGCCATACTTATTTTCAATTTGTAAAAGAAACATGGCGATCACATAGGGGTAACAAAAACACAGGCAGGCCACGCCCACGTCCAGTATATGCCGTGTCAAGCACTATGGCCTACTCTTATATCGAATTCCAACTGCCAAGGGATTTTTAAGTGCACGCAAGTGTATACACGAGGCTTAAGTAACACTGCAATGACATTGTCGACATCTTTAATATCTACATGTTGGT
This sequence comes from Patella vulgata, assembly GCF_932274485.2. NCBI lineage: Eukaryota > Metazoa > Mollusca > Gastropoda > Patellidae > Patella > Patella vulgata. Next base: position 2,011,448 of record NC_065880.2, read on the forward strand.
ATATGATTGAGATGAAACAAAACAATAAAAAATGATTGAAAATCCGAAATAGTAACTTTGAAATAAATTATTTAGGAAATAATGAAACAAATGTCTATGTGAGGATCGCACAGTTACAAGGTTTTATAAAACAAGGCAGACCAGTTTTGTTGCCTGGCAACTTATTTTTTATAAAACAAGGCAGACAAGTTTTCAATCGTAGGCGTAGGATTGTATGACTTGTATCTTATCTGTGGAAATTTCATAAGTAAAGTGCATCAGTTATTTGTGAATTTATGGTCTATCTTAATATATGTGATGACAACCGATCTTTAACAGCAATTATATTTTTTTTTCAGGTTAAAAGAAGCTGTCATTAATAATGATACAGTTGCTGTAGAAAGAATTATTCAGGAGCATGTAGAATTAGGAGACGACTGTAATATACCGCCTTGGATATGGGTAAAGGAGTGTGCAGCTGCTCTTAAAAACAGATGCCTACCTATGGTGAAATTGTTGCTGTCCTCAAAGAGTATTGCTAGGCACTTTGTAGGTATTGAGACCAATATACAACTGATGAAGACTGCAATAAAATCTGATTTCGCGGAGGGCGTTCAGTTCCTTCACTTTAAAGGAGTACCTCTTTATCTTTCTGCTTCAATATCACATTACAGTTGGCATGCCATCATTGAATGTGTCCAGAACAATAAGATCGAGGTGTTAACATATCTACTTGATATAACAGATCTAGATAAAAACCCCGACAAAGACGAGACCTTATTAATGTTATGTTGCCGACAATTACACGTGGAAAGTTTGGAGATTTTGTTGAAGAGTGAACTAAAAAATACAATTAATCAACAAACAGGCGATCGTCAATATTCGGCTCTACACTATTGTATTGGTCCCTGGCGGAAGAAGGAAGTTCTTGATTGTGTACAATTATTGGTGGAGGCAGGGGCGGATGTCAATCTATGGGATATTGATTGGGAAACCCCAATCCAAAAAGCTGCTGAACGTGGTATGGTGGCAGTGGTAATATTTTTGGCAAAAAGAGGAGCAAACCTTGATATTAGATACAATAAAGGTACCCTTATTCATTGTCTTGCAGCAGAGGCTAACGAAATGTCAGGCTATTATGATGAATGTGTTCAATTATTAATAACCAAAGGTATAGACATTAACGAACTGAACTCATCCAATGAAACTCCACTGTATTTAGCAGTATGTCATGAAGAGATGGTGAAGACATTAATTAAATCACACTGTGATGTCAATATCAAAGTAGGCGACGACATGGGATCAGTTTTAATGGAGCCAATAGGATACAGTGATACTATTACTCAAATACTGATTAATGCTGGATGTGATGTTAACATCGCTGATAAATACGGTGTGACACCTTTAATGAAGTCTATAAAATGCTATCAGACGACTATCACTGAGATACTGATTAATGCTGGATGTGATGTTAACATCGCTGATAAAGACGGCGTTACACCTTTACTGGAGTCAATAAGAAGACCAGATGCGACGATGGCTGAAACACTGATTAAAGCTGGATGTGATGTTAACATCGCTGATAAAAACGGCGTAACACCTTTAATGAAATGCGTGAAGATGGGTAATCTTGTTTTAGTTAAACAGCTTATTGACCGCGGTGCATCTGTGAACGCTAAAGATAACAACGGATGTTTTGTATTGGACTATTTATTTCGTTCTCACCACCGTTCGACAGATATTGTTAAGATAATGATAGAGGCTGGGGCTGATATCCATAAAGGTAATAATCTGTTGTCTAGAGCAATTGATTGTCAAAAGTATAAAACGGCTTCATTACTCATGGAACACGGCATCGATGTCAATACGGTAGATAAAAATGGAGATAAACCCCTTGCTCTTGCCTCCAAACATTGTAAAACACATTTGGTAACATTGCTGATATCAACAGATTGTGATATAAATCACCAGAATCTACGAGGAGAAACAGTGTTGCACAAAGTGTCGAGATATTCTGCTTATAATCAAAACAAGAAGAAAATAATAAAAACGTTACTACAGAATGGGGTGAACGTCAATCTTAATGACGTCGATGGAGAGACGGCCTTGTTCATAGCAGTAGGTAATAGAGAAAGATCTATTACTGAAGAATTATTGAAGGCTGGTGCTGATGTAAACCACTGTGATAACAGAGAAAGAACCCCAATGATGATCGCAGTTAAAAATAAGGATAATGTTATAGCAAATATTTTACTACAAGCTGGTGCCGATCTGAAACCGAAAGATGTATGGGGTAGAAATGCGCTATACCTTGCAGTACTCTTGAAAGTTTCACTGGATTTAGATGTTTTACTTAAATATTCAAATTTGAGAAGTGAAGCAGATAACGCCACATATGAGGAAGGCAAAACATCTTTAATGGCGGCAGCAGAAAGAGGACCTAAACCTATGGTAGAAACACTACTCAATGTTGGTTGTAATATCAACCTACAAGATCATTGTGGTAAGACGGCATTGATGTTTGCTGTTGACAACCAGGATGAAACTATTTTATCACTTCTACTACAGAATGGTGCAGACTATAATATTTGTGATGCCGATGGCAGAACAGCGTTGCTGTTGGCAGCAGAAAGAGGACCTAAAGACATAGTAGAAAAACTACTCATTGCTGGCTGTAATATCAACTTACAAGACCATCGTGGTAAGACGGCGTTGATGTTTGCTGTAGACAACCAGCATGAAACTATTTTATCACTTCTATTACAGAATGGTGCAGACTATAATATTTGTGATAACAATGGCCAAACAGCGCTGATGGCGGCAGTACAGAAACAAAAAGAAATTCATTGTGAGGATTTACTGAAAGCTGGGGCTGATGTTAATTTGAGTGATAACAATGGAAATACAACTTTGTTGATTGCAGTCCGGTTGAATAACTGGAAGATTGTAAATGGTTTACTGAATGCTGGAGCTGATGTTAATCTGAGTGATGACAATGGAGAGACAGCTTTGATGATAGCAGCACGAAACTGTAATAGGCTGAATGACAGGAAGATTGTAAATAATTTACTGAATGCTGGAGCTGATGTTAATTTTAGCTATAACAATGGAAATACAGCATTGCTGACTGCAGTCGGGTTTTATAACAGGAAGATTGTAACTGATTTACTGAAGGCTGGAGCTGATGTTAATCTGAGTGATAATAATGGAGAGACAGCTTTGATGATAGCAGCACGGAACTGGGACAGATTTATTTTAGAATGTTTACTGAAAGATGGAGCTGATGTTAATCTGAGTGATACATGGGGGAGATCAGCTATACATGGTATAATGGTTGATGATGGTTATCATTATAGATGGATCAACTGTCTAAAATTACTTTTAATCAATAAATGTTACGCGTCTCTTGATACTCCGGGAGAAGATGGAAAAACTTTATTCGAATGGTTACTGCTGGAAAAAATGGAACAAGATCTTATATGGTATCTCATAACGGAAAATTGTTCTCTCAAAGGTTTGGATCTTTCAAAGGTCAAAGATAAATTTCAATTTCCCGATATGTTGATGCTTTCTAAAATTCTGTTTGAAAGTGGTGCACCGAAGAGTGAAGTAGAGACCATGATTTTGTTGTCGGTTTTAAATACTGATTTGTCGCGTTCCACACATAATCCGATGCTTGGTGAATCTGAAGATAAACAACAACTTGATGATTTCCGCGATTCCTGTAAATCGAGAAGTTTGAAGTCAAGATGTAGAAGAGAAATCAGAAACTGTATCGGACCAGGAATCAGCAGTAAAATAACTCAAGTTGGTTTACCGAAACGTTTACAAGATTATGTCGTCATGAAAGACTTGATACCCGAGAAATACTATACTCTTGTACTAAACGATGAAGATGACGACGATGAACATTGGGTAAAGTTATTATTTTTATGAACCAGATTACTATTCTGACAATTATTATTATGATTCCTATGGCAGCAGTGCTAAAAGTTATTATGAACCAGATTATTATTATGATTTTTCTGACTAAAGACTAATTAATATTGACGACTGCAATGTGAATAATTAGTTAATGTTGTACTTTTATTTTCACTTAACATACTATAAAAATCTAGCTATGCTATGATATTAACATTAACAACTACAGTGTGAATAATTAGTAGTCTTACTCCAGTCAATATTCTACTTTCACTTAACATACTATAAAAATCTAGCTATGCTATGATATTAACATTAACAACTACAGTGTGAATAATTAGTAGTCTTACTCCAGTCAATATTCTACTTTCATTTTCACTTTACATTCTAAGAAAGTGTTGTGTTTCTTAGAAATTAAATTAAAGTAGCTAAGTCCCTAACTCAATATCATCCAAAGTCTTCGACATTGAAAACACAAATTATTTGTCAATTTAAATCAACACTGATGTTGTTATCGTATCGTGAAAAGATGGGCTTCTGACAACCAATATTTAAGGCAAAATAAACATTTTACCATTGGTACACGAATCGTGTACCATAATGCGTTTCAGCGTCATTTGTAATAAGCGGCTCGAAGAACGAGGCTAGACATATTCCACAATTAGGTCATGTCAAACGGTGGGGCCATATTCTTATCTGCAGAGCATGCGCAATAAATACTATCGGTATAGACTGGAATAACCAGACGTTAGAGATTGCCATTCGATTGGCACTTCTGGCGTGTTTCGCCTAACATAACTGATTTGAAATTAGAGTAAAAACGGAAACGATTAAATGTAAATCAGTTTATATACATTCATATTACATTATTATATGCGTTGCGACCCATTTGTGTCAATTTCTAGGTCCCAAATATGAGCGTTTTAGCTCCTTTAAATACCCTGACGATGAGTAAATTTTACCTCTTCATCCAAGCGTGTTACATTCTTTAAGTTAACAGTGTATGGTTATACGAGACTATTGCTAATACGTTCGCCACAAGGAGATGTACCGAACAATATTCAGTGTGACAAATTTCAGAATTAGCCACTGGTTAATTTGATAAATTTACATACCAGTTTAGATTTTATTTATAGCAATGAGTTGTGAGGAATTGAGAGAACAGTAAGTAGGCTATAAATATTATACATGTAACAGTGACATGACATAAAGTGATCGAGTGAGATGATTATATTTGTATCTGTCACTATGGAGAGTATATTATACATATACCAATGATATGACATAAAGTGATCGAGTACCCCTCATGGGACCAACAATTAGGTCATAAATTACATGGCTGAAACTTTCTACACAAATCTAACCAAACTTTCTGGGGCTTTCCCCAAGTCAGACCACACCGAATATCTCCTCGTGGGGCTAATAATATGGTCATCAGTTACATGACTGAAACTGAACATAAATATGTATCAGTGCATGGATAATGCGATATTCGAAAATCTAACCATAAATGTTGGGTCTTTCCTCAAGTCAGGGTGACCTTTATAACTTAGCCCCACCGCATTCCCTCTATATAAAGCTTATAATATCAATGATACCGTTTTAAACCGCAGCAGAATTCAATATATTAACACAAAAGTAGAACAAATGTTGTTAGCTATGTGAACTCCTCAAATGAAAAATAAAAATGTTATCTTATGATCCGAAGGGTACTTTAAGGTGCTGCTGTGGCTATATATGCCCAGCCGTGCACGATCTGACCAATTGATTATTACTCGTATGGACACCTGCTACAATTTTATTTTTTTTTGGGGGGGGGGGGGTGTTGTAAAACCTTTTGTAACTGATGACCATATTATTTTGTCATTAGCTCCTGGACTATTATATACGTATTTATGTAGATAGGTGATTATGGCGCTATTGCACTTTCGCACCTCTACCAGTTTCCGTGGTCGTAGAGAAATTTGCAGGGGATGTTATGGTGGACTAACCTCAGTTTACCGACCTTTTACCTTCTGCCGAGAGACAATTTAATCGATAAACGCCATTTTTATACGTCCTCATGGAAATGTGGACGTATATTGCCGTCGCGCCCGTCTGTAGGTCCGCCGTCCGTCCGTCGTCCATAATTTCTTGTGAATCTAAAGCTAAAAGTTATGATCCGACTGCTTTAAAATTTATATATGTTGTTTACATTAGTGAAATGAAGAATCCTATTGAATTTCAGCATTTCCCGTTTATTACGTCTAGAGTTATGGCCCTTGTTTCAATTTGTTAACCAAAAGTTTGTGAAATTTAAATGCATTATTTAAATGAGTAAAACGACCTTGACTTACGATCGTCACTCGTCACTCTTGGCTTGGACCACCGACCTATACCTGGGTCCTATCACATACTGTTTGGTCAGAAAACGGTCAAAGGCAGAGGGCCCGTGTTCAAAAGGAATTCAATGGGCGTGGTCTATAATGTCAAGTCATGGTGACCTGCAGTCATCAACGCTAACCAACCGTGACCTCGACTTTGATCTTGAATCCAAATTTGCCACCGAGTTCGGGGTCTTTGCGCTTAGGTGTGCCATGGCCCTATTTCTTGTTGTATTATCAAGGTTAATTTTCGAGAAGAAAGCAGAGAAAATGCCCTTCCGGAAAGATGATTGGGTCAAAGCTGTGCTTCCAGCTATCCATCGATACTTTACTTGTTTAGATCTGATGACATCAGACTGAGAAATCGCGTTTTTATACGCCCACATTTTCATGTCGACGCATTATGCCGTCGTCCCTGTCCGTCGACAATTTGTTTGTGGACACTCTACAGATCATAATTTTTATCCGATTTTGACGAAACTTCAAATATAGGTCTATCTCCCAAAGATCTCGGTTCCTGTCGATATTGGCATGTATCGGACCATAACTTCATGGATTATGACCCCTGATTGTACGAACAATCACGTTTTTAGCTTGTGGACACGCTAGAGGTCACAATTTTAACCTGATTTTGATGAAACTTAACATGCATGATTATAACCTAACGATATTGGTTCCTTTCGATATTCGCGCATATCGGATCGTAACTATCTGAGTTATGGCTCTTCATTGTGCAAAAAAAAACAACAAAAAAACAACAACACATTTTTAGCTTGTTGTCCCTTTAGAGGTCACAATTTTTATCCGATTTAAAAAAAATACTGTGAATATATCACCATTACACAACAAGATCTTGAATTCTTTTGATAATCGCGCATATCCGAACCTAACATCCATTATTATGGCCCATGATTGTTCGAAAAATCGTATTTTTAGCTTGCGGATTTTTTTCCGATTTGAAAAACGGTTTAAATATATCACCATTTCACCATAATGAAGGTTGAATTCGAATGTCGGGAAAATTGAAATGAAACTGTCCAACAAAATGACCCCTCTTTGTACGCAAATTGTGTAAAAGTATGTAATACAAAGGTTGTCGACTCTCTTGAGGTCACAATTTTTCTCCGATTTTGATGAAACTAAAACATATCTTTATATCCCAAAGATCTCAGTCCCTTTTGATATTTGCGCATTTCAGACCATAACTTTCTGGATTATTGCCCCTGATTGTACAAAAAATCATGTTTGTTTTTAGCTTGTTCTCTATCAATCTCTTGCAAAATGTGGGCGTATCCTGCCTGGCAGCACTGGTTCGCAAAAGCTCCAATTTTTACGCTTTTTTTTAAAATATCGGATATGTTTTCGACTACTTCGGGTTTTGGATCATTGGATCAAGAAAAAAAAAAAATTTCAGTTATTTAAGGATTTTTCAACTTAAAAAAAATAAAAAAAATTGAGGTCGTTTTAAGAAAAAATCGTAGGTGTCGTTTTCGAAAATACTAGATTTTCGGCGAACCATAATTTAATGGGACTAACCAACGACAATTTATTTGTTTTGATCCGCTGAAAACTGACGGAGAAATGAATTTTTTCGCAAGATCACCAATTTTTTTCACCTATTTTTTTTTCATTTTTTGGAATACTTCCGGTATACGAATCAAATTCGGGATAGTTTTAACAACAGGTTTGGGTACTTGAATGGTCCCAGAGCCTTTAATGATATACTACACTATCTGATCAAATGAAATCACACTAAGAAATCGTAGGTTCAAAAGTGCCATAAATGCAAAAATGTCAAAATATCGAAAATTAAATTTCATTAACTCAATACATATTATACATCGTTAGAATCATCATCAGATCAGCTATCCTAACATATAAACGGTTTTTTCTAAAAAAAATCTTTACAAATAAAAAATATAACGTTTTTTCGACTTTTTTTTTTTCGATTTTCGGCCCCTTTTTTTGTGCTATTCCTGTTATTTCAAAATCCTATTGGATTTCTTCTTGCAGAAGACAACCGAAAGAACTCTCGATAGACAAAGTTTAAGAAAAATTATATGTCTGGTGTTTGAAATACAAGAGTCAGAAACTGCTCCAAATAGGAAAATACTTGATTTTTGGAGTACCATATATTTCTCCATTATCATCAAATATTGGGTATCATACGATAGTCCATTCATCGGTCCATTTATCGGTGATATCCGACGGAGGAAGCGCGTTTTTTCCAAAAGCATCCATTTTTGCGGTGTTTTTTTTTTCAAAATATCGGACATTATTTCGATTACTTCCGGTTTACGGATCTTTGTCGGGATGGCGTTTTTTAAGGCCTGGGCATATAACTTTTTTTTTCTTTTTAAATGGGCAGAAATTTTTTTAAAAATTCCAAAAAAGTAAAGTGCGATGTGGTCGTGTAATGTCGTCGCCCCCGTCCGTCCGGCGTCAACAAGCAATTGTGGACGCTCTAGAGGCTACAGTTAATATCCGATTGACTTTATACACAGTGTTTAGGGTCATGAGATGAAGAATCCTATTGATTTTCAGCGATTTCCGGTAATTGTTGCCAGAGTTATGTGAACGCTCTAAAGGCTAAAGTTAATATCCGATTGACTTTAATTTAGCGATTTTCGATAATCACTGCCAGAGTTATGGTCCTTGATCACTTCAAAATATATTGTGGCTGCCCTAGAGACTAAAGTTAATATCCGATTGACGTTAAATTTATACGCAGTGTTTAAGGCCATGAGACGAAGAAGTCTAATGATTTTCAGCGATTTCGAATAATTACTGCCAGAGTCGTGGCCCCTGATTTTACGAAAAATCACGTTTTTAGCTTGTGAACCCTATAGAGGTCATAATGTTTATCCGATTTAAAAAACTGCTTTAGTATATCACCGTTACACCCTAAGGGTGGTTGAGTTCGAATTTCGTGAAAATCGGACCGAAACCTACGGACAAAATGGCCGCCCCTCGTTCGCAAATAGTGTCAAAATATTGCGTATCAGGGTTATGGACCCTCTGGAGGTCACAATTTTCATCTGATCTTGATGAAAATTGAAATGCATGTTTATAACCCAAATAGCTTGGTTCCTTTCTATTTTCGTGCATATCGAATCCTAACCTCCTGACTTATGGCCCTGATTGTACGAAAAATCGCGTTTTTAGCTTGTGGTCCCTCTAGTGGTCACAATTATTATCCGATTTAAAAAAAAAACGTTCGAATATATCACCGTTACACCATAATGCTTGTTGACGTCGAATTTCGTGAAAATCGGGTCAAACCTGCTGGACAAAATGGCCACCCCTCGTACGCAAATAGTGTATACATCTGGTAAATCAAGGTTGTGGACCCTCTAGAGGTCACAATTTTGATCCGATTTTGATGAAAGTTGAAATACATTTTTATAACCCAAAGATCTTGGTTCCTTTCGATATTCGCGCGTATCGGATTGTATCTTCCTGAATTATGGCCCCTGAATCTACAAAAAATCGTGTTTTTAACTTGTGGTCGCTCTAGAGGTCACAATTAAAAAAACGTTCGAATATATCACCGTTACACCGTAACTTCCTGGATTATGGCTCCTGATTGTTCGAAAAATCGCATTTTTAGCATGCGGATTCTTTAGAGGTCACAATTTTTTTCCGATTTTTAAAACCGTTTAAATATTTCACCATTCCACCATAATGAAGGTTGAAGTCGAATTTCGGGAAAATCGAATTGAAACTGCCGGGTAAAACGGCCGCACTTTGTAAGCAAATTGTGTAAAAATATGCTACGAAGGTTGTTGACCCTCTAGAGGTCACAATATTTATCCAGTTTTGATGAAACTTAAAACATATCTTTTTATATCCCAAAGATCTCAGTCCCTTTTGATATTTGGGCATTTCAGACCACAACTTTCTGGATTATTGCCCCTGATTGTACAAAAAATCCTGTTTGATTTTACCTTGTTCTCTATCCATCTCTTGCAAAATGTGGGCGTATCCTGCCTGGCAGCCGCTGGTTGTTTTTGATATTATTTTGTTTTCTTGTTACAAATGTCAAATTTGTCTTGAATCTAATGACAGAACATTCCAATTGTCTGGAAGAGGCTACATGAAACAGTCTACCATGGTACTGTGAGATAGATTTCTCTAAGCTGAAATCGATCAGAGTTTGACACCGGGGTCTGCATGATGAAATTAAAACCAGAATAAATTTCAGATCATGAAAATCCAACCCATATTGGGGGCGATAGCCATGGCCTCGGTCAGAGGGGTCCCGATTTCAAAAAGGTCTCTCCCAGAGAGCTCAAGGGGTCGAAAAATTTAAACCCTGATATGTTTGGATCGTTTCGAAACACACCAACCCAAACCAAAGAACAAATATCAATTTTAGCACACAAATCCTAAGGTAATCAGTTTTTCGCACCATGCTACACAGTTCTTCGAATTCTTTGCTTTAAAATTTGAGCTTCTCTAAAACAAAATGGAAATTATTGAACTTGTATAGCGCCCAAATCCAGCTTGTAAATATATGATTATGAGTACACAGTATCAAACAATACAGATAGAATTCATATAAGAATACAATAAAACTGTTTGGTAAAACAAGATAATAGGATTTAAAAAATAAAATAGCAGGGTACAGGTACAGATAAAATACAAATAGAAAATCATAACAAATTAAAATTAACAATTCTGTTAATAGCAGGGTTAATAGCAGGGTATAGGTACAGATAAAATACTGATAGAAAATCATAACAAATTAAAATTAACAATTCTGTTTTAGGTTCTTTTTGAAAACGTCGAAACTTGAACTGGTCTTTGGTTCCAACTTTAATGAGTCAGTGTGGTTAACAGTGGAGATTTGTATTAAATTATCCCGATTTGATCCCTGTGGGATGACCTTTTTTTTATCATTTGTTTGTCTTTGTGATAATTGAGTTTAAAGCTGAACTCCGATTACAAAACCAAAAAAAATAATTAGATAAAAAAAAAGGTAACGCCCTAAACGACCGCCATACTTATTTTCAATTTGTAAAAGAAACATGGCGATCGCAAAGAGGTAACAAAAACACAGGCAGGCCACGCCCACGTCCATAACATGCCGTGTCAAGCAAACTGTCCACATCCGGTTAGCTTGTCAACTACCAATTTTGTTTCATTTAAAAATGTTCATCAACCCATCAGTCATGATGGCGAAAAAAATAACACAGATAGCATGAGACGAAGGCTACGATTGGATTAAATTTCACTTATATCATTCTTGTCCAATCGTATTCGATTTTAAGAACGCTTTACACCGTGGCCGTCAAATTTAGTAATCAAGTGAAATGATATTAAATATTGTGTGTATATATTTACAACATGTTATGCGTTCCAACACTTTCTTTTTCAGCAAGTGTTACTTTAGTCTTTTATAATACCGTATTGAGTAAAACATCATTTTGCCGTGTCCCGTAATGCATATCTGCGACAGGTAACACCGCATCCAAGGATTTCCAAATTTACAGAACATTTATGTTCTGCCTGTACACATGGTCTGTTGGTATTTTTAGGTACCTTTATAAGTTTATTTATAAGAGGAGCTTACTTCAGACTCGTCATTCACTAGTTTCGGTTACCCAGAATGCCAGAGCTAGCCGTTCACCCGAGTACATTTTGAAACAAATGGCCGACCGTTATCGAGAATCGTTACTATTCCGACACGTTCTTTAAGTTTTCGACCCATGGATAGTATAATTTGAAATAATAACGTCCAATCAGGCATGCTTGTATATGTTAAATGCCGTGCTAAGCCATTGCAGACGGAAACTAAATTCAACTATCAAAATATTCAATTCTCTTTGGAAATAAAGGTCTGCCATTTGTTTATATGTGTTCTCTTATTTTGTAGACGTAAATATACTGTGTAAAGTGTTGAGTGGTTAACAGTTCATAGGTCAAAGGTCAAATACCAAACTATGATTAATTGTAATGAGCTAGCTCAGGCTAGTGTAAAGATGTCTGCCAGACATTAAACTGTTAAATGTTTATTGTTAGTTTTCTTTAAGTCTAGAACATAAAGTAAAAGTGTGACAACCAATGGCCACTCTACCTCCAAAATAGGACAGTGCCGACTACTGGTTGATGTCCGAGGGAGTGGTTTTTCTTAAGCCTTGCCTAGGGCCACGACGTCTCTACAGAATAACGGAGCAAGTGTCAGCTAAAAAGTGACTATTCAGTTACCGATCCCCTCGCTTGGACCCAAATCCAAACCCTTAACCCGAATCAATGTCTTGACTCGAAGTTAACCCCAGCTCGATATACCTTGTTTCGATCAATTAAAAAGTTTTAAAGATCATACACTTTATTACAATAAATAAAAAGAAAAATATACATAATACAACACAGCGAAATAGGCACGCGACTATGTACAGAAGTAAAGTAGCCTTTTAAAACGCGACGTTAACAGGAACTCTGCTAATCCATGTATACTCGTATTTCCGGAACAACGTCTCACACCTGTACCTAGGCAATCGATGTCTAACACCAACACCTCGGCACCCACAGCTTCCACGGGTAATACCTGCAACAAAACCGCTCCAGAGGAGACACAGCACAAGGTCTAGCAACCGCAAGCTGGGCCTAGCTGCAACCGGGTTGAGTCCAATGTAATTAAAGGCCCGGCGGTGACTACAACTAAGGCACTGGTGCTCAACACTTACGTTAAAGCAACTAAAGGGGCCAATCCAGTATGTACTAACACAGAGGGATTGAATACATGTGAATTTTGATATATATATATATGCACAGTCCTAAACGCGGCCACAGATTGATACACGTACACGTGATAGACACAACACAACACAGGTACACGTAAGAATCCAAAAAGAAGGCGCACACCTCCTCAACACTAGACCGATGCACGATGCTATTAACAATAGCCTAATATCAGGCTCACGACACCTGCCCCAAGCGCGGTTCACAATAATCCAAAACACCAGCTAGACACTATCCACTACCTACCGATTCCACTCTGATCTTTGTTCTCCCGAAAGGGTGCGTTCCCGCTAGTTTTATGAGGTGGCGTGACGTCAGCTTCTCGCTGAGCGGAAATCTCGCTAACGAGACACGGCGGTACTCAAAAAGTAAACAACACGGGGTAAAGAAAAATAATACGTAGATTTATTAAGAGGAATGAAAGATGATTGATTAGAAAATTAAAATGAGATGAGGGGGTGATTGTTGACGGAGGCAATGAGCAATGTGAGACAGTAAGCCAAAAGTTTTATTTTAGAATTTAGAGAGAAAAAGAATATCCCAAAGACGATCGCCAAAACCAATAATAAAAATTTCCCGTCGTCACAAAAGTATTAAATTTGACGCAATAGGAAAGGAAATACCTATAACCCTGGTATCTAGTATTGATGTTGGCAAAAGTAAGGGGAATACCGAAGTGATAACCCGGGTATCTAGTATTGGTGTTGGAACATCGCCGTATAATTCAACAGAACGGACCCTGCTAATGACCTATTCATAGACCACCGCCATATTGGCAGACAACAACACGGTCAGCGTACAAGCAAGGAGGGCTATCAGATTTTTGTCCCCCGCCTTTCGAAGAAAGCAGGGGACTATTAAAATGGGTTCGTCCGTCTGTCTGTCCGTCACACTTTCTGGGACAAAATAACTCTCTTTCTAATTGAGCTACAATGTTCAAACTTGCTGTAGGTGTTTATTAGGTCAATGCCTTGATGGACAACGAAGATGACTATTTTCTGCTTAGGGGAAGCAGAGATAAGCAATTTGATTGGTTGATGCTTTGGGACACGATAACTTTAGTTCTAATTAAGTGAGAGTGATGAAACGTGGTGTATAGTTTCATTACATAAATACCTTGACTAAGTTTGATAATGAGCATTTTCTGCTTATGGTAAGCAGAGCGATAAGCAATATGATTGGCCGAGACTTTGGAATACAATATCTCTCCTTCTATTTGAGCTAGAATGTTCAAACTTGATGGAGTTCGATGATAAACATTGTCTGCTTACGGTAAGCAGATATAAGCAATCTGATTGGTTGATGCTTTGGGGCACGATAACTTTGGTTTTAATTAAGTGAGAGTGATTGCACTCCGAGTATAGATTCATTATATCATTACCCTGACTAAGTTTGATGATGATAATTTTCTGCTTAGACTAAGGATCGATAATCAATTTCCTTGGTCAAGACTTTGGAACATAACAACTCTGCTTTTAATTGAGGTAGAATGTTTAAACTTGATGTAGATGTTCATTAGGTGAATGTCTTGACTGAGTTCAATGATTAACATTTCGAGCTAAAGCTAAGCAATTCATTGGTCGATTGGACAAGATAACTTTGATTCTATCTGATAGAGAGTGATGAAATTTAGAGTATAGGTGATAATCTGCTTGATTGCTTGATACTTTTGAAAAAAATAAATGGGTGATTAATGAATATGTGTCATCAATTATTTTGGGATAATAGCGAGGGACGTCAGCCTCACTGTTGACTTGTTTGGAAATAATATGAAATGAAGTTGGGTTTAACGTCCTACTGTTCTGCGCCGACTGGGCTAATGAAGACCGGCATACGCCATACATGGTGCTATGAGGAAAATTTGCCCGGGCAGCTGCAATATGACCTACTCATATATCGAATTTCAACTGCCAAGGGAATTTTTACGTGTATACACGGGGCTTAAATAACACTGCAATGGCATTTCCGACAGCTTTAATGTCTATATGTTGGTATATGTATGAGATGAAACAAAACATTAAAAAATGGTTGAGAATCCGAAATAGTGACTTTGAAATAAATTATTTAGGAAATAATGAAACAAATGTCTATGTGAGGATCGCACAGTTACAAGGTTTTATAAAACAAGGCATAATAGTTTTGTTGCCTGGCAACCTATCTTTTATAAAACAAGGCACACAAGTTTTCAATCGTAGGCGTAGGATTGTATGACTTGTATCTTATCTGTAGTAATTTTATAAGTAAAAGTGCATCAGTTATTTGTGAATTTATGGTCTATCTTAATATCTTAGCTGACAGTCGATCTTTAACAGCAATTATATTTTATTTCAGGTTAAAAGAAGCTGTCAATAAAAATGATACAGTTGCAGTAGAAAGAATTATACAGGAGCATGTAGAATTAGGAGACGACTGTGATATACCTCCTTGCATATGGGTAAAGGTCTGTGAAGTTGCTCTTAAAAACAGATGCCTACCTATGGTGAAATTGTTGCTGTCCTCAAAGAGTATTGCTGACCACTTTGTAGATATTGAGACCAATATACAACTGATGAAGACTGCAATAAAATCTGATTTCGCGGAGGGCATTAAGTTCCTTCACTTTAAAGGAGTACCTCTTTATCTTTCTGCTTCAATATCACATTACAGTTGGCATGCCATCATTGAATGTGTCCAGAACAATAAGATCGAGGTGTTAACATATCTACTTGATATAACAGATCTAGATAAAAACCCCGACAAAGACGAGACCTTATTAATGTTATGTTGCCGACAATTACACGTGGAAAGTTTGGAGATTTTGTTGAAGAGTGAACTAAAAAATACAATTAATCAACAGACAGGCGATCGTCAATATTCGGCTCTACACTATTGTATTGGTCCCTGGCGGAAGAAGGAAGTTCTTGATTGTGTACAATTATTGGTGGAGGCAGGGGCGGATGTCAATCTATGGGATATTGATTGGGAAACCCCAATCCAAAAAGCTGCTGAACGTGGTATGGTGGCAGTGGTAATATTTTTGGCAAAAAGAGGAGCAAACCTTGATATTAGAAACAATAAAGGTACCCTTATTCATTGTCTTGCAGCAGAGGCTAACGAAATGTCAGGCTATTATGATGAATGTGTTCAATTATTAATAACCAAAGGTATAGACATTAACGAACTGAACTCATTCAATGAAACTCCACTGCATTTAGCAGTATGTGAAGGTAATGAAGAGATGGTGAAGACATTAATTAAATCACACTGTGATGTCAATATCAAAGCAGGTAACAACATGGGATCTGTATTATTGGCGCCAATAGGACGACACAGAGATACTATTACTCAAATACTGATTAATGCTGGATGTGATGTTAACATCGCTGATAAATACGGTGTGACACCTTTACTGGAGTCAGTACAATGGTATCAGACGACTATCACTGAGATACTGATTAAAGCTGGGTGTGATGTTAACATCCCTGATATAAACGGTGTAACACCTTTACTGGCGTCAGTTACAGTACAAGATGCGACTATGAATCAAATACTGATTCAATTTGGGTGTAATGTTTACAACGCTGATAAAGACGGCGTTGCACCTTTAGTGGAGGCTATAAGAAAACAAGATGCGACTATGGCTCAAGCACCGATTAAAGCTGGGTGTGATGTTAGCCCCGCTGACAAAAACGGCGTTATATCTTTACTGGAGTCAGTAAAAAGACGGAAGACGACTGCTGCTGAAATGCTAATTAAAGCTGGATGTGATGTTAACAGCACTGATAAAGACGGCGCTACAGCTTTAATGCAATGCGTGCAGGCGAGTAATGTTGTTTTAGTGAAACAACTTATTGACCACGGTGCATCTGTCAACGCTAAAGATAACAAAGGATGTTTTGTATTGGACTATTTATTTCTTGCTTACCACCATACGAACGATCAGTCTACTTCAGCAGATATTGTTAAGATGATGATAGAGGCTGGGGCTGATATTCATAAATGTAATAATCTGTTGTGTAGAGCAATCACTGGTGAACATTATAAAATGGCGCTATTGCTTATTGAACACGGCATCGATATCAATACGGTAGACGAAAATGGAGATAAACCCCTCGCTCGTTCAGCTGAAAAGGGCGAACTAGAATTGATGAAAATATTAGCATCACATGATTGTGATATAAATCACCAGAATCTAAAGGGAGAAACGGCGTTGCACAAAGTTCCACAAATTTCGAGACATTTCGCTAATTTTCAAAATATGTCGGGATATTCTGCTAATTATCAAGACAAGACGAAGGTAATAAATACATTACTACAGAATGGGATGAACGTCAATCTTAGTGACGTCGATGGACAAACGGCCTTGTTCATAGCAGTAGGTAATGGAGACGCATCTATTACTGTCCAATTATTGAAGGCGGGTGCCGATGTAAACCATTGCAATACGAGAGGGGAAACTCCAATGATGTTTGCATTGATCAACACATGTAGTTTATATAAGAAAGTTATGGTAGATGTTTTACTAAAGGCTGGTGCTGAACTGAAACCCAGAGATAGATTGGGTAGAAATGCGATATTCCTCGCAACACTCTTGGATGGTTCACAGGAGTTAGATATTTTACTTAAATATTCAAACTTGAGAGGTGAAGCAGAGAGTATCGTTAATGCCACAGATAAAGATGGTAAGACATCGTTGATGGTGGCAGCAGAAAGAGGACCTAAAGATATGGTAGAGAAACTACTAAGAGTTGGCTGTAATATCAACCTACAAGACCATCGTGGTAAGACGGCGTTGATGTATGCTGTAGACAACCAGGATGAAACTATTTTATCACTTCTACTACAGAATGGTGCAGACTATAATATTTGTGATAACAATGGCCAAACAGCGTTGATGGTGGCAGTTGAGAACCACAAAAAAATTCATTGTGAATATTTGCTGAAGGCTGGGGCGGATGTTAATTTGCGTGATAACAATGGAAAGACGGTTTTAATGGCAGCAGCACGAATCTGTAATAGATCTATTTTAGAATGTTTACTAAACGCTGGAGCTGATGTTGATGAAACTGATATAGATGGAAGATCAGCTATACATTATATAATGGTTGGTGATAGTTATTGTCATTATCCTATAATGGTTGGCGGTGATATGGATCGGAAATGGATCAACTGTCTAAAATTACTTTTAATAAATAAATGTCACATGTCGCTAGATATTCCAGGAAAAAACAGAAAAACTTTATTTCAATGGTTACTGAAAAAACACGAAGAAGATCTTATATGGTATCTCGTAACGGAAAATTGTTCTCTCAGAGATTTGGATCTTTCAAAGGTCAAAGATAAATTTCAATTTCCCGATATGTTGATACTTTCTAAAATTCTGTTTGAAAGTGGTGCACCGAAGAGTGAAATAGAGAAAATGATTTCGATGTCGGTATTAAATACTCGTTTGTCGCTTTCCACTTATAACCCTGTGTTGCCGGTTATAAATAGTGGTTTGTCGCTTTTCACATATGGTCCTATGCATTCAGAAACTGAAAATAAACATCCGCTTGATGAATTCCGTGAGTTTTGTAAATCAAGAAGTTTGATGTCAAGATGTAGAAGAGAAATCAGAAAGTGTATCGGACCAGGAATCAGCAGTAAAATTGATTTACCACAATGTATAGAAGATTATGTCGTCATGAAAGACTTGATACCTAAGAAATACTTTACTCTTGTAATAAACGATAAAGATGATGAGGAAGACGATCATTATGATCATTATGTTGAAGACGATCATTATGGTCATTATGATGAAGACGATCATTAAAGCTGATCTGACCGAAGTTTTTATAAACATAAGTGTGTTTTTTTTTCTTTTGGTGGATGTTATTTTAAATTGGTATATTTCCATTTGAATGAGCCTTATTTTGTCAACTGTGTCAACTAACTGGACAAACAAAGTAAGCCGTGTACTGAGATGGATTTTACTTGTCATTTAGTTGCCCCCCATCACGTGTCCAGGTGATGTTCTAAGATAGATTTAATTGTCATTTCGTTGCATCTGCCGGAAATATGGATTCTAAGACCATAAATATGGCCTTATCTTATATAAAATTCGTTTTCACATTTAAATTTTCACAATAAAGACTGCATTAATATTTATAAATGATTTTGTTTGTCAAGCGGAATACGTTTTGAATATTAATTGTGCGTTAAGCAGTGCTACAATTCACACGTCATGACGTTGAAAATCAGACTGCAGGGAAATATACTGATATATTTTCGCTATATTGTAATTAATTCTCCATGTTGAAATTTATGAACTAAAAGTAATTTTTGGCAACATGTTTCTTTTCCAACTTTCAAAATATGCCCAAATATGACAAAATTGTTGCTGCTTCCGGTGAATATTGTCTACAACTTTGTCGATATTGCAACCAATATACATCTGGTGGGCGACGGGCCCGGGGATCCATATCTGGGGAAGGGAGCATCGAATCAAAGTGAAAGTAATTTTAAGCTTTTTTACGCCCACATTTTCATGTGGATATATATTGTCGTCGCCCTGTCCGTCCGTGCGTCAACAATTTGTTTGTGGGAACTCTACAAGTCACAATACTTATCCTATTTGGACGAAACTTAAAATATAGGTTTATCTCCAAAAGATCTCGGTTCCTGTCCATATTGGCATGTATCGGATCGAAACTTCATGGATTATGGCCCCCGATTGTATGAAAAATCACGTGTTTAGGTTGTGGACACTCTAGAAGTCACAATTTTTATGACTCTAGAAGTCACAATTTTTATCCGATTTTAATAAAACTTGAAATGTATGTTTATAACCCAAAGATCTTTGTTCCTTTCGATATTTGCGCATATTGCCCCTAATTGTACGAAAAATCGCGTTTTTAGCTTGTGGTCCCCCTTGACACAATTTATCTGATTTAATAAAAACTTCAAATATTTCACCGTTACACTATAATGATGATTGGGTTCGAATTTCGTGAAAATCGGACCAAAATGGCCGCTGATCATACGCAAAACGTGCCAAAGTATGGTCAAAGGCGGCGCCAGCCACCGATAGTTGGAGGAGCAAAGCTGGGACAAAAGCACAAGCTTCAAGTATGGTAGGGGTGGGGGGAGTCTCCCCGAGAAAGTTTTGAAAAACAGGCTGCCGGAAATGCAGTCTGACAGTATTTCAGTCACTGATCGTTGAGATAAAGTGTCAAACAACGGGCTTGCGAACCTCGACGAAATCCACCCACGAGCGCTAAAGTAGGGAGTCCTTACGGAGGGTATGGGGCGGGGGGTTCCCCCAGTAAAATAGACTGCCGGAAATGCTGTGTCTGACAGTATTCAGTCAGGCAACGATTGTCGAGATAAATAGAGCTGACCAGATACCGTCACTGGTTTATCCGACCAGAGAAAAAAAGTGTCAAACGAACGGAATTGCGAACCTCAACGAAGCCCTCTCATGAGCGCCAAAGTAGCGAGTTCTTACGGAGGGTATTGGGGACCTCCCCAAGAAAATTTTGAAAAATAGACTGTCGGAAATGCTGTGTATGACAGTATTCAGGTACCGAATGTCGAGATAAATAGGGTTGGTCAGATACCACCTGCCGCCTAATCACTAGTTTATCCGACCCCAGAGAGGAAAGTGTCAAACGAACCTCAACGAAGCCCCCCAAAATTTGATATGCAGTCTGGCAGTATTTCAGGTACCGATCTTCGAGATAAATAGAGCTTATCAGATACCGCCTGTCACCAAATCACTAGTTTATCCGACCAGACAGTGTCAAACGAATGGAGGGAGTGAATCAAAGTGAACGAATATTTTCGCCGCGATATTTTGAGAAATAGACTGCCGGAAATGCAGCATGGCAGTATTCAGACACTTGTCGTCGAGATCAATAGAACTGACCAGATACTGTTCGTCGCAAAATCAACAGCTTATCCGAACAGAGAGAGAGGTGTCAAACGAACGGAGTGAGTGTATCAAAGTGAATGAATAAATTGCCGCGTTGAAGCTACGCCCTAAACCTTTGAGGATCGTAAAAAGCTCTTCTCAAGTGGTTCACGTGTTACTGTTTATAGTAGGTTTACAGCAGGATGTATCAAAAGGTCTGCCAATGGGTCAACTGACGTGGTTTCGATTCCCCGGTTGTACGTGACCAGGAGTAGGGTCGCCTGTCCAACCTCATGGGTTTTCTCCTGGTTCCCCGGTTTCCCCCCACTGCTAATGCCCCTTACGCGCAAGCGAAGTATTGAAATAAAGTTCAGCAATGTGTTAGTCCCGAAATGACCAAGTTTGTGTCGAGTGGGCGTTAAACCCCATTTCTCTCTATCTCTTTGTCGACAATCTGTCTTTACTTGTTTTAAATGTTTCCCTTCTTATATTTCTCCCTACGAAACCATCGCGTGATCCAAATCAAATAAAGGACTAAAGGCCAGTTTCCAACAACCTAAACTAAGTGACGACGATGTCGCTTTCTCGGTGAAATCGAAAAGAGCAAAATAGTGAAGCTGACAAATCCATCAACCTTTTACACATTTGCTTACTTTTGTTTCCATTTCCCATTTTAGAATTATAACTATGTTTGAAGTCTTTTTTTAAAGAAATAAACTAGAGGTGTGTTGGGTGGCTAGACGGCTACCCTCCCCTCATAAATGCAAAAACAAAAGAATCCTGCATGGTTGATAACGCTCGACTTCGATTAGATTTCCTACCAGGGTAGAGGTGTGTCAGGGGCGTACTGGGCTGGGCCCTCAAGAGCATCTGTTTTCGCCCCCCCCCCCCAGCCCACCATCGCGATGAAGAATACGGGAAATGACGAGAGAACTAGTTTGATTCACTATTTCTGTACCTCACCCATAGATAATGTTCTCCCTGGATTGAGGCCATTACGGTTTTCAGTGGACACGATGATGAATTTTAGTTTTTCGGAAAAATATATCAAATTAGTAATGAGTGGTAACTGGACCAGTAACTACCGGAGTTTGGCACAAATATCTGGTGAAAATGTGTTGATCATCATCTCGTTATTGCAATGGAATCGTGTCTGCTTCTCCCTCATCAGTGAACAGATTCGAACGAAACCTGCCAGGTATCCTTTGTAAGGAATACCAGTCCATTTTGATGCTTGTTTTCCTTTACTCGTAGGTCGTTTAGTTCTTGATTGTTGATAAGTATGCTCCTGTTCCGATCTTCAGAACTTAATCATAATGTCGATGTATAGTATAAACATAACACTGATTCTAGCATGTACGACAGAACCAAAAATATCCCGGCGCTCCCCCTCCCACGTCTACAGTGCCCCATGTTAGTCTTCCTACCCTCCTTCTGACGCCCCTGAACGTGTGACGGATTAAAGAATAGGAGTGGGTAAGGAATACCAGTCCATTTTGATGCTTGTTTTCCTTTACTCGTAGGTCGTTTAGTTCTCGATTGTTGCTAAGTATGCTCATGTTCCGATCTTCAGAACTTAATCATAATGTCGATGTATAGTATAAACATAACACTGATTCTAGCATGTACCACAGAACCAAAAATATCCCGGCGCTCCCCCTCCCACGTCTACAGTGCCCCATGTTAGTCTTCCTACCCTCCTTCTGACGCTCCTGAACGTGTGACGGATTAAAGAATAGGAGTGGGTAAGGAATACCAGTCCATTTTGATGCTTGTTTTCCTTTACTCGTAGGTCGTTTAGTTCTTGATTGTTGATAAGTATGCTTATGTTCCGATCTTCAGAACTTAATCATAATGTCGATGTATAGTATAAACATAACACTGATTCTAGCATGTACCACAGAACCAAAAATATCCCGGCGCTCCCCCTCCCACGTCTACAGTGCCCCATGTTAGTCTGCCTACCCTCCTTCTGACGCCCCTGAACGTGTGACGGATTAAAGAATAGGAGTGGGTGTATATTACCACGCTTTTCATTACGTTACCCTATTTAACTGTACAGGTATTTTCATCATTATTGAGGTAAGGTTACAGGTATGTGTAGAAACCTGTTTATAACAGACGAAGACAATAGTTGAAATAAGATATGAACTAAAATAACCATGATAATAGCTGAGACATACAGGTAATTAATATCTACCTTTCAATAGTGCATCACACCATGACCACATTATTAGGCCCACCAAAACATAACAAAAAAGCAATGAAATAAATTATGCATTAGAGAACAATTTTATCAAAACTTGGCATACTACCAAACTGAAATGAATATGTTTACATAAATGAAAGACGAATAATGTTTCTAGAACGATTGAACAGTGGACACGGACGTTTTGCTGCTTGGTAACCGTATATTTGTCTAACCTCGAAATCACGCGGTTCTCAATTCGGCAGATATTGCATTAGAACCAACCAAACAATTCGCTTTACTTTTCCGTTCCCAAAATGCAAATATAGGGGTTTCCCGCAGAGCCGAAGTCCTCAGCTCCAGACGATCACGTGACTGTGACATTTCATGAAATGATTTGACAAGTTGTTTCTCTGCAATGTGTTGACCAATCCTGTTGATAGGATAGTTCACGTGATATTATACCCATACTGAGTAACAAGTGGTTGTTTTGTTGTGAATAGATATGCCTGAATACAACCTCTATCATCTTACCGGGGGAAGGGGAGGGGATGTCTCTCTCCCTCTCTCATGTTCCAACTAGTGTGTTTTGATGTGTACATAGTAGAAATAAGATAAACAGAATGATTCAAATATACTCTTAAAAAAAAGTAGAGGGTATTGAAATACAAATACCTTTGCAGGTTGTGATATGATAAATAGTCATGGACACTTGACATAATTATTTCTATGTCTTTTGCTCAATAGGTTGTTAACTCACTATTATACGATCATAGGTGTCATCCTCATACTTAAAACTCATTTACACCGAAAATAATAACACAATTACCTCCCTTGTTTTCTATTCTCCACCATGGAGTAGCTATCTTCAAAAGTTTGAATTTGAAGATGAAAATAATATTTTTGCCAATTTCTCAACTGGCAATAGGGAATTATAGGATTAATAGGATTATTCTTTAACAAGATAGGACTGTTTATAGATACCATCTATTTTAGGGCTTTATTTTAATACATTTTAAAAATATAACTTAAAAATATGAAATTGTAACTTTAATTATCGCCCCAACAGAACCACTGAGCTGCATGTGCGACACGCAATAGCGCCATACACGTGGGAGGGGTTCATTTTCAAATTTGACACTTCAAGGAAGGGTTGATGAAAACTGCCGCTTGCTGGTTTATCCTATCCATGTTTGCTTTCCTATCGGTTCTTGCATAAGATTTACTGTTTAGCGTATCTTTGCTTTAGTGTGTTACGTTTAATTTGATCGGGAGACGTGTTCGTTGACGTCAACCGACAACACTGCAAGAATTGACTGTGGCACTACAAGAGAAGTGGGTCAGATTGCCACAAATCGTGATTGGACGGTTGATTAGGAGCATGCCACGACGAATTGCTGAATGTCTGATGATTGGTGGAGCAATTACTCATTATTAGGACAAAAATCAAAAACGTTCATTTTCACTTTTGAGAGTGTATCTCTTTGCGAGTGAAATGGGGCCGTCATATGAACCGTTTATGTTCATTTGTAGGCAATTGGCCTGTTATTAACATACACTTGTTACCTCTAATGAAAACAGCAGTGCATTTCCGCAGTTTTGTA
The DNA here is from genome assembly GCF_932274485.2 of Patella vulgata. NCBI lineage: Eukaryota > Metazoa > Mollusca > Gastropoda > Patellidae > Patella > Patella vulgata. The sequence continues at coordinate 2,036,117 of NC_065880.2, forward strand.
TTGTTTTTGAATATCCCCTACTTTTTTTGAAGAGTATATAAATTTACCCATACAGAAAACGGCTATAATGTGACTTAACGTAGCCAAAGTTTTCCTAAATAATAATTAATGAAATCGGTTAGCGAATATAGTGAATACAATTTTGCCAGTGCAAAGGAAATCTAGAACTAAATTATGATTCTGTACAATAAATTCCAAAAGAACTTTTTATTTCATACACATAGAGGTATGCTGGGCTAGAAGACTCCCCACCCCCACCCCCTTTATAAATGCAAAAACAAAGGAAACCGGGCACGGTTGATAACGCTCGACTTTGATTAGATCTCCTACCAAAGTATAGAGGTGTGTTCGGCTATGTACCCTCTCTTCCGAAAAAGTGCACCCATTTCTGAAAACGTACCCTCAAATTTCGAAGGATTTGCCTCAAATACTCATGGAAAAGCCCGCCTCAATGTCATAAAATTACCATAGCACTAATGACAATATTGTGCTCTCTATTCCTGCTGCCCTTTCCTGGTTTCATACAGATTCAGCGATACTAAAAACCAATTGCGCTCAATGACTGGTCGTGGCTGGTATCCAGTTTTCTCTGATTTCGGTTTCCAATAGAAAAAGTTGGCAGTTTGCAACCATTTATAATCATAATTCCGCATTTTGACCCGTAGTACAATTGTCAGATGCGGACTGGGTAGCTCTGGTCCCTCGGACTAACTGGTTTTGACCCGTATTAAGATTGACAGGTGCGAATTTGATAGCTCTGGGCTTTTTTTGAAAAAGAATATATCATATTATGTTTTCCGAATCGGGACCGATGAGTAGTAAACCAACAAGCGGTTGCCATGCAAGATACGCCCACATTTTGCAAGAGGTGGATAGAGAACAAGCTAAAAAAAAGTCCCCTATTTTTCGTACAATCAGGGGCCATAACCCAGAAAGTTACGGTCAGATACGCACAAGTATGAACAGGAACCCAACTTTTCGATATAAACATATATTTTAAGTTTCATCAAAATCAGCTAAAAATGTGATTTTTCGTACAATCAATGGCCATTATCAAGGAAATTACGGTCCGAGATCTTTGGGATAAACGCAAATATTTAAGTTTCATCAAAATTTGAACATGGGCGACGAGAATGTTTAAGCTGTTAGCATCCGCCGCAAGGCCAATACCCTAACCGTTACCACGAACCCTATTGCCATTCATTCTGTCATAAGTAACTTCCTTGGCCAGACTTAAAGTTTACTTTCACACCGATCTTGATTATCTTCTCGTTCTTGCAGTAGAGTTGTTTCTGTTAACTCTTAAGTGCTACTTCTCCCTCATTAGCGAACAGACTTATGCCGAACTCATGCACAACGTTTTGCCTAACTTATGTATAGCGTGTTGGAGCGTACTTCGACGACCATGTGACGTCAGATATAAAAGCGGAGCAAAGCCGTATATAAAGTTCCGACAACTGTGAAGCCAGGAATTTCATATGACGTCATGCAAATATAACGTCAAGAATAATATGACGTCAAGTGTACAAAGACGCCATCTTGGGTCCCAAGTAATTGTACCTTCTCACTATCTATTTTATGCCCTATCATATTGTTGGCTGTCCAGATAAATAGGGATGTGGATAGATATGTCATAGGAGATAAAACATACATTTTTTAAACGAGAAGTATAGCTGAACATACTATTATTATTATTATACAACAAAAAGCGCACATAATTGCTATATAGCCTTATTCTATAAGAAAAATCAAAATAAAAGATACACCAGATAAAAGCGCTAATAAACATATTTAACTTGCATTCGCTTTTAAAGGAGCTAAATCGCTAATATTTGGGACCTAGAAATTGTCACAAATGGGTCGCACTAACCGCGACATGTGTTTTGGGCATATTTGTTTCATCAGTGATACTTCTGGTGTCATGTTAATGCAACGACAACAGCCTGATTGATTGATTTGTTGATTGGAGTTCAGATGTCTTCATTAAAATAAATCACTTTCAGGTTGCCGTATTCACGACCTGGCAAGAAAATGCGTTTTCCGACAGACACTCTCGGTGACCTTTAAGAGACGTCGAAAACCATCGCTGGTCTTGTCGGAAAAATGCCATTTTAAATTTGACAGTCATTTTGAAAGAAATGCCGGGCGCTACACATGTGAAAAATACATTTTTTAAATTTTTGTCAAATTCGGTTTTCGATACATTTCGCCTCTATAACCAGTTTGTGTTTGACAATTCTAAAAAGAAATTATTTATTACCCCACCAATAAAACACACTGATTACGAAATATCGCTCTCCGAAACTTCCTGGTTTTTTTTTTTGCAATTTGGTTGGGGTAAGACGTTATCACTTCCCGGCTATGTATAAATAATATCAATCAGTCTAATATATAAACCACACAAATTTAACAGATACAAATGCATGTTATTCCATAGGTAGACAGACAGGGTCCCCTGTCAAGGGGCTCAGTTAAGGGGACGCAGTTGGTTTAAAGTTTGAATATTTGCGCCCCATCTCCAATGAAAACAATCATGTTGCTCTGATGCTGTCCTCAACCAGTATCAAACATATATCGTACCTGAGATTTGTAACAAATCGCCTTTAGCATGTTCCACACAATCCAACATTTATCGGCACAGGGATTAAGGGTATAAATCTTTGTTTCTAACGTTTATTGGGAATACGTCACGGAAACTACAATAAAAACAATTTGTTTACAAAAACATTCTAAAAAGTGAAAACTGACATATTTCAAGCGTTACTATATTTAAAGAAATAATTTAAATCAGCCGGCTGAAACCCCATCTCCGCTCTTTGTTCATTCTTTAGGCATATATTGCCCGTTTCCACCGATATCGCAAACAAGTGTTCAATCTATAAAAGCATACATTCCTACAAAATGTTTTTTTAGTCAAGTGAAACAAGAAAATCCATAACTCTGCGAGGGTGGGGTGAGTAAATTCGTGGTAACAAGTCTGAATGGGTCTAATGGGACAATAGAACAAGGTCACCTTGATCTTGACAATATACGTAAGACGATATGAACATCAACTAAAAAGATATATAAATTGATTCAGCTGCAAGGTAATATATTATATGCAGCATAGATAATTAAAATCTCTATTCAAGTTAAACCAACTGTATCTATTTATATTTAAGTCTTACGTCTAGTTGAATAAATTATATGATTTATTGTCATTAAAACATCTATTGGTAGTTAACAGTGTGTAACTAAAAACTAAAATTGGATCTTTATTTTTTGCCAATTATTTAATGTACCTTACTATTAGATTTTATTTGGACAAAGGAGTTTGTTTTTGCAGAGGTGTTTTTAAACACATGGGCAACTGTTTAAAACTCTATAACTAAGTATTGAAATGGATGGCATGGGATGAAAATACTTTATTTTTTAAACATGGTTAAGACAGAAGTAGATGGTCAGAGGGGGGGGGGGCATGTATACATTACCCTTTTCCTGTTCTATATGTTAAGAGGCCTGGAAAATTATCTGGGTGTCACCTATAGACCATTTTGTAAACCTACCCATTCAAATCACCAGAAATGGACAGAACTGGCTATAGGGCAGTTATCAAGTACCTGCACGGACTAATCCCAACACAGATACATGCGGACATGGTTACCCGCGTCCTGGAAGGCCATCAACAGCAACCAGTCAACAAAACATTACCCGGGTGCATGACATGGTGATGGCTGGTCGACGACTGACCACACGACATATTGCCAGATGTGCGGGCATCTCTCATGAGAGGGTTATAGGCACATTATCGGAAGATAGGTGCCAAGGCTCTTGACTTCCGAATCAGTGAATTTGATAATCTGCGCCGTTTGGAAGCTGATTCTGATAGCTTTTGGCCAGATTTGTAATCTGGATGAGACCTGTTACCAATCAGCGGCTGCCACGCAGGATACGCCAACATTTTTCAAGAGATGGATCGAGGACAAACTAAACAAAACGCTAAACAAAATCAAGGGCCATAATTCAGGAAGGTACAATCAGATACGTGCGAATATCGATAGGAATCAACATCTTTGGCTTATAAAACATGCATTTCAAGTTTCATTAAAATCGGATCAAAATTGTGACCTCTAGAGGGTCCACAACCTTGATATACCAGATGTTTACACTATTTGCGTAGACCGGTGTCCATTTTGTCTGGCAGTTTTGGTCCGATTTTCATGAAATTCGAACTCAACCAACAATACGGTGTAACGGCGACATATTCGATACTAACCAGACAATTATTATGACCCGTCTGACTAAAGTCTCTATAATCATAATTATTTTAGCTTTGGACGGGTGCTATCTCAAATTGGCATATTTCCATTCTAATTTGCACTTACTGTAGCCTTATTTTGTCAAATGGGGGCAACTGAACTGGATAATCACAGTAGGCCATGCACTGAAATGGATGTAATTATCATTTCGGCCACGCGTAACTAAAACAAACCAACAATGTGACAATATTGGAGTAACACCACTTATGAATGTAAACAATCGATCGATTTCTGAGAGTTTGTTGATGGCAGGAGCTGATATCAATCAAAGTGATAACACCGGAAAGACGGCTTTGATGGCAGCAGCACAAAACTGTAATAGATCTATTTTAGAATGTTTACTCAACGCTGGAGCTGATGTTAATAAAACTGATACAGATGGAAGATCAGCTTTACATGGTATAATGGTTGGTGGTGATGATAGGAGTCGGAAATGGATCAACTGTCTAAAATTACTTTTGATCAATAAATGTCACGAGTTTCTTGATATTCCAGGAGAAGTTGGTATAACTTTACTCCAGTGGTTACTGGAACAAAACGAAAAGGATCTTATATGGTATCTTGTTACAGAAAATTGTTCTCTCAAAGGTTTGGATCTTTCAAAGGTCAAAGATAAATTTCTGTTTCCAGATACATTGATGCTTTCAAAAATTCTTTTTGAAAGTGGAGCACAAAAGTGTAAAGTAGAGATGTTTATTTGGTTGTCTCTTTCCACACATAATTCGGTGCTGGGAGAATCTGAAGATAAACAACAACTTGATGATTTCCGCAATTTCTGTCAATCGAGAAGTTTGAAGTCAAGATGTAGAAGAGAAATCAGAAACTGTATCGGACCAGGAATCAGCAGTAAAATAACTCAAGTTGATTTACCAAGTAAAACGAAATTTTGAACTATAAAAACGAAACGAAATAGGATCTGTGTTTTAATCAGATTGGTTATGCTTCATTCGTCTTTCGTCTGAAGATGTCTTATCCGGCACATTCAGAGAAGGTTTTGCACACCCAACATGTTTAAAAGTGATAGGAGACCCCCCCCCCCCACTCCACTGCCGGCGTCTGTGTTGTTTAATATATAGGACTATTAATCATTGAATTAATAATGGCAGTATAACAAAGACTGTATGATCAACGGTATATTTATCAATCTCAATTTATTTATAAACTTATGGCACGTCTTTAGAAACGTGTTTAGCCCAAATCACTTATAACAATGTATAGTTAAGGTAAAACTTGTTCACACAGATAGCAGAACATTAGGACGTTAAATCCCATTCATCTTACTGTTATTAACAATGTATAGTTACAGTGCGCGTAGGAATTTGATCAAAAGAACCGAACATTTTGATCCGAGTTGAGCCAAGATCCGACTTACAAAATCTGACTTAAGCACAGAAATTTAATAAGAAAAACATGCAGGATCAAAGGGTCCAAACTATTTTATCGGAGTTGAGCGAAGATCCGACTTAAATCAATCCAACTTGTGCGAAGTTTCCTGTATTTTACCATTTCACGAACATCTCCGCGCAATCAAGTCCCTATTTCCATGGCTTGAAGTAGATCCGTGGCATCAAGCGTAAGTAGACATTTTTCGTCGCTTTAATTAGTTGAGATACTTGTTTCCGTTCCTCTATATAAATTACACCCAGCCGATGTCAGCAGAACTATGTTGTATTTGATATACAGGTAATCCAGGTAAGTCTTAATTCGTATTTATCAAATGGAGAATATTAAACCTGTGTAAACCTCTATCTTTGATCTGGGTGGCGTACAACGAACAATACCAATCAGTGTTCTTAATCAATCTACTATCGCGGTATTAATAAATGTATGACCCCATGTGTGCAACTTTTAGTCGTATTGATTAATGAGGTGTACACTTGGGGTCATAAATAAACAAAACTATTCTCAAATAATCCGTTATTCAATTTAGATGGTGACCAACAAAATTAATTAGGCCAAAATTAGTTGTATGTTCATTCTAACGTAGTGAGATATTTTTTTCCTATTTCAGAGTGCGATCAGTGCGCGGGGGTTTCCATCAAATGGGCACAAAACCAGACCTAAATTTTCCGTAGAATACGATGCCTAGTGGTAATCAGTCCTCCGTTGAGGCGTTTGCGAGATATTCTAATATCATAAAAATCAGCCATTCTTGTATCATGAAAACATGCTAAAAATGATCGAAAGTGATCACTCGTTCGATAAAAATGTAAACTTGCTAAATTCACATTTGTTCTTTGTGACCCCGGACTATATCTTGGGAGGTTGAAATAGTTTCTCAAATAAATGTTAATTATAACATTACAATTATTACTCTGTTTCTGTGATGGTATTTGGAAAATAAAAACATTTTGACAGCACCAATCTCTGCATTATTAAGATCTATTTAACTTGACATATAAACAACAAAACATCAGTCAACCATCATTTTGATCAGCTAATAGTTTCATGTAAGAACCCACCATATCAAATGGATTTAGCATTGACGACTGCAGAGTGAATATTTAGTAGTATTACGCCAATCCATATTGTACTTTTACTTTCACTTTATATTCTAAGAATAGTGTACTTTTACTTTTACTTTCACTTTACATTCTAAGAATAGTGTACTTTTACTTTTACTTTCACTTTATATTCTAAGAATAGTGTACTTTTACTTTTACTTTCACTTTACATTCTAAGAATAGTGTACTTTTACTTTTACTTTCACTTTACATTCTAAGAATAGTGTACTTTTACTTTTACTTTCACTTTATATTCTAAGAATAGTGTACTTTTACTTTTACTTTCACTTTATATTCTAAGAATAGTGTACTTTTACTTTTACTTTCACTTTACATTCTAAGAATAGTGTACTTTTACTTTTACTTTATATTCTAAGAATAGTGTTTCTTAGAAATTAAATAACTGTGACTAGAATGTTAGCCTGTTCAACCTGACAATTGAAATCATGTGTGTCTGGTTATACGAGACTATAGGTGTTGTATCAAACAAGATTCACTGTGGCCAGTTTACCGCTGAATTATTTAACAAATTTGCCTTGTCTTCAGTTTCACATGTTAAAATGAGTTGGCGTAAATCACAGCAATTCAAAAAACAGTAAGTAGACCATAATGTTATAAACGTACTAATATTCTATTATATATACCCGTTGAACTATAACTATTATATTATACATATCAACAATGTATAATATATACTGCTTTAACCACCGAACACACATCAAATGACACGTCACATTAAAGGAGCTAAATCGTTAATATTTGGGACCTCGAAATTGACACAAATGGGTCGCAACGCATATAATATACGTAATATCAATGTATACTGAGAGCCATGGAAAACGCATCACTTTTTTTCCCAAATATTTTATTACTAGGTGGTTTTGTATGTATAATATTATGCAATACTATGAACTATTGTTTCACACAATGCTCCCAAACGCAAAAAATATCGGCCCCGCGTGCACAAAAAAAATTGCACGAGATGCACATGAAAAACCCATTATTCACGTGCAGCATTGTGTGTGAGCCCTTTAAAAGCATGTTTTCAACTTAATGTGCAGTACATGAACTGTTAAACGTCAATCTGTCGTAATTTGTTGTTGGACGTGTGGAGGAATCGAGCTAGAGATGCCAAGACTTAATGAAAATCAACGGAATGAAGCCATGGGAATGTCCAGGGCTGGCATGTCTACATGTGCTATTGCCAGACACTTCAATTGTCATCAGTCCACTATTGTAAGGTTGGTGGAACGTGTTCGAGTTACTGGATCAACACGTGGCCGTCAACGTCCTGGTCCACAACACGTTACAACCCAGGCTCACGACCGCTACATCCGGGTCACTCATCTGCGTGACAGATTCCGCCCAGCGACTCGAACAGGTGCAGCAGTCGTCGGAAGACAAGGACCAGTAAGTGCCAACACCGTAAGACATTGTCTAAGAGAAGTAGGACTCCGTGCACGACGACGTTATGTTGGAGCTATCCTCAGGGATCATCACCGTCAGCGGCGTTTGATATGGGCTCAAGGACATCAGACATGGAGAAGAGTAGACTGGCAAAGTGTGCTGTTCAGTGATGAGAGTCGCTTTCATCTTTATCACGCTGATGACCGTCAACGTGTGTGGATACGTCTTTGGGAACGTCTTGCAGACTGCTGCGTCTTCGAAACGAATCGATGGGGTGGGGGAAGTGTAATGGTGTGGGGAGGCTTCACATTTCATCACCGGACCGCCCTACACATTTGCAGGGGTCGCGTTAATGCTGTAGCCTACCATGATGATGTCTTGCAACCAATTGTTGTTCCGATGTTTCGAGCGCACCCACAACTTCAGCACTTCCAACAGGATAATGCACGTCCGCATACCGCATCGATAGAACATGTCTGGGATGAGATTGGACGCCGTCTGTATCGGAGACCACAGATGCACACCATTGCTGCTTTAGAAGCTGCTCTTGTCCAAGAATGGAACAATTTGCCCCAGGCCTTCTTTCATACATTGGTAAATTCCATGCTACGTCGCTGCACAGCGTGCGTAAGAGTCCGTAGAGGACACACGCGCTACTGACATCGGTGTCGTACTTTTGGTATTGACCCCTCTGACTTTGTACCGTTGATTACAGATTAAACATTCATAAGTGTACAAATGTGTTGTTACTGATGTGTTCCCATTTGAATATTGTTCACAATAAGAATCAAAATAAATAAGATAAGTTTACAGGATCATTTTGTTATACGAAAAACTAAGTGATGCGTTTTCAATGGCGCTCAGTATATATAAACTGATTACATCAATCGTTTCTAATTTCACTATAATTTCTAATCAGCCAGGTTCGGCGAAATACGCCAGAAGTCTCAATCGAATGACAATCTCTAGCGTCTGGTTATTCCAGTTTACATCGATAGTATTTATTGCGCATGCTCTCCAGATAAGAATATGGCGTCACCGTTTGATACACTATTCGTGTACCAATGGTAAAATGATTTTTTTGTCTCAATTATTGGATATCGGAAGCCCACCTTTTCCCGGTAAGATCACAACATCAATGTTGATTTAAATTGACAAATAATTCGTGCTTCCACTTTTGAAGATATTGAGTTACAGACTTACCTACTTTAAATAATGACCCTGAAAAACACAACACATAAAATTAAGTGGAATGTTTATAATATACATATACACTCTATTACTGAAATAGCCACGAAGCTTGCTATGGCGATATATTCCATTTGATATAAATATAAACTCTATAACTGAAACAACCAACAAGCTTGCTATGGCGATACATTCCATTTGATATTATCACGAGGTTATCCTATCACGTGACATATATAATTTTATCGTAGTTATTAAAATAAAATCGTTATATGTAGATGATTTTTCAAACTATAAAGAATTCGTGTACCTGCTGGGTCATTTCCGATTTTCAGAACCCCGACGTGTTCTAGATATTGACAATGGTAACTACTCATAGTATTGAAGTACGGTATACTTATAAAACATTAAAATTCCGTATCTTCATGGCAACCCATCTTTAACATTGGTTGTATTTTTCTATTTCAGGCTAAAAAAGGCGTTAAATAAAAATGATACAATTGCCGTAGGAAGAATTATACAGGCATTATGGGATGACTGTAAACCACCTCCAATGTGGATAGAACTCTGTAAAGATGCACTTAAGAACAGATGTCTACCTATGGTGAAATTGTTGATGCCCCCAGAGAATATTGCAAACATCTTTGTAGAGGATCAGACCAATATACAATTGATGAAGGCTGCAATAGAATCTAATTTCATAGAGGGTATTAAATTTTTCCACTCTAAAGGAATACCTCTGCGTTTTGCCCTAACTGAGTCCGTTCTAAACAATAACGCCGAGATATTAAAATATCTTCTTGAACTAAAAGATCTAGATAAAAACCCAGATGAAGAGGAAACGTTATTAATGTTATGTTGCCAGGAACTAAACATCGAAATTTTGGAGATTTTGTTGAAGAGTGAACTGATAAATACTATTAACCAACAGTCAGAGATATGTAAATATTCTGCCCTACACTGTTGTATTGATGGAAGGAACTATTGTATGAATTGGTTTATTGGTGAAAGCAATCTGGGGAGAGCTCATGGTTGTGTAAAATTATTGGTGGAGGCAGGAGCGGATGTTAATCTACAAGATATGGATGGGAAAACGCCCATCCAACTGGCTGCTGAATGTGGTATGGTGACAACGGTAATATATTTGGCCCAAAGAGGAGCAAACGTTAATATTAGAAGCCATCTAGGTAACCTTCTTCATTGTCTTGCAGTGAGTAGGATATGGGTATATTCATACGATGAATGTGTCCAGCTATTAATAACCCATGGTATGGACATAAACCAGCTGAACTCATGGAATGAAACTCCACTGTATTTAGCGGTTAGTTATGGAAATGAAGAGATGGTGAAGACATTAATTAAATCACACTGTGATGTCAATATTACACCCGTCTTACTGAAGTCTATAAGAAGACAACATACGACTATTACTGAAATACTGATTAAAGCTGGGTGTGATGTTAACAGCACTGATAAAGACGGCGTTACACCTTTAATGGAATGCATGGAGATGGGTAATCTTGTTTTACTTAAACAACTTATTGACCACGGTGCATCTGTCAACGCTAAAGATAACAAAGGATGTTTTGTATTGGACTATTTATTTCCTGATTACCACCATACGAACGATCAATCTACTTCAGCAGATATTATTAAGATGTTGATAGAGGCTGGGGCTCATATTAATAAATGTAATAATTTGTTGTACAGATCAATGAATCGAGGATATTATGATACGGCTCAAATTCTTATTGAACACGGCATTGATGTCAATACACTGGACGAAAATGGAGATAATCCCCTCGTTCTTGCCTGCAAAAAAGATAGATTCGAACTAGTGACATTGCTGACTTCAACAGATTGTGATAAAAATCACCAAAATCTAAAAGGAGAAACAGTGTTGCACAAAGTGTCGAGATATACTGCTTCTAATCAAAACAAGAAGAAAATAATAAAGACGTTACTAGAGAATGGGATGAACGTGAATCTTAGTGACGTCGATGGACTAACGGCCTTGTCCATAGCAGTAGGTAATAGAGAAAGATCTATTACTGAAGAATTATTGAAGGCTGGTGCTGATGTAAACCATTGTGATAACAGAGGAACAACCCCAATGATGATCGCAGTTAACAATACGCATAATGTTATGGTAGATGTTCTATTGAAGGCTGGTGCCGATCTGAAACCCAGAGATGAATTAGGTAGAAATGCGATATTCCTTGCAACACTCTTGAATGCTTCACTGGAGTTAGATATTTTACTTAAATATTCAAACTTGAGAGGTGAAGCAGCGAGTATCGTTAATGCCACAGATAAAGATGGTAAAACATCTTTGATGGTGGCAGCAAAAAGAGGAAATAAAGATATGGTGGAAAAACTACTCAGAGCTGGCTGTAATATCAACCTACAAGATCATGGTGGTAAGACGGCTTTGATGTATGCTGTAGACAGCCAGCATGAAACTATTTTATCACTTCTATTACAGAAAGGCGCAGACTGTAATATTTGTGATGCCAATGGCAAAACAGCGTTGATGGTGGCAGCAGAAACAGGACGTAACGGTGTGGTAGAAAAACTACTTATTGCTGGCTGTAATAGCAACCTACAGGACCATTGTGGTACGACGGCTTTGATGTATGCTGTATACAACCAGGATGAAACTATTTTATCACTTCTACTACAGAATGGTTCAGACTGTAATATTTGTGATAACAATGGCCAAACAGCGTTGATGGTGGCAGCAGAAACAGGACGTAACGGTGTGGTAGAAAAACTACTTATTGCTGGCTGTAATAGCAACCTACAGGACCATTGTGGTACGACGGCTTTGATGTATGCTGTATACAACCAGGATGAAACTATTTTATCACTTCTACTACAGAATGGTTCAGACTGTAATATTTGTGATAACAATGGCCAAACAGCGTTGTTGATGGCGGCAGAACAGAAACAAAGAGATGGCCATTGTGAAGAATTGCTGAAATCTGGTGCATCTGTAAACCATGTTGATAATGATGGAGATACAGCATTAATGATTGCAGTTGAGTCGAATAACGGGAAGATTGTAAATGATTTACTGGAGGCTGGAGCCGATGTCAATTTGAGTGATAATAATGGAGAGACGGCTTTGATGATAGCAGCACGGAACCATAACAGGTCTATTTTAGAATCTTCACTAAACGCTGGAGCTGATGTTAATAAAACTAATACAGATGGAAGATCAGCTATACATGCTATAATGTTCTATAATGATTACGGCCCGCTGTGGATCAACTGTCTAAAATTACTTTTAATCAATAAATGTCACGCGTCTCTTGATACACCAGGAGAAGTTGGGGGAACGTTATGGTTACTGGATACACCGAGACAGGACAGAACAAATCTATTTGAATGGTTACTGGAAAGAAACGAAGAAAATCTTATATGGTATCTCGTAACGGAAAATTGTTCTCTCAAAGGTTTGGATCTTTCAAAGGTCAAAGATATAGTTCAATTTCCCGATATGTTGATGCTTTCTAAAATTCTGTTTGAAAGTGGTGCACTGAAGAGTGAAGTAGAGACCATGATTTTGTTGTCCGTTTTAAATAGTGGTTTGTCGCTTTCCACACATAATCCTGCGTTGGGTGAATCTGAACATAAACAACAGCTTGATGATTTCCGCGATTCCTGTAAATCGAGAAGTTTGAAGTCAAGATGTAGAAGAGAAATCCGAAACTGTATCGGACCAGGAATCAGCAGTAAAATAACTCAAGTTGGTTTACCAAAACTTCTACAAGATTATATCGTCATGAAAGACTTGATACCCGAGAAATACTTTACTCTTGTACTAAACGATGAGGATGACGTCGATGAAAATTATATTTTTAATGAAACAGATTACTATGACAATTATCATGATGATTATTCTGACTAAAGACTTTATAACCGTAACTATTGACTACAAAGTTACTTTAAATTGGAATGTACATTTACTATATCCTTCTTTATCAACTGGATAATCATAGCTATTGGTTAGAGTCTACTGTTGTGAACTGGATAATCAGTAATATTGGTTAGCGTCTACTGTTGTCAATTGGATAATCATAGCCATTGGTTAGAGTCTACTGTTGCGAACTGGATAATCATTAATATTGGTTAGCGTCTACTGTTGTGAACTGGATAATCATAGCTATTGGTTGGTATCCGCTGTTGGGTGGAAGTCACAGGAAGGTAAATTGGACCCAAGTCGAGCCCAACATGACCGTCCCGCATATTTATGAGTCTATTTATAACTTGGGGTTAGGGTTAGGATTATAAGGGTTACGAGAGAGATCATAATATAGGTTATGCCTGTTCCGCAATCCCTTTCAAGTTTTGAATAAAATATTGCTTAAAAAAAATAATTATATAGGCCCTACGGTAGCCATATTGGACTTAACTTTGGATCAATTTACCGCTGACCGTTGGATAACCTGCCGTAAAGGAAGTATTGGTGTCAGTCATTATCACTCAGCCTTTTGTTTTCGACACTTCCTCTTGTAGAAACCATCATTACGCATCTACTGTAGCAATGATCTATATGTTAAAATTATATTTGGTACATGTTACACAAGTTATATCACATATGTGATAATGTCTGACACCAATATTGTCCTTTAAATGACATCAGACCTGTTCTTGCTTGACGGTGTTATTCACATCAGGAGGAGATGATGTAGGACAGAGTCTGACGTAAAAGACCAGGTTATCCAGTCTCATCTATTGGCTAAGATCTACAGTGTGCTTAGTAGATCATCATTTACTTCTCAATTAATGAGTTTTATGTTGTTAGAAAATGTGTGCTTTAAATATAATATAGTCTAAAGCGATTAATCATTTATAACAACCTGAATACAGATATACCCTACTATACCTATAGTGAAAATACAACTCCAGTGATAGTTTCACACGATTTTATAACTGCACAGAGAATAACACGTTGAAAGCGGAAATTCGATGAAGAGTTGGCGGAATATAAAACCCATTAGACCGGAGGCTCAGCGGGGGGGTGGGGGGGTGTCCACCAAATGAGCACAAAACCAGACCCAACTTTTCTAGAGTGAGATTTTGCGTAGAATACGATGCCGAGTGGTAATCAGTCCGCCGTTGGGGCGTTTTCGAGATATTCGGGGTCAAAGGTCAAATGAGTTCTAAGTGAAACCTGTTCTAATTAATAATAGGAACATTTAAAATTTATCTTTAGGTGGTCTTAGCACCGAACTTTTACTTTGGAACGTCGAAAATGATCTTGCATAACAGAACCAACACACTTTGAAACCTGTTTCAAAAATACGTAAAAACTGTCAAATCGAAATCTCTCAGATTAATTTCCACAACGATTGTTATACATAATGATACTACATGTAGTTATCTGAAAAACAATTGAATAGTTTCAGTTTTGGACTCCAGCCTGCAGGAAAACCGACGTTTATCTGTGACGGGAAAACACGTATCTGACGACGGGATTAAAAGTTTGCAAATATTTTTATGAGTTTTTATGAATTTCTCCGGAACATGGACGCAGATAAAACCGACGAATGCATTGTACATAGTAATTCACAGGATATATATGTCGTATTGGTAAATGTTAGCGGGAAAAATTTGGGCAGGATTTGTGACGCGGCCTGCAGACTCGAGTCCAGCCATGGAACTGTTCAATTGTTTTTTCAGACGACTTGTATCATTATGTAAAGCATTCATTGTAAAACTAATTCGGAGAGATTTTGATTTAACAGTTTTTATGTATTTTTGAAACAGGCTCCGAAGCGTTTTGGTTCTGTCATGCAAGATCATTTTCGACGTTCCAAAGTAAAAGTTCGGTGCTAAGACCACCTAAAGATAAATTTAAAATGTTTCTATTATTGATTAGAACAGGTTTCGCTTTAGTTTTTGTATTTAACGCTGACATTTGTTACTTTAAATCTTCCTAGTGCTAAAACGGAAAATGTGACCTTTTGACCTCTGGGGTCACAAAGAACAAAAGTGAATTTAGCAAGTTTACATTTTCATTGAAAGTGTGATTACTTTCGATCATTTTCAGCAAATTTTTATGATACAGGAATGACCACGCATTCACTTTCAGTGCAAATGAACCCATTTGACCTTTGACCCCGAATATCTGGAAAACGCCCCAACGGCGGACTGATTACCACTTGGCATCGTCTTCTACGCAAAATTTTACTCTAGAAAAGTTGGGTCTGGTTTTGTGCCCATTTGATGGACCCCCCCCCCCCCGCACTGAGCCTCCAGACTACATATATAACCACACAGAATCATGTGCTTAGCTTGATGCGACGGGGTGGTGGGGGGCAAGGTAGCGACGTCAGCCCAACTACAGGTTCAACAATCGTTTGATACTTCCAATCGCACGTCCTTGTAAGAACTGTCTGGATTCATTATTAATGTGACCCAACACCCCAATATCTTTAAAACTATACCATACTAAAACAATCTACAGAATAATCCTGTGGTCACATCAAACACATAGAATACAACCTTAACTCTACAATCCGGTGGTCAGATCCAACATAAAAATAACCTTTTCGATAAGGATTTTCCCTTTTTCAACTTTTACTTTTGATTTTCTACTTTTTACTCTAGATCGCATTTAAACACCATACCATTTTCATCTCTATACGCCGCCATATTTAAACACCAGATCATTTTCATCCCGATACCCCACCATATTTAAACACCATATCATTTTTAACCCGATACCCCGCCATATTTAAACACCATATCATTTTCATCCCGATATCCCGCAATAAGTCCACAAGACAAAACACCCAAACAGAAGTCAGTACAGTTATTGGCAGCCTTTCTTATTCAGAAGATATTTTTAAGATGATGGAGAGGGTGGGACTGATAGTTACAGGTGTGATAATCTGTATGCTTATTATAAAACGCCGTTTTTACTGATTGAACACGGCATCGAAGTCAATACGGCAGATGCACATGGAATGAATGAATGAATGAAACAGGGTTTTATGGCACGTCAGCTCCAACTGGGCTATATTGTGCCATGTACACAAATATTTAATAATGAGAAACAAGATGATATATCTATTTACGATGCACATGGATATCCTGTGTTCTTTCAACCGAAACAGGTGAACTAAAATTAGTGACACTGTTAATTATGTCTTGACTGTGGTTAGGGCTAGAGTATTTTGTATTTTCTTTGGTAGTTACAGTATCTCTTGTTATAAAATTTAAAAAAAAGTATTTTGCCTTCCTTATTCTTCCCCTTCCCACCACCGTATTCAAATAGCCTGTGCCCGTTACTGCCACAAAGGACAACGTGACATCCTATTGTTCATCCTTCAATACCTGATGTGTAACCCATTGCGCTGCATTTTACACATTATGTTTGATTTGATATCTCTTGTTGGGGGGGGGGGGGGGGGGAGTGTCTTTATTTTCAAGTTTTAATATCTTTTCCATTATAAAAACATTTGATTATCTTACAGTATAAAAATCAATACAACTATAAATATTGATATGTGTGACGCATACTCTCTCCTCTGTTACATCTTATCCGTCTGGAATCGAGCGGATTTTATCTGTTACATATTTTAATAGCCTTGTGATCGTCTACTATTGTCTCTGTTTATATTTGTTTCTCATTTTCTCTTTAGGGCTCGTCTTGCGTATATTTTTATTTCCGCTTTTAAGGCGAGAATTTCATATTTTCTAAGAAAATCAAAACATATAGAAAATCTCATACCAGTCTGTTTTGATATAAAAAAATATCAACACAAGTTGATAAAGTAACAGAAAACGAGGCTCTGTCGAGTTTTTTTTTTTACTTTATCAACGAGTGTTGATATTTTTTGATAAGAAATGAACTGTTTTTTGAAAATATAAAAAAGTAGTTCCTTTTCAACTGACCAATCAAATTCATGTAGATTATGAAATATATATCACACAAGCGACATCTACTGTAGAATGTATTCTTCTGTGTCTTTTGCTCAAAAGGTTGTCAACTCACTATTATACGATCATATGTATCATTCTCACACTTAAAAAAGCCTTCACCACGGAAATAATAACACAATTACCTCCCTTGTTTTTCTATCCCCCCAATCTCAAACGTTTGAATTTGAAGTTGGAAATGATATTTTTGCCAATTTCTCAACTGGCAATAGTGTATTATAGAATTCAGAGGATTAATCTTTAACAAGACAGGACTGTTTATAGATACCATCTATTTTAAGGCTTTATTTTAATACATTTTAAAAATATAACTTAAAAATAAGAAATTGTCGCTTTAAGTACAGGTTCATTATACCTCAGTCAGAATGTGACAGGGAGTAGAGTCACCTGTCCAACCTCGTCGAATTTCTCTTATTCCTCCAATTACTAAAGACCCCTATGCACAAGCGAATTATTTTTCTACGATATGGACGTAAATCTCCAGGACAGAACCCAGCGAATTATCGAAATAAGAATTAAACCATATGTCCCGAAATGACCAAGTTCGTGTTGATTGGACGTTAAACCCTATTTCTCACTCTCTCTAATGCTAAAGTATATCTATACCCGTGTATATATATTAGCGCCATGTTTAAATAAGTAAAATAAAATTACACACGCGCTTTTTAGAAGTGTCTTTTAGAGAGTTAATCCAGACATCACATAATTTATGGATGATATATATTTTATATATAGTAAAATATCTGTACCGATGATATACGTGACAGCCTGAACTGACAAGGGAATTGTCGTATTGTCCTTAAACTGTCCATTATGAAAGACCAAAACGGAATGGACATACGTGGGATAATATGTCCAAGCACCCATTACAAACATGCGCAAAAATGCATATGAGCAAATTTACATATAGGAGTAAATGTTGTGCATGTGGACAAGGCTTTAGTACATGAATTAACTTTAGCGATAAGAAAGATTTTACCTGATCTCCCAGTCATATTGTGTTATTCATGTTCAGTGTGTATTGTTATACGAGACTACTGATAATATGTTCGTCACAAGGAAGTGTATCGTACAAGATTAAGTGTGACAAATTTCAGTTAATTTGACAAATTTACATGAACCAGTTTAAGTTTTATTTATGGCAATGAGTTGTGAGGAATTGAGAGAACGGTGAGTAGGTTATAGATATTATACTTATATTAATGACATGACATAAAGTGATCAGGTGAGATGATTGTATTTGTACTTGTTTTTTTTAGGTGATTATTGATAGATATATAGACATATATGCTGGGTTATATGTAATATTAATTAAAATTACAGGTCATGATAACATTGATAATATCTGAGTATCCAAACTTTGCTGTTACCGAGATATGGGGGTTACCATACATTTCGTGTGGCACGCAATAATCAACTTATTTCAATGAAACTCACAGATTATGATAACATTAATAATATCTCAAAGTAGGAAAAAGTTTCGACCACTTCCGGTTAGCGGTTTCCGGGATATCAGGTTACCACAAATTTCATGTGGCACGGCTACAGACCGCAATTACCAACCGATATCAATAAAACTTGCAGATTATAATTACATTAATAATATCTCAGAGTAGGCAAAGTTTCGACCACTTCCGGTTACCAGTGTCTGAGATATCAGGTTACCACACATTTTATGTGGCACGACTGCAGACCACAATTATCAACCGGTATCCACGAAACTTACAGAATATGACAACATTAATAATATCTCAGAGTAGGCAACATTTCGACCATTTCCGGTTAGCGGTTTCCGAGATATCAGGTTACCACACATTTCATGTGGCACGACTGCAGACCACAATTACCAACCGATTTCAATGAAACTCTCAGATTATAATTACATTAATAATATCTCAGAGTAGGCAACATTTCGACAACTACCGGTTAGCAGTTTCCGAGATATCAGGTTATCACACATTACATGTGGCACGACTGCAGACGACAATTTTCAACCGATACTTACAGAATATGATAACATTACTAATATCCACGAGTAGGCAACATTTCGATCACTTCCGGTTAGCGGTTTCCGAGATAAAGGTACCACACGTTTCATTTGGGATGACTGCAGACCACAATTATCAACCAATATCCATAAAACTTATAGAATATGATATAAGAATCTCCTAAGAGTCTTTTTTGATATCAAAAAAGACTCGTAGTATATTTTATTTATCACCGAATCCTTTCTTACATGCGCCAATAAATATAACTCTTGCTAAAGATTTCACTTTTACTGAATCTGATTACATTACGGCGTAGTGATACATCAATTTTTGACAGCAATTCAACCATTGTAAAGTGTTTCCATCAAGGTCAATTAAATAAAAATAGTTCATTTTTAATAATAATAATAATAATAAAAAAAGTTTATTTTATTAAAAAACGATCTGTTCTTTGAAATATAAAAAAAGTAGTTCCTTTTCAACTGACCAATCAAATTCATGTAAAGCGATATCTCCTAAGGAGATATTGCAGTAGATTATGAAATATCGACTGTAGAATGTATTATTGGGTGATAAAACATGAATAATATCTCAGAGTAGCCAAAATCTCGACCACTTCCTGTTAGCAGTTTCCGAGATGTCAGGTCACCACACACATTTCATGTGGCACGGCTACAGACCGCAATTACCAACCGATTTCCATGATAACATTATTAATATCTCAGAGTAGGCAATCATAATTGTGGTCTGCAGTCGTGCCACGTGAAATGTGTGGTAACCTAATATCTCGGAAACCGCTAATCGGAAGTGGCCGAAACTTTGCCTACTCTGAGATATTATTAATGTTATCATAATCTGCAAGTTTTATTGAAATCGGTTGATAATTGTGGCCTGCAGTAGTGCCACATGAAATTTGTGTCAATTTGATGTCTTTGAAATTGTTGACCGGAAGTGGTCGAAATTTTGGTTACTCTAAGATATTATTAATGCTATCATGATCTTTAAGTTTCATTGAAATCGGTTGATAATTGCGGTACGGAGACTTGCCACATGCGGCAAATGGTCTCCGAATTGTCTTACCACATGGGGCAAATAACCCCAGCCGTAACAATAAGACGGGGTCGGGGGTAGGGGGGGGGGGGCGCCTCTAAAAGGCAACTACACCAGCTCTACATATTGGTATATAGTGAGTAAACAATAACACTATCAGATGGATAAAAACTCCAAAATAAATCCTTAAACATACAAGAGCTAAATCTGGCTATTACAGGTCTTTCTTTTGGTATTAGTTTTCAATCGTGGACGTTCGTGTGGATGACTGGTATCTTATGCTTAGGAATTTAATAAAAACAGGCGCATCCGTTATTTGTAAATATATTGTCCGCCCCAGTCGCCTTAATAACTGAGCTGGCAACCTATCATTAACACTTATTAATTTTTGTATTTCAGGTTAAACGAGGCTGTAAATAAAAATGATACAGTTGCAGTAGAAAGAATTCTACAGAGGTATATGACATTAGATGACGACCAGATTTGGGTAGTTCTCTGTGAAGATGCTCTTAAGAACAGATGTCTGCCTATGGTGAAATTGTTGCTGCCACCAAAGAGTACCGCTAACGTCGACATAACCACCAAAATACGACTGATGAACGCCGCAAAAAAATCTGATTTCGTGGAGGGTGTTAAATGTCTCCACTCTAAAAGAGTACCTCTTTATTTTTTACAGATTCAAGATTAGGTTACAACTGGAGTGCCCTCATTGAATGTGTCCAAAACAGTAAGGTCGAGCTGCTCAAATATCTGCTTCAACTGAAAGATCTAGATAAAAACCCAGACAAAAAGGAAACGTTAATAATGTTATGTTGCCATCAACTAAATACTGAAAGTTTGAAGATTTTGTTGAACAGTGTACTAAAAAATACTACCGTGGCTGGTGGAATAAGGAAGTTCTTGATTGTGTAAAATTATTGGTGGAGGCAGGGGCGGATATTAATCTACAAGATTTTAATGGGACAACGCCCATCCAACTGGCTGCTGAATGTGGTACGGTGACTACGGTAGAAAGAGGAGCAAACTTTGAAACAACAGACCATCAAAGTACACTTCTTCATTGTCTTGCAAGGAGTTTCCGGAAGTCAGATTCGTACGATGAATGTGTTCAACTATTAATGTCTCAAGGAATGGACATAAACAAACTGAACTCATGGAATGAAACTCCACTGTATTTAGCAGTATGTCAAAGAAATGAAGAGATGGTGAAGACATTAATTAAATCACACTGTGATGTCAATATTAAAGCAGGTAAAGACTTGTCACCCGTCTTACTGGAGTCAATAAGAAAACAAGATGCGACTATGGCTGAAACACTGATTAAAGCTTGGTGTGATGTTAACATCGCTGATAAAAACGGTGTAACACCTTTAATGGAGTCAATAAGAAGACACGAGACGACTATCGCTAAAACACTGATTACACCTTTAATGGAGTCAAAAAGAGGACAACAGACGACTACTGCTGAGATACTGATAAAAGCTGGGTGTGATGTTAACAGCACTGATGGAAACGGCGTTACACCTTTAATGGAATGTGTGAAGACAGGTAATCCTTTTTTAGTTAAACAACTTATTGACCGCGGTGCATCTGTCAACGCTAAAGATAACAAAGGATGTTTTGTATTGGACTATTTCTTACGATCTTGCCAACATACGATAGATCAATTTACTTCAGTAGGCATTGTTAAGAAGATGATAGAGACTGGGGCTGATATTCACAAATGTAATAATCTGTTGTGTAGAGCAATCAGTGGTGGACATTATAAGGCCGCTTCATTACTTATTGAACACAGCATCGATGTTAATACAGTGGACGAAAATGGCGATGATCCCCTTGCTCTTGCCTCCGAAAAAGGTAAATTAGAACTAGTGACATTGTTGACATCAACAGATTGTGATATAAATCACCAGAATCTAAAAGGAGAAACGGCGTTGCACAAAGCTATACAAGTGTCAAGATATTCTGCTAATTATGAAGACAAGGAGAAAATAATAAAAATGTTACTACAGAATGGGATGAACGTCAATCTTAGTGACGTCGATGGACTAACGGCCTTGTTCATAGCAGTAGGTAATAGAGAAAGATCTATTACCGAAGAATTATTGAAGGCTGGTGCTGATGTAAACCACTGTGATAACAGAGGAACAACCCCAATGATGATCGCAGTTAAAAATAAGGATAATGTTATAGCAAATATTGTACTACAAGCTGGTGCCGATCTGAAACCGAAAGATGTATTGGGTAGAAATGCGCTATACCTTGCAGTACTCTTGAAAGTTTCACTGGATTTAGATGTTTTACTTAAATATTCAAATTTGAGAAGTGAAGCAGATAACGCCACAGATGAGGAAGGCAAAACATCTTTAATGGCGACAGCAGAAAGAGGACCTAAACCTATGGTAGAAACACTACTCAATGTTGGTTGTAATATCAACCTACAAGATCATTGTGGTAAGACGGCATTGATGTTTGCTGTTGACAACCAGGATGAAACTATTTTATCACTTCTACTACAGAATGGTGCAGACTATAATATTTGTGATGCCGATGGCAGAACAGCGTTGCTGTTGGCAGCAGAAAGAGGACCTAAAGACATAGTAGAAAAACTACTCATTGCTGGCTGTAATATCAACTTACAAGACCATCGTGGTAAGACGGCGTTGATGTTTGCTGTAGACAACCAGCATGAAACTATTTTATCACTTCTATTACAGAATGGTACAGACTATAATATTTGTGATAACAATGGCCAAACAGCGCTGATAGTGGCAGTACAGAAACAAAAAGAAATTCATTGTGAGGATTTACTGAAAGCTGGGGCTGATGTTAATTTGAGTGATAACGATGGAAATACAACTTTGTTGATTGCAGTCCGGTTGAATAACAGGAAGATTGTAAATGGTTTACTGAAAGCTGGAGCCGATGTTAATCTGAGTGATGATAATGGAAAGACGGCTTTGATGGCAGCGGCACGGAACCATAACAGATCTTTTTTAGAATGTTTACTTAATGCTGGAAGATCTCATATGGTATCTCGTTACAGAAAATTGTTCTCTCAGAGGTTTGGATCTTTCAAATGTCAAAGATAAATTTCACTTTTCCGATATCTTGAGGCTTTCTAAAAAATATTTTGAAAGCGGTGCACCGAAGAGTGAAATAGAGAAAATGATTTCGATGTCGTCGGTCTTAAATACTGGAGAATCTGAAGATAAACAACAGCTTGGTAATTTCCGCGATTTCTGTAAATCAAGAAGTTTGAAGTCAAGATGTAGAAGAGAAATCAGAAACTGTATCGGATCAGGAATCAGCAGTAAAATAACACAAGTTGGTTTACCACAACGTCTACAAGATTATGTCGTCATGAAAGACCTGATACCCGAGAAATACTTTACTCTTGTAATAAACGATAAAGATGACGACACAAGGACCGATAATACTACGTCGCCAGTGTCTGTATTCACGACTTCCAACTTTCTTCCCATTTATGGCAATTATGAATCAAATTACAATTATTTTTATGATCCTTCTGACCGAAGACTTTATGACCGTAACTTTGAGCAGATCTAACATATTAGATCAGGTTTTCCAGTGTAGGATCTACAGTAATTCTTTTTATCATTATCTTAGATCAGGTTATCCAGTCTGTGTGCTAAGTAACTCATGATTTAGTTAGATGTTGCTTCTCAATTAAGAAGATTATGTTAGAAATGTGTGCCGTTATTTTGTATTTGAAAGGAAACTGTGTTTGACATATTACCGCTGTTTTACTTTAAGTAAATCAACATGCCCTTTAAATAAAGTCTAAAGGCAGCTACTATCCTACGGTGATAATACTGCTCACATTAATTTAATGGGTGATAGTTTCGTACAGTGTTTAAGGCGTTGAAAGCTGAAATTCGCTGAAGAGTTGGCTGAAACGTCACTGTACGGACAATATTTCTCTTATTAATCCATATATAACCGCACAAAATCCATTAGAAGCTTAGCTTTATGAAAGGCAAAGAATCACGCCCCCCCCCCCCGAGCCAGCAATCTTTTAATAATTCGAAATCTACTTTGTTTAAACCATTTTTTTAAAATTGCATGTCCTTGTAAGAACTGCCTGGATTCATTTCTTGTGGGACCCACAAAACTCCAGTTACGTGAAGTAATGGAACAATCCTTTATTCTACAATCCTGTGTTCAGCTCAAATACAAACAAGGCTACCTTCGTTTTACAATATGTCAGGATAAATTACCTGGGTTAGTTTTGATGTCAACTGAAAGAGTACTGACTACTGTATCAAAATGTACATAACATGGTTATTGATGCTTTTTCACATTTGCTTAATTATTTTTTTCATTTCACATTTTAGAATCATAATTATACTTGTATTTTGTTTTAAACTGTGTTTTGATTTTAGATACATAAAATATATTAGCCTTGTCTTTTGATTCTTGTATGTTATATCATGGCGCCTTTTGTATATTTTGCACCCTTCTTAACTAAGGCAAACTATTAAATTTGTGATACAGTTTGTTGTTTCTGATTTTGTTCGTGGTATGTCCGATCGATTTTCAGTGCTCTGCGAATGCTATATAGTTTTAAATAGATACATTACAAAATTGGGGAAAAGCATTGGGGTCACGAGAGGACAACTTTCCGCAACTTTCCTTATCAGAGTTACCAAACACCTTTGCCAAAAACGCTACGCGGTAGAGGCTACCGTCATTAGTGGGTCTTGTAAAGCATTGAGGCCATAAAAAGACGAATGGTATCAGTATCTAAGCCCACATTTAAAGTGGATTTGGCATGGCCGAACAATGTTGTCTATTGACTCAATCTGAAGTGGGCTGATCACCATAATTGACTACCCAGGAGGAGTTATATTATTACAGGGGATTGCAAGTAACAGTTTGATACACATTTTGTGATTGTAGTTCCCCACAAATTGTCGAAGGTAGGTATTGAGATATGCTTTTAATGGTGACTTTGACCTACTCAGAAGTGGGTTAATCACTACAATTGACTACTCAGAAGGTTTGAAGTTGCCCTAGTGGGTCCCAAGGAACGGAGTTTACCCATTTTGTTTTTGTACTGGGGGTATGTACTGAGATATGCAAATAAGGTAGATTAGGCGTGGTCCACCAATTGTGACCTGTGTCCAACTCAGAAACGAGTTAATTCCCTCAATGTACGCCCCAGAAGGATCCATATGCCCCAAGGAACGGCGTGATATTCATTGCATTTAAGGTAGATTGTGCGTGACCAAGTTGACTTTGTCGTAATGAAAAGGGCGACAATTACATGGCCGTTATCAGTCACCAAAGGACTACTATTGGCGAAAATCTGCACTGGAGAATAATATGTAGAACGACCAAAGATGACAGTAGAAAATCAAAATCAGTCTATGAAAATGAAATTCTGACGATTTAAAGTTGAAAATGCATACATTTACAGGTTTCCACCATAAAAATAACCTTTTAGATAAGGATTTTCCCTTTTTCTTTTTCAACTTTTACTTTTGATTTTCTATTTTTTACTCTAGATCGCATTTTCATCTTGATACCCCGCCATATTTAAACACCATATCATTTTCATCCCTATATCCCGCAATAAGTGAAGTCCATAAGACAAAACATTCAAACAGAAGTCAGTGTAGTTATTGGCAGCCTTTCTTATTCAGAAGATATTTTTTTTAAGATGATGGAGAGGGTGGGACTGATAGTTACAGGTGTGATAATCTGTATGGTTATTATAAAACGCCGTTATTACTGATTGAACACGGCATCGAAGTCAGTACGTTAGACGCAAATGGGATGAATGAATAAACAGGGTTTTATGGCACGTCAGCTCCAACCGGGATATATTGCGCCAAACATACGGTGAATAATGAGGCAAATTAAAAGATATCACATAAAGTATTCATGTACACAAATAAAAACAAATATCACAGTATATTAAATAATTAAAAATAAAAAACACAACTTCATGTACACAAATATTTAAAAATGAAAACAAGATGATATATATTTAAGATGCACATGGATATCACACCACCTCCTCTGTTCTTTCAACCGAAACAGGTGAACTAAAATTAGTGACACTGTTAATTATGTCTTGACAGTGGTTAGGGCTAGAGTATACAGTATCCCTAGTTATAAAAACTAAAACAAAAAGTATTTGCCTTCCTTATTGTTCCCCTTGCAAAGAGGACGCTTGGTGTCCATATTACCAGTTTGTTTATCTCTTCGTGTTTCATGCTTCAACTATCCGACGATATCCCAAATCTTTAAAATTGTTACCCCCCCCCCTCCGTTGACAGCGCTTGTTTTGGTTGATATAGCACCATCTGTTACAATACGATTTGTTAACACAGCTAGCCGATCGGCAAGACGTTAAACCCCATTTCATTTCTTTTCATTGCCGTTTACACAACTGGTGTACTGTAAATATACCAGGCATACTCAACCACATTCACTCTCTAAAAACACCGACAAATATATTTCTCTACTGTACAGAATTACACGGGCCATTTATTGTCGTAATCAGGTGATATATTTGAGCAACATATTGGACGTTTTTTAAATGATAATTCGCTTGAGGTAACTAAATGAATAAACAATTTTATTACTATACAAGTGTTGATGCTCTATTCATTTCTTTGTGTACAGGTTCAATAGATCGCCATATTGCTACTTAACGTTTCTTTGTGTACAGGTTCAATAGATCGCCATATTGCTTGTTAACGTTTCTTTGTGCATAACCTGGCCATGTTTAAATAGAAAAATCTACTTGAACACACCAAAGAATAAGACCTGTTCCTGAATGTAAAAAAAGCACAACTAATTAGTTTTCAATATCATTTAGAATTTGACGAACATCTTGATCAGAAATACAATCAACAGTTCTAGTATACAGCTCAATTACTGATCTCTGTGGCACCCTACAGCAGTGACTGTAACGTGTGGAGCGTGGGGCTAAGCAGCTGTATACAATAACTCACTGCTTATTCTGTGGCACCCCACAGCACTTCTTATTCTGTGTGTAGTTTCTTGTTAGTTGTATTAAAGTGGAGGTTACTGCTGATGAAATTCATTTTTTCACATTTGTTTCGAAGGCGAATCGTTCTCCACTGCCTGCAATCAAATAGCCTGTGTCCGCCACACTTCCCCGAAGGACAATGTGACATATGATGTTTCATGGTTGAAGAGTTGCCCTTCTAATACCCGACATGTCACCCTTTGCGCTGTGCGCAGCTTTCTATACATTATATTTGATCTGATTTCTCTTGGGGTAGTGCGGGGGGGGGGGGGGTAATTTTTTTATATCTTTTGCATTATAAAGGCAATATATTAACTTATAGTATCGTAATCAATACAGCTATAAATATTGATATGTTTATCCGTAGAATCGGGTGGATGTCCTCGACATCTTCCATCACTCTAATTCACTGTAGGTGGTAGTTGGGTATCGTGGAACATCTGATGTAACTTCTCATATAACTAATTATCAGTTATATTTTTTCCGACAAATCCAGTGGTTTAACGAGTGCACTATGAGTCATTGCGTCAAGTTTGAAGATATAAGATTGTATACTGATTAACCACAATGTTATATAACCCTATATTGGAATAGATCCATTTGAAATGTGCACAAGTTAGTTTATCCATCTCTTGGGTTTTCTCCACCGTAAAACAATTCAACCCCACCTACTGCTGAAGACCCCTACTGACAATCAAATTATTGAATAAAAATTGTAAGATAAATTAGTCCTGATATGACCTAGGTTGTGTCGGGTGGCTGTTACTCCGCACCCCCCCCCCCCTCTCTCTCTTTCGGATTTCTATCAAATTAGTGGTAAATAGTTATACCAAAGGGTATGCAATAATATCCTGTTTTTAGAACAGGTTGCTGGTAGCACCCCCACCCCACCCCTACACACACAAAAAATAACCAGAAAGGCCAAGTAAAGTGATTGCCCATGTATATGTTTTTGGATAGATCTGTTTATAGAACTATTTTATCCACAGTAGTAGTAACTTTTGTAACTTTTGTCTTTGTGAGATAAATTAGAGCATACATTGTAAGGATGAGACATAGCGAATTATAAATATACTTAAAATGTGCCAAGCGTACATTATTTATACTAGTTGCAATATTGGACCAGCGTGACATATTTCATTGAAATGCATGTGCTGGATAGTGTCTGTATTTTTAGCTGTTTAATGGTCTCGTGCAAGACATTGCGTAATATATAGATATAGCCCTCGTACATTATCATTATATTACGTAATATCTTTCACTCGACCATTAAACTATCCATATTAACACATATATTTTCCATTTTGAATTAATGTCAATTCTAGTTTAATGTGTGTGTGTGTGTGTGGGGGGGGGGGGGGGGGTTGTGTGTGATGGTGTGTGTGTCTGTGTCTGTGTGGGTTGGACTTTGTGGGAGTCGTTAAAGTATGAACACGCCATACGTGTATTTAGCTTGATATATAAGCAAGAAGAAATTAACATTGACGACTACATGGTGAATAATAAGTAGTCTCACTCCAGTCAATATTGTACTTTCATTTTCACTTTACATTCTACGACCGTTGTGTTTCTTAGAAATTAAAAAACTATGAATAGAATGTTAGCCTGTTTAACCAGACAATTGAAATCCTGCGTGGCTGGTTATACGAGACTATTTGTTATATATGTTACCAGGTGTTATTCGAGACTATATGTGGTATATCAAACAAGATTCACTGTGATCAATTTACCACCAAAGTTTTTAACAAATTAACATTGTCTCCAGTTTAACGTGTTACGATGAGTTGGCGTAAATCAGAGGAATTAAAACAAGAGTAAGTAGGTCATATTATACATGTTCAATTGTATCACGTAATATATTTTATTATAGACATCTACCGTATGTATTATCGCTATTCTATTATACATATACTATTCAAAAAAAGTAGGGGATATTTGATTTTGGGGGCATAATACTAAAATATGCAAATGACTACGAAAAAAGTCACTATAGAACCTAACAGAAGAAACATTTCCAGTTACATGTGACGCCCAAACGCACCAATAGCTACCGCATGGAATGCAGGTGATGCTTGGGATCATTATGGGGGTCCAACCCAAGATTTGCACGACTCTGACTTTGAATGTTACAGTCATTGTGGCATTGAATTCCAGGGTGGAAACATCAGTTTAATTGTTTTAGTGACCAGAAAACAAATTTTGATATGCGTCGGCTTACCCAAAATGAAAGGTTACGTGCCCTTGGCATGCTACAGATCGGCACAACACAGGCGGTTGTGGCGCGGACGATGAATGTTTCTCAGTCTGTCATAAGCAGGCTATGGTCCAGATACCGTGATACACAATCTGTACAGGACAGACCACGCTCAGGTCGACCAAGGGCGACAACTCAAGCCCAGGATCGATTTATCCGTACCTTGGCCTTGAGAAATCGTGTCATCACAGCAAATCAGATCAGCGCTCGTCTTCAAACAGACACTGGTGTGAGAGTGAGTGGCCAGACGATTCGGAATCGACTGCATAGGGGTCACCTTCGCGCCCGACGTCCTCGCGTGATTCCTTGTTTGAGAGATCATCACATTCAGGCAAGACGTCGTTGGTGTAGGGATCGTCAACACTGGGATAATCGACGCTGGAGCAATGTGATGTTTTCAGATGAGTCAAGGTTCACTGTTGATTTTTTGGACAGACGTAGGAGGGTGTGGCGTCGTCGAAACGAGCGCTTCCAAGACGTTAACGTCATCAGACATGATCGATTTGGGGGTGGTTCTGTTATGGTGTCGGGAGGCATCACTGTTGCTGGAAGAACGGCTTTACATGTTGTTGCAGGGCGTGTTACAGGCCAGTACTACCGGGACAACATCTTGGCAGTCCATGTTGTGCCGTTCGCACGACGTCATGGCCGCCGTTTCATCTTCCAGGATGACAACGCAAGATGTCACAGGGCCAGGATCGTTACAGGTTACCTCCAACAACAGAACATCACCACATTACCTTGGCCAGCACTGAGTCCCGACCTCTCCCCCATCGAGCATGTTTGGGACATGCTTGGACAGAGGTTACGTCAACGTCAACAACGTCCTGCCAATGTCCAAGAACTTGCTGCTGCGTTGCAGCAGGAATGGGACAATCTGAACCAAAATGAGCTTAGACGTCTCATTAAGAGTATGCCACGTCGGATCAATGCTTGTTTGGCAAACAGAGGAGGATTTACCCGTTACTGACTTGGTTGTGATGCTGTGGTAACTTTGCTGTTTGACCCCGGGTATCATTTTACCCTTATAATGGTCAGTCTGTGCCTTACTTAGTCTAACGATCATTTGGAATAAATCGATGAATGTGAACTTCATTTCATTTTGTCATTTGTTTCTTCGTCAGTTTCATTAGGTGACTTTAATAACACTTAAAAATCAAATATCCCCTACTTTTTTTGAATAGTATATAACATAACTATTATATTATACATATTAATAATTGTATCACCTTGAAATATTATACATGTAATAATAGTAATAATAATATGTACATTTATATAGCACTAGTACGCCACACACTAAGACATGCTCACAGCCCATCCAGTTCAATTAATTAATACTGAAATCCAAAATCTTAAAACACCTTTATTTGGACGTTTTGTAAGAGTACCATATTCTTAAATCTTTCTTTTTTCTTAAAATTCTCAGTGAAATTAGTTAGTTATTTTTTTCAACACACACATCGGGACAACCAGCCAATCGCTTTACGTAATACATGGCATCGTTGTGAAGCTGTAAATCTCTAGCTTAGAAATAGGGCCAACGTATTACCGATAATCACATTTTCAATGAATACAAACGAGTTTTAAAACCCATACATTAAGTAAATATATTCGGCCCGGACACTCCGCGCTGTGTATTGTGGTATCATGTCTGCGTTCTGTGCTCAATGATGTTTTGGTGTACTTCCGATTATTTCTGAGAAGTGGCGGAAAAAAAACCCCTTAAAATTCAAATTGAAAATACATCGCCATTGAGTGTTAACCAAAACCACGTGGCGGTATACTATAATTTAAGCTGAAAATCTGGGTCATTTTATTGAGTAATAATTGTCATGGATTAATGATTGATAATTGCCAATGATATATATATAAAGCCTTCTCCAAGTCATCATTTACCACGGTCATACGTTATCACCTTCGAACTGAAAGGACGTATTCACATAGCTCTCAGCTCACCCAGGCGTAGCAAGCAAAGATAATTCAATACAAGTTCAAGCTACAAATTTACTACAACCTAAGAATAAATCTCAAGTTAACATCGCAAGAGTTTATTTGTTTAAGTAGAATCAATATCGCGGTTATGAATACAAAATGTTCAGGCTATGTTGAATGTCTTTTAAATACACAATTTTCTAATTGTTTTAAAGCAGTAGACAGTTGTAAACATACTGATAAATTAATTACTAATAAATACACCGAAGTTGCCATCGTTAAGCCTAAGGATTATACAAAATCTTAAAAAAATAAAACGATCGGCGACGAAATTAAATCCAAATTAAGAATGAAAGACACTCCCGTAATTAAAATACTGAAAAATGAGAACGTGCCATTGGCGTTTGCAAATGCCAGCGATGCCGAAAAGGCGCACAAGATTGAAACTGAAGTAGTATTGTCCCACCCTATCTCTCACCCAGGAGCATGGCATTATTCATGCTGTCCCATTTGAATACTCAAACGATGAATTTTTAGACGATTTGTAAAGTAATGGATATCATGTTATATGTGTATTTAGGTACAGAATCCCAGATGGCAAAAAATCGAGGACCATAGAAGTCATATTCAAAAAGGAACATATCCCTGAAAAAATAAAATTAGGCTATCAGATAAGAACAGTATACCCGTATATTCCCCGTGTCAGGATGTGTAGAAACTGTCAAAAGTTTGGACATAACGAGTCTCACTACAAGGTGTGCGAGAAATTTTCAAACTCGTTCATCTGAGGTATTAAAACGTGCTAATTGTGGCGGAAATCATAAAACAACTAACAAAACATGTAGCAAATTTATAGAAACTAAAGAGATTCCCAGAATCCAATAAACTAAGACCATTTCGTTTAGAGAAGCAAAATTATTTTTATACGCCCACATTTTCATGTGGACGTATATTGTCGTCGCCCCTGTCCGTCCGTCCGTCCGTCCACAATTGTTTGTGACACTCTACAGGTCACAATTTTTATCCGATTTCAACCAAACTTGAAATATAGGGTTATCTCCCTAAGATCTCGGTTCCTGTCGATATTGGCATGTTGAGATTCGAAATGTAAGTTTATAACATAAATATCTTTGTCCTTTCGATATTCGCTCATATCGGACCGAAACTTCCTGAATTATGACCCCTGATTGTACGAACATGCTGGACAAAATGGTCGCCCCTCGTACGCAAATAGTGTAAAAATATGGTATAACAAGATTGTGGATCCTCTAGAAGCCACAATTTTGAACTGATTTTGATGAACCTTTAAATTTATCTTTATATCACAAAAGATCTCGGTTCCTTGCAATAATCGCGCATAGCGCACCGTAACTTCCTGAATTATGACCCACCGATCTTGGTTCCTTTCGATATTGGCGCATATCGGATCGTAACTTCCTGAATTATGACCCTTGATTGTACAAAATTTTGACGTCACAATTTTTATCCGATTTAAAAAAAATCGTGTGAATATATCACCGTTACACACTAAGATCTTGGTCCCTTTTGATAATCGCGCATATCCGAACGTAACTTCCTAGATTATGGCCCCTGATTTTTCGAAAACTCGCATTTCTGATTTTAAAAACCGTTTAAATATATCACCATTCCACCATAATGAAGGTTGAGTTCGAATTCCGGGAAAACAGAAATGGAACTGCCCAAAAAAATGGCCGCTCTTTGTACGCAAATTGTGTAAAAGTATGAAATAGGAAGGTTGTGGACCCTCTAGAGGTGACAATTGTTATCCGATTTTGGTAAAACGTGAAATGTATGTTCACAACCCCAAGATTTCGGTTACCTTCGATATTCGCGCATATCGGGCCATATATTCCTGGATTATGGATCCAAATTGTACAAAAAATCACGTTATTTTTTTAGCTGGTTCTCTGTGCTTCTCTTGCAAAATGTGGGCATATCTTGCATGGCAATGACTTGTTAATGTTCTCAAGGGACACAGGAGAAGCGAATGTTGCATAGCAAAATATAATAACTGAAAAATCAAACTTAGGTAAGGATAAACAAAGCAGAGCTGTTAGCGAAAACGTTTCCTGACGGCAGTAGCTATAAAAATTACAGTGAAATGTTCTTAAAAAACGAAAGTTTGAATTTCGTTGGAAAACAACATCCCGTAACTTAGCAGAGGTCATAAAGCAATTAATTTACCCTTTACTCTAAGTGGCAAAATTGACTCGGCGACTGGCGAAGATCAAATAAAATATAGCATGTTAAGAAAACCCTCTAAGTTGTCAAGTATATATGCGACACATTAGTCAACACTTGGTGAAACTTTTCAAAGTTTGGATTGTTTAGTATATTGAATAAGACAAGTTTTGTTGCATATATGACCCTGATGTAGACCTCTCCCCCGTCGATCGCTACGTGTATTACCCGTAACAGCATCGTAGAGGTGTAATTTTACAAGGTGCCAGATGGTACAGAATAATTTGACAGTTACTATATATGGTGTGTGATGACGGGTGACAGAAACCCTAACAGTGAAATAGCTTCCCCTGATTTCATGTTACGAATGAAATTATCCTATTTGTTGAAATTATCCCCCACTTCAACCACTAAATTTCATTTAAACAGTTACTCATAAGATATTTTCCTTCAATGTGCCCACATTTATGTTTCATGCAGCATATAGCCAATTAGGACTCACACTAGTATTAGTATTATACACCGGTTGGAAATATTCATTGTTAGTTCGTTTTTCATTTTCAGTAAAGTCTTTATCACTACAGACCCGGGACTGTAATATGTGTGTCTGTGACGTCTATATATTTATCACTACAGACCCGGGACTGTAATATGTGTGTCTGTGACGTCTATATATTTATCACTACAGACCCGGGACTGTAATATGTGTGTCTGTGACGTCTATATATTTATCACTACAGACCCGGGACTGTAATATGTGTGTCTGTGACGTCTATATATTTATCACTACAGACCCGGGACTGTAATATGTGTGTCTGTGACGTCTGTATATTTATCACTACAGACCCGGGACTGTAATATGTGTGTCTGTGACGTCTATATATTTGTCCATGTGTTTGTGGTAACGGTTTTTAAAACGAAATAAAAATTATGACATCTACTGTCTGAACCGTTGTAAATTATAAACGGATTTCGTCGATTGTGAACAAACTACTGAATAATTGTTATTAAGGGCAAGGTAAAGTGACCAAAATTGTCACAACACCCGAAATGAAATGAAATTAAATGGGGTTTAACGTCCGACTGCTCTGCTCCTAAACTGGGCTAATGAAGACGGCACAACATCTGAAATGGGGGGGGGGTCCTCAAAATATCATTCACAACACCTTTAGTGCCTTTTTTGGTGTCTAGAAATGCTTGAGATGATCCTGAACAATAAAGAATGGATGAAAATAAAAAAAAATAATGACTTTGTAACTGCGCCGCTACAGGGTAAACAACTAAACATGGGAAATCACAAAGTCTCACAGATATACCTGAATATATACACTACAACCATCAAGACTTCACATTTTGAAAACTATCTTTGTTTGAGCACACCAAATCCATATAATTAAACTTTTATTTTTCAAATATCCATTTTTTTCAAGGGACTACTTTCAGACTTTTTGTATGAAGTACCATCATAAACATCATTTGAATTAAATGTTTCTGGTCTGTATGGAATATTGTAAATACTGCATCACAATTTCTTTGAAACTGTTTTAGGTTTTCAGCAATATTTTATAATGAATACACATTGCTATCATTTGTATTACTTCTTAATTCACCCCTTGAAATGTTGTGCCAGAAAGCATAAAGATGCACTGACAATTAAAGATTGAACATTTTTACTACGTTTTACACTAAAATAATTTGTTATAAATTTTAATCAATATTTATTCACACTCAACACATTGTTTAATCTTTGATTGTCCACTAATAGCCCATTATTGAATGTGGAAAGGTCCAGCTGAATGATTGATTAGAAAATATGATGTGTTTCAAATGGTACTCCATAGACGTGAATTTGCCCCACAAAAAGTATATCTAGGTAACAAATTCTATATCAGACCCGCAAAATGATTATTATTCTAACATAAATGAATAATAATCTATCCAAATAATCTATCCAAATTTAAAAACAAGCCTTTTTGCTAACATTTACCAACACTTGACAACGGCAGCCATGATAGCTTAGATTTTGACAGTTCTGTTTTCACCAATTTACAGAACGGTCCATATGAATAATATTGATATTAATAGATGTGACAGTTCTTGCAAATGAAGCGCAATAGTCTATAATATTACGATTTACCACCTGATGTAAGGATAATTGTGATAGTATTAGTCAAAAAGTATGTACTGTATTTTTATTTACCTTTCTGTGTCGAATTACCGCTCAAAGTAAGTGTTGGTCGCATCGATGAGTTCATGCATAACTTATTTTTTTAATATTATCAAATCCCGTAAATGACACCTCATTTGTATTTTGATATGAATTAATCGTATTCAGCAGTTGTTTAAATTAAAAATGTGTATTTAAAATTAACACTTTGCTCATTGATATTAGCATAAGGTCAAGGACATATCACATATTCGGACACGAAAGCTACCTACGAAACATTGTTTACATTTATACAACGGCGAAATGTGTTATTACTAAAGGGAATACGATATAATTGTATGTATGGTGATGTAAATGAAGCCTTTGCATATCTATACAATGTTCCGCTAAGCGTTGTCAGTTTAACGATTATTCGCATCACTCGTCTAAAGATAAGAAGGGTCATTTTCAAGATTGAAAAGAAAATGGCGGATCCCAGACCCGTGGTAGCAAGCCGTGGAAATCTCACACTACAAGGAAATAGGAAAGCAACTCGACTACTGTACTACATAGATCAGAGTATAAATAGAGAGATAATAGCTGTCCCCAAGTTTTATCGTTTTGTCTGTAGGTGTAACCGCGATTGGGCAAGAAACTGATGAAACTGAAATTTTCGTTTATGTGATAACACGCGAATGTACGAATTAAAGGGGTATTGACAGTGAACTGGTGTATTGTGAGTAATGGAGTTTATTTTGGACGTTTGTATCTAAGGGCCACTATTCTGTGTTGGGAAATAACATCTTCAGCCTTGTTGGTGTTGAGACTACTATGCAACTAGATCGTGTCACTTTACCCTGCCCTTAAAAACTTGTCTATGTGTTTGAAATCACCTCCGGTTGAATAAAATCCATTGCACAATTGAATATCCCAACGAAAAAAAAAGTTCTCTCTTGAAAAGTCAATGTTTTTGCTTGTATTTTCGACTAAGTTCATCACAACATTGTACATGTCACGTGATGAGCTAAACCATCTTAATATGTTGAAGGGGGCAATGGTTGACAAATTTTGACAATCACGTGTGCTGCAATCACAACAACGCGCGACCTTTCCGATCGTTTGAGTTTAGGCAACAAAAATGGCAACTGGAGACAATAAAATTAATTTGGAAACAATTGATTGTCAGTCTACTAAATTTTTATACACAATGAATATATCACCGATTACACGAATACTCGTAAATATTGCTTTTCACATCATTACCACCTCATTATTGTAAATACCCTGTGTTAGTGTGTAGTACATATATTTTAATAAAAGATGTATCGCAGATTGCATGTATTATTGGGTCTTGTGTTTTAATTATGCAGACCGTGGAGAAATCTCGTGCAAGTTTCGCGCTAAATTTAACCATTTTCACAATCAATAACTCATATGTCATGACACCTTTTACGGTAATAGAATTCAAATCGTTGACTGGCCGAGGCATGGTTGCGATCTACGAAATGCCATCGGAAAATTCCATTCTCTGTGGATTTCAAAATGGAGTTGTACTTGTGATTAATATAGGCCTAATAGTTAATAACTGAGAGTACAATCGTATGGATACATTGCCCTGTGAATTTAAAAACGAAGCCGGGATTTTCGGAAATTAATTTTGTTACCGAGACGCAAAATTCTGACCATTTTTTTCACAACGGAAATAATATTCGAAGAGAAATAGAAAGACATGGACCTATCTGTCCATAATTAAACCGAAGTGCGCTATGATTTGTTGTTGATAATAATTTTTAGTATTTATATATATAAAAAGAAAGTAATAACGTTATATACCTATTCAATGATTCAATGGCCTCGGCTGTTAATTTTGCCGAGGCAAATGTAAAATACATCGGCATTTAAGGATTTACCCCGGCTACAGCCGATTTCACCAGGAAATATTAAAGGAATGTCGTTCTTTTTGTTCAGCACCTGTGTTCAAAAGAAATAATCTCACCCAAAAAATTAATACAAGAAGGAAACCAAATAACGGACTGTTTGTAAACTAATTACTGGGTCCGAGAGTAATAGCTTATTCATACACAAAATTTGAATTGTCGTAAAAGAGCCAAACACCGTTATGGTAGACAAGCCTTGCTGAGACCCCCTTATACGAAATGATCTGTCCCGATAAGTGATGTAATTAGCTTCCATTTTTGATTTCTCGATGTCAAAGTTTGTGAGGAGTTCAATTTTAGAAGAGAGAACTATTTTTTATTCGCTAGGACATATAGTTGTACAACTGATTTTATATATCCGGACGTAATTTCCAACACACAGGTAAGTTTATAATAACCAAAATCAAGTAGTTTGTTCATAATCGAAGAAATCCGTTTAAAATTTACGATGGTTCAGACAGTAGAGTGTTATCGAGCTATGTACAATCAAGGGCTATAACCAAGAAAGTGAGGGTCCGATGCGCACAAAATCAAACTTGTACGAAATCTTTCGGATAAAAACAAATACTTTATGTTTTATCAAAGTCAAAGTCGGTTTAGATGTGTGACCTCTAGAGGTGCCATAAGTTCAAACAACGATTTTTATTACAATCCAGGTCATAATCCATGAAGGTACGGTCCAATATTTAACATAATTATATGGGTTTTTTTTTATTTTTTATCTCCGGTTCATAGAAGCTGTCAATGATAATATTAATGGGAAAACGCCCATTCAAATGGCTGCTGAACGTGATATGGTGACAACGGCAATATATTTAGCACAAACAGGAGCAAAACTTGATATCTGGGGCTATCTTGCAGAGAGTCAGGATAAGATAGATTCTTATGATGATTGTATTCAACTCTTAATATCTAAAGGCTTCGATATAAACAAAGTAAACTCATCTGGCGATACCCCGCTGTATTTAGCAGTTTGTAAAAGAAATGAAGAGATGGTGAAGTCATTAATTAATTCAAATTGTGATGTCTATATCAAAGAAGGTATCGTTTCGAAATCAATATTATCGGTAGCAATACGAAGAGCAGAGACGAACATTCCTAAAATGCTGATTAAAGCTGGATGCGATGTTAACAGTACTGATAAAAATGGCGTTACACCTTTAATGGAATGCGTAAAAACTGACAACCAAGTTGTAGCTAAACTACTTATTGGACACGGCGCATCTGTAAATGCTAAAGATAAGAAAGGTCGGTATGTACTAGGATACTTATTATGTTCTTACTACCATCCTTATAAGCATTATTCTTCATCAGATATTCTTGAGATGATGATAGAGGCTGGGTTAGATTGGACTAATATTCACACATATAATAACAGGCTGTGTACAGTAATTCACAGTGGCGATTATAAATCGACTTCACTACTTCTCGAACATGGCATCGATGTCAATACGGTAGATAAAAATGGAGACAAACCCCTCGCTCTTGTATCCCAACATTGTGAAACACAACTGGTGACATTGCTGATATCAAAAGATTGTGATATAAATCACCAGAATCAAAGAGGAGAGACAGCGTTGCACAAAGCTCTACAAGTCATGAGATATTCTCATCAGAATCGGAGAAATGTTATAAAAATCTTGTTGCAGAATGGAATAAACCCGAACCTTAGTGACGTCGAAGGCCAAACGGTTTTGTTCATGGCAGTAGCTGAACAAGAAAGATCTATTACTGAAGATTTATTAAAGGCTGGTGCTGATGTTAACCATTGTGATAAGAGACGGGAAACCCCATTGATGATCGCAGTTGGGAATAAGGATAATGTTATGGTAGATGTTCTATTGAAGGCTGGTGCCGATCTGAAACCCAGAGATATATTAGGTATGAATGCTATATTCCTTGCAGCACTATTGAATAATTCACTAGTTTGGGATGTTTTACTTAAATATTCAGATTTGAGAAGTGAAACAGGGAGTATCGGTAATGCCGCAGATGAATATGGTATAACATCATTCATGGTGGCAGCAGAAAGAGGACCTAAACCTATGGTAGAAACACTACTCAGAGCTGGCTGTAATATCAACCTACAAGGTCATGGTGGTGAGACGCCGTTAATGTTTGCTGTAGACAACCAGGATGAAACTATTTTATCACTTCTATTACAGAATGGCGCAGACTATAATATTTGTGATTACAATGGCCAAACATCTTTGATGGCGGCAGCAGGAAGAGGACGTAAACCTATGGTAGACAAACTACTGATAGCTGGCTGTAATGTCAACCTACAAGACCATGATGGTAAGACGGCGTTGATGTATGCTGTTTACAACAAGGATGAAACTATTCTATCACTTCTATTACAGAATGGTGCAGACTATAATATTTGTGATAACAATGGCAAAACAGCGTTGATGGTGGGAGTACAGAAGGATAATCAAATTTATTGTGAGGATTTACTGAAAGCTGGGGCTGATGTTAATTTGAGCGATAAGGATGGAAATACAGCATTGTTGATTGCAGTCCGGTTGAATAACAGGAAGATTGTAAATGGTTTACTGAAAGCTGGAGCCGATGTTAATCTGAGTGATGATAATGGAAAGACAGCTTTGATGATAGCAGCACGAAACTGTAATA
This sequence comes from Patella vulgata, assembly GCF_932274485.2. NCBI lineage: Eukaryota > Metazoa > Mollusca > Gastropoda > Patellidae > Patella > Patella vulgata. The sequence goes on from NC_065880.2 coordinate 2,076,640, forward strand.
GATTTATATTAGAATGTTTACTAAACGCTGGAGCCGATGTCAATTTGAGTGATAATAATGGAGAGACGGCTTTGATGATAGCAGCAAGAGACTGTAATAGATTTATATTAGAAAGTTTACTAAACGCTGGAGCTGATGTTAATAAAACTGATACTGATGGAAGATCAGCTATACATGGTATAATGGTTGGTGGTGATGGAAGGGGTCGGAAATGGATCAACTGTCTAAAATTACTTTTAATCAATAGATGTCACGTGTCACTGGACACTTTATTCCAACGGTTACTGGGAAAAAACGAAGAAGATCTGGTATGGTATCTCGTAACAGAAAATTGTTCTCTCAAAGGTTTGGATCTTTCAAAGGCCAAAGATAAATTTCAATTTCCAGATGTCTCGATGCTTTCTAAAATTCTGTTTGAAAGTGGTGCACCGAAGAGTGGAATAGAAAACATTATTGTTTTGTTGGTGTTAAATACTGATTCGTGGCTTTCTACACATAATCCGATGCTGGGTGAATCTGAAGATAAACAACAACTTGATGAATTTCGTGATTTCTGTAAATCACGAAGTTTGATGTCAAGATGTAGAAGAGAAATCGGAAACTGTATCGGATCAGGAATCAGCAGTAAAATAACTCAAGTTGGTTTACCACAACCTCTACAAGATTATGTCCTCATGAAAGACTTTATACCCAAGAAATACTTTACTCTTGTACTAAACGACCAAGATGATAGTGATGCCAGGACCGACGTATCAAGAAATAAACAGATGTTAATTAGGAGGAAAATAGGTTCGTTTGAATCTCGGTAAGAGAGAATTTGATCATATATTATTGAGGTTAAATATCATCCTGAACACAATAGACATGCTACATACTGACCTGGTCATCATATAATTTTGGATGTTTCTGAATATCCCCTACTTTTTTGAAGAGTATATATTGATATATTTTAACATTTTAAAATACTTTTCTTCCGTCTTGGGACTATTCATAAATAATGTCCTAGTATAAAGATGGACAGTATAGTATATTTATACATAGTAACACTGTGGTTTTAATTGGCTATATTTACCATTGTCTATGGTTACATAGTATATCGGTAATTAACAGAAAACATGTATACACGTGTGTTAATATGTTGTATATGGGTACAATTTAGGAACAATAAGTGGAAGATAATCCTGGGATAGATTAAGAAAATTAATGAAATTAGTGGCCAATTGTTAATTAAGGACTATTAAGTTGGGGAACGTATTGCTTTAATAAAATGGTTATCCATTATGTTCCTGTTCGTGATGTCATTCATTGAAATGGAAATTTGAAATTTTACTTGTAGGTTTTGTGCACATCTATTTATAAATAAAGGCCCATTATCAATGTTACAATCCCTTCCATGGTTGCGTACTCTATCCCGTAGATGTGTGCCCGTCTCTCCGGTATAAAAGTTCGACAACCATTACATGTGAAAACATATGAGATTTTTTGTGTCTCAATTCATATTGTTGTTGACGTTAAAAATAAATTTATGAAAGTTGTTATTTGACGTTATATGATCGCAACATTTATATCGTTACATAAAACCCGGCTCTTGTGATAGATACATCGAATTTAGCTTTGGTTAGGGGGCGTTTCAGATTAGGTGTCTGTCTTTGAGATTAGATGAGTTTGTCGTTTGATGCCAGTATTGTCCTGCTCTCGTACATTGTGATAAAGAAGTTGGGATTTTGGGGGTTATGGATAGCGACAAAGGTAATGATATTATCCAGGCTGGTTTGTTTTTAATTTAGTAGCCCTCAAGAATTGCCGAAGCCTTGTTCATCCCATCTTCTATTACCTCCAGGGAGTAATACTGTTTAAATGAATGTCTTTTTAGCTCAACTAATCTGACAACCCGAAGGTCTTCATCTATCACAAGCTAAAGAAAAGGTTATATTATTTCTGGCATGGTGTGAGTAACAGACATGGTTTATAAGAGATAAAGCGTTTTTCTTATATTTAACTCTACTTTCTTTTTTACATTTATTATAGATTCTGAAATGTAGGTTGTTGGTTTTTTTAGATTTTTTTCACATTGAATACTTTTATATATATGTTTTTATTTTTATTGAGTACTTTTCCTATTTAACTAAACTTGTTATTTTTATGTAATGTATATTGTACAGCGCATCTGATCATGCGGTATGTAAATTTTTCTATATTTTACATTTTGTAAACTCTACACGCCAGAGCTTACTTTATCTGAGCCCCACCCCATCCACACTTCGTATGATAAAAAGGCTGATTACAAAAACATTGCCGTATCATCAATTATAACGGACTACAAACAGCATATATTACATTCTGTAATAGCAACGCGTGTGTTGTCTGTTTATTGAGGTTATCTTTCCCTTCATATTAATCTTTTTGAAAACCATTATCTAATTTTAATCTTGTTATTTCATAACTATTGTCATCTGATGTGTTCAAAGTGACACAACATTATCTAATAATAACGTATTCAATTCAAAAATTTGTGTACAGCCCGCTTCAATAGATCGCAAATTTCAAATGCTTTAAAACGTCTTTTTATTCACAATTTGAATATGTATAAATGTAGAAATCTACTTGACCACCCTAAAGAATAAAAGTTCTTGAATGATATGATTAATGTCATTATGTTAAAATAGCACAAATATGTTTCAGTATCATTAAACATTTACCATTTCACGCACACTAGGTCTGGTTTAATTTTGATCAGCAATACAACCAACAGGTGTAATAATATACCTTTCAATTAGTACAGGGCCCATCACTGATCTCTGTGGCACCCCATCGCAGTGATGTAATAATATACCTTTTAATTAGTACAGGGCCCATCACTGATCTCTGTGGCACCCCATCGAAGTGATGGTACCATGTCGGTAAGGGGCTGAATGACTGAATACAAAATCACTTCATATTCTTATTCTGACCATAGAAACGATTTTAAGATATACTTAATGACAATTTGTAGACCCCTGACCAATAGGGTTATCAAAAAATGTCTTCTGTTGTTGGTTTTTCTTGGAAACAAAATGATGGTTTCCCCATCAATAGAGACTCGTGGTCATACAATAAGACGGTCGGATTTGTTGACCATACGTATATCTAAAAACTCACCTTAATATTAAATTTAGTTGGTAATATTCACCGTTTAATTTGCCCACATCCCCCACAAATGTACTCGGCCAACATATTGCGAACTTTAGCGCTCACAAATTCAATGATACACGGCATCTTTCGATTCCTGTACTTTTTAACCCAACTTGTAAATCTATTAACGTCTCACTACTTTCTTCTTAGAGTATGGGTTGGAACAACATTTGGAGCCAGTAATAGCCTAATATTTTGTATTAGTTTCACATATTTCTCCGATATTTACAGAAATTCAAGAATGCCCGTGGCTTACTAGTGGTCCCATTAGACCACCCCAACCCTTCAACCGCAGTGAAAAACTGCGTTGATCCACCCTTGAATCGTGATGTATTAATCAACACATTATATTTTTGTTGTGATTCCGTTTTAAATGAGTCAACTGATGTAATGTCGATTCCCCGGTTGTACGTGACAAGGAGTAGGGTCGCCTGTCCAACCCGGTGGGTTTTCTACGGGTCCTCTCGGTTTCCTCCCGCTGCTAAAAACCTCTTATTGAAAAAAAAATGAACCATGTGTTAGTCCCACAAATGACCCAGTTTGTGTCGATTCGACGTTAATCTCTCTCTCTCTCTCTCTCTCTCTCTCTCTCTCTCTCTCCTCTCTCTCTCTCTCTCTCTCGGGTTTTTCATGAAGCTATTTCCCCCTAGTTGGACCTAGGTGGTTTATTTATTTTCATAACTTTTCGATCAGATCATTCCTTTAAAATCCTGTGGCCCCTTTATAATATACAATGGTGATGAAGTCACAGTATTTTAAAATTTATTAAATTTATTAACTGATATAATAAGGTAATACACATTACAATTTTATTTCCTCGTGATAAGCCTTGGATCTTAAAATTGATAGTTTATTAAATGTTAATTAATTTAATATGGTCTTACACATTACAATTTTATCTCTTCTTAATAAACCTTGTATTAAATGGATCGTAAAATTTATAATTTATATAATATGGTCTTACACATTACAATTTTATCCCTTCTTAATAAACCTTGTATTAAATGGATCGTAAAATTTATAATTTATATAATATGGTCTTACACATTACAATTTTATCTCTTCTTAATAAACCTTGTATTAAATGGATAGTAAAATTTATAATTTATATAATATGGTCTTACACATTACAATTTTATCCCTTCTTAATAAACCTTGTATTAAATGGATCGTAAAACTTATATTTTATTAAATGTTAATTAATATAATAATATATTTTTTTCTCTATGTAATATGCCTAGTACCAGAATAACTGGAATAAACCTCTAGGATCATTTACGACCAGACATCGACGTACGCCTGATCATTTTTAGGTTTTCTATGTGGCCCAGACAGGAAGGATGCTATCTTTTCATTTGAAATCATATTCTTATACAAAGTCTGAAATTAAAATGATATTTTTAAAAAAAAGCAAGCCCAATCGTGCAGATATATCTGAAAGTATATTACTGTAAAGGATGTCGTTATTAATTTAATCAAGCACATATGAGTATTAAAAACACGTCTTTAGTAGTACGTGTGGGAAGACCGTGGCCGAATTACGCTCGCATGGTGTCGCTGGCTGAAAATGAACATGCATCAACAGAAATGAAAATGAAATGAAATGGGGTTTCACGCCCTACTGTTCTGCTCCGACTGGGCTAATAAAGACGTGCATCCGCCATACAGTGTGCTATGAGGGACATGTTGCTGGCTACAATCCAGACAGCCTCCATCCCCTATAAACAGTCATGTGAAATCAATAGAAAGCAATGTAAGCTCCAAATAACTATTGATTGATTTGAATCAAATAACTATTGATTGATTTGAATCAAATAACTATTGATTGATTTGAATCAAATAACTATTGAATCAAATAACTATTGATTGATTTGAATCAAATAACTATTGATTGATTTGAATCAAATAACTATTGATTGATTTGAATCAACTAACTATTGATTGATTTGAATCAAATAACTATTGATTGATTTGAATCAAATAACTATTGATTGATTTGAATCAAATAACTATTGATTGATTTGAATCAAATAACTATTGATTGATTTGAATCAAATAACTATTGATTGATTTGAATCAAATAACTATTGATTGATTTGAATCAAATAACTATTGATTGATTTGAATCAAATAACTATTGATTGATTTGAATCAAATAACTATTGATTGATTTGAATGGAACATAATGTGGTGATTGTTTAAAATATAAAATTATGTATTTCTTTAGCTTTGATTCTGGTATATTCGGATCTCATAATTAGAATGTGTGTCAAAATATGTTTATTACATAAAAAAAAATTGTGTGTATTATTTGTCATTTAGTCTGGTATATTAATAACATACCCCATACACCCCATACACGTCTGTACAACGGGAATTTTACCTAAATTAAAATAGTTTGATACCAAAGCCCCATCTTTCATCCAGATTTTCCGGCGTGGTTCTCCCTTGTCAGTGATGCAGGACGGAGGGGCTGACAAGGAAAGCTGTCTAGTCGTTCGAATGGGACGAAAAACCGAGGTCCCGTGTACACATTGGCGTGCACGTAAAAGATCCCTTGGCAGTTGGAATTCGATATAAGAGTAGGCCGTAGCGCCGCTGCCCGGGCAAAATTTCCCTTATAGCACACTGTATGGCGTATGCCCGTCTTCATTAGCCCAGTTTAGGAGCAAAACAGTAGGACGTTAAACGCCATTTCATTTCATTTCCAAAGCCCCATTTGATTATACAATGTATTTACCGGACCTGGAAACTAGTGTGAATTTTATTAACGTATAATAGGTTACCATTAATCAATGATGTGAAATATCCCCTATGTGTCTGTACAAATACGATATATCTCAATTTTAAATAGTTTGTTACCAAAATCCAATTTAATGAATGGAATTTGTTTATCGGAAGCGGAAACGGATGATAATTATTTACTTATCGTCAAATATCTAAGTTATAACCGTGTCAGTCCCACAAGAATTATCCTCAAATATATATAATTTCAAAAAAGAGCGCCTTTAGGACCACCTAATCCTCGATTATAATGATCAGAAATCGTTAATACATGAATAAAAAACACTTATATAGATATACTACTTCTATTAACATGCTACGTCCCGATACACATACAGATATCGTTATTAAGCAAATAATGATATTTAATAAACATGTGGTCCAATTGGAAACCATATAACAGATTTATCATTAGTTACACATAATTAAAAAATGATAGAAGTAATACATCCATATAAGTGTTTTTAATTTAAGAAATCTAATTCTATATGCCTTATAAGGATTAGATAAATACTTGATACACAAGGCTACTATACACTTGATACACAGGACTACTATACACTTGTATATAAAGATTAGAGAACAACTATAATCTCTAGCATGTTAAAATATTACCTGTGAAACCCGTCTTAAACCTACCTGTAGTTGTAGATATCCTGTTAAGACTTGGTCACCCAGATATTCTACAAATCTTAGTAGAGGCTCTATTAAACTAAGGTCAGCCAAGGTCAAACTTTTACCAACAAGATAACCACTTCCGTTCTCCTCTAATACCTGTGGTAAAGATTCAACTAATAAATTTACAGATAGGCTTGATAGGCTAAATCCAAGGGCCTCGATATCAAGGAGGCCTCCGGCCAAGGTGTATAATATTTTTGATACTACCATAACCTTTCTTGAAGGGGCCGTAGTCTTAAATATTCGTCATTATCCTCGGCTTGGCTCAATTTGTTTAAAACACACTGTCACATCTCTCTTGTCGTAGGGGGTTGGATGGCTGAATGGTTAGCGTGCGCGCGCTGTATCATAAAGTCTGTCATTGAGTCGACTGGCGTGGTTTCGAATCCCCGGTTGTACGTGACAAGGAGTAGGGTCGCCTATCCAACCGCGCGGGTTTTCTCCGGGTCCTCCGGTTTCCTCCCACTGCTAAAGACCCCTACGCGGAAGTGAATTATTGAAATAAAATTAAACCATATGTTAGTCCCGAAATGACCTAGTTTGTGTCGAGTGGACGTTAAACCCATTTTCTCTCTCTCTCTCTCCCCTCTCTCTCTCTCTCTCTCCCCCTCTCTCTCTCTCTCTCTCTCTCTCTCTTGTCGTGCGAGTGGAAGCTCAACCAGGGGGCGGTCCATTTAAGTGGAATAGCTTAGGGTCTCTCTTGCACTGTTTTGGTCTTTAATTTTGGTCGATCCGTGTTTTGACTGAGATAGGTACGGTTGTTTCCCCTTATCAGTGGTGCAAGGGGAAGAGTTTAGTTATTCGGATGGGACGAAAACGTTAGCACGTATATAATTAAAGAACCCATTGTTTAAAATAGTTATATTAGGTCCACAGATTAAAATATATGACTGTCTATTTTGAAATGTTTTATGTGAAGTTCGAAAAATAAATAGATCGCTTTTATCTGGGTCAAAAATATAATTCTCGATTTAATTGGATATTATTATCAATTCATTTTGCGTGTACAAAGAAATTAAAATAAGTAAACAAACGAGTTAATCTGTTAAAACTAAAAATAAATACTTTGCCCAACATAAATTGAAATTAATTACACATCCGCTCAACTCAGTTAAAGAGATATTTTCAACTTTAGACTAAAATCGAAACGAAAAATTATTACTTGCTCCGAACCCATTTTGGGGGATCTAAATAAAAGAGATATTACGAATCTAAGCTTACTTTATTAAAAACGGGCAAATATCTTGGTAACAATTTTTCCTGTGCATCTTTCAGAACTTCCTTTTCTGGTCTGAAAACCATACCGAACATAGGCCCAACAAAATCCCTAGTTCCTTCAAATAATTCGTCAATCCTGAAATGATAACGGTAAAAGAGAGAGAGAGAAATGGGGTTTAACGTTAATTCGACACAAACTAGGTCATTTCGGGACTAACATATGGTTTAATTTTATTTCAATAATTCGCTTGCGCGTAGGGGTCTTTAGCAGTGGGAGGAAACCGGACGATCTGGAGAAAACCCACGAGATTGGACAGGCGACCCTACTTCTTGTCACGTACAAACAGGGAATGGAAACCACGCTAGTTGTTGACCCAACGACAGACCTTATGATATAACGCGCACGCTCTAACCATTCAGCCATCCACCCCGCATCTCCGCGAGAGGGGTAAAACAATTGGTTCGTTTCGTATAGGTTGGAGACGGGTAAGAGGTTAAATGACCTAATCACTTCTATTTCCTTAGTTAAAGGCGCAAGTGCCTTATGAGTAAACGTCCTTGATGACGTTAGTCCATATTAATTATCAGTGGATGACGCGGACCAGAATGTCAGAAGCAGGGGATAACTGTGTTTAATAATACCTCGCGGCCACTAGAATGTCAGAGGCAGGGGATTCCAGGGTTTAATAATACCTCACGGCCACCAGGAGAATAATTAAAAAAATACCTTTTCTTAACTTCTCTACCTCTGATTTTTCTGTCCCAATAATATGTCCCAATCTTTATTCTGGTCAACAAATTGTACTATTTTAGAATATTTCAATTAATTGATGATACAATTTTCATCTTAACACACCTTATTTAAAAATTTTGAAAAATTCAACATAATGGTTTGAAACGTCTAACGTAAACCTTTTCAAATGAAACTTCGATTTAAAAATATTGTCGAACCCTCTGGACAAGTAAAATAGGATGTAATGGATAATTTACACAACAGGTAGGACACTTAAACATCTAGTACTTAGATAGAGATATTATTTATTTTCTGGAGCTTTCAAGCCAGCAAGAGTGTTATTGTCCCTTTAAATAAAAAACAATGAACAGTCGATGATACCCTTTGTTATCCACCCACTGTAAAAATTAGAATACCTAAACATAAAACAAAAATATTACCGTTATTTTCTTAAACTATAATTTCCTGAAAGGCTTTCGTGATCTATATAACGCCTGGTTAATATCATTAATCATATTTTAATCAATAGAGTTCAATCAGAACGGTATGTTTGATACAATAAAATATCTGCACTAAGACTAGTAATTATTTCCCTTTATTTCATGATGTAATGCGAGTTATACATAAACAATTTTTATCTTATTTCTCCGCTTTTCCTGCATGTTTTGGTTGACTTTTTGGTCTAAATAAGGGATCAAATTTGCAACATATTAGGAGTTATGGGAAATTCTGATGATACTAGAGCGGAGGTATAGGGTTGTAAAGTGTCTTTGTGCAGATTTGGCCACCAGTCAGCATCAAATCCTACTAGCAAAAACTCCAAACAATCCACGGCCTGTTGAGCAAAAAGCTACAGCCTGTGATGTTACCGCCTTTTAACATTGAAGTCAATGGGCAAATAATTGCTGTATATAAAGAATTGGAGGCAGGCCATTATTGTTGTTGTTCTTGGTGTTTAACGTCCGCTTCCACCGAAGGTGATATCGCAGACAAGTCTTATTATACCATTTTTAATTTCCCCATCGACTTTAATGTTAATTCTGGCCTCTTTGTCGGGCTCCAACTTTTCCCCAAATTTTCGTTGGGTTGAATGCGCTTCACTACAGACAGAGAAACAAATAGTCATGTCTTTGAACCAAAATTTGTATGAGTTTGACCACCACAGTTTTGAGATACACACTTGAAAAAGCATACTAAAAACACGTAACTATTTGCCGTGCATATCACCGTAACCAACCTGATAACCCTGTTATCCTTCCGCCTCTAAATCTTGAATATTTACCGAAACCTGGCAGAAAATGTTAATTCA